>NC_138209.1:21224379-21824379 GCF_964194415.1 Vipera berus
GGAAAAGATAACTTGTACTCTAAGACCACAAAGTAAATTTGAGGATAAGGAAAAAGATTTGACAAAATGGACTGCTGAGCTGTTGGGAGACAAGGGATGATGAGAGAAATCTTCAATGAATATGAAGGGGCAAAATCTTTTTACAAAGACATGATGTTTGATTTGCCTGTTATATCCACAATAATATTTACAAGATTATGGAAAGACTCTTTGATTCAATGGAATATATTGATTGGGAAAGATGCTTGGCAAAAAAGGAGGGCTAAAGTAAGAACTGAGAAATTAGATGATGGGGTGTATCAGAGGGAATATTTAAAAATTAAACACTTGTTTGAATATGGCTGAAGAAATAGAAAGATTTTACTTTAAGTCCTCTACCATCTTCTGGAGTCCATTTAAGCTCACGCCTACTGCTTCAGTGACTCCATCCAGCCACCTCATTCTCTGTCGTCCCCTTCTTTTATTGCCCTCAATCTTTCCCAGCATTAGGCTCTTCTCCCGTGAGTCCTTCCTTCTCATTAGGTGGCCAAAGTATTTGATCTTGTATATTAAGGCCTGGATATTTTCATTTACCTTATCATTGTACATGTTCTGTTACAGGAAGATGTTTTCTATCTTTCATAACAATCTGTCATCTCCCAGAAGATGCAGTGCCCAGAATTCCCACTAAACAGTCCTAATTGTTGGTGACAGATTGGAGATAGCTGGAATGTTTTCCTACATTCAGAATAATTTTTAGTAATGTTCAACAACCAAAGAACCAAGGCACAGAATTTAGAATTTCATTTCAAGGACCCATTGCTTGAAATTGCAAGTTCAGTTCATATCAAAAGTATTTAGCATGCAAAGATTTATAATTTAAAAAGGGTGAATTTATTCAGGGAATATCAAGAATGAATTACTATATGAATTATTTTTGTCAGGTAGCTGTTTCATATACCAGAAAATATCAGTTGTCTTCCTTTCACTCTAATCACCTGCATTCATCTTAATCCCCTTTTGGATCTCTCGATAGATGAGAGAGAAATTTTAAAACAGAAAGAAAACAATGCAGGCAAATACAACGCTGGAAGTTCATCAAAATTTCCCTCTTTCTGTGAAAGGATTCTGTAAGCTATGGCACTGGATGTCTTCTAGCTGTGTGAAGCTTTTTAGCTATTAATCTTGGTCGGGGAGCTATGTAGGAAACCACAAACCATTATTCTTTGAAGACCAGAACTTTCCCCGAGCTTAATGATTTTTCATGAAATTACTGGTAATGCAGTTCTGAAAATATTCATCCACAGAGTAAACTGCCTAGGTGGCTTATATCCTAAATACAGAGAAGCAGCATGAGGAAACGAATTACCCAGAACTCCTCTGATATGCAGGAAATCCTAATTAACAATGAATCCTAGCTGGCGAGATTGTCTCCTCCTGGTTTACCAGAGTTAGGGTAACAAAGTGATTTAAGTTCTTTTAAAAATGTTCTTCTGATACATCCCAGATACAAAAAAGGAACAGTCTTTGGTTCCCTGATGAGAAAAAATGGGTTTAAACAGACTGTGTGATAGCCTGGCTGTATTTGAAAAGGATTGCTATGTATATACAGTATTTCACGAGAAGAATAGAAGGGTTTTGCCGAAAGTTGTGAATTGTCTACTGGAATTTATCTGGGTTGTACAGGCAAAGTTATAATATTATTAATTTAGGCATGGAATATATTTTTCTTGTAAGTGTACTGTTATTGTTCAGTGCTTTGGCACTCTAACCATGTTTGACAATTTTGTATATCAGGAAGGATAACATTTTCTAAATGGGACCAGACAAAATTATCTGCACAGGGAGATTAAACATGTCAAGAAGGCAGCTGCAATGGAAGCTCCTCCCTTTTTAAATGAGCGTTGCGATGCATTGAAAAAGAGAACGAGTTTCAATCACGAGTGTGTGGACACAAAGTTGACATTTTTTAACCTATTCACACATCCCACGGAAATTGGCTCTATAGTAAGTCATTAGTTCATTTAGGTCAGTAATGTCTATACCTAAGTTGCAGTAACTCTCTGGTTTTAAAATCATGCACAAACTAAGGATATAATAGAAATAAGAATGTGTGAGAAGGTTATTGTATATTTGTGTCATAAATAAGTATGAACAATACAATGACTAAATACCGAGGAAGCAAAGATTGTTGATCGGGATTCTGATAATTCTGATCCTTGGTCTAAAGATTCTTATGTTGAAATGACAGAAATAAAATTCAGACCCTAGCAGGCATTCAGGGTTGTGGAAACCCTTCATAAGAACTTACCAGCTTACAGCTAAACATGTGATGATGACCACAAGATACATGCACAAGTATTTTTGTAATTTATATACCTTATCTCTTGTAAGTAGTATTCCTATTATGTAACTGAGAAACCTGTATATGCTTGCTTGAAATTGCAGTTGGGATTTTTCCAGCCTCAACTTTGTCTAGCGCTGAATAAACATATTATCTAGAGAGAAAGAATGTGGACAGTGTCTCTTTGTTTGTGCCGAGCCACCCTTAGTTTCCTGCTTAACAAGGTGATAATCTGGATGTTCCTACATCAGATTTTAATGTAGGGTAATGAATTTAAGATAGCTATTTACATTTTCTTTATTTAGTTATCTTACTGATATATACTACACTTGAACTACTAGATGTGAGGTCAGAAGAACTGGAAAATTATTCAAGGTATAAGTTTTCTGTTGAAGATTCTAAGAAGATGACAGGAATTAAATCTCACCTTAAGTAGATTTTAGGTATCTGCTTAGTTCATCAGGTAAGAAAGACATACTATGAACAGTAGTCTATTTTATATTTTTCCTATTTGTCTCATAATAATAACATTTGGAATATCCTATCTGCTACTTTTGATCTCACCAATTAGATGCCCCTGAAAATTCTGAGTTGTTGGTCAGTCTTTCTAGGAAGGCAAATAGGAAAACAAGTAGTTTAAAATCAAATCTGGCCCTTGGCCTTTAACTGGACATTGTCTATATCAGGATAGTAGAAAAACAAGGAGAAAACAAGTATTTGCTGTTCAACATCTGAAATAGTACCTGATATTTATTTTGAGGGAAAGCGTATTAATACATAATCCTGATGAGACTGAAGTACTCCTGAGGAGTCAAAACACAATTCAAGGGATTGAATCTAGTGGCTCTGAATGACACTTTGGAAGGAAATTTGGGATATGCATCTAATAAATACCTACATACATACCTACAGAGATACATACCTACATACATACATTCGGTGATGCCTGTTTGTCTACTTTACAGTCCTGACTTAGTTTTGTGTGCTCTGGGTAACCTATAAGAGATTCATCCATTCATAGTAAAGGTCTTCATATACATGAGAAAATACAGAATATCAAAACATTCTTTAAAGTGGACAAGGAAGGAAGAAAAGAAAGGAAAACTGGAAACCACCTTTAATATTTTTATACATATATTATGATCCTGGTCCCTAATTAATTGCACTGCTATTATAATTAACTTCAGTCATTCTCCATTCCAATGCATTTCCCTAAAGAAGAACACTATTGACTGATAAGAAACCTGGATTACTTGCCTATTATCCTAAGTCTGTCTCCTTCTTCTCATGGGCATATTAATCCTGAGTTACTTTACATGGCTAACACAACTCTGTCTCAGCCATTGTTCCTTTCTTTGCAGGACTTTTTTAAAAAAAATTTCAGAAGCTTTAGAAATCACATTGTTTCAATGATTTACTTTTTCCATAATTTCTATTAGAAATAATGGAATGTTATCTTTTTTCCTATATTTTGAATATGTTACATTATCAGAAATACACCGAAAGCCCAAGGTTATTTGTCATGTTACTTTCAAAAAACAAAGTTGACATAGTTTGCAGCCAGAGAAGATGAAAATGAACTCTATTCTCAGGGTAGCTACTACTAGCATTATTCATTCATCTTCTAAAAAGTTGGAAAAAGAGGAACAAGTCTTAAAAATGATAACGATACATATTGAGTGACTAAGGTGGGTCTTCAGTGCAGGGCACATCTGAGCTAGGTGGATTTTTCCTCCTCCCCTTCTCTTCCTCCTTCCATGAGTAAATGTTGCAATCATTCCTGTCCCAAGGGTGCTTTTTCTCAGTTCTGAAGAAGCTTCTTCGATGAAAAGTGAAACATCTTCAAGGAAAAACAAAGTCCAGTTACCTTTTGAAAAAGCACTTTGGGGACAACCATGACCTGGATGACTAAGAATCTCTATAGACATGTAACCATTCCTGATTTGATCGTGTCCATAGCTGTCACCATGATCCTGCTGGAGAACAAAAGCATTTCATAGATGAATCATTTGTGCTGCTGAAGCTTGAAAGGTGATTGCTGGAAGCAAATTGGAAATAGTACGTGTAGCTTTCATAGTCTCTGATAGCATCTTTTACCATATTTATAGCCCTAATAGTAATAAAACAAACATTATGTTAAGAGGGTTTTTTTTTGCTTTTGTTTCGTATTACACTCTTTTGTCTACTTTTTTCTAACTTAAAGATTTTTGAGAAGAAAGCCAACTGATATGGCTCCAAAATCTTGGAATGGTTGGGAAGAAGGGTTGAGTAAAAGAAACAATGATTTAGAATAGAATAGAGCTGGACGGGACCTTGGAGGTCTTCTAGTCCAGCCCCCTGCTTGAGCATGAGAATCTATACCACTTCAGACAAGTGACTGTCTAGTCTCTTCTTAAAAACCTCCAGTGATGGATCACCCATGATTTCTGAAGGCAAGCTGTTCCACTGGTTAATTGTCCTCACTGTTAGGAAGTTTCTCCTCTCTATGGTCACTTTCTCTTCTCTATATGGTCAATTGTTTCTTGTCTTGCCCTCTGGTGCTTTGGAGAATAGTTGGTGGGGATAGAATTAAACCAACCCCTTTTTAAATATCTCTGCTCTGAATATTTACTGCATTAAGCAAATATGGGGCTGGAGTATGTGGTAATTTATTTGATAGACAGCAAAGCAGGAAGATTATGAACCTCCTTTTGAGTAGAAATCTTGGTAGCATATAAATTGTACAGGCTTGGAATTCACCTTTCTAGTCTTTTTTTTTAATAAAATGAGAGAAAAAATAAGTTGAGTTACAGTGAGAAACATAAAATAAAGTCAAAAGTATGTTTTTCAAAATGTGACAACCTAATATAGAAAATTTTAGAAGATAATATCCCAAAACCATACAAATCTATGTTAATAAAGTTATTTGCAATGAACTTTATTGATGTAGAATTCTAAATTAATTTACTTTGAGAAGACACAGCAATTGTTATTGATCAAATTCAAGAAAATTAGAGAAACTATGCTATGAAAAGGAAGTTTGAGATAGCAGCTGGATGGAGGATGTCTATACACGATTGTAGGGAGGGAATGATTTTATACAAATTCAATAAGATGCTTCTAATGTGCATCAGCAAATATACTCACAGGTCTGCAATAACTTTTTAATATTTAAAACTTTAATCTTGGTTGAATAGTCTTTTTAGGTCCAGCAATATATTAGGTGTAATTTAATAACTTATGTGTGTGCACTTATACAGTAAGTGTATGTACCACGAAACATAATGGGGCAAATTAAGCCAATCTTTTCTTAAGGATCTACAACAACTCACCACAGCCAAGTTGTCATAGCCAACTCACCACAGCCAACTCACTGTGGCCAACTCACCATGGGACAATTCACCATGGCCAACTCACCATGGGACAAGAATTATACTAATATCGAAGAAATAGTGGAATAGAATCATTAAAGAAAGGATGCCAAAGGAGGGACAAAAAGAAATGTGAATGACAAAAATTAAAATAGACTGAATTGTTGAATTGTCTGCAGTGAGTTTTCCTGTGGCCAGTTGGCCATGATGAGTTGGCCATGAATTGGCCATGGCAAGTTGACCATGGTAAATTGGCTGTGGCAGGTTGGGTGTGGTGAGTTATCCCATTCTGCATCTTGAAAGGAGAGGAATTTAGAATTATTCAATATTTGAAATGATCCAGTGGATCAATACTTTGCTTTCAAGTCTGTAAAGCTAATCAGTTAAAACCCAGTCTAGGTAATTCAAATGGGAGGAGAGAGGGACTGTATACACACACACACACACATATACACACACACATATACACACACACATATATATACACATATATATTAAAGAAGAAAGGAATCGAACACCAGGATAAAAATATATAAACAAAACTGTTTAATATACAAATGCACTTAGCTTTCGTCGGCTAACTGCCGACGTCTTCAGCGTGAAAATAGGAGTTCTGGGAATTTGCTTAAGTAGCCGGTTGTTTTTGTGCCCTGCTCATTGAGTGGGTCACCGGTCTACCCGCCCCAAATGACTGTAACGTTTCTAATCATCCCATATCCGTCCGCATGTTTGTAGATTCAAGAGTTGTCTTCTCATTCGTAGTCACTTTCTTGGCGTGTGTACAAGCCCCGAAGGGCTGGCTCCCTGATTGCTCTTGTTTTGTGCCCTCCCTGCCTTTTTGCTGAACTTAGGCGCCTGTCCTTAGATCTTGTTCAGGATGCGCTGGGGATTCTTCCTTCTTCAGGACTGTAGTTGTTTCACATATAGCCACACCATTCCGATCCTGCAAGGAATGAACTCGCTGTGCCCATCGTGAGTCATAGCACTGTCCCTCCCAACTTCATATATATATATATAATGACAAGAAAATGGGAATGGAGGAGACATGCCCTGAAAGGGCTCTGATATGCTATCAGTTGCATGGACTCTTTCCAGTAGACTTGAGCAGGTTGATGGAAGAAATGGGGGTGCCATAGGTCATTGTCTGTTCAACTCACCACAGCCAACTCACTGTAGGAAAATGGGCCACAGGACAAGAGTTACACATATTGAAGAAATATGGAATGGAACATTAAAGAAAGGATGCAAAAGGAAGGACAAAATGAAATGTGAATTACAATTGTTTTTAAAAAAATATTTTAAATAATTGAATTGTTGAATTGTCCCGTGGCAAATTGGCTGCAGCGAGTTCACCATAGCAAGTTGTCCCATTCTGCTCCAGAAGGGGTGAAGCTATTACTTTTGTCCTTCCAATGGCAAAAGTGTTTCCTTTTGGCATGAATGTGATGTATGTAGAAAAGGGTAAAGTACCATCCTGATCACTCTTTGCCTTCCTGCAGACCCCGCTGCTACAGATTAGCAATAATTTCCTGCAGCTATTAGCAAATATCAAGCAACAGTCTAAGTTCAGTCAATAAGATTATGTTTTTTGCCATTAGTAGAAGCAGAAAAATAAGGATGCATTTCTTCCCAACCAGTTATTAGTACCAATCAGACAACCAATATGAAAATTCCTGCCCAGTGACTTGCAGACTTGTCAATTTGCAGCCAAGGATTCTTATGTGATCTCCACACCACCCTCCACCCTCCATTATCTGGGACCTGCTTGTTATATGGAGTTCTTCCTTCCTCCATCATCCATTCATTAACTGAGAGTTGATAATACAGATAGTAAGCAGAGTCCAGCAAAGTCTGGGAAACTCAAACTCTAAGCAACCAATCAAGAGTAAGAAGGTTTTCCTAAGTGAGTGCCTAAAAGTTGAAGAGGCAGCTCCATTTGTCTCGCCTTCTGTCAGAGAGAGAAATGGCACCTCTTCACAGTCTGTATTCTATCAGGTAAGAAATGTTTTCCAATCAGAATAAGATTTGGACAATCAGGAGCTAAGAGACGGCGGGGGGAAAAGGGGAGCTAGATGTGAATTGGGATACTTTTGCTTATTTAGAACATAAATTGGCACAGACTGATCTTTTTTATTGTTATTGTTTTTTTTTATAACTGTATGATAGGTTGAGTCTGAGTTATCATTCCTGAAAAACTGCCTGTGAATTAAAAAGTCTACATTCTCATGAGGATTTTGTCCTTTTTTCATTGTTCTCAATCCTCAGTTCCATTCTTAATCTTCCATATGAATAACTTGTATCCTCTGAAATCATTTTTACAGGGAATGTGGTCTACCATGCTATCCATCCAATCTGTTAGCTGTAGAAAGCTGAGGCCAGAAAAGAGGTCATCCTTATCACCTATAAATCAATACTTAGTGGGAAAACTTCTCAAATGGGTGATCACAATGGCCAGATAGGTCCTACTTCATGACTCTGGGAATAAGCAGCAGTTGGAATTAGGGGAAGGATTTAGGCACTTCACTTGAGGGAGTCAGTGGGGCTAATCCACTACATCCCATTGGGTTCATGAGCTACATTACATGGGGCTTGGTTTTACATGTGAACATGGCCACTATCTTTTTTGGGTATGATATTATCTCACTTTTATAAGTTATATATGTTCTTCAAATTGATCTACATCAGATTGGGAGCCAAATATTAAATGAGTAGTCTTATAATAACAGTCATACTCCTGTATTTCTCTACATTTGCATAACATTGCATACTCTGCATTTCTCTCTTGTAGAAGGATGTAATTTATTTTCAATTTAGCTTAAATATAATTAAGCCACTTCTGATTAGGAATTAAAAAAAATAAAATGGAGGAAACAAGAACTGACAGGTCATTCATCAGTATGTATAGGCTGAATATTACCATAGTGTATCTAGGAACAGGAGAAAGGACCATAATTAACCTAGGAAACAATTAATTTATAAATAATTTCTTTAAAAAAGAAATCTATATTCAAAATACAACTTCTAATTCTGAGAACCTTTATAGAGCATCACAGTTCATGAAGAGGCAGCTGCTGCTCTCCAAAGCTCTTTCAGTAAATAATTATTTCATGACTAATCTTTCAGGGCCATTAGAAAACCTCACCATGATTTAATGGTATATAAGCTTTGACTAACATGCAGCATGATTTCTCATTTTTCTAAAATTCAAAAGAAGAATCTGAAAAGAAAGAAATAATATTTGCATTTAATGCTGAATTTGGCTTTCTGATTTCTTAATACTCTAATTAGGAGTTATCTTTTTAAATTTTATGCCTGCATGTAGAGAAACAGTGGACAGTATCCAGTGTGGCTCTAATTAGGAGGGATATTGCTGACTGCAATTTCTAGTAGAACAGTATGGTTGAGAGAAAGAAATACTTGGTTTCTAGTTCAGGCATGTTTCCAGCCTCAAAGTTTCCTTATTATTCCCTTTGACAGACACTCTTTAACTGTAGTCTTGGTCAGGGATTATACAAGATTTCTGTGTATGGTGGTTTGCAAATGAAAACTATATTTGGAATTATTGTCAGAATCCATTTATATCATATTCATAAATTATTCCATGGATTCTGCCATCTACCGAAGAGAAGAGAATAGATGTGTATTGAACCAGTATTAGGCATTTCAAAGGAAAGGAGAAGCCTTTTGAACTGGGGAAACAAAAGGGGGGGCTAGCATCTGGCTTTTGTCACGGAAGGCAGCAATAAACATGAAGGGTCCTAAGTTCCTTTTTCCCACGAGATGGATGATACGAGAGAAAGGATGGGGGACTGACCAAATGGGGTTAAGGGGGGTTAAACTGGGAACTCTTTATAAGGGTTTACTTCATGGGATAATATTAAGTCCTGTCTCGTTTCCTACAACCAAGCATGTCATAGTAAAGATTCTTTTTGGAATAGATTTGACTCCAAGAATTTTGTCTTCCTAAGACGTGGTTTGGGGTGGGTCCTGACAATTATTGTTTTTGTATGATTTTTTTCTTCATTCTTTAATGCTATTTTCTCTTCATGTTTTGGTACAATTCATGGTTCCAGACGTACAGCTCACCTTGAACTGTGGAGTCCTTGGTGGTTTCTGAGCTTGGTGGGTTTTTTGAAGACATTTCATTGCCAATTTAGATAACATCATCAGTGCACAAGAAAGCCAACAAACTCAGAGAGCACCAAGGGCCCCACAGTTCAACCTGAGCTTCATATATTCTCTTCTATCAGTATTATCTTGAATTGCAACTGTGGCTCAGCCTTGGTAAGGAAATTCTTGTATACTGTATACTCAATTTATTAACTTTCACTGATGTCTCTAGATGTTTTGAGCAACTCTTACTAATCTCGGCTAGCATGGGTGTTGAAAATACATCGTAGTGGTTTCAACCAGAAATATGAAAGCATGAGGTTGCTGATTTCTTGCATTAAATCTGTGTTTTTCAAAATTGGCAATTTTAAGATGTGTAGACTTTAATTCCCAGCCAGCCAGCTCGTAGAATTTTTTTCTGCATTAATGAATGTCAGTTTCTTGCCATTTTGGGACAAGAAGGTGGCTGGACCAAGATAGGCAGGAATAGAATTTTTGTAACAAATTGTAAAAATTCAATTTAAATTTTTTTAAAAAAATTCAATTTATGTAGCAGAATTGTTACAAATTATACAACGTTCAATTGTAACAGAAATTGTAAAATTCTGGAAAGCAGACACCCATATATCTGAAAAGTGTGCAGCTTGGGGAAGGTTGTTTTATGAAGACACAATTTTCTCATTCAACCTTTTGAGCTCTCAGAGAAAGTCATTGGTCATGCCCAAATCTTTGCAGTTCAAATAGATAGCCTTAAGGTTTAATAAAAATTGCATCAATCATGGAGTTTTTAGTTGGCACAAATAATTCATTTAATAAATACACTGGGTACTTTTGACAAATCATCTTTTACAGTCACCTAAACCAATATCAGGGGTGTTATCTAGCTGCTTTGGTCCTGTTCATGTGACCTGCTTGTTAAAACATTTCAACTGTTCCTGGGATTTTTCCTGATTGGCTTCACAAGATATCCTGGTGCTATTGCTGTTCCTGCGGGTGGACAGTGCCTCACCACAAGGAGGCCAGCACGCTTTGCACATTGCAATAATCTTCAGCTTCAGAAAATAAAAGTAAAGCAGCTTCCTAGGGATTCACTGAAGATGACATGGTTCTGACAGATGAAACTCTTCAAAAGAACTTCGAGGCAGTGTTTACCTTAAATAATCTTTTATTCGAGAAATAAAGTATCGGCACTACATAGTCGAAACTAAAAACTAAATTCCCCTCCCCTGGATACAAAATAATAAAGCACAATTCCCTCCTCCAATAAATAGTTATAAATCACATTCCCCAATTAGCTTGAAGCGCAGGCTTTCTCCCCAGCTCTCCAGCCTGCCAAAACTCTATCAACTCTGGGCCCAATAACCTTGGGTTCCCATGGCTGACTTATTATTGTTATGACTAGCTGGACTCTCATCCACATTCCCCTTCCCAGCCAGGGCTCCGTTCTGGGCCCAGTGCTCTTCAACATCTTCATCAACGATTTGGATGAGGGGATAGATGGGGAACTCATCAAATTTGCAGTCGACACCAAGCTGGCAGGAATAGCCAATACTCCAGAAGATAGGCTTAAAATACAGGAGGATCTGGACAGACTTGAACACTGGGTGCTATCTAACAAAATGAAATTCAGTGGTGAAAAAAGTAAGGTTCTACATTTAGGCAGGAAAAATCAAATGCAAAGGTATAGCATTGGTGGTACCTTGCTCAATAGTAGTAACTGTGAAAGGGATCTCGGAGTCCTAGTGGACAATCACTTAAACATGAGCCAGCAGTGTGCTGCAGCTGCCAAAAAAGCCAACACAGTGCTAGGCTGCATTAACAGAGGGATAGAATCAAGATCACGTGAAGTACTAATACCACTTTACAATGCCTTGGTAAGGCCACACCTACGTAGAATACTGCATCCAGTTTTGGTCACCACGATGTAAAAAAGATGTCGAGACTCTAGAAAGAGTACAGAGAAGAGCAACAAAGATGATTGGGGGACTGGAGGCTAAAACATATAGGGAATGGTTGCTTGAATTGGGTATGTGTAGTTTAATAAAGAGAAGGGTGAGGGGTGACATGATAGCAGTGTTCCAATATCTCAGGGGCTGCCACAAAGAAGAGGGAGTCAAGCTATTCTCCAAAGCACCTGAAAGCAGGACAAGAAGCAATGGATGGAAACTAGTCAAGGAGAGAAGCAACCTAGAACTAAGGAGAAACTTCCTGACAGAACAATTAA
This sequence comes from Vipera berus, assembly GCF_964194415.1. Taxonomy (NCBI): domain Eukaryota; kingdom Metazoa; phylum Chordata; class Lepidosauria; order Squamata; family Viperidae; genus Vipera; species Vipera berus. The sequence goes on from NC_138209.1 coordinate 21,236,387, forward strand.
TCAGTGGAACAACCTGCCTCCAGAAGTGGTGAATGCTCCAACACTGGAAGTTTTTAAGAACACTGGACACTAAGTTGATGTTGAATTTAATTACGGCAGCAAGACTTTTAGTTGGGCAATACTGGAAGAAGGAAGAACTTCCCACTATAGAAGAATGGACTTTAAAAGTTTCCAACCTGGCGGAAATGGCAAAGATTTCAGCGTACTTGAAAGACCATTCGCAACAGAGATATATTGTGGAGTGGAAAAAATGGATTGATTACATCCAGAATAAATATGGGACTAAAAAGTTTCATTTAGCATTTGAATAAGTATTGATGTGATATTCATATTGTTTGTAGTTATTTTATAAGAGTTAAAGTGCGATAGATTTAATAGTTTATTGTTGTTTGCATAAGGTAGATTATGATTGTATTTTTATACCCTGTATTTAGCTCTGGGAAGTCGGGGAGGGGGGAGGGGGAAGGGAGGGAGGTGTTGGGGAGGGTTGGGGAGAGGGGAGGGGGTTGGGAGGGGTTTTGTTTTGTTAAAAATGTATTGTAAAACTTTTCAATAAAAAAAAAGAAGAGACTGGACAGCCATTTGTCTGAAATGGTATAGGGTTTCCTGCCTGAGCAGGGGGTTGGACTAGATGACCTCCAAGGTCCCTTACAACTTCTTCTTCTTCTTCTTCTTCTTCTTCTTCTTCTTCTTCTTCTTCTTCTTCTTCTTCTTCTTCTTCTTCTTCTTCTTCTTCTTCTTCTTCTTCTTCTTCTTCTGATTATTATTATTATTATTATTATTATTATTATTATTATTATTATTATTATTATTATTATCTCTAAAAGCAATAGAGAAAAATGGCTGCATTTCCATTTGTTGTCAAAGCAAGAACATCCAATGTTAGCAGCGTTGACAGAACACAGAGAACAGAGCTTTCAGAACTCAGATATAATTGCTGGATCTAGAGACTTAAGTTTTGTTCATGATAGCTGGGTGCCCCATTATCATTTCTTTATTTTTCTTTGGTTATCACTCTTTCCTTAATTCCATCCAAACAGTTCTTTTTTGATAAAAAGACTGAATAATATGGAAGTGCAAATAGTTCAAAGACCTTATAGACAATGACTTTAAATTAAAAGGAAATACGTTTTGGTTGAAATCTTTCCTAATGGTTGTTCAACCATGGAACAATCTGCCATGTAAGGTGTGGACTCTATTTCATGTGATTTGTTTAAACAGAATCTAAATAAATAATACCTTAGTAGTAGATTCATAAATTATAGAAGGATGATCTTCAATATCGCTTCCAACTCTTATTGTATAATGATCTGAGTTGTGGCATTATTAGATGCAAAATAAACAGTATCCAGTTTTAGTTAAATGTTTAAAGGGGGAAAAGAGAGGAAATTAACATGTTTAAGAAATTTCAATTTATAAAAGTCTGGATTGGTTATGTGTTATCAGGTTAGCATCCACTTTTAGCAACCAAAATTACCTTATCCTTTAGGTCTTTCAACTGTGCATCCACTGTCATTGTAATTAAGTCTATCTACATTGCTGCTGGCATCTTCTTATCTTCTTTTCTTACTGCCTTCCCCAGCATTTTAAGCATCTAAAAGAGAGCTAGTTCTTTGTATAATGTGTCCAAATCTGTTTAAGCATCTTTCCCCCCCAATCATACCCATTTGCTTCATTTTTCCATTTAAAATTTACCACAAAAAGGGGAAAACTCTCTCAACTTACGTTATGTGTTATCAATAGTAAACAAACCTGCCTCCACAAACTTTATTAAATTGTATAGAAAGTTTTTTTTTCCTGTAGAAGAATGAATAGGGTCCAATATGCAGATTAAGTCCTGGCACTTTGCTCCCAGTATACCCATCCATCTGTTCTTACAAAAACAAAAATAATATTGAGAGAAAGTGAGAAGTTTCCAAGAAATGAAAATATATTTCCTGACCTAGGAGTAATTAGAAAATATGGTTCTCATATAGACTGAATGCACTTCGTTAATTTAGCTTCATTCATTGGCGAAAGTTATTTTTCTCAGTAAATCAGATCTAAAAAAAAAGGAAGTGACCTTTTAAACACTGAATTTAGAAATGTTTATATATGAAGGGTGCATCTTTGTACCATTTTTTTCTCTGGATGATCAAAACTAAACATGGGGGAGCAGGAAATTAAAAGTTGAAATTTCAAATAGGAAACTCAACTTGGTAAAGACAAGGCTTGGAGGAGGTTTTGTAAAATATGTTGCTGCATGTGGTGTGTTTGCTCAGCATTTCAGCCAGTTATGCCTTCATCCTACATTTCTTTCATTTTTTTATTCTTCTGTTTTTCCATTCTCAGTAGAATACTGTGGCCAGCAAGCATGCTCAGTCTTCAATAATCTGTTCTGGAAAGTTTCTCCTCCATTCAGTGTTGACACCTTGTTTCTTTCCAACAAGGTGCATCATATTCCAGCATGTGAAAATGAATTTTCTTTTATTTGTTTTTCTGGAGACAGTTGATGAAATGATCTGCCTGTTATGTATTGGGCTCAATTGTAGCACCACGTGGTTAGCAACCCAGACTCCAGGTCTCCAGTGCTGCTATTGGCTGCCCCTAGGCGGCAATGGGTTACTTTAAATCTATTGGCTGCTGCCTAGGGGCCAGGCTATAAATTGCTGCAAGCTGCAGCCCAATTCTCAGTTCTGATCCTGCAAGCAATAAACCATGAGCTTTACTGAACTCACTTGCCTTGTCTCCATTCCTGTGCGAAGAACCCGCTACATAACACTGCCAACCATGGTTAACTAGTCAGATGTTGTGGGACAAACAATGTTTAGGGTACCTTTTTTAACCCCCTCCCTCGTGCAAGGATGGGAAGTGCTATCCTGCCTATTTTCGTATAAGAATGTAGACTTGAATTTACCCCCTTCCCCTCCATGATCAGATAGTCTGGTTTTGAGGTTTTAGCAACTTTGTTCATTGGCTTTCTATGTTTTTGTCTAATAAAAAGTAAAAGTTTCCCCCGCACATGCGTGCTAGTCGTTTCCGACTCTAGGAGCCGGTGCTCATCTCCGTTTCAAAGCCGAAGAGCTAGCGCTTGTCTGAGGACATCTCCGTGGTCATGTGGCCGGCATGACTAGACGCCAAAGGCGCACGGAACGCTGTTACCTTCCCACCGTAGTGGTCCCTATTTTTCTACTTGCATTTTTTACGTGCTTTCGAACTGCTAGGTTGGCAGAAGCTGGGACGAGTAACAGGCGCTCACTCTGTTACGCGGCACTCGGGATTTGACCCGCCAAACTGCCAACCTTCTGATCGACAAGCTCAGCGTCCTAACCCACTGAGCCACCGCGTCCCTTTTTGTCTAATAGACAGCTGCTATTTGAAAAACTGTAGAAACAACTGCATCTTTCCTGAATTGTGATCCATGTGGCCATTTAAGAAGATGATCCCAAGTGCCCTGTCTCAACCACATCTGGTCCTCTGGCATGGTGACTGTATACCCAGACCAAGAAAAGGGCTCAAAGTACAATAAAACAACTTCAATTTCCTTCTCTATAGGAAGAAATGAGGTTATTTTTAACACAAGCCTGAGGAATTAGACAGGTGATTTTTTTTGTTTGTTAATCGAAATGAACACTGATTGGCTGAGACTGTGCTCATTTCTTAGCCAGGAACAATGCATTGGGATATTGTATCCCTTACACAGAAGTCAAAGTGATTTATTTAGTTTTAATCAAGATATCAGAAAACTCGGGTAATGAAAAGGCTACTTGATTGGATGTGTTCTTTGTGTGCATTTGTGTTAGAAATTCCTGTTTGAAAATATTCCTGGAAAAGTAGGAATACAGGTAGTCCTCGACTTATAACAGTCCATTTAGTGACCGTTCAAAGTTACAACAGCACTGGAAAAAGTGATATTTGTGACCATTTTTCACACTTACAACTGGTGCAGCATCACCGGTCACATGATCAAAATTTGGATGCCTAGCAACTGTTTCATGTTTATGACGGTTGCGGTGTCCCGGGGTCATGTGATCATCTTTTGAGACCTTCTGACAAAGCAAAGTCGATGGGAAAGCCAGATTGACTTAACAACTGTGCTACTAACTTAACAACTGCAAGTGATTCACTTAACAACTGTGGCAAGAAAGATCGTAAAATGGGGCAAAATTCACTTAACAACTATTTCACTTAGCAACAGAAATCTTGGACTCAATTGTGGTTTTAAGTCAAGGACTATCTGTGCCCCACATGTAAAAATATTTCATACTACTTGTAAACATATTTCCTTTTCTTACTTATTTCCTCTTTATAAAGTGAGTTACACAATCATTTTTTGTAAGCTATCTGTGGGCACACTCCAGAGTGCAGGGATGTGTGTGTGGAATGGGGAAAACAATGTCATCATGCAAACACTGTGACTTACAGACCTGTATCATGTTGCAAGCTGTAATTCCAGCAGGTATGTAATGATGTTACTGTGATTTGCTGCTCTGTGATTTGTATTCCTCTGATGTTGTTCTGCATAACAAAATGGTTGATTCCCATTCTGGGCCAGTTTTCAGTCATGACATGAATTCAGTCATAAGGTTGTGCCATTTTGACTGTAATTAAAAAACTCCCCTCAAGGGCATTTAGCTTCATATATATTTCTGTCCTCCCAATTTTTCACAGAGATTATATTTCCTTACCTCAACCAACATTTCATCTTAATTTTAAGAGTTACAATGGGAAGTCTTGTAACTATGATAATGAATGTGATTGAGAGGGGTTTGGATAGTATTAACATTAGTTAAAGGTCAACTCATGGACTAAGTTAATCATGACCAAAGCTGAGAAGAGGATGGGATATCCTGATCAAGAAATACTGGTTAAAATTCAGAAATGATTTCTGTGCCCTTGATGATTTCAATAGTTATTCCATTAAAAATAATCTCAGGATGATATTTTGAAATATGCAGTACCCAATACTTGACTCAAGGAAAATTCTGGAACAAGAGCGATAATGGAATAAGCTTTTAAAAAGCTTATGTTGTATCTTTCCTGTTAATTTTAATTTTGGCATCTTTGCTGGGGGTTTATTTATACAACATCATAAATCTAACCCCAATTGGTTTCATACTTCCATTTTTATTTTCTCTATTTCAGACATATCCATTTATTTAGTTTTATTAGCATATATTTAAGCTGCTAAAAAGCCTCAGGAAGTGATTTTCTTGATTTTTTGTGAAACACTTGTTTAAACTTGTGGGTTTTTTTATCATTAAAAAGGCGCACATTTACACACATTACTGATTCATTTCAGGGCAGGAACTTGATTGTCATTATCCCTTCTGTTGTTGTTTTTTAAATTTTGTGATGAACATGTGCAAACAACTTTTTCAAACAGTTTAGAATACCACTAGAAAGGTAGTAAAATAGTTTGACTATTGATGTTAGCAATTCTGACATAGTGGGTGGCATGCACAGAAATAATCTCATTAAAGGAAACATGGGACAGTTGGAAGCTTGAAGCAAATAGTGGAATTTTTTTTATAAGTTACCACAACTGTAAACAGCCATATGTGTTCCCAGCTACTGGGCATATGCAGATACAAGCACAGCTGGAAGTACTTCTGCTAGAAGTCATTTAGAGAAACAAGCAACTGATTCTTGACATTTTAAAATGATTGTTGACAAAGGGCCTAAAGTGGCAAAGCAATACAGAAAAAAAAGAAAATATCTGTTCTTTATCCTTGATCTAATACATAAATTCTCAAACCAAGGCTCCCATGAAGCCCTAAAATGAATTTCTATGAAACCCCTTTCTCATGAAGAAAACCAATAATTTCATTAAGGTTAGTCTTGTCAAGACAAAAATGGACTATTCAGCTTTTTTTTGGTTAAATTCTCACAGGATTTCAAGCTGCCTGCCACTAGCTTGCAAAATCGAAAGTAAGATTTGACAGCAGTCCCATTTTGTTTGCACAAACCTGATCAACTTTTTGGCAGCACCCTCCAAGTTGCTCATGTCCCACAGTTTGAGACATCAGAGTGATCATGGCCCTTAGTTAGGATTTAATGGTCTTTAGCCTGTCCAAAAGTATAACTTGAAAAGAAATGTGATTTTGATGTACAATGCCAAATGTTAGAAGTACAAATAATAAATAATAAAACGATATCTGTACTTTACAAAATGATCCAGGATGCTGAGATAAGCAGCCTCTGTTCTACTAGATCTCAGTATACTGTACATACAATCCTTAACTTACAGCCATTTGTTTAGTGACTGAAGTTTCAGCAACAGTAAAAAAAAAGCAACTTATGACTGGTCTTTTCACTTATGACTGTTGCAGCATCTCCATTGTCATATGATCAAAATTTGGGTGCTTGGCAACCATCATGTATTTACAATAACTGTAGTGTTTGGGGATCATGTGATTACCATTTGTGACTTTCCCAGCTGGCTCCCAACAAGCAAAGTCAATGGAGGAAGTCAGATATGCTTAATGGCCATGATTCCCTTAACTGCTTAACAAAAGTGGTGATAAAGATCACAAAACTGGGCATGATTCACCTAACAATCACCTTGCTAACAATGGAAATTCTGGTCCCAATTGTGGTAATAGTCGAGAAATATCTGTATCTAATTCAGTTCAGGTACTGAGGCCCCCTCAGAGATCTTTTAGGGTCCTCAAGGGATGCATGGTGATGGGGAGCTAGACCGTAGCAACCTGACCATAGTTCCATGTTTCAGTTTTTGGAGTTGGTTTCACATGATTCCTGGGTACGAAGACCAGAAAATTGGTTTCTCAATGACTGATGAAAATTTGATAAAGCAAATTAGAAACCAGGGTCCAGCACATATCAAACGGATTTATCTTGCATTGATAGATATTGACTCAGAAACAGAACTTGTTAAAGATTGTATGATAAAATGGGCTCAGAATATTCAAGAAGTTATTACAATGGACATGTGGGAAAAGATCTGGGTGAGGAACGTAAAATTTACGCAAGCCCAAAACCTAAGAGAGAACTTTTATAAAATGTTTTATAGATGGCATTTAGATCCTAAAAAGCTTGCAAGTATGTATTCGAACTATCAACCTAAATGTTGGAGATGTGGTGGCGAAGATGCAACGTATTTTCATATATGGTGGACCTGCAAAAAGGTTAAGGCTTTTTGGATAAAAATTTGGTGGAATATGCAGAAGATCTTCAAGCAAAGGATAAAGTTTTGTCCGCAATTGTTTTTATTGGGCATAATTACAGATGCTACTGTTGTGGACATTAAGTTGATGTTGAATTTAATCACAGCAGCAAGACTCTTAATAGGTCAATATTGGAAGAAGGAGGAACTGCCGACTATAGAAGAATGGACTCTAAAAGTTTCTGACCTGGCAGAAATGGCAAAGATTTCGGCTTATTTGAAAGATCATTCGCAAGAACGTTATATTATGGAGTGGAAAAAGTGGTTTGATTATATCCAGAACAAATATGGGACTAAAAAGTTTCACCTAGCATTTGAATAAGTTTTCTTTTCTTTTTTTCCCTTTTTTATGTAATATTAGTATTGCTTGTAGTCATTTCATATGAGCTAGAGTGCGATAGACTTAATAGTTTATTGTTGTTAGTATATGGATGTTTATGATTGTTCTTTGTTTTTATACCTTGTACTTAGCTCTGGGAAGTCGGGGGGAGGGGGGAATGGGGGGGAGGGATAGGGAGGGTTAGGTAGGGGTGGGTGGAGGGAGGGGGGATTGTTAAAGATAAAATGTATTGTAAAACTTTTCAATAAAAAAAAGTGGTAATAAAGATCACAAAACTGGGCATGATTCACCTAACAATCACCTTGCTAACAATGGAAATTCTGGTCCCAATTGTGGTAATAGTCGAGAAATATCTGTATCTAATTCAGTTCAGGTACTGAGGCCCCCTCAGAGATCTTTTAGGGTCCTCAAGGGATGCATGGTGATGGGGAGCTAGACCGTAGCAACCTGACCATAGTTCCATGTTTCAGTTTTTGGAGTTGGTTTCACATGATTCCTGGGTACGAAGTTTCTCAGACAGAAAGCCACATAAACTTGAAATGTTTGTTGACTCTAACTCTGATGATTGCTAAGTCACACTAAGGAAATGTGCTTTTCAACAGAAAAACCATTTCTCACCCTGTAGGCAGCCACGATGTTTAGAGGGATGAAAAGAAACAACATTACTGTCAATTAAATCCTCTCACTTAACACCAACACCATTTTCCACCTGAGAAAAATAATAAAAAAAACACCTAACGTTATTCTCAGGGCTTTCACAATGGCTCAATTTAATGCACGAGATAATAAAATATTCCTTTGTTTCAGCTTATTCTGTCTTATTGGAGAAAATAAGGGTAGATCATATTGTTCTATGTAATTCTCTTTTAAAGGAGTATTTATTCAACTCTTTATTATGCCCATTTTAATAAATATGTAGGTCAGTTGAATTTTTCATATTTTTTCTTTTTTAAGAACACAGTCCAGATATAGAAATATTAGCTATATTGGGAAATCACATGATCCCCATGTCAATGCTGCTAACATCGGATGTTTTTGCATTGACAACAGATGGAAATGTAGCCATCTTTTCCCTTTCGCTTTTAGACTTAGATGATGCTGGGAGGTAGGGGATGTGAATGAGAGTCCAGCTAGACATAACAACACTAAACGTAGCGTGAGAATCAAGGTTATTGAGCCCAGAGCTGATAAAGAATTGGTGGGCTGGAGAGCTGGAGAGGAAGCCCGTGCTTCAAGCTAATTGGGGAATGTGATTTATGACTGTTAATTGGAGGAGGGAATTGTGCTTTGATACTATTTGCTCAGGGGAGGGGAATTCAGTTTTTGGCTTTGATTATGTAGTGCCAATATTATGCTACTTGAATAAAAGATCCTTTAAGGTAAACAGTTCTTTTGAAGAGTTTCATCTGTTGGAACCATGACGCCCCAAGCACTACTGTAACTGCAAGACAGTAGCTGATTAAAATTAATTTGTTTTGGAAGATGTTGAAATGTCAATATTAGTCAGTATTAACATAGTATTTTTTATTTTTTATTTTTATTTTAATTCCATTTATATCCCGCCCTTCTCCGAAGACTCAGGGTGGCTTACAAGCTTAGCAGTAGCCTTCATTCTTTGTATATGCCTGCTTATTAGGGCTTTCACACACACCCCAGCAGCATTATTACAAAGTCAGCTTAATTGCCCCCAACAATCTGGGTCCTCATTTTACCTACCTGGGAAGGATGGAAGGCTGAGTCAACCTTGAGCCTGGTGGGATGCGACCCTGCACTAATTGCAGGCAGCTGGTGTTACTTAAGGAGGCATTAGCCCACTGCTCCACCAAGTATTAATGGTATAGTCAGCCTGTCTAGATGCAAAAAATATGGAAGTTGGATGCTCTGCTTTTTTCTCTTCCTTTAATCTTTATTCGTTAGCATTTAATACTGGTTTAGTGGATCAAAATAAACAAACAAATATTAAAGGATCATTCTAGTCCAGGTTTCAAGGTAGTATCCTCAGCTGGTCTCCTTAAACTATCATTTTACTCATCAAGAATTCTATAGCACCCACTTGGGTATTTTTATCCTCTTTGAAAAACAGGGTTGCTTAGCAAGTGCTTTGTTAGTGTTGTGGTCTTAATAAACGCTTGATCTCTCCTGCCCACAATAGTCACCTGTCTTAACAGCCGTCCAATATGATCCACAAGCAAAGGGTGAGCTCCATCCATCTGTTTGCTTTCTAATGCCATGGGTACTTTTACAACAACCTGGGTTATACTTCTTGTTTGTGTACAAAAGAGCAAAGTTTCACCATTCAAAAAGAGCAGGTATCTGCAAATTATGACACTGTTCCAAAAGTGAGCTAGCAAATAGTAGAGTCCACTAGTTATAGATTTGATTAATTTGTCTTTCCTTGAGATTATAATTCTATGAATGTGCACCAGAATTGTGTTAGCTAAAACCTGGTTTTCAGTGATAATAATGATCAATCATTGTGTTTCAAAGACAGGATAGGATTAATTATAGTGTAGACATTGCTTTATTATAATTCCAACCAAAGGCTCCATTTGATTTATTTCTCATTCATAAGGCCAACAGCTGCAGAGAATTCATGCCACTTCCCTCTGAAGAGGAAGTCTATTTTCAAAATGCCAATGTTTTAGGGGTGGTTGGCAAAGGTTCCTAACATGGACAGTTTGAGTGCTATTTATGGAATATTTGGGATGAAATCTTGATATCCTTCCAAAGGTGGGTCTACTCCTTAAAAGGAAAATTTTCAAAATGAAAATGATTCTATCTCACAGGCAAGAAGGCCTATTCCAAGCATAATAGAAACTCATCTGTGAAAAAATGGCAGGAAGAGAAATATAACCTCTCTTTTTGGAGGCAATCAGAAATCAGTGCAAAATATATGGGAGCACAGCTGTGCAATGTCACATCAAATTTCTTTCCATCTTGCCTAGTGTAGGCTCCTCTGTGCTGGCCGTGATTACACTTGCATCATTCTATGCTAAGGGTGGAAATAGAAGAGATCAGGGGCCAGAGATATAGCCTACCAATATATCTTTAGAGGGGAGGCCTTTCTTTGCCCTTTTTGGGAAGGAGGACCTGGGGATGAATTTAAGAGACCAAATGATTGTCTCAAGACTTGTAAATAAATGGTCAAGGCACCCATTTAATCACCAGTTTAAACTCTCCAAACCTTTCAAAAGCTGACTTGGTTTGGATTTAGAGGGTTTTTTTTTCTCTTCATGCCCACAGCCAATGGCCATTTCTGTGTTTGGACTCTGACCATCTGCTGAAAAACAGATTTATTATTCATTAAATTTGTTTACCGCCCATTTACCACAAGGAGATTCTATAGATTGGTTCTATAACAGCAATAGCACTTAGACTTATATATCTCTTCATAGTGCTTTACAGCCCACTTTAAGCAATTTGCAGTCAGCATATTGCCAACAATCTGGGTCCTCATTTTACCGACCTTGGCAAGATGAAAGACTGAGTCAACCTTGAGCCACTCAGAGGTGGAGTGAGTAGTGATTTAGCCTGCAGCCCTGCATTCTAACCACTACACCACCACAGTTCATCCCCAATGGCCCCAATGCACCACTGACACAACACCATCTATCTCCTGTTTACAACACAGCCCTTTCAGCAGTTCCAAGAAGGTTTCACACACATTTGCGCTATTCAAGTGACCCTAAGGGCACAGATAAACCTCCAAGCCTCAACAACACTTGGAGAGAGTGACAACAACCAGATGACTGCAAGGAATATAAATCCTTCCATTCTCCACCATTCAGTCAGAACTGAAGAAGCTCCTTTGATGAAAAGTGAAACATCTTCAAGAAAAACAAAAGAAGTCCAGTTGCCTTTGAAAAAGCACTTTTGGGACATCCATGACCTGGATGACTGAGAATCTCCATAGATATAAATAGATAATGTATGTGCATATGTGTGTGGGGATCTCTTCCTCTCTTTCTCTGCTACAGATCGTCCTTGACTTATGATTGGTTGCCAGCACCCCTGAATTCATTTGCTGTAATGATCAACTGCAGGGATGTTGCAGCACCCACCCACCCATCCATCTCACCCCAATGGGTCCCTTCAGCCACTCATCCACCCAAGGGAGTGAGCTCACCAGTAAGCTTTAAAAAATGTCAAACTATGTTATCAAAATTGTGATTTTTGAAAGCAAATGCAATACAATGCTTTTGACTTTAAAAACAAAATTATTTCCCCAAATAAATTTGCTCATCTTCTAGTTTGACCTACGTAAAATCCAGCTATCTTTATTCTGCCTTCTCTAGTGATGTCTCCACCATGTTCTTTGTAGCCTCCTTGTGCTGCCCCACTGATATATGTTGCCCTTCTTTGTTTTAAAGGGCTACACTTTCATGAATTGCCTTTTTCTCTTCACTTTTTCTCTTAAATTTGTGCCAGTGGCACGCAAATTTAACAGCTTTTTCACATCTTTCCTCTCCTTTCAGCCTCTCTTCTCATTTATAATGTAAGCTTATTTTTATTATATTAAGCAAGATACTAGCGTTCCATGAAAAATTACTAGGGATGGGTAAATTATAAATAATGATATTGCTCCTCTTCATTTTAAAATGAACTGCATTTGATTGGAAGGAAGAGCAACAAAACTATTTATAGGCCGGATTTTATCTTTTGCAAAATTAGTCTCTAAAGAAAAGCTGGCAGATGCTGATAGGAGCAGAAATGATAGTCTGGATTTTATAACACCTTTACTAAGCTGCACTGATTTAGCTTCTGCAAGATGCAATTTATTATTTATTCTTAATAATTAATCATTGTGTTTTGGAGAAATAAATGATTTAATGTGTGCAACTACTTTTTCAGGAAAACAATTTCTACTATTTGTTTGCCTATTTATCTTCAAACTAGTTATTGACTTTGTTTCTCTCCAGCTTGAAAAAATATTTATTTCTGTGGCTTTGCATTGTATACCACCGACCTACCCTGACCTGTTTTTTATTTACTTACAAAAAAATCCTAGATTAATCCTAAAGTAAACATTAAACACTTTCAGTATATATTTTCCTGTAACTGCCACTGTTGGGGACAAAATAGTGTTTGCAAGACATTAAACTGTCAGATTTGCAAAACTGATTATATTTTATTAGTGCTAAATCTGAGAAGCCTTCTCCAACCATTAGACAATACTCCAATGTTTGCCTTTTTACCTAGTACAGCATGCAAAAGTATCCCCTGAATTTGCTAATACAAAAAATGTAAGATTTATTTTGGTCTCATAAATTACATAGGGGACAAAAGGCTTTTGTGATGTCAAAGCAAGGTAGGAGGGCTGACACCACCATCCTTTACTTTCAAATGCAAAATGTAACCTGATAGTCACATCACTTGTCATACGTGTTGCATTCATTTTAGGTCTGAACTCCATATCTTATCTCAAAAAATATCAGTGTCATCAAAAATATTTGATCTAATATGCGTATTGCACATTATTGCTAAGGAACTCAAAAGTCTGTATTGTGTGCATGAGCCAACACAACACTAGGTGAGTAGTACAATTACATGAATTGTTAAGAACATTGTTTGGCTTGTGTTTTGATAATAAATTGCCAAAGATTTACATTTATTACCTTAAGTGAGTCAAAAGAACTTTAAAAAAGGAGGGGCAAAAGTAAGACTGACTCATCTAGTAAACAAAGAGATTTGAATTAATTGTTTTTAAAGTCTGTCTGAATACTTGTATACTCAGCTGCAATTTCTGATCTTATTCTCAATTCATTTTGGCTTGCAGGCTCCTCAGCTGTTTAGTAGACATATTGACAATTCTCCCTTAGTGAGCATAGTTTTATCCACTAGCTTTCTTGAAAATGCACGAATACTGTGTTTGTTTTGAATCTGAAAAATCAAGCCAATGTTTCAATTGTCTTGGATTGGGTTCTTAAAGCTCAGTTGTTGGCTAGCATGGCTGAGCAATAGATTGGTGGTGCCCTTTGCATGGTGATAAGTTGCATGTGAATTCCCATAGCACCTTGGAGATAAACTGCAGATAAAATGATTTGTGGTCCAACCGCATATCTCATTCTATCTGGAAATTATTATCACAAAAAGCAAAGAAAAAAAGAAAAGTCCCCTCAGTTTCATGAAGAGGTTAAATTAATTATATAATATTGACCTTTCTCTGAACACAGGAAAGCATCCTTCCTAAAGCCTTGATAAAAAAACACCCCTCTTACTAACAATGTACCCCATAGGGAGCTATTACACAGTACTGAAATACTAAAAGTTCTAAACAGTAACCTTTATGAGAAATAAGGAAAGATCAGGAATGAAATCTTTCACACAGGTATCTTGTCAGACCTCCTCAGGCAAGCATGCAGTTTGTTTCTTTAAAGAGAAAAATCTAAGCTATTGCAGGAAACACATCTTACAATATTTATGAGTATCTCCAGCCAAATATTGAGACACGTGGAAAAGGCTTTTTCTTCTGAATTAATTCACTAGGTTCACATACATCACACTGTGCCATAGTTAAATTTATTTTGTCTTAATGTGTTATGTTAACACGGCCTGTAGTATTCATGAAGGATAATATATGATTAGTATTTCAAAATTCAGCCAAATGTGACTTATTAAATGGTTGAACAGATCATGGTTTATAATGATGCATAATCATGGTTTATAATGATGCATAATTAACATGCGTTTGGACAGTAAGAGAGAAACCTAGCAAAGGTTTTATCAATGTTAATACTTCTATGATAATACAATGACCTTTTCCTACTGTCTATGAAAAGGAAAACTTTCATCATAGCACAAAATATTGCACCAATCTATAATGACCATCCTCTCAACAGGATTTAGACAGTTCTGCGATGAATCATGGGATTTAATATCAATCAATATTGACTATGCATAATGGGAGAATGCTGGATGTCCGTTAGAGAAGAAAAAATGGAAAATGGAATTAATCTGTGGAAGAATTTGGAATGTTCTGGAAGAGATGAATGTATAGCAACATACAAATGTATAGCAACATACAAATGACAAATAATTATCCATGGACTAAAACATTAATAAATGTCTTAGTAAACCTGAAAGGTAAACCTATGTGCTAAGAATATTTTTTTAAATTTCATAATTGTCACATATAAATGGACAGATATTAAAATATTGATTTGTGTTTTAGATTGTAAGCCGCCCTGAGTCTTCGGAGAAGGGTGGGATATAAATGGGATTTTTTTAAAAAAAAAACCAAAACCAATAAGTAATTAACATTCTAAAGATTATATTCAGATAGCAAATACTGGTCAAATCTGAAATTCTAACAGCTATCAAAGAAAGAATTGAAAAATGTAGCCTGTTAATTGCTATAAGTATCAGTGATCAGCATATAAAATATGACTGCAAAGAGACACTTGATATTATGAAACTGCATCTATTTCTGCATTCTTCAAACTTTCTATTTAGGGACCTATAACTCCATGTGTTCCCAATCACTGTGGCCATAGCCCAGCTATAATTTAACACATCTAAAAGCACCAAGTTATGGAAGGGTATTTTATTAAGTTTTCAATCTATTCCAAATTGTGGCTAGCTGAGTGGAAAATATGGATATGATGGTGCTTGATGGAAATTCAATCTTGATTACCATAATGAAAATGTATAGAAGCAAACTCAGATTTTTTATTCAAGACAAAATGTAATGATCAGCTTAACAGCATGTTGTATAATAACCCAAGTTTCTGTATTTTAAATATAGTGGCAGAGGAATGTTTTTAATAGCTCTTTAATTTTTGACAGGTCAACTTTAAAAATGAAAAGTCAATTACAAAAACATTGAGAATTCACAAGGAAGGAATTCTATAAAAAGATTAACACAATTAAAAAAAACCACTAAAATTATACTAAAACCAATATCAATGTGGTATGAGTATTATAATTACTTGAGCTCTGTTCAGGATTCTAGCCCAGAAAGTCAAAATGAGTGATGTTTTTAATTTCAGTCTTCAGGATGTGAAGGGTTTTTTCCCCCCGCTGATGGGCAAACCCTTGGTGATCGGTCTGTCTTTGCATTGTTTTCCATTGGCTCAGATGAAATAAAAACTGCTGTGTGGAACTCTTTGATTCTAAAAATTGAATTTGATGAGATTAATTACTTAAACTTGAAATGCTGCTGGCAGACGTATACAGTGCAGTTTTGTCAGAAGTAATATGTTATGACTAATCTAGTTGTCTTGTAATATTAATTAGCAACACAGTTGAAAATGTAGGAAAATCTCTCTCACTTCACAGAGAGAGAAAGAGCGCATTTTGTTCTGATTCAGACAGCGCATCAAACCAGCACAAGCATTCCAGATATTGTTGAAACACAACTCCCAGAATTCCTTATTATTCCTTCTGATGCTGGAAACATCTGCCACGTGGTGTCCTTAAATCTGGATAAGTATATTGTGCAAGTTCTATTGTGCTTTGTAAACCACGGTTTTGACATTATGTATTACATGAATCTGGTAAATGATGTTTTTTTCAATAAACTGATAGCCCCGAGAACGTACATTTCCTGGCATAATCAACAAAAGTATGAAACTCGTGTTTCAAAATAGCCAGTGGATAGGCATGGAGAAGGGTCAGAGAATAAAGCAGGAAGGAGCCCATATAAAAATGATTACCAGAGGATATTTGTACCCTGTACAACTATATATATGAGAACAAACTGGAAAACTGGCAGGGAATTCCTATCTGAAACAGCTGTTTTTTTAAAAAATATTTCTTTGGTACTGTACCTAATTGAAAGTAGTCTTTACAGGCCATGCTTAGGGTATATAAACCCTGATTGTACAAAAAGTGCTTTTCAAAAGGCAACTGGACTTCCTTGGTGTTTCTTTGAAGATGCTTCTCATCCAAGAAACATTTTCAGTTCTGACAGAATGGTGGGGAATAATCCAGTCAGAACTGAAGAAGCTTCTTGGATGAAGTGAAGCGAAATGTTTCCACAGAAAAACCAAGAAAGTCCAGTTGCCTTTTGAAAAGCACCTTTTGTACAACCATAACTTGGATGATTGAGAATGTACATAGACCTGTCTTAGGTTGTTCCCCCACTAGAAAACCACACTATTTATGAATTATGCTATCAATAATATACCTCATTTTTTATTTATTTGTAGTCTCAGACTAGAGAGTTATAAATGTTAATTTATCTGGGCTTCATACTAGAAGCCACAATTCCTTCCCCAAGGGGGGTTTACATCACTTTGTATTTGTTGTTGTTGTTGTTAGTTGCGAAGTCGTGTCCGACCCATCGCGACCCTATGGACAATGTTCCTCCAGGCCTTCCTGTCCTCTACCATCTTCTGGAGTCCATTTAAGCTCACGCCTACTGCTTCAGTGACTCCATCCAGCCACCTCATTCTCTGTCGTCCCCTTCTTCTATTGCCCTCAATCTTTCCCAGCATTAGGCTCTTCTCCAGTGAGTCCTTCCTTCTCATTAGGTGGCCAAAGTATTTGAGTTTTAGCTTCAGGATCTGGCCTTCTAAAGAGCAGTCAGGGTTGATCTCCTCTAGGACTGACCGGTTTGATCGCCTTGCAGTCCAAGGAACTCGCAGGAGTCTTCTCCAGCACCATAGTTCAAAGGCTTCAATTCTTTGGCACTCAGCCTTTCTTATGGTCCAGCTTTCACTGCCATACATTGAAACTGGGAAGACCATAGCCTTGACTATACACACTTTTGTAGGCAGGGTGATGTCTCTGCTTTTTAGTGTACTGTCTAGATTTGCCATGGCTTTCCTCCCAAGGAGCAAGCGTCTTTTAATTTCTTGGCTACAGTCCCCATCTGTGGTGATCTTGGAGCCCAGGAAAATAAAATCTGTCACTACCTCCATTTCTTCCCCATCTATTTGCCAGGAATTGAGAGGGCCGGATGCTATGATCTTGGTTTTCTTAATGTTTAGTTTCAACCCAAGTTTTGCACTCTCTTTCTTCACTCGCAACAAGAGGCTCTTTAGTTCTTCTTCACTTTCTGCCATTAGAGTGGTATCATCTGCATATGTTAGGTTGTTGATATTTCTTCCGGCAATCTTAATTCCAACTTTTGATTCATCTAGCCCTGCCTTTCTCATGATGTGCTCTGCATATAAGTTAAATAGGCAGGGCGACAGTATACAGCCTTGCCGGACTCCTTTCCCAATTTTGAACCAATCAGTGGTTCCGTGTCCAGTTCTCACTGTTGCTTCTTGACCCGCATATAGGTTTCTCAAGAGACAAATAAGATGGTCTGGTATGCCCATCTCTTTAAGGACTTGCCACAGTTTGTTATGATCCACACAATCAAAGGCTTTAGCATAGTCAATGAAGCAGAAGTAGATATTTTTCTGGAACTCTCTAGCTTTCTCCATGATCCAGCGTATGTTAGCAATTTGATCTCTAGTTCCTCTGCCTCTTCGAAATCCTGCCTTTACTTCTGGTAGTTCTCGATCCACATACTGCTGGAGTCTAGCTTGTAGAATTTTAAGCAAAACTTTACTAGCATGAGAAATGAGTGCAATGGTGTGATAGTTTGAACATTCTTTGGCACTGCCTTTCTTTGGAATTGGGATGTAAACTGATCTTTTCCAATCCTGTGGCCACTGTTGAGTTTTCCAAATTTGCTGGCAAATTGAGTGTAGCACTTTTACTGCATCGTCTTTTAAGATTTTGAATAGCTCAGCTGGAATACTGTCACCTCCACTAGCTTTGTTGTTGCTCAGCTTTTCTAAGGCCCACTTCACTTCACATTCTAGGATGTCTGGCTCGAGGTCAGTGACCACCTCATTGTGATTATCAGGGATGTTAAGCTCATTCTTGTATAGTTCTTCTGTGTAATTTTGCCACCTCTTCTTAATCTCTTCTGCCTCTGTTAGGTCCCTGCCATTTTGGTCCTTTATCATGCCCATTTTTGCATGAAACATTCCTTTCATCTCTCCAATTTTCTTGAAAAGATCTCTGGTCCTCCCTATTCTATTGTTTTCTTCTATTTCTTTGCATTGTTCATTTAAGAAGGCATTCATATCTCTTCTAGCTATTCTTTGGAATTCTGCATTTAATTGGGCGTATCTTTCTTTTTCTCCCTTGCCTTTCGCTTCCCTCCTTTCCTTAGCTATTTGCAAAGCTTCCTCAGACAGCCATTTTGCTTTCTTGCATTTCTTTTTCTTTGGGATGGTTTTGGTTGCTACCTGTTGTACAATGTTGCGAACCTCTGTCCATAGTTCTTCAGGCACTCTGTCTATCAGATCTAATTCCTTAAATCTATTTGTCACCTCTACTGTATATTCAACCGGGATATGATTTAATTCATACCTGACTGGCCTAGCGCTTTTCCCTACTTTCTTTAATTTAAGCCTAAACTTTGCAACAAGAAGCTCATGGTCTGAGCCACAGTCAGCTCCTGGTCTTGTTTTTACTGACTGTATAGAGCTTCTCCATCTTTGGCTGCAGAGCATATAGTCAATCTGATTTCTGTGTTGACCGTCTGGTGATGTCCATGTGTAAAGCCGTCTCTTGGGTTGTTGGAAAAGAGTATTTGCTATGACCATCGTATTCTCTTGACAAAATTTTGTATTACAGTGATTATATTCACTACCAATCACTAGGAGGCACTATGTGAGTCCTGTTAGGAGGAGGAGGATTTGGAACTGGGACCATCCAACAGGGATGGCACATCTCCCTTGGCATGTTTGGAGAGGCCAGGGGCTGAGGATGATGCTCTCCCAGGTCTCTCAGGTATTGGGGAAGGTGGTTGACCAGACAGAGAGCTTCCTGCCTTCACAGACATAGGGGAATGTTGGCTGCTGACAGGCAGTGGTGCTGATAGGTAGCAGATTCCCCTCTGATGAGGAACAGCTGCCTCCTCCACTCAATCCAAGGGCACGGAGAGCAGAGCATAGGCAAGCCCAGAGAAGGGCTACTTGAGAGAGGATTTTCCCACCCCTCCTCACAAGGAACACCTGGAGTGGAGTGAATTAAGGAGAAGCCATGGGGAGTTATCTTTGTAAGGAACAATTGTTTGTTTTGTCTTACACTCACCCTAGGTTTGACTCATGCGCCTTGCCTTGCCATTTTTCACCTTTTGCTTTGTTTAGCTGTAAGGACTGCCTTTTGTCTTGGACTTTGCCCTTGTAGACTGCCGTTTGCTTTGTCTTAGCCCCAAGGACTGCCATTTGTCTTGTACCTGAACTTTGCCTTGTGGACTACAGCTTGTCTTGTGGACTTGCTTAGCTG
Organism: Vipera berus; assembly: GCF_964194415.1. Lineage (NCBI taxonomy): Eukaryota > Metazoa > Chordata > Lepidosauria > Squamata > Viperidae > Vipera > Vipera berus. Next base: position 21,256,129 of record NC_138209.1, read on the forward strand.
GGTGGACTGGACTTGGAACTCTTGTCCTTGTCCTGTGAGCACGCCGGTACCCTGTGGACTTTCTTTGTGATATAGGGGATGTTGTTTGGGGTACTGAGGATGGCTGCCTTCAGGGTACTTTGATTTGAATTCACAGTGTTTCCTAGAGATTTCCAACAATTATTGTGCCCAAATAACATAAGCTGGACAGGCTTTAAAATGGCTAAGCAATGCTATGAAGATGGGAAAATAAAATTGAATATGTAGTTGTAAAAAAAAAGTTCATATATATGACATGTAGATAGATAGATAGATAGATAGATAGATAGATAGATAGATAGATAGATAGATAGATAGATAGATAGATTATATTTATATGCTGATATTCTACTTAAACTTATATTTTTATTTGTGTGCATAATGCATTATATTAGAATTGTGTATCATTGAATCATGACCTCTGTAGATATGTTGTTGTTATTAAATATTTATAAATAAATAAATTATTTTTTTTAAAAAAGATGCTATAATCAGTAGTGCCAAACAATGTTAACATAGCAGACTTCATTTTGTACATGCAGATGGTACACAATCCATCATCTATAAAATTTGTGCTACATGAAGGTTCCTGGAATGGATCCCTCATGGCATCTGGGGACTGCCTCTATCTGGTCATGTTTATTTAGATGGAGTGCTCTTCATTCCCTCATTGGCAGGCACTGATAGGATCATCTGACTTGTTTTCTAGGTCTTGCCCATATGGGGGATCTACAGCAGTCTATTAATTTAATTCCAAAAATCTTTGCCTTACTTCATTCTCTGTTTTGGCACACACATTAGCTGAATGAAGGTAGAGATGAACTTGCATATTAGTTATGACCATGCATTGAATAGGGGCATAAATCTTATAAGGATCACAAGTGAAAAACATTTGCAAAACATTTACATGAAATGGAAACCATTTCCACATATGACAGCTACTCGTTCTTTGTGATTTTCATTTTTTTCTTGTATCTTGTAGCATTATGAAGGACAGTTCCTCTATACAGACTTCATATATCTAAGTGCCTTCATTTGATTCTTTGAATGAATAACTTTTACTGACTTTATATTTCATTTCATGGCTGGAATCAATATACTCACTTGTATTATGTGCAATGCCAAAACAACAAAGAACAATTGTAATGCATTTCTTGATATTCCTTACTATAATTACAGTATTTAAAATATTTAATGCAGACGCAGCAGGGAGTTATATTACAATTCTTTCTATACCCAAATTTCTCAATATGTATGCAATGCTGCTGGTAGAATAACCATAAAAGGCTTCTTAAGTTTGGATCCAAACAGCAGATGCCTTGTTGAAAGTGTGACTGTGTTTGCAAGAGTTCATTAGTTCTGATTCTGCTTTCCTCTGTAACATTTGATCAAAGATTAAGATGAGCCTAATTTCTTTGCCAAGAAAAGTTTGCTTTGCATTTGCATATGTTATGTCTGTAATACTCCTGTCTGTCAAGGGAAGAAGGATGAGAGATAAGAGATACTGTACATTTCTTATGTTGCATTTGCACTGTCTCCTGAATCTGCTGCTTTCTAGATGTGCTAAATTGCAACTGTTACAAACCTCACCCTAATGAAATAATTCATTTTATTCATGGGGTGGGTAGTTAGGATCCTAGAATAACAGGTTTGGGGATTTTTAAATTCATGGATAAATCCTATGTTTTTGTCAAGTGTGGACACCAGATCGGTATATGTGTTTATTTTATTATTTTTTTCCAAGTCCTTTCTTCTTTCAAGGAACAGCATGTCAAGAGTGAAAACCTGGCAGCTACATGCCTTATTGTTTTCATCTTGTCAGCAGAGTAATGGGGGGGGAGGGGGGGGAGAAAATGAAGCTTTGAGTGGGTTAGAGAAATAAAATCTATCCAGTTCTGCAGTTGTTCGTTGAGAAAAAAAAATGTATGGAAACTTTTCAAGGACATTCTAACCACAGACGGTTCTCAAATCAACGAGAATGTCTTTGCATGAACTACGTGGATATCTGGGAGATTTAGCTGGGAAGGTTAATGTTATTTGCTTTGGTTAGAAGTCTTGGGATTTTCGAGTTAGTTTTCCTTTGCCTATATACCACGTCATGTATTCAATAAACCAGTAAGAATTTCAGAAATGAAATAAATCCTGGACTTTATTTGGATATTTGAGCTGGAGGTTAACAGTTTTGTTTGATGTTTACCAAACCCAGTTATTATGGTTTGTAAGGTGTAACCTATGGCTTAGTGCATTATGTGAAACCATTCAGTGGTAATTTATTCACTAAATTATGTTTAGTTAAACCATTGTTTAGAATAATATACTGTTATTCTTTATCATTGGGAAATGAACATGAAAAAGCACAGATTCAACAGACATATTGAACAGAAACGATGGTCTCTATGCATTGGTGTTTCAAATAAGATCCAGATGATCAATCTCAATTGCTGTAGTCAATTTGCAATGGCTTTGGGTTGGCCTCTTCCACATTCTTGTTATAAACGCCTATCTCTCCCTATAAGTATTACAAAAACAAGTGGAAGAAAACTGGCTTATGCTGCAATTATATGAGACATTCTTAATATAATATATGCCAAAGGCCTTAGCACTACTACCTGAAGGCTTTAATGCAACAACTGACAAAAATGATTATATTCTTTATGAACAATATTGTGGCCTCTCTGGTTTAGTCCAAGAGCCAGTTTCCCATTAATGTGAGATTCTAGAGACAGAGAAATGAATTATGCAGGATGGCATCTGACCCAGATAGTTAATAATTTAGACCTGTTAACCTTAAGTGGCACTTGGGAGAACAACTTATTGCACTTATTGGGAACCCCTCTGAGCAATTGAAATTGATTAGTTCATAATCTCCTGTAGGGTCACTAGCATGATATTTAGGTTTAACATAGGCATATTCCTGAGCAGTGATTATTTTCCTCTAAATCTGTGTCTAGTTTTAAAAGACAGATATGTAAATGCAAAAATATTACTACACAGAACTCCCATCAAATTGTTAATTATATCCATGTAAAATTGACAGAGGAATTGGATAGAACAAGCCAGTATATAAATCAGATAAGGTTAATAGTTTATATATTTCCTTAGTTAATGAAATGTCCCTGGAAAGGATCTAATATATATCATCGCCTAATCACTATATTCAAAGATGTACTAGCCAGTAAAATTACAGGTGGCTTCAACTTATGACCACAGCAGGAACTAGAAATTTCACTACTAAGCAAGTGAGTCATACTTGATTTTATGACATTTTTTGTCATTAAACAAATCCAGCTTCTCCCTTGTAAAAGTACCCTAGGAAGTTCGTAAATGGCTATAATGTGACCCTGAGACTCTGTAATCATAGTTGATATGAGAGAGAGAGAGAGAGAGAGAGAGAGAGAGAGAGAGAGAGAGAGAGAGAGAGAGAGAGAGAGAGAGAGAGAGAGAGAGAGAGAGAGAGAGATGACAGGTAGAAAGCTTTCTGGGGAAAATTGATTCAAACCTCCAAGATCAGGGATAATATCATGTTTTGGTGTACTATCTTGATCATATGAGAGAAACTAGCCCTAAATTAGAGTTTCAATTACAGCTCCTGTATGGGAAGTTTATTACATAAATTCCTTTTATGTTTCTGAAAGTTGTAACTTTATAACCATCAAAAACATATAGAGAACCTTCCATATTGGTCTTCTGACATCCCAAATGAAATCTCTAAACTAATTGTACTACTGAAAAATGGCAAAGCCTCCTCCCATTACAGACATTATCCCAACAGAGCTGATTAAAGTAAGCATTGATACAAATTGTAGCAGTTCTCTTTACAGCTATAAATGGTCTATTAAAAATGCTCCTTGAATGTAACACTTTTATTGTTCCTATTTTTTAAAAAGGAGAAAGGTCCGGTCCATCCAATTATTCTATTAAGCATTATCAGTAAGTGCTAACAACATGTTTTTACTGGAAATTAATGGACTGGTTTGACAAGAAGACCATTCTTGCAGATGAGCAAGCTGGGGTCCATATAAAGAGCTGGTGCTTGGTTCTACATCATCTGAGAAATATATATTGCTCCCTAGAGAGCTTTGTATATGGCTTTTGTTGATTTTAAAAAAAAACAACTTTTGACTTAATCTCCAGAGAATGACTATGGTTGGAACCGCAGAGATCTTCTATGGATAGGTGTTGGTTAACATTTATTAAAGTGCTCATAGTAATTAAAGGTAAAGGTTCCCCCGCACATGCGTGCTAGTCATTTCCAACTCTAGGGGCTGGTGCTCATCTCCGTTTCAAAGCCGAAGAGCCAGCGCTTGTCCGAGGACGTCTCCGTGGTCATGTGGCCGGCATGACTGGACGCCAAAGGCGCACGGAACGCTGTTACCTTCCCACCGTAGTGGTCCCTATTTTTCTACTTGCATTTTTACGTGCTTTTGAACTGCTAGGTTGGCAGAAGCTGAGACAAGTAACAGGCGCTTACTCTGTTACGCGGCACTCGGGATTTGACCCGCCAAACTGCCGACCTTCTGATCGACAGGCTCAGCGTCCTAACCCACTGAGCCATCCTGTCCCTCTCTCATAGTAATTACTTACATCCTAATAAGATTTAACAACCAAGGATATCTTTCTTACTTGGTGCCTACTTATAAGGGTGTAAAAGTTGCATTTTAGCTCCCTTATTACTTAATTTCTATATTAATGATATGGTGGCAAGACTCATGAAATTAGAACATTATCCTTTATTTCCTAATTTATTATTTGAAAGCTATGCAGAGTCACTGAGAGTGAGTGGACGGCCATATAAATCTTCTAAATAAATAAAAACATCCAAACCTGGTTGGTAGACCTATTGCACTTCTCTTGTAGGCAATTGATGTGACCATTACTTCTACATCTTTGAGGAAAGCCCTAAAATCAATTGCCTCCTACTGCATAGAGCAGAGGTCCCCAACCTTTTGGGCACCAGGGACCGGCTCCATGGAGAGAGGTTTTTCCACGGACCAGAGGTTGCGTGGTTTTGTGTGCTGCCTGCATCCCATAATTGGGGCTTTGCTTGTGTGGATCAGTTGCTGGCAGGCCACAGCCCAGTACTGGTCCATGGATTGGGTGTTGGGGACCACTAGCATAGACAATGATTTAGTTGTTCTTAGGAAAAAACCCCAAAAATCTTCAAAGAAATTCTCTAAAAGCAATCACAGGTAACAAATAAATGTGAATGTCATAATGGTGCCAAGAAACTAAGTTCAGATCTTCAAATATCTAGGAATTGTTTTACACCGGCTCATGGAGGCCCCAAATTTAATCCCTAAAAAGGAAAGTCAGAAGAAGTGAAGCTTCTTCTAGAATAATTGGCTGTAACACAGCGGTCTTAACACAATAGACTTAATTTCCAGCAAACCCTTGCACGGCTTTAGCAAGTATTAGATTTAATTTAAGTTAAGTTAACGTAGCCTTTCATACTTTTTATAAATTCTAATATTATTTATGTCCTTTTATAGCTATTTGTTTTGTTTTATAGCATTTAGATTATTCATTATAAAATCTAATTGTAATTTTATAAAACTCTTTTGTGTTTTAATACCTGTTCTTTGTAATTTTAAGTTAATAATTTTATAGTGCTCTTATTTAATTCTATTGACATGACAAATTATTTATTTTCCTTAACTTCCTAGATGTTTCTAGTATAATTTAAATTAATCAGATTTTGTTGTTTGGCAGTTAGCTTGATGACAGGTTGCAGTTGGCTTATCTATAATGGAAGCGATCTGGCTTGAAATTCAGAGGACCCCATTCCTTTCTTCATGCAGCACCTCTTTTGAAAGAGTCAGAGCCTAATTAAACTAAGCCATAGAATCATTTGAGCATCTCAAGAAGATTCCTTCAAGTTATACATTAGAAAGACGGGAGTTCTTTTTGAAGGAAATAGGAGGCCATTAACTTATGAAGCTTAAACGTTCAAAAATGTGAAGCAGGAAAAATTGCTTCAGCAGCACTTTGATTGGTCTTTTGAGAAACTTCACAGTAAAAATAGAAAGAAAAAAAATGATTGTAGCCCATTATGAAATGTGTAAAATCTACTTCCACCTCCAGAGGGGAGAAATAACCATATACATAGCAATTATTACTGTGTGCCATTCTAGGGAGGTCTTTAAATCTGGAATCTAAGGCTTTTCTGTCAAAGATAAAAATGTACTCTAAAACAATAATTGGTTTTTTTTCCAAGCAGGAATTGATTTAAAATAAGTTATAGACTTATAGGATTTGTTTTTTTAAATTGCAATTTGTACTGAACAGGAAAAAGTGTCTTATGCGTTTTGCTACATTTGATATAAAAATTGAGTTAGCAATCCTGTTCCTACTCACTGGAGAATAAGTCTCATTGAACTTAATGAGATTTTTATTTGAGTAGCCAAATATTAGGATTCTGTGTTATGATTGCAATCTGTAAACCATAAATAGAAAAACTGTACTCCCCTAGGTAAAGGTATAGGTTCTCCCGCACATGCGTGCTAGTCGTTTCCAACTCTAGGGGCCGGTGCTCATCTCCGTTTCAAAGCCGAAGAGCCAGCGCTTGTCCGAGGACGTCTCCGTGGTCATGTGGCCGGCATGACTAGATGCCAAAGGCGCACAGAACACTGTTACCTTCCCACCGTAGTGGTCCCTATTTTTCTACTTGCATTTTTACGTGCTTTCGAACTGCTAGGTTGGCAGAAGCTGGGACGAGTAACAGGTGCTCCCTCTGTTACGCGGCACTCGGGATTCGACCCACCAAACTGCTGACCTTCTGATCTACAAGCTCAGCATCCTAACCCACTGAGCCACCGCGTCCCTTGCGTACTCCCCTAGATGCCCCAAATTCTGTGGCAACCAACTCTCAGTTTCTTTCTCACTTGTTCTACTATCTATGAGATTTGGGTCTATCTCTTTGGATGTGTTTTGAGCTCTGAACAGTTCTTAATTTATTTTAAATCTGGGAATCAATGCAGCTGTCAAGGAATGCAGATCACTATAAAGATGTAGTTGTGTTTGAAAATGTAATGATTAACTGCATCAAATAAAGCTAATATGATTTAATTAATTTGAATTTAGTTGCCATCTCTGTGCACTTCTCAATGGTTTTTCATATGGCTGGCCTCTTTGTGCAAGGCAAATCAAGCTGTTGCCCAGTTAAATTGCACAGCCTTTATATACAGGTGATTGAATACAGTATAGTTGCTTTCAGAGAGATGACTGCTATATAAATTTGATTAATAAATTAAATACATGCAAAGGAACCCAAAAGGCAAGATAGGACTTGTCTGGTCAAAACTCTGTCCATTTTATATGTGAGTTTGGGGAAAAGAGGAGGGGATTCCATGTCAGGGCATCATGTCAGGGCATCCAAAAAGTTTACCTCTACTAATAGTAACAAAAACTGTTTAAAAAAGTTTAACAATTTTGGAGCATATTTCTCTTCCCAGCTCCCAAGCTTTGACTGAGCATACTGCATCCAGTTTAGTAAATATGGGTACAGATCAACTTTGCCATTAGCTGAAATGTGAATACATTTGTTCTGCGTGATAGAAGTAGATTGATTCGGATTGGAAAGGACTCCACAATGTTTATTATAACAGACCTTTTTTTCTTGAGTAACTTCTTTAATGAAGTATGGCAAGCTTTCCTACTCCCCATTCTTTTGAATTTGCACAAATGTAAAATATGGGTTTTTAAATTTAGTAGGGTTGTCAGAAACACCTGTCTGGATTGGGTATCATTAATACCTGGATGAGCTTCTTCTGTGCACAAAAGAGAGGTAGGATAGGAAATGAAAAAAAAAACATTCTAAAAGAAGGCAGTGGCAAGCTTCTTCCTTGCTGCTGCTAAAAATAGTACATGATTCTGTCTATCTTAGTGTTTCTCAGCCTTGACAACTTTAAAATGTGTGAACTTCAACTTTCAGAATTCCCTAGTAAGACTGGATGGCTGGGAAATTTGGGGAGTTAAAGACCGCACATCTTAAAGTTGCTAAGCTTGAGAAACACTAGTCTACATAGTTATCAGTTTGACTCAAGAGCCTATTTATCTACCCATTTCACCAGGACCAGTTCCTAGTCAACCTTGACTGATTTAAGAAATATAGGTTGGCCCTAAACAATACATGGATAAAGACCAGTTGGAAATTCTATAGCTGTAGACTAAATTTTAAAGATGGGAAACATCCTAGAAGAAGCTTATGGGGAACCTGTTCCATAATGCTGCCAAGAAAACTGCTTATTTGTAGATATAGTCATTGGCAATTGAGCTTATTAAAAAAAATCTTTATTTTTAGCTATTTATTTATTTATTTAATTCAATTTATATACCGCCCTATGCAGAGAAAACTAAATTTTTCTTAAGTGAGATCATGTCATGATTTTTTTCAGCAAGTCACAATGTTGGTTTTGGTTCAAGAAATATGTTTTAAGAGTCAGTGTTGACTGTAATGTGCAAATTTTGAATTTGTATGTGGGAAATTCTAGTTCTGTCTTCAGCCTGACATATCCATTTATTTTAAGGGAAAAGCTATAACTTTGTGGCCAATCTGATAATCTGCATGCAGAAAGTCTCAAATCCACTGCTATCTGCATGTTGAACTGAACAAAATCCATGCTTGAAAGAGACAGCCCATTTGCTTGTAAATGTTGACAAGAGAGGATTGGATGGATCAATGCATGCTATGTTTCTAAATGTACAGTATTAGACGCTGTGTAAAAAGAAGGCAAAGAACAAAATAACAAAGGAAGAATGGAATTATTTCAGATATACAACTGATGGATAAATTATATATTAGATAGGATGTGGACAGCATACATATTATTCTGCACAAGAAATATTTGACTGGACTAGGTAATTTGATTTCTTTAACAATATTATGTAAAGCTTGCTCTATTTAGATCAAGATGACTAGGAGAAGGAACTGATCCAGAGTAGATGGCAAGAGAAAAGGTTTTTTTACCGTAAATAGTTGTAAATAATAGTGATTCTCTCTCAATGCTTACCTTGTTGAACAGTGGCAAATCCATGCATGTGTAATAACTTTACACTGTTCCATGTTTACAATTATTGCTTCCATATATCAGGGATGTGATAGTGAATGAATAAACCTTTATTGTCAAAGTACAACCATGTATACATTGAGATTGGCTGAGCCTCCCTTTGTGCCCCCCACCCCAACTCACAGTGACAACAAACCCACCATCTTGTTACACCATGTGAGCTAATTGCACAACACACCAGCCTCGCAAGTCAATCATACATAAAGTTATTTCCCGTTCAAGAGCCTGACAGCCCATGGATAGAAGCTGTTCTTCAGCCTGTTGGTACAGCTGGCTACAGATACAGCTGTATCTCCTACCCGATAGTTAGTTTGTTGAACAGTGGCAAATCCATGCATGTGTAATAACTTTACACTGTTCCATGTTTACAGTTATGGCTTCCATATATCAGGGATGTGATAGTGAAGGGCTGCAGAAGTAAACTTCACAGTGCATAATGTCCTTTCTTATTAGGGCAGTGATGGTCTATCTGAAGTCCCATGCCTGCACATTGTTTTCTTCATAACAGAATAATAGAGTTGTAAGGACCTTGGAGATCTTGTCCAACTCAAGCAGGAATCATTATACCATTTCAAACTAATGGTTGACCAATATCTTCTTAAAGACTGCCAATGTATCCATGACTTCTGGAGGCAAGTCATTCCACTGATTAATTGTTCTAACTGTCAGGAGATTTCTCCTTAGTTCTAGATTGCTTCTCTCCTATTAGTTTCCATCCATTGCTTCTTGTCCTACCTTCAGGTGCTTTGGAGAATAGGTTGACTTCTCTTCTTTGTGGTAGCCCCTTAGAACACTGCTATCATGTTATCCTAGTTCTTCTTTTCACTGAACTGGACATATCCAATTCTTGCAACTGTTCTTCATTCTTTTTATTTCGACCCCAAACCACCTCAGTGATGCCCTCGATGTGATGCCCCGTTGCCTGGAAGCAGTTTGGATCTGGATGGGGAGGAACAGGCTTCAACTCAACCCTGACAAGACTGAGTGGCTGTACGTACCGGCATCTCGGGATATTCAGAACATTCCATCTCTTTCTATAGGGGGTGAGTTATTACCCCCCGTAGATAGGGCTCACAACTTGGGAGTCCTCCTAGATTCACAGCTTTCTTTGGAAGACCACATAATAGCTGTGACTAGGGGAGCCTTTGCCCAGGTTCGTCTGGTGCACCAATTACGGCCCTATCTAGACCGGGATGCCCTGCGTACGGTCACTCATGCACTCGTGACCTCTCATTTAGACTACTGCAATGCTCTCTACATGGGGCTGCCCTTGAGGACCACTCGGAGGCTCCAACTGGTACAGAATGCAGCCGCGAGAGTTGTGTTGGGAGTCTCCCGATACTCCCATGTTACACCTCTACTCCGTGAGCTGCATTGGCTCCCAGTTGTCCTCCGGGTAAGATTCAAGGTGCTGGTAATGGTTTTCAAAGCCCTACATGGCATGGGTCCGGAGTACCTTAGGAATCACCTGCTGCCAGCGTCAACTTCCCTCCGTCCAGTGCGCTCCCACAGAGAGGGCCTCCTAAGGGTTCCGCCGTTCGGAGAATGCTGTCTGGTGGCTCCCAGAGAGAGGGCGTTCTCTGTGGCCGCGCCTGACCTATGGAACCGTTTACCGGTTGAGCTCCGGATGGCTCCTGACCTTCGCTCCTTCCGATGCGACCTAAAAACCTATCTGTTTGAGCAATCCAGTCTGGTCTGACGGGTTCTGTTGTAATTATTGTTTTAAGGTAACTTATTTTCTACATTAATGTTTTCAATATCTGTATTTGTGCATTTGATATTTATGTTACTGTTCACCGCCCTGAGTCCTTAGGGAGAAGGGCGGTATACAAATCAAATAAATAAATAAATAAAATAAGTTTTATCCTCCAGTCCCCAGTTGGCTCTTCTCTGCACTTCCTAGAGTCTCAACATCTTTTTTTATATTGTGGTGATAAAAACTGGATGCAATATTCCAAGTGTGGCTTTAACGAGGTATTATAAAGTGGTATTAACACTTCACATGATCTTGACTAAAATGGACAATGTGAAATTTGAGCGGGCCCCAAACAAGGAGTATACAGTATATCGGAGGTGGTGACCCTTTGAGAGCTGTATGCAACGAAATTTTATTTTGATGTATGCCGATTGGTGTACATTCAAAGTGACAATAAAGTTATCATATCATATTGATTCCATTCCTCTGTTAAGTCAGCCTAGTACTGCATTGGCTTTTTTGGCAACTGCAGCACACTAGGGGCTCATATTTAAGAGATTGTCCACTAGGACTCTGAGATCCACCTCTCAGTTAGGTCTTGAATGGATTATTTAGAAGTTCCTCAATATTCTCATCAATTTGTCATTTTTGATATGGTAGAATGGGGAAAATAAATACACTGGGATTAATCATATTGATTATATTTGAATAATATACTTGTTCTTAAATGTAAATTAAATCACTTTTTGTCCTAATCATGTTTTTAATAAGGTAGCCCATGGCACATCATCCAAAATCAAATGTGTCACTCAGCCTAAAAAATTGCTGTGCATCCCCATTAGATGATTTAGGTATACATTGGGTATTGTTGCCTTGAACATACAGTATCAAATAAGATATAGTGGATATCTATTAATGAAAAAATAAGTACAGTTTACTGATCACAAGAGGCAATAAATGACATGACAAGTTAGCAACTCATAAAGGCAGTTTTGTATTATTAATGTATGAATTAAAAATCAAATTGGAATCTAGTAATTAGATTGCAATATGAGTAAGGCTATTACTAATGAGTTGGAGAGCTTGAGGGAGGAAAGAAAGAGAAGGGGAGGATGAATATAATAAAAAAAAAATAATCTTTTGCATTGCACCAGTAATGATGACAGAAAAACCAGGCACAATTTGTTAAACGGCTCTGTGCAATTAGTTTTATCCATGACATTAATGGAAAAATCATTTTATTCAGAATATGATTTTTTGGACATTTTTATATGTTTTTGGATTGAGTCAAATTTAATTTTAGAAAAGTGAAAAAAGATTCAGCATACTTAGTTGCGATACATAGAACAATTAAACTCAGCCTTTCTTCCATTTTAGGAGCAATAGGGGTTGCCAGAAAGAAGAGGGAGTCAAATTATTCTCCAAGGCACCTGAAGGCAGGACACGAAGCAACGGATGGAAACTAACCAAAGAGAGAAGCAACCTAGAACTAAGGAGAAATTAGTTCTGATACTTAGAACAATTAATCAGTGGAACAGCCTGCCTCCAGAAGTTGTGGATGCTCCAACACTGGAAGTTTTTAAGAAGAGATTGAACAATCATTTGTCTGAAATGGTATACGGTTTGTTTCCTGAGAGGGGGTTGGTGCCTTCCAACTCTGTTATTTGGTTATTCTGTCTGTTAATAAACAGAATATAGAACTAATAACTACAGTCTAAATCTGTGGGCCAATGCATGAACATGTTGACTGCAAATATAATCCAATATATGCTTTCATGGGAGTAACTCAATTATTTTAATTAGCAAGAATACATTAATACTCTCTGCTTGCCCATTGGAAAAGAACACACAGGCATAATTTGTAACCAGTCATCATGCTGATTGGATATGATGGGCAGTGGAATCTAATATAAATGGAAAACAGGAAAACTGATTCAGGGAGATTTTGGATTTATTTCCTGACCTCAACAATAAAACTAGTCTTTGTCCTTGCACAGCCTTTCACACTGCCTAAGTAGGCAAGTGTTGAAGGATATTTTGGGGTCCTCAACTTGGATGACCTGTGACTAATTATCTCCCAACTCTCATTTTATTAGCATTTTGTTACATGAAAACTGTGAATAAAATACCATTTTATAAAATATGCAGCATATAGATGTTAAAAGGTCTGTAGATGTCTCTTTCAGTGGAATCAGCCATGATCCAAAGCATTTCCCACAAAGACCTTATCAGCTCTGCAATTTGCTATCTGGGTGCTGACAATTAAGATAATGAAATCAAAGTAAGGCAAACAAAATTGAGTGCATTAATTTTGGAGAGAGAGAGAGAGAGAGAGAGAGAGAGAGAGAGAGAGAGAAGAATAATTTGCATTTGATACAAGATAAGGAACCTTTCATCTCAGGTCTTGGGGTGACATAGCAGTACATTAGTTATTCAACAGCAAGAATTCAAATTTTGTTAAAACAATCTAATGGACAGTGCTGTGACCAAGGCAAGTTAAATATTCAATTTTAATTGAAGACCTGCAATAAAACGTACTTGACTTTAATAAGATTATCTGACCAGAATATTAATATTATATTAAGTAAAGCTACAAGGACTTAAATTTGGGGAGGGTGTGGTTGGAATCATAAAGACTGTTAAAGACAGGGAGTATCTGTATTTAAGGATCAAATCCTAGCTAAAATAGCAATCCTATACATTTATGAGAGAACAAATATAATCGATATCCATTAAAATGACATATGAACTGTTTCCAGTTAACAGGATCAGCTCATCTTCTCAAATGACAAACTCATGGAACCAATTGGAGAGGCAGAGAGGAAAGAAAGAATCCATTTCACTGTTGGTTGCCATCCTGCTATCTGATAGAAGCCACTAAATGAGGCCTCCTTACTTATACATTCAGGATAATACTGAAAGTTGGTTGTACTTCTGTCCTATTGAATATAATGTGAGCTATTATCTGGGGCTAAGTTTTTATATTACATTGAAAGTCTGTCCCTAAGCTGTTCAATATATTCTATTGCTGACCCAAGCACAATTCAGACTATACAGTATTAAACTAGATATAAAAGTTTCAATCATGATATTGTTCTTTATAATAAGTAAAACAATATCCTTTTGAGTCAGGTTTGGTGCTGAGTTAAAGGTTATTATGCCATTCCAGGTTTCTTGCAAACAGTATATAAGTAGCCATGCATTATTTCAGGATTTATTTTTTACTTCCCTGTCTAGCCCAGGAGTAGGCAACCTTGGCTCTTTTATGGCTGGCTCAGGAATTCTGGGAGTTGAAGTCCACAAGTCATAAAAGGGCCAAGGTTGCCCACCCCTGGTCTAACCTATAGCCCTGGAATCTTTTGATGATCTTTTATCAGTACTAATCATGTCTAACAGTGATTAGTTTCTGGGTTCAGCTCTTAGCACAGGGTTGTCAAACTGCCAGGCCGCGGGCTGGATGCATCATGGCGAAACCGTGCCCACCCCATTGCCAGCAATGGAAAAAAAGTTGTGATACGTCGCAACACATCACATGACATTGCGAGTTTGGCACCCCTGTCTTAGCATAATTCAGATGTTCAAATTTAGAAGCATCCTGCCAAGAAGATGGTAAAATTGAGCATTTATTTAGGTACTCAATTTTACATAGAAACGCTTGTGAACTCATGTTGCTGAACTTTCTTACGTAGGTCTCTTTTTCACTAATCTACTTTTTTCCACAGAAAAAAAGGGATATGAAAGAGAAGTGCTTTCTCACATTACCTCACTTACCAGCTTCCTGTAAAAAGCAGCCAAAAATTAAAAAGCAATTGATCTCCTTTTCTTGTGTTCCATCTTCAAACATATGAAGTCATTTCTACAACTTCTACCATAGCTTTTTTTTAGCTTAAATTCATCCACCGAAAACTCCCCTGCTTCATCTGGTTTCTCAGCTTGTCTATTTTACTTTGCCTACAGTTACTACTTGGATGCCAAAACTAAAGTCACCAAGAAGAGCTTGAAGTTCTCTTCTCTCCAGTAAATTCCTGTCTGTAATGTACATTAGTATTTACATCACCAACTTTTTCCCATTTCACCATCACAAGTTCACCCATGGCTTGCAGTATAACACTCTTTGGAAAGTCAACCAACAGGAGTTGGCAGTATAAGAGTCAAAGACAAGGCTCAGATAGACACATGCTCTTATTGCAGATACAGAAAACAGATCAGCTATCTCTCTCCATTTCTGGTGAACAGAAAGAGGGGACGGGTGCTCTGGGTTTTCAAATGCCCCCCCCTGTATATTTCTCCCTATACAAAGTATATGGTTGGAATGCCATCAAAGTCCTCATAGCTATGCAGATTGCATCTGGCAGCTCTTTCCTTAAACATCTCTCATTTTTTTCAGCAATGAAGTCATCTGTCCCATTTGATTTCCTGAGCAGGTCCCAAACATGCAAATAGCATCAATGGATGGGAGTTTGGGGGATAGAATTCTCTCATCAAATCAAACTGCATGCCGGAACTGATTGGTGTATAACCCATTTGTCTCAGTAGGTGGGATTCCCCCCTAACCGTAGGATCTGGATAGTATTGCATCATGATTCAGCTCTCCATTCAGGCAGAAGGTCATATTCACATCCAAACCCTTTGACTGTTGATTCAGTAGTTGACTCCAGATTACTCACAAATAAACCTTCAGTATGCTAATTAGCCAAAATAACATAGTAAAATCTCCCCAACCCATTAGGTACATGCCATCGTGTCATCTAAATACCTAATGTTTTCCCACAACAGTTCTTATATATTTGGCTTCTGAGTAAGTATGGTCGATTAACCATTCCAGAAAATTCTTTCTTGATTGAAGTTTTTTCAATTTACAAACAGGGAACTGGGTTTATATAACTCTTAATCATCACACAAGATCTTCTGTACAGTAGGGGTCTGCCAGAAGACTCTAGAGTGGTTCTCTGAAATAGTTGGGTGTGTCATCCATAAGCTAGGAGATAGGGCTGCAACCATTTTGTTGTTAATAAGAGCATCCATTTTGGAACTTATTTTTCAAACTGATAATAAGCTGCTATGCCTTTCCAGGGATTTTAACTGAAAGCTGTTATCTAAATTCCTACGAATAAATATATAAACCAAACCAACTTGACAGCCATACTTTTACATTTCCAATCCTTGAGTTTGTCATGGGAGAGAACTTGTGTGCAAAGTATTTGTAGCGTTGAAACAGATAAAATTGTTAGGAAGCAAAGTCAGTCACTGTGTCTGTCTCACAGGTCATTTTTGAGAGGAAAAATGGAAGAAGATCATGTTTTGTTTGAAGCCTTGATCTTCTGCACAAAAAATGTGCCATAAATTTAACAAACAAACAAACAACCATCCAAAGCCCAAATATTGGCTCCAGACTGAAAAATACTAATGTGTTGTTTTCTTTTGGAAGCACTGCCAGACAACTGATGAAGGGGTAGATGTACTGACACATTACAAAAACCTTCTGGGACATATTGGTCTTCCATTTCAGAAGTTGCTCCATTCAACAGTTACCCCTCTTCAGGCATCCTAAAACAATTGTATCCAATTTAGCTTACATTTTAACAGAGCTTCAAAATGTTGTTGGTTGTTCTTGGATCAGGTTTTTCTTCAGGCTACAGTACATGTTCAACTTCAAAGGATGAAAGAACAGAATATTTTTGTTTTGGTGCAGACTTGTCAAGAATGTTATTCACTCAGTTCTCTCTCTCTCTCTCTCTCTCTCTCTCTCTCTCTCTCTCTCTCTCTCTCTCTCTCTCTCTCTCACACACACACACACACACTCAAAAGTTTCAGAGTTTCATCCTCTTTTTTGTTTAGTTTGTCTTCCCATATATTCACAGCAGCTGAATAACAATAATGGAATAAAGAAAATACCTATTTTGCAAGAAGAGACAATTGCTATGGGGTTTACAATTTTGAGAGCTTTGTCCCAGCAAATGGCTCTTGCTTTACTTCATCCTACATAAGGTAAAGGTAAAGGTTCCCCCGCACATGCATGCTAGTCGTTTCCGACTCTAGGGGCCGGTGCTCATCTCCGTTTCAAAGCCGAAGAGCCAGCGCTTGTCCGAGGACGTCTCCGTGGTCATGTGGCCGGCATGACTAGACGCCAAAGGCGCACGGAACGCTGTTACCTTCCCACCGTAGTGGTCCCTATTTTTCTACTTGCATTTTTACGTGCTTTCGAACTGCTAGGTTGGCAGAAGCTGGGACAAGTAACAGGCGCTCACTCTGCTACGCAGCACTCGGGATTCGACCCGCCAAACTGCTGACCTTCTGATCGACAAGCTCAGCATCCTAACCCTCTGAAAGAATGTGGACCACCAAGTCACTTATTTACTTGTACTCATTTACATAGCTTTACTTTATTGCAAACAAAAATAAGTTAGATAGAGTTCGAAGGAAGGCCTAATTATTTAGTGAATTACTGTTACTCTTTATTTACACCAGGGACCCAAAATAGGCCTAATATTTTGTATATACTCAGGAAAGATATTGTTATATACTGGGTTCTGTGCTTGATTGAAGAGACAAGGTGGGTGAGTTCAGCAAGAATCATTCTTTATTTGCTTACAGGAACTGAACTGAGAAACAGGGCTGCAAATGCAGCTATTTATACCCTGGCCTCTAGGTGGCGGCCAATAGGTTTAAAGCAACCTATTGCCGCCCTAGAAGCAGCCAATGGCGGCTCTGGAGACGGGTTGTCTGAGGAGTTGGGAGCCAAAGCGGCCAATCAATGCCTGCAGCTATATTTTCCTTCTGCTGATCCATGGAACCTCTCATCATGGCATCAAATTTTTTGTTGTCAGAGTTGTTTTTGTTTTCACATCCTGCATTTGCTTTTCAAAGGACAGGTAATCAGGCCCAGAGGGCGTAGTTCCTGTGGGACACTGATCATTCTAACATAACCCCTTGGTCTGCAGAGTAAGATATAATGTGGGGGAGGTTTGAGGGGTGGAATTATTATCTCAGATGGCACAGGGAGAGAGAACCAAAGGCAGCTTTCAATAAGACAGTTGCAGCAGTATTTAAAGGAAACTGATTTAAGGCAAGGAAACACCCCCCCCCTCATTCCCCACCAATGTTTCTAGTGGAAAGCTGTCTTCAGATTGAAACCCACAGTTTAGGAATTATACAAAATAGGCAGGGTCATATTTCCCTTTAAATATATAATTTAATCTCTTTCATTTCCAATGAAGTAGTTTTATTTTACAAATTCATAGAGTTTCATGATTTTTAAAATATATTACAAATGAATGTTCCTTCAATGCAGCGGTATGTTTTATTCATGGGAATGGATGTCCATTTTATCATTTTGAAGGGATATGGCACTGTAAAGTTTGAGTACCTCTGACTGAGCCTTATAATATGAACAGGGACTGGTAGCTTGAATTGAACCGCTCTTTTTGGGTTTCAATGATAAATGTTTCCTATCTAGTTATAGTGGATTCAGTTCCTTTTTAGCCTGTTTGAAATAGAGGTATAACTAAAATTATAATGTAAAGTGCAGTGATGGGTAAATGATATAGCACAGAACACCATTCCTTGTTTTCTGCTGGGAAATGGAACAACGCCATCATCCAAAATCTTTTCAATATTTTTTATCCATTTGTTTTGAAATGAAACTATTTTCAATTATCTATTACTCTAAGAAAACTATTCTACTATTCCCACTGATAAGAAACATTTGGATGATATCTCACCTGTATCAGGTCATTAGTAGTATCTGCCCAATTATTATACTTTTATACAAATAGCAATAAAGTGAAAGGAACAGAGTAGTAGATGTTAAGGGTTAATTGTTATTTGTGCCTGCCTGGCTGCCTAGCCTTTACTTGCCTCTTGTTTAATGAATTTGACTTGCTAAGTTCTGGGAATCAGGAAAAAGAGGCAATAAATATGCATTTAAAATGCTTTTTAATTTATAATGTAAGGTCAAACAAACACAACAATAACCAAGCACAATAAAAATTATTAAAATGATCTGAACTCTGCTAGAATTTGATACTGTAGGATAATTCAATATTTAAGAGGGCAGGTAAATTAGTTTTCTAAAATTCATGGGCCAAAATTGCCTTTGATATTTTAGATCAGCCTTAGCTTTTTGCTTTCCAGAACTATTTGAAGTTTTGCAAACATTTTGGACAATCTAAGGTTGCTCAGTTGCAATATCATGTATACAATTAAAACATCTCTTCACTGCTCAGTTTGGGCTTGATGCTTTAATTACACGTCAGGTTCCTAAGCTATTAATGTCATTAAAATGATGTTCCTATACTTACAATTAAGTTGTATTAAGTTAGAGGTACTGTAGGTAATTTGCAGGTAATTTGGCATAATGACATAGAATATATTGCTGTAACAAATCAATGTGTTAAGGCAGTAGTTCCCAACCTTTTCTATACCCCGCGCCCCTAGAACGCTTCTGTTATATTCTCGCACCCCTTACAAAAGTTTGAAATAACAGCAACAAATTATGCATATACACTATCATTTTGAGAACCCAAGTTTTCTCATCCCCTGGAATATTGTCTTGCACCTCCAGGGGGTGTGAGCACCCCTGGTTGAGAACCCCTGGGTTAAGGCCTTCAATAATGTTAAATTAGTAGCAAATATCTTAAAATTAATTTAACAAAAGATTCAATTATCTTGGATGCACAGAGCTTGTATAGAAATGATTGCATTTATCCTCTATTTCATAAGAGGTTTTACACAACATGCTAAGAAAAAATTGGTTAATTTGTAGTTCAGTGTGTCATATGAATACAGTACAGTATTTGAGTCATCTTAGATTTTAGGCATAACTCAGATATTTTAAAAGATCAGGTCTTCAATAGTAATTCAATCCAGAAAAAACAAACAAAAATAAAACCCTAATTTGTACACGCACAGTTTGAGCTGGCCAAAATTCAGCTCTGAAGGTAGAATAACAATATATGTCATCAATAACTTCTCTGGCAAAGTCATATTGCAATTAGACCACAACAAAGGGGTGTAAGCATTGTTCCAAATACATCCTAAATGCCTAAAATTTAATAACACATTTACAAGAAATATAAACACTAAGGATCATAGGCTTTACATATAGACCATTTAAGATTATTTCCCTGACATGTCTAAATAAGTGTCCTACCCTGGCAGACAGAAATCACAGATGCACAGGTAAGTCTTATATCTTTATTAAAAACAGTTTTCAAACAGAACTCTAATTGCAAAATGATTTAAATAAACAATCATAGTCTGCCACACCCAAAATACCCTGAGCACAAAAACTCAGCTAGCTTAAATTATAGGCAAGAGAGAATTCAGATTGTAAACAAGGTACTAGAGCAGGGGTAGGCAACCTTGGCTCTTTTATGACTAGTGAACTTCAACTCCCAGAATTCCTGAGCAGGCTGCCTCAGGAATTCTGGGAGTTGAAGTCCACGAGTCATAAAAGAGCCAAGGTTGCTTACCCCTGTACCAGAGTGTCAAACAGATGTGATATGAGGGTCCAAGATCACTACTTAAGAATGGAGGCTAAGGAGTTGAGGAACATAGTAGTAAATGAAGAATTGTTACCATTTAAGTTGTGAGGTGCATGAGCCCCCTTATATAGGGTCAGTGTGACCCTGACCTATTCCTTTGGTGGGGCCGGGTTCTTTCTGGCCTATGATCTTGCTGAACCCTTTTTGTCCAGCCTCCCTCTTTTCCTGGTGGACCCATGCTTTGCAGGGGTATTAGTTCTACCTTTTCTGAGACCAATGATTGCTGCATCTCCTGGTTGCTGCTTCCCCTACCTGCAACTCTTCCAGTTGATTCTTCTCAAGCTGATGACCCTCCCACGATTCATCTTCATCTTCTGAGTGAGCTGGCCATGACAGCAAGACTGAAAACCCTCCTAGCCAAATCCCTGGAGATCTGTTTTGATCAACTTTGAGAATATTAAATGCAACATTGTTTCTATTATTTACTGTGGGAAAATGGTCTTATGACACTGCCAATGGATCAGTTCCACATAATGTATAGTTAGACTCTTACAGCATTTCGATTTTCTATACACAATATTTTCACTATGCTGTATGAAATTCTGAGTTAAGAGTCTATAAATTGGATGGAGAAAATTGCTTGGTCAGAAGTGGAAAAATATATTTGATCCCTATATTATGGACGAGTGATATTCTAGTGCCAAATTTAGTATTAAACACAGGCATTTATGTTATTCAACTAGATGAATATTTCTCTCTAATTACCAAGGAAACAAGTACCTTTTCCATTCATTTCAAGGATGTTCTCTTCTATAATTTTATTAAGATATGCAGATGATATGACTCTAATGGCAGAAAGTGAAAAGGAACTAAAAAGCCTCTTGTTGCAGGTGAAGAAGGAGAGTGCAAAAGTTGGCTTAAAACTTAACATTAAGAAAACCAAAATCATGGCATCTGGCCCTCTCAATTCCTGGCAAATAGATGGGGAAGAAATGGAGGTAGTGACAGATTTTATTTTCCTGTGCTCCAAGATCACCGCAGATGGGGACTGCAGCCAAGAAATTAAAAGACGCTTGCTCCTGGGGAGGAAAGCCATGGCAAATCTAGACAGCACACTAAAAAGCAGAGACATCACCCTGCCTACAAAAGTGTGTATAGTCAAGGCTATGGTCTTCCCAGTTGCAATGTATGGCAGTGAAAGTTGGACCATAAGAAAGGCTGAGCGCCAAAGAATTGAGGCCTTTGAACTATGGTGCTGGAGAAGACTCCTGCGAGTCCTTTGGATTGCAAGGTGATCAAACCGATCAGTCCTAGAGGAGATCAACCCTGACTGCTCTTTAGAAGGCCAGATCCTGAAGTTGAAACTCAAATACTTTGGCCACCTAATGTGAAGGAAGGACTCACTGGAGAAGAACCTAATGCTGAGAAAGATTGAGGGCAAGAGAAGAAGGGGACGACAGAGAATGAGTTGGCTGGATAGAGTCACTGAAGCAGTAGGTGTGAGCTTAAATACACTGCAGAAGATGGTAGAGGACAGGAAGGCCTGGAGGAACGTTGTCCATGGGGTTGCGATGGGTCGGACATGACTTTGCAACTAACAACAACAACATAATTTTATTTTTCATAAGCTTTCCTTTTTACACAGAAAAGTTAAAAGTGAGGTCCAGCAGCACAAATGAATAAAATCTGAATAAAAATCCAGGATTAATTAAAACAGCATCTCTTAAATAGCTGCTTCTGTTGTGACAACATATATTGGAAACAACAGCAGTGTTAAATCATAATGAGACCATAACGTTCTTTAAATACATCATTATATGAGTCATGGAACTGGTCTTTTAGCTTTGTATAGCTGCTGCTTTTATTTTGAAAAATCTTTGTCCTATTGATCTCATTTTTATAGTTTACTGGTTATGAATCAAACTGTTTAATAGACAAGAACTGAGGCAGAATGTTAAGGATGTATTTATTTGGCCAACTTAATTATGTTGGATTCAAAGCTGTTCCTATGTTAAGAAGCCAGCTGTGACCTTTTTCAGTGAAAGGATGGAATGACATCTGTGCTTCAGTTTTTGATACCAAATATCCCTTACAAACAATCCAATAAAACAACAACAACATGCACACAGACGCACAAACCGAGCAACTTGTCTTTGATTCCCAAAGTCATTCATCATATTCAGGTGACATAGTTCATCTGAGTATTCTAGAGAAGTCCCTGTACACCAACAAAACTTGTTCTCAAACTTGTTAATATTTTTGCTCAAACTCTGCTCATTTAATGGAGTGCAAATTTTTGTAATTTATTTTAGAACGTATGTCTTTGGAAAAGACTTTTGGGAAACTGATAACTGACGAAATTCATTTTTACTGGTGTTGACTGGGTATTTGGTACATGCAATAGGTACTATGGCATCCAACTCCCCCCAGAGGGTCAGGTTTTGCATCAGTGATACAGAAGAGGGATCTCCAAGTCTTTAGCTTATCCTACATGCAAAGATGCCTGCCACATGGTTTGTTCAACAGAAAACTATATACTTGTTCCATGTTGTAGTCCTCAAAATCTCCCATTTCAGTGTTATCCCAGCATGTGAACTAGGCAGAGAATTGCTTAGACAATTGAATCCCATTCCTATACCATGCCAAGATAACTATGTTGCAGTCAGTAAAGTTATAATTATAATTTTAATGTTCATAACACATAGTTTTCTTGGATTGAATCTCACATTAATTTTATTTTTCAATTTTTTGTAAACTGAAACATCTCTAGACATGTGTAGATATAACTAATGTGTCTTCTAAGCCATGCCTTATGCTTCAGAGTATTGTACAAATACACTGAGTAGCAGTTTATTCAGTTCATGGACTAACAAACTATTGTTTGGATGTGTAAGCTCAACTGATGCAGGTTTTTTTTAAAGAGATTGCCTAGGATCCCATCAATGAAGGTTTTCCATTAGAAGTGATTTAGACTTGGTTCAGTTCAAGCCGGGAATAAACAACATGGCAACTGCTTTAGAAAGAAGTTTGCAGTTTATTGAAGAGGAGAGCCAGACAGAAAGATTCCTCTGGAAGAAAAGAGAGAGAGAGAGCACATGTAGGAAGTGAGTTTTTATACCATCTGGGGCTCTTGAAGTTGTTTCTTCTTCCTGTTTGAGGCTTTGTATTTCCTGTGTCATGTATTTTGACCTGAGTCTGAGTGTGCCCCTTTGGCATCTGTGGGTTAATCCTATTATGTCCTGTCTTAGAGTTTGGGTGGGGTATGTAGATTTTAGGTGTCTTTGTCTTCCTAAGCTTCTAGCTGGGGGCCTCCAACCTTCCTGAATGGATTTTTAATCTGCATTTCTACAGAGCTGGTTTCTGCTTGGGAAGGGAGACTTGGGGCTAGTAAGAAAAAATGGGCTTGATTTTCGGCCTCTTTAAGATCCTTTGAGGAAATATAATATTCTGTCCTTTTAATATTTCCTTCTCTGCGGGGCGGGGCTGACTTCCCACAGAAGTATGTTGAATATTTGAAATGATTGATACTTGTTATTAAAATAATATAAATGCTCAATTAAAATTGAATTCTAAAAGTTATTGAAGTTTTATCTGAATTACCCAGAATAGGGACACTAGCATTTATAAGTTATTTGTCCCAAGAGCTGCTAAAAATGAGGTTGGCCAAAACATGGTATGATTGATTAGTTGTAAGTTGGAGAATAAAATCCTGAAGCAAGTATTACACGAAGGCTTTTCCTTAATTAACTCACTATAATGAAAACTGGGAATTTACTAGCAGTTTTCAAGATTCTACTTTTACCCCACATCAGCATTAAGGAGATGAGATCTCTGTTGTTCTGACTTACTTTGTTACCAGTTATTTATTTATTTAGCATATGGCAATTACCAGTGATACGGAACTTGACAGCAAACAAGCTCCTAACCTTTATATTCATCTAACTATTAAAATTCCATTGAGTGCTGCTGATGCCTCTTCTTCTAATCTGATCTGGAAACTTTTGCAAATAACCTTCCTTAAAATTGAAGGTGAAAAATAAAGTCAAAAAAATCAGATTGCAAATGCAGAAAAGCATTAAAAATAATTCGTATTTAGGACAAATTCTTAATTTCCCTAATTTCATTTTTGTTCATACATCCAATCAGAAAATGTGGACTGTTTAGACCAGGGGTAGGCAACCTTGGCTCTTTTATGATCCTTGGACTTCAACTCCCAGAATTCCTGAGCCAGCCACGCTGAGGGGAAAGGGAGAGGTTTCCAAGCTGAGCCATGCTGGCTCAGGAATTCTGGGAGTTGAAGTCCACGAGTCATGAAGGTGCCATAGTTCCCCCATGCTGGCTCCAGAATTCTGGGAGTTGAAGTCCACGAGTCATGAAGGTGCCAAAGTTTCCACCATGCTGGCTTAGGAATTCTGGGGAGTTGAAGTCCACGAGTCATAAAAGAGCCAAGGTTGCCTACCCCTGGTTTAGACATTTAAATATATTGTTTCTGGATCTGAGCATTCTTCAAACTTAAACTTTAAATTTAAATTCAAGAGACATTTAAATGAAGTTCAGTTCAGGATTTCATATTCAGGATGGGGCTGGAAGCACAGTTCATACTACTTCAAGGTAGCATGCTTTGCTTTAAGACAAGCGTCTTCAAACTTGGCCCTTTTATGACTTGTGGACTTCAACTCCCAGAATTCCTCAGCCACACTGGCTGAGGAATTCTGGGAGTTGAAGTCCACAAGTCATAAAAGGGCCAAGTTTGAAGACCCCTGCTTTAAGAGAACCAGTGTGATGCAGTGGTCAAGATATCAGATTACAAACTGGATAACTGGGAGTTCTAGTTTTATCTTAGGCATGAAGATAGCTGGGTGACCTTTGATGAGCCAATCTCTCAGTCTTAGGAAGGCAAACCACTTTTGAAATTTTGCCAAGAAAACTGCAGGGACTTGTCGAATGACATACAGTATATGTACACACTTCAGTTAGAAAGTTTTTAAAATATAACTATAGGAAATAACTTTGTCATCTGGTTAATTTTTTAGTGAGCATATAACTATATCAGGGAAGTTATTCTGTTATTAAGTTTATATACCTTGGTTCAAATGGTTGGGTTTACATATTATAGTACACGATAATTTGTTTAATAATCATTCATTGCATTCATGCACATTTAAACTAAAATCTTATTTTACTATGGTTGGGCTTGTACACATTAAATCAAACAAATCACCATATGGATTGCTATACTGGCTCAGTCTGGTCAGTGTGATAACAGCTCTTTTGAGCTGATGTATTGAAGAGCATTTACATTTACATATTTAGGAATACCTGCAAAATTCTAAATGACCAAAAGACTCTTTGCTACCATCTCTTGGCTGTATGGAATTCTACAACCCAGACATTATGGTTTGCAAACCATGATTTATTTTGTGTGTGGTGCACAACCAGCCAAATGTGGTGTCAAAGGTGCTTTTTTCGTCAATATTCAGCCAAATGTAGCTTGTTTCATATTTTATAGTTATAGATCAGTGTGTTTTGCTAATTAGGACTACATCTAAAGTACTATGTGGATTACCCCTTTCTGTGTCTAGACCACCAACTGAGCTGGCATCCTATGAATACTCATTTGGTAAAAAAAAATCCACTGAAAAAACTGATGCTTACTTTTTGAGGAAATATTAACATGATCAGAAACCTACCCAGATAATTGCAGGTTTTGGATCCTATCCCATTTTAGCATACAGTACATCTGCCTGAACACTTAATTGAAATTAGCATGAAAGGTGTGTGCAAGTAAATGCACACCAAAGTGATGATGGATTCACATGCTGCACTAAACCTTGCCTCCGTAACCATGGAGTGATAAATGAAGCACAGCTGGCTGAGCTTATAGGACAGTCAAAGATCTTACTCATTGTTTATAAACCACCAAAATAGGATTCACACAGTATGCTGTAGCAAAACAAAAAATTGAGGTTTAGGGTGTCACAGGACAGGATTATAAATAACTAAAAGGTAAAGGTAAAGGTTCCCCCGCACATGCGTGCTAATCGTTTCCAACTCTAGGGGCCGGTGCTCATCTCCGTTTCAAAGCCGAAGAGCCAGCGTTTGTCTGAGGACGTCTCCGTGGTCATGTGGCTAGCATGACTAGACGCCAAAGGCGCACGGAACGCTGTTACCTTCCCACCGTAGTGGTCCCATGCTTAAATTGCTCTACCTTAAGATAAAAGTTAAGGCTTTGCTATGGCAAAGACTTCTATTTCTTTTACATTAGTTTTCATTTTTTTATAGAGCTCTGAGCTTTTCCTCCTTCATATTTGTAATGGAAAATCTCTTTGTACCCTTATGTAACTCCGTGGATATATTCTGAAGAGATTAGGTGCTTTAGGCAGACACCTGAGACTGTTAAGTTTATACTCAGAATGCTTAATGATGGAGTGTGTCTGATTACAGCAGCCCTGAGCTCAGCTGTGGCTTCTTTCTTTGGAAATCTCTGCAAATCCAAAACATTACAGAAGTTACTGCTAGATGCAAGGCTACTCTACGGAAGAATGCCATAAAATTTGTTGATTTTAAAAGTCCAGAAAAGCAACATATCTTATCACAGAATCAAAATTTATCTGCAAGGGTTTTAAGTTTAGTCAAAAAGAAACAAGTTGAATCCTAAACTTATATTGTGTCTGCACTGCAGGAAGTGATAAAAAAAATCACCATCAGCATTAGTACTTCAGTGAGCATTTTATTATGGAAAGTATTATATTATCAAGCTTATATAGCTCAGGGATGTCAAATTCTCAACTTTATGTGATGTGTCATGATGTATCATGACTTTTTTTCCATTGCCGGCAATGGGGTGGGCGCAGTTTTGCCATGATGCATCTGGCCCGCAGGCCAGCAGTTTGACACCCCTGATATAGCTTGAGTCAAGTGGTAGGTTTCACATATTATGATAAACCATTTGTTTAAGGTTATCTCTGATTGTAGTTTTGAATTCTGTGTAGAAAGCACCAACATCCTTGAAGAGATACGATAAAGGTTTGTTTGAGTTGATTAGCCCTTGCTATTTTTGTTATATACTTTCAATCTAATTACCTCTCACCTATTTTTGCTTAGTGAAAGCACAGCATACAATACAGGAACATGGATAATTAGGAACTGATTAAATGGGTAGAATATCATTAACCTTTTTTACACAGCCCAAATATACCTGAAAAGGAGAATTGTTTTCCCCAAAGGCAAGGAATTACCAATGAGACAATGAAAGGGCTAGTGTATGGCAATAGTCCTGTTTGGCCACTGTGTGTTTCAACATTGCATGGATCCCAAATAGCAGAGGATACTCATAGTTCATCTAAACTTTAATATGATTAAAGGTGAATATACATGTCCCAATCTGGGTCAGTCACCAGAACCAGAGGTTTTGTCTTCCAAGCTTTCAGACTCAAACCCATCTTCAGGGAACTTCTCTCTAGCAGTGTGTGTGCTTTGGGCTGTTTTGTGTGGGGTATGTGACTTTTTAGATGTTGATTGGCATGTTGATGACTGGCTGTTGTTTGCTCCTCCTGCCAAACCCTCGCCTCCTAAGTACTTGATAAGCTGGTGGTAAATCAGCACTTCTGTTGACTAAGGAGGGGCCGTTTCCCCTTAATATGATTTGTTAGACTTTAATTTAGTATAGGGTCATCAATCTTAAGATAATGTGATATAAAACATAAACTAAATTGACCCCTCCCCCAAGACATCAACAGTCTTGGAAAACGGCAACATACAATTATGTTCCATTAAGGAATAAAAAAAAGTTTTAGTCTTGAGAATTGTGTCTTCAGGTTACATTCATACTTGCCTGTTCACCAGGATTTAGACAGCTGTAATGTGGATGGTTACAGCCATTTAATTTATTTTATTTATTTATTTTATTTTAATTCCATTTATATCCCGCCCTTCTCCGAAGACTCAGGGCGGCTTACAAGCTTGAATGGGTAACTGATATTTGGCGTGGAAGGAAAGATTAAATGGCTCAAGAGTCAAATGCAGAATAATACAAGCCACTTAGGGAAGAACAGCTGCAAACCTGGGCTTTTAATTAAACTCTATGTAGTTTCATAATGGCAAAAGACTTTACTCCTGAGTGTATGCCATAATGATTCCACTATGATATTTTACTGTGTGACTACAAAAATGACTTCTAATAAAAACATGCATAAACAACAGTTTACAAAATCATTGAATTACTTTTGAAGAAAGAAGCAGGACAAGTGTTGATTTTGTCCTTTGATCTTTTCTATTATATCTTTGTTACAAGTGGACTAATTAATTTAAAATGTGCTCAACTCTATGTAGTCTAGTTTCCATAATCTCAGACAACCATTGACTAAAAACCGAGCTGACTAGGGATTATGAAAGTGGATTTCCACTTGTTTGGAGGGCAAGAAAAGATGGTTTAGAGATTCCTTGCTCCTGAGACACAAGGTATTCAATGCTCTCCCTACTTTAGTAAGCCACAAATAAACCATGGCTAAAACAAATTAAAATGGTCTAAGCCCTCTATAACTTGGTCAATGAATCAGGTTCAAAACACATCATGAGTTGGCATGACATATTAATCCAGTGCATGTTTTCTTTGATTTTAAAGGGAGTTTAAAAATTAAGAGAATCAGTGTCTATGAACTTTATATACATACCTAGGACTGGTATATTATTATGTTTACCATGGGAAACACAAGATAGGAACCATTTTAATAACCTCCCATATATATTTAGAAGAAATGACTAGCCATGTAGTACAGATAATATAACAATAACCCATATAACCTCATGTTGTCTCCTGAAATACTAGTGTGGGCATTATGCAGGAATGGAGAACAGGTGGCATTGTTGTTTAATGTTGTTTAGTATTCTATTACAATATTTTTAAAAAAATGCTTTGACTCTTTTAAGTTACATTGCTGATTCCTCTCCTTTTGTTACAAAACAGAATTGGAAAAGTAATTATTATAAAACACCGAGAATAAATGATTGGCAAGGAATAGAAAAGAAAAGAAGAAAGGATGAACAATAAGATTAGCAATATAATAAGCTATTTAAATTGGACATAATAAACAGAATGCACAAGCTAGCAGAACTAAGCCACACAGTAATAAAGAATTCAAAATGCTACTATTGGGAGACCAGCTAGTCAGAGGCACTCATTTCTCTTCACACAAATTGTTTTCAGAAGATAAAGATAAAATCCCTTCAAGTTGAGTTGGGCCTCTGGACACTACTGAGAGCTGACAGAGCCCACCCCACCCCACCCACTCTAGTGGTCCCTCACCCACACAATAATGAGATCTAACAAGTTAAGCTTTTCAAGATCAGCCAAGCTGAACAGTTGTTGAGAACAAAATCTATGCAGCTGCTTCTGTGTTCCCTTTTGCAGTACTCTAAGGAGTCAGATTGAGTTTGAAGCCTTCTAAAGATTCTGGTTCTGTCTAGGAACACTTCACATTCATCCTGCTTTACCTTCAAACAGTGAAGACCATCCAAATTCAGTACATACTTAGCACTGCAACATTTCCTAGGGCTTTCAAAATCTTCCCTGAGCCCCTTGTTTCCATCACTGATTTTAATTTAAGGCCCTGGTTCTCAGCCACAATATTTAAATTCCTTGGATTAATCAAAACAATAAGGTAAAGGTAAAGTTTCCCCCGCACATGCGTGCTAGTCGTTTCTGACTCTAAGGGCCGGTGCTCATCTCTGTTTCAAAGCTGAAGAGCCAGCACTTGTCCGAGGACGTCTCCGTGGTCATGTGGCTGGCATGACTAGACGCCAAAGGCGCACGGAACGCTGTTACCTTCCCACCGTAGTGGTCCCTATTTTTCTACTTGCATTTTTACATGCTTTTGAACTGCTAGGTTGGCAGAAGCTGGGACGAGTAACAGGCACTCACTCTGCTACGCGGCACTCGGGATTCGACCCGCCAAACTGCCGATCTTCTGATCAAGAAGCTCAGC
This sequence comes from Vipera berus, assembly GCF_964194415.1. NCBI lineage: Eukaryota > Metazoa > Chordata > Lepidosauria > Squamata > Viperidae > Vipera > Vipera berus. Next base: position 21,286,376 of record NC_138209.1, read on the forward strand.
GTCCTAACCTACTGAGCCACTGCGTCCCTATAATCAAAGCAATACATAATAGTTTATTCCTCCAATTTACATTAATGCTAAACTTTAAACCCAACGGTATAGTTTGTGAAGAAACATAAAAGAAAATAAAAATAAGATTTGATGGGCACGCTGTGGGAGTTCCTGCATCTTACGAGACCTTTGCAGCTATTCTTCCAGATTGTGGCAAAAAAGAAAATGTCACAAGGTGTCACATACCAATAAAACAAATACAGAGCTGATAAATTGCTTGTATGCTTTCTGCAACATTTGAAACTCAGGATCTCTTTCAAGCAAAATAGCAAAGTTCTACCAAGAAGTGCATCTTTTATATACAGTAAATTCAAAAAAACATAAAATATTAAAACCTGTACAAACAAATTGGCTTTAAAATACATTAAGGAGAAAAATGTCCCTGCCAAATATGCAGTCTTACAGGTAGTCCTTGATTTACAACAGTTTGTTTAGTGACCCTTTGAAGTTACAACGGCACTGAAAAGACTGACTTATAGCCATTTTTCACATTTATGACTGTTGCAGGACCTCCATGGTCACATGACCAAAATTCAGACACTTGGGAACTCATATTTATGACGGCTGCAGCATCCCTGGGTCATATGTTCACCATTAGCAACCTTGACAAGCAAAGTCAATGGAGGAGCCGGATTCACTTAACAACCGGGTTACTAACTGCAGTGATTCACTTAACAACTGGGGCAAGAAAAGCTGTAAAATGGGGCAAAATTCATTTAACAAGTGTCTCATTTAGCAACAGAAATTTTGGGCTCAATTGAGGTCATAATTTGAGAACTTCATGTGCTTATTAATAATCTTCAGATTCATATTAGGTAGTATTCCTGTCACTGCTGCATTTCACTTGTGTTGCCTAAAACTGTCTGGTACTTTAAATGCATTTGAGTACTGAAAGTGGCAGAGATAAATAACATGCTACTCTAGGAGATAATGGCCCAAATAATGCTGAAGCACACCAGAAGTGGCCAATTATCTTTTCTCTAAATGTCACATTTTGTTATCTATTTACATTGTTGGAGAGGATATTAGAGCATTACAGGTGTTATGTACTGGGCTTGTGGTGTTACACGACGTGCGTTGCTGGAGCGGCTAATGGCTCCCCAGTAACCTAGACAAGCTGTCTCCGGTCCTGTAATTGGCTAGCCCCTGGCGGCAAGCATGGGTTCAAACCTATTGGCTGCCACCTAGGGGCTAGACTATATATTGTGGCTGGTTGCAGCCCAAGCTTCGGTACAGTTCTAGCAAGAATAAAGAATGAGTTATCTTGTACTCAGCCTCATGTCTTCCTTCCTGCACCAAAGAGCTCATGACTTAACAACAGGATATGGTGATGATGTGTAGCAGAGTGAGAGGGGTTGAGACTGATTTTTTTTCCTGCTTTAAGGGATGTTTGCAAATTTGAAAAGTTTATTTTCACTGATCATAAATGTGACAAATAGGTGTATCAAACCTTATTTTTGGACAAATAGTCTCAACCAACCCATCAGAGGTTCAAGGTTTTGGTTATGATCTTCAAGTCCTTACATGGCATGGGTCCGGGGTACCTCGAGGACCACCTGCTGCCGGTGTCAACTCCCCTCCGCCCTGTGCGTGCCCACAGAGTGGGCATCCTCAGGGTGCCTCCGGTCAGGGAATGTCGACTGGTGGCCCCCAGGGGGAGGGCCTTCTCTGTGGGCGCTCCGGCGCTATGGAACCAACTGCCGGTTGAGCTCCGGATGGCATTGGACCTTCGCTCCTTCCGGCGCGGTCTGAAGACCCACTTATTTGAACTAGCTGGTCTGGCCTGATGGGGGAACGTTAGGGTTTTTAATGGGTCTTTTATTGCTTTTATTGCTATTGTAATTTTTAATTGGGCATTTGTTTAATTTCTTTTTAATTTTTGTATTGTTATTTATATATGCCCTGTTAACCGCCCTGAGTCCTTCGGGAGAAGGGCGGTATACAAATTTAATAAAAGTAAAGTAAAGTAAAGTAAAGAAAAAGCCTCCAAAACCTGCAGATTTTTAGTGATGCATCTTGAAGGTTCTGAAGTTGCAAAATTGTTCCTTATGGAATCAAATATTGAATAAAGTCCATTTCTCAATAAATTATCTCTGCCACCTAAACCAAAGAGAATATCCAGTTACTGGCACTCCTTGGGCCAAATATCGCTGGACCCTAGGACTTGAGTCTCAAGCACTGTCTTTTATTGCTGAAGTTTATCTCCTGCAATTTATGTTGATGTCTAAAACTGAACTCTGTCTGCTTTGGGAAGATGGACTGTGGTCAAGTATATTTGTAAGCAACGTTTATTTTTCCATATGATTTGGAAAATACATCTTCCCAGGGCTTTTTTCCTCATAGAACGCTCAGAACGGAGTTCCGGCACCTTTTTTGGATGGAACCTTGTAGGGTAGGCAAGGAGGGTTGTATGACATGTGTGAGTTCCGGCACCTTTTTCTTTTACAAAAAAAGCACTGCATCTTCCTAATTAGAATGTAAGACCCCATTGTAGAGTAGAAGAGACAAATTATGCTTAAAATTTCCTGCAGCTCTGCAAGTTTATGGGTAATTCATTATTTCACCATTTCTAGTATGCATGCACAAAGAATTTTAAAACATTTACAACACATGTAAATGCAACTACTCACAAGTTAAAAGCCTACAGGATTGGCAATTAAACATTTAATACTACAATAAGATAGAATCTTCCACAGCTCACAAGGACAGTCAGGTTGTTTTGTTGCACTCACAAACCCATCCATCATCTAAATATCACCCCACAGTAATGAGTGACTTCAATCCTTTTGTGGTCTGAAAGGGTGCAAAGAGTTTAAACAAGGATTGGAGAATACTGGACAATTGGGGGATGAAGTAATTCTAAATTTCTTGAACTGCTGGAACACATTGGAAACAGTGCTATCGAATTTAAAATACACAAAAGAGAACTTTTCCCCAGGACTTTTGACAGCTATATTTGATTAAAGAGAGTACTGTTCAAAGTATGAAAACCAATGGAAAAATGAAAGAATTTTTTTTATAATTGATAATTGATCCTTTTAGCAACTATAAAAAACTTTAAGTTGTTTTTTCTAAGCTTCAATATAGTAGAAGCAATCCTGCTAGAAGATATTTTGGAGATAATTAAAAGATACCAACAATTCAAAGAAGATTCCTTGTACACATCTGCAGAAGGGAGCTGGTGTGTTTGCAGATGATGAAACACACATTGAAATGCAAATCATATGTATAACATGTGTTCATACAACCACAAGATGCAAATAGGAAAGCCTGGGAGTTACATTGTAACTTTGGAATGTATGTTTTGTCATTTCCATGACATAGCAATTTGCATTGGATACCTATGGATATCAATGTGATTAACAAAGTTAAGAAAGCTATCACACAAGCTAACCTGAAGGTCTAGTGCAGGGGTCAGCAACCTGAAACAGTGAAAGAGCCACTCGGAACCGGTTCCCTCACAAAAGGAAAAACTGGGAGCCGCAAAAAATGTGTGCACATGCGCGTACATGCGCGCATGCACAGAACAGGGTTTGACTGAAGAGTGGAGCCAAGGCGAGATATGCACCTACCCTGCATATTTGAATTGATTGGTTGAACTTTTTTAGTCCCACTTTTTTTTTTGGACTGCACATGGCAGAGGACTGGGAGCCGCAGGAAACGGCTGAAAGAGCCGCATGCGGCTCTGGAGCCGCGGGTTGCAGACCTGTGGTATAGTGTGATACAATGAAAAGCACTTGTTGATTTTTTTTCTATTTAAATGCAACCCAGACATTTGTTTGTCTATGAAAGTAACAAATGGGAAAACCTGCTTCATTCTGGTCTTATTTCGTGAACATGTTCCATACCTGCTGTGCAGTTGATGGGGCAGGAAATCAGGTGCAGGACAGATTAAAAAAATAGTAACAACTGCTGTGTCAGTTTAGAGCCCTTGCACTCAAAGTTGGCAATCTCAGGTTTTCAAAAGAACAGAAGCAATTTATCAACCGGTACCTCAATGTTAAAATAATTTTATCCTCCTAGAACACGTACATGATAAAATCAGTAACATTGAGGTGTGAGCCACCCAAAGTTGTTTGCTGAGTTGGGAAGTTATATAAATAAATAAATAAATAAATAAATAAATAAATATCAGATTAGGTAACAGCCCTGTTTTTCTTAATTCCAAAGAACAGGCCCACCCCCACATAATGTTATTTCATAAGGTATCGATTAAGAGCAATCATTTTTAGGTAATATTGAAAACATGACACATTTTTGCTGCCCATTTCAGTGGGATATAAATTGTCCTTAATCCCACCTGTTTTATATAATTTACATGGAAGTTCCAATTTATCCCATGGCACTAAGTCACAATGTTGATGTAAACAAGACTCATTCTTTGCCTTTCCCCAAACACAAAAATCAGGTTGGATCAAAGAAGGTTGACGATAATAGGCAAGATATATACACATGCTGTCAGCGCTCCATATTTGAAGCAGGGTTGTTTTCCAGATGTTTGATCCTAAGGCAGAATAGCATTGTATTATTTCTTAGCTATGTGACTTTGTCTCACATCTGTTACAACCGCATGAAAGGCTTTAGGAATACTCGTCCGCTGATGTATATGGAGAGTTGATGTAACCTGACACTGCTGAAGTAGCTTTGGAACTCCTGCATGAACACCCATTTGCGTTGGCTTCTTGTGCTCCTTTCTTGCGCACAGACTTGCTGCTTTCTCCATCGCCGGATTCAAACACTACTGACATGCTGGATTCCATTCGTGTAACTGTGTATAAACTGCTTTGCCTGGTAGGATGGAATCTAGTTGTCTTAAGCTCCAGTTCATCATAACTAGATACTTCAATGAAAGGACACCATTGAAAAGCTCTCTTGAAACCAGCTCGGAACCTGGAAAACACATGCATGTACCACAGTGTATGTACTTGATATTTGACATATCTCATAGCAAACATTTTTTTACAGAAGAATTAATCAAATACAGGTAGTCCTTGACTTACAACAGCTTGTTTAGTGACTGTTCAAAGTTACAATGGCACTGAAAAATGTGACTTATGACCGTTTTTTAAAGATACAGCCTTTGCAGCATCCCCATGAACACGTGATCAGAATTCAAATGCTTGGCAACTGGTTCATATTTATGACCTTTTCTGTGTCCCAAGGTCATCTGAGCCCCTTTTGCAACCTTCTGACAAGCAAAGTCAATGGGGAATCCAGATTCACTTAACAACCGTGTTACTAACTTAACAAATGATCCACTTAACAACTGTGGAAAGAAAAAAATCATAAAATGTTTCACTTGGCAATATACATTTTGAGCTCAACTGTGGTTGTAACTCGAGGAGTACCTATATACATTTCTAGATAACTAAGTTTAATTCTGGGTTTTACATTTTCAGAAGAGTGTATACCAACTGAAGTATGTCCAGAGTAAGAAACCAATACGATAGAGATTGTCAATTCCACTTCTACTAGGAATGGTGAAAGGCTTAGAGATATTAAGCCTAGAGAAAAGAAAATTAAAATAGGAACATGATAGTGGCCTTTAAACCTCAGAAGAGTTGTCCTACAGGAGATGGAAGCAACTTGCTCTTGATTACTCCAGAAGGTAGAATTAGAGCTAATGGATAAAAATTGTAATGAACTTGGCTTAACAGTAGAAGAAATGTTCTAATTGCAACAGATGCGTAGAGACATCTTAATAGCAGAATTGGAAAAAGGACTGGAGTCCCATCTGTTGAAACTACTAGAAACCTAATAAAACAGAATGCAAATCCAGCTGCATCTCTGCATCTAATTTCAAAGAGAGTCAGACTGTGCTGTCCAGTTATCAGGGACTGGTTCCCAGTTTCTTTAATGCACAATGTCATCAGAAGAGCAGAAAACAAACATCATCTGAAAAGTTACAGATTAAATATTTTAACAGCCCTTCCTCCTTTTCAGCTGGTTAATTTACAACTGGCTTACACACACACACACACACACACACATGTATATGTGATATGATCTAAGAATAATATTGTTCTTAGATGGTACTTCACAGATGGTCCTAGTGTAACAGGCAACCTGATTATTAGTGAGGGGGGTCACTAAGTGAAACCACAAATGTGGTTATGATCTTCAGTTTTTCTTTGCTTTACATACCTGTGACTGGCTATAAAGTTTTTTTCATCACCATTGTAACTGTAAACAGTTGCTAAACATGGCAGTCAGTAAACAAGGACTACCCACATTTTCTGTGAATTAAACTCTCTTCATATAGAAAAAGAAGGGGCCAGACTGCTTGGAATTGTACAGACATGTACTTTTGTATACTTTTGTATGTGTGCAGCATTCCAAAAATGCTATTGCTCCATCCAAAAAAGTAATACAGTTGAAGAAAACATGTTTATAACTTGTAGCATTGCCATCATTAGAAAATCCATCACTTTTTTCAAAATATGATAAACTATCCTTGATGAACTGGATCTCTCCTGCCCTTTTTGCTAGCAGGGCCCATTTGTGCCCTAAATATCTACCTTGAAAATACCACTTGAGAGACTAGATAATTCTGACTACAATTTGTTTTTAAAAAGAACATAATTTGCAGTTCCTGGCTAATAGGTTGATCAGGTGGGTGCTATATATACTTAATAAATAATAAAAAATCTGGATGAGAAGGCAGTTCAAACTTAATGCTTTGTCAAATTTTGCAGTGATGGTTATAAAAGTGCCTATCTTGAAGAGGAATGCATAGAAAAGGTAATGTTTTAGGAGTAAATGTGGAAAAGGTGATCCTTTAAAAATATATAAAATACATGCATATTTAGAGTAGATGATATAACAAGTTGAGTAAATCAAAACAAAACTTCATGTACATAGTTTCAAAGCAAATATTGAATGGTTAAAATTTGTTTAAATAAAAATTATAAGAATGATATGGAATGGACTTAGACCTCAACACAATAAACACTGACTCATCCATTTCAATTACTGCTGAGTTACAGCTCAGTTGATTCAACTCATGCCTAATTATACCTTGAATGTGCAAAGCAATATTACAAATAACACTGCTGACCCCCCAAACACAAGGAAATGAAGCTCTCTTTAGATAAATTACTTGCAATATAAATTAATCTTGAATTTGTCAGATAAATAATAAATATTTCAATACATTTTCAGTTTTGATTGGAAGACAGAAAGAACAACATAGCAGCATTTCTATGCCAGATGCAAATCATGATGGGATTATGTGGGTGTTAAATAAGATTGCAACAGGCAGGTTTTTGAACAAGATGCTTAAAGGTTGTGCTTGTTATCTTTCTGTTATCATCTAAAAATATTTGCATATATGTGATAGCAATTAATGTCCCCTTTCAAAAGTCTATCAAAACTGAATTAGGTACAGATTTTTGTTTGGGTATCAATTTGCTTATATTGCACAGACAAGCAGCCTATTCCCATCTGTATTTTTGAATTTTGCTGGCTCTCAGATAGGGTGTCATGTAATATTAGACAGATTCTCTCAGACAGCATCTTCTACTTGGGTCCGGAGTAACTCAGGGATCACCTGCTGCCAGCATCAACTTCCCTCCGCCCTGTGCGTTCCCACAGAGAGGGCCTCCTCAGGGTGCCACCGGTCAGAGAATGTCATCTGGTGGCCCCCAGGGGGAGGTCCTTCTCTGTGGGCGCCCCGGATTTATGGAATCGGTTGCCGGTTGAGCTCCGGATGGCGCCCGACCTTCGCTCCTTCTGACGCGATCTGAAGACTCACTTATTTGAACAAGCCGGCCTGGCCTGATGGGGGATGGGTTGGGATTTTATTGTTGTTTTTAATATATCTATTTATTGTTTTAGTTTGGGCATTGTGTTTAATTCTTTTTTAACTTTTGTACCTTTGTATTTTTATATGTTTGCCCTGTTCACCACCCTGAGTCCCTCGGGAGAAGGGCGGTATAAAAATAAAATTATTATTATTATTATTATTACTTAAAAGTCTGACCAAAAAAGCCACAAAAATGATGAGAGGTCTCAAATATGTGGATTATTTTCCATTTGTGTTTTACTTTCCATATGTATTTATTCATATGAATTGAATGCCATTGTTTTTGTGTGTGGTAAGCATTTGATCCTTTTTGTTGATGTGTAAACTACCCATGCTATTCCATGTAAGCACTCAGAGAACTACAAATTCAAGTAGCATTTAAAAAATAATAATTAGATGACATTGACAAGATGGAGAAAATGCCTTGATATTATGATATTTTTTGGCACTGATTTTGGTCTACCATGCCTGTGCTGGCAAATACCTCTTCTTGTACATACTGTATGTTTTCCTATTGGTTCAAGTTTCATTCATGAAATTCAGTTTGGTTTAAACATTATTTCAAAGGAGAGAATTTCAAGTAAGTTTCCATAGGTCATATTGTACTTTCTTAGTTACAAAAGATGAAAAAAATATTATTTATTTACTTACTTTATATATTCAATTTTCATTGTCCAATTTAACCAAGTACTCTGGGTGGCTTATTATGCCTGTTTCATGTGATTCTACTGAATATGGAGATTATCTCATTTATACCGAATGAATGCAGGGTGCAATTTCAGCCTGTTAGCCCTTACCCTGAGATTATCTTGTCCTCTCCATTATCACTCTCACTGATGAATGGGATATTTCAAAGATTGAGTCTAGTGTTTTCAACTTGGCAATTTCAATATATGTGGACTTCAACTCCCAGAGTTCCCCAGACAACATGAGTTTTATTCTAGGCTTAGAGCTGCTTTGGTGATTTAAATAGCTAATAAATGTAATACATCAGCAAATGAAAAGACGTACTGCCAATAAAACCCTGCCCTCTAAAACAATGACATTGTTTTATGTTTGGCTTTCGCTGCCTCTTCTGCAGGGAATATCTGTAAGCAGGTGGTGGAGACACAAGGGAGAAAAGTAAATTAGCTTTCTTTGAAAGCAGCCCAGGTGGGAGATGTCTTTAATTTAGAAGATTCTGCCTACTCTTGCTTGCTGTCTCTCAGCAATGCCAGGTCCCTTCTTATTCTGAAGCTTCTTATGTGACTACTCCACTAGCCTTGTAATATCTGCATACTGATTTCATCACCGCATAGCTATGTGATAGCTCTCAGAAAATTGCAAGTATTACTGCTGTTTTTCAACTTAATGAAATGTTGGAAATAAATTATCCAAGGGGGCTCAAAACTTCTGTCTTATTCCAGCAAGATAACGTCTGAAAATGGATCAGAAAGAGATCCAATACGGCACAGGGAGAGAACCCTGAAAAAGAAATATAGGGTTTGAAGACAGGCCAGATCAGATAGAAAAACACTACAAAAACAAAATTCTCCAGTGCATCCCTATGGAAGAACCACTCAGAATATTGCTGATGGTTTTATTCTGTCTCTATCCTCTTTTCTGGGTGTTTTTTTTAAATGTAGAGTGCACTGCAGCCGGCTCTCTGCTACTGCTACTGGTTCAGATATACAGTATGCTGTATGCAAACAAAGACAGACACAGATACACATGTAGATTGCAATAAATTATTCTGATATGGGTAACAAAATACTAATGCTTTCTATGACTTGCTAGTAAAATTACCTGCTAGTTGGACATTACTACAGAAATTATGTTCTGCGTACTTATTTTTATTTATTTATTAATGGGACTTATATCCCGCCCTATCTCCCGAAGGACTCAGGGCGGCTAACAACAATAACATATAATAAATACAGAAATTAAGATAAAATTAAAATTAAAGGCCTCTGTACAATAAATTAAAATAAAAATTAAAATAAATTAAAATTAGAGTTAAAAATTGTAAACATAATTAAAATCCCTGTCAGTCCAGGTCAGCCAGGTGGAAAAGGAGTGTTTTGAGGCTGCGGCGAAAGGACTGGAGATCTTGGGCTATCCGAAGCTCAGGGGGGAGCTGGTTCCACAGGGCTGGCGCTCCCACAGAGAAGGCTCTTCCCCTGGGGGTCGCCAGCCGACATTGTCTAGCCGACAGTACCCTGAGGAGGCCTTCTCTGTGTGAGCGTACTGGGCGATGGGAATTCGTTCCCGGCAGCAGATGGTCCTGCAAGTATCCCGGGCCTAAGCCATGTAGGGCTTTAAAGGTAAGTACCAGCACCTTAAATCTTTAAACTTGCCCTATCTTGTTTAAAATTAATGACACAGCAACTCTTGCTGCCTTTTAGGATTCTTGCTCCTGTATTTTTGTTCAGTTACCTCCTATAATTGGTCCCTCACTACTTCAAATGAAATAAATTAAAGGGGATCATACAAATTAGGTGAAGAGTAGTCTTATAAATGGTGAGAAAAAGGATATGGGAAGGAAATGAATATAGATTGAAGAATGTCAACAGAAGTGTATATTTCTAAACAACTGCTCTGAGCATTTGGATAAATAATTCTTTTTATAATACAGAAAGAGAGCTGTAGTACTTTTCTTCCTTATCTCTTGATTTCCAGGATGAAAAATGAATAAATGGAATTCATTTAATATAGATGAATGAAAAAAATGCCCAGGCTTCCAAAGCTCTAAATAGATTACTCTTAAATCACAACCTTACCTTTTATTGAGACAGCAGTAGATAATGGGATTATACATAGTAGAACTCATAGCAAGCCAAAAGGTTGCTAGGTAGATTTGCTGAATATATTTCCACCGATTCCAATTTTCATAGATTCCAGTAAGAATGAAGTAAATGTGATATGGCAACCAGCAGATGGCAAATGTCAATACAACCACAATCATCATTTTTACAACCTGGAAGCAAACAGACAAAAATAATAAAAAAAAGATTTCCCCATTTTTTACAATTCTGTAGCCTGTAAGTGCCTTTTAATATTATCAACATTTGGAAAAACAAAACAGAATGATGAAAAAGGAATTAATTTATTTTGACATTTTCCCTTTTCCTTTGCTCAGATAACAGAGTATTTTGATATTGAATTCAGTCTTCTGCAATGCACTTTACTTATGACCTGAATGATTAAGTCTGACATATGGATGGATAGCTGTTGTGCTTTAGAGGATAGCTGAATCAAATAACCATTGGTGTAAACTAAAGTGAATAAATAAAATAGCAGCTTAACATGCAGCACTATAGATGACATCTCTTGGGAATATTCAGATAGATGGGAAATGCCAACAGAGGAAATAATATTGCTTGGAGTTGAATGTGGAATTCTTGGTGTCCTCTAAACAAGGCTGCTTATTTGCAGACATTTCATTGTCCAAATAGGTAACATCAGGGCCTTTTTTCTCATAGAACGCTCAGAACGGAGTTCTGGCACCTTTTTTGAATAGAACCTTGTAGGTTAGGCAAGGCGGGTTGTATGACATGTGTGAGTTCCGGCACCTTTTTCTTTTACAAAAAAAGCACTGGGTAACATCCTCAATGCAGAAGAGTATGGGGCTTGCTGCTGTTTATATGCAGTAGCTTGCCCTGCCAGTTTTGGTGGGAGTATGGTTTTCTTCTTGGTAGTTTCTTGATTAGAATATTGTTTTCTGCTTGACTGTCTGGTGTTAATCTTTGCTTATCTGAGTGTTGGCTGCTGGAAAGGATGAGTTCTGCTCTTTTTGTTTCTTAGCTTTTTATTGTCTCTTTTGAATGGCATGTAAATATGCTTTATCTCCCCGTGTCTACTGATGTTTGATTTGTCTGAAAGACAAATTTCCAAAAATTCCATGGTGTTTTTGGATTTAGCTTTGTCTAGGATGCAGTTTCCAAGAACTGGACACAATTGAACAGAAGAAGAAAAAAAGATGCTAATAATTTCCCATTTGAAACTGTGGCTGCTCATATGTTGTGAGATTAAAGAATTTTGATTGTGTTTTAGGACTGCTAATGGATGTGTTCATGGATGTGTTCATGGATATCCTAATTGCTGTTAATGGATGTCTTCTGCCTATATAACATTGTTACGGTTCTTCCACTGTATATTGTAGATGACTCCTGATTTGTTTTGTTTTAATTTGGGCTACTGGGCTTTTTTGTTTGTTCAAGATGTTTTGGAGGGTGTTAGTTTGTGTCCTACAGTGATATCATATGGTTGCAATTGTTGGTTGTTTTTGAAATGTTTTGATGTATGGTAGTGTTATCATTTTCATAGTTTGTGTTGGTTGTGCCATAAAAAATATAATCTCCAAAATAATTTTCTTACAATTGAAAAACAAAGACAAGGCCTCCAGTCCCATCCCCACCCACTCAGCTGTCAAAAGATTGCACATCTCTGAAGCAAACACTTTAATCAGTGTGTAATCTTTGAAAGAAGGCTTTTTCTCTGTCTGGCATGCTTCTTTGGTTGATACCTGGTGGGCCTGTGGCTTCTTTGCTATCCTGCACAATACTAAAATTGATATTTGCTTCCATTTACTCTCTCCATTTGCGTTGTCTACCACTTCCAAACAGAACTGTAGGATGAAAGGTTTCCATAACTCTAGTTATGTATCTGCTTTTCTCTGACAGGTATCCAGACTGCTTTGCACCACTACAGAATCAGCCATTTACTCCTGTCACACTTGTTCCACCATCATTTTTAAGGTGTAGGAGTTGGAGCCCAACAAACCTGAAGAGCCCTGAGTTGGGAGGGACAGGTTACACTGTATGTGTGTTTTGCATCCTCTTGCACTTCATTGGGTATCTTGGTACATAGTTATTTAGTATAAATTATTTATTCATTTACATTTAGAGACTGCTGAATTACAATCATCACAAGGCAGCTTACATTACAGAATTAAACAAAAACAGAGATAAAAATCATAAATATTTGAAATGTTTCCCAAAATGTTTCTAAGAAAAACAGACAGGGGATACCTAATTTCCAGGACTGGGAGAAGACCAAGTTTTTAGTGATTTTCAGAACACCATCAAGATGGGAATTTTTCAGACTTTTTTTGGTGGTGGTGGTGTCGTATTCCAGAAGGCAGGAACCTCAATAAAGAAGGCATACATTCTATGTCCTGAGTGTGTACTGAAGAGGCCTGAAGATAATCGAAGAGTCTTGGAGATATCCATTCTTCTAGTTCGTACCGGGTGGGAATATACAATTGAAGAGAGATGGCTCCCAGATACCCAGGACTAATTCTATAAAGGGATTCATAAGTTATAGCCAGCATCTTGAATAGTACCTAGAAGCCAACAAGCATAGCTTGTAAACAAGTGCAGATTGCGAGGCATTGATAACAAATGGGCATAATGTGATCTGCTCCTTATTTCCTAGTCTGCTGTATTCTGGACCACCTGTAGTTTTGAGTAGTCTTCATTGGCAGCCCTTATGAAGGTGTTGTAGTAGCCCAGTTGTGAGATGAGTAGCTTCGGTGACTGAAGGATTATGTTCTAGGAATGGGTGTAAATGGTACACAAGATGGATCTTGTAAAGGCCATCCTGGTCACAGTTGCTGTCTACTTTGAGCTGTTAGTTCCAGATGACCCTCTAATTGCATATCAATTTCAAATTGGGATATATAATCCCATCCAAGACCAAAGATGAAAAGTTCCCAGGTCTAGGAGACCCAAATAACTATAGCTACTTGATCTTGGCACAATTCACCCTGAGCTTGTTCCTCCTTATCCAAATCCAAGTAGCCTTTAAATATTAGTTCATGACATTGAAACCATCACTTGGGCAGCCTAGGATCAAGAAGTATATTAGGTAATCATGGTGTACTGATATATTAGACCCTAAACCAATGGATGACTCACTCATTGTTTTTATCTAAATATTAAATGGGAGTTGAAAGCATTGAGCTCCAAGGCAGCTCAATAGTGCAACCTCTATCCCCAGAAGAATGAAAACTGGCCCCAGAAGAATGAAAACCACTGTAAGAGAGTGACTTCAACTCTGCAAACTGTGGCCAATGGTACTGAAAGCCATTGAGACATCAAGAAGCACAAGGATAGATGCACCATTCCCTTTCATATTCTAAAATGATAATCAAAGAGTCATCATTGCCATTTTGACACTATATTCTGACCTAAAGCCCAACTGAAGTGTGTCCAAATCATAATCTAAGTAATATGTGTAAGCAACATATCATCTATTCTTAAAAGAAGCTTCTTTTAAACCTCTATATCAGGGGTGTCAAACTGCCGGCCCGCGGGCCAGAGCATCACAGAGAAACTGCGCCCATCCCATTGCTGGCAATGGGAAAAAGTTCTGATACGTCACACGACATCACGTGACGTCGTGAGTTTGACATGTCTGCTCTATATTGATTATACTAGGGGTGTCAAACTGCCGGCCTGCAGGCCAGACAAATCATCCAGAAGCTGGGCCCACCCCATTGCTGGCAATGGCCAAACCATCCCGATACGTTGCACAATGTGACGTGACGTTGTGAGTTTGACATGTCTGGATTATACTGTTTAAAATGTTCAAAATTAGAGAAATAATATCAATATATATATAATTTTCCAAATACCAAACTTATGCAAATGTGAATCCTCTGTGGTACCCTTTATGGTGAAATAGAAATATTCATCTTAGAACCAACTTTTTTTTGTTAGTGTCCCATTTCTAAACTTTAGTTCATTCATTTTTAAACTTCATGGCATTCCAGGTCCACTTCTAGATGACCTTAGAGTACTGTTCTCTTATAAAAATTTTCCTGTCTTAATTTTCAGAAGTGTTTACTTTTCTGATTACATTATGGCATCTTTCTTGGACTGAAAAGTGCTGAAAATGATTTTTGGGGGGCATAAATCATAGCATAATTTCCAAGGTAAATTACATCTCTGCACTCCATTACTCCTTGTCCCAAGAGGAAACATCATTCTGTGCACATAACTGGAAGAATTACAGCTTCATTCATCAAAATGAAAAAGCCTTTGGTGATCAGTCAAATTGATTCAATGACTTTCTAAAATGCTTCCCCAGTTTTATTTTGTAGGAAACAGGCAATGGTTTTTAATTGAACATTCATATATTTCAATTTAAAGCACAACATACAGTATGTAAATATATTTTTCTATGTATACATTTGTTTTTCTGAGGAGATTGTTCAAATCAGTCTTCAAGGTCAAGAGCAACAATTTTTGGCCAATCAGTACAGCATTCCCTGATCTGTTTTGTGAAGCTGTGGATAGGACAGTTATTGCAAGATAAAACTGAGGAGAAGACAGAAAGTGAAATAGGAATGAAAGCTGCTCAAAAGCTAGCATTTCCCCTATGATGGCATCCTGTGTGCTGCATTAAAAATATGGTTTATTCTTTTTCTAAAGAATAAGCAAAGAATGTTATGGGACTCACGATTTGCCCCGCATAAACTTTATGAGAATAATTACCACAAAGAATAAAATCTGAAGCAAATTTGAAAAAATAGTCTTCATTGCCAACACATGCTAGGGAGTTTAGAGGATAGATTTGGCACAGCCGGCTTTGACTCAAAGGCAGCTATCAGTGTAAACAGCTGTGAACAGGAGGCCTTGCATGAAAAGATTTTGCATGGAATCCCAGTTGACTCAGGATCTCTGCTCATATTTAGGAGCTTACGCACATCTTTTATTATGTGTATAATGCTAATTTTTCACTGTTGTCTGTTGTATGATCTGCAGCTCCCTCACAAGACCTCCATTCCTCAGACGCACAATTTTTATTGTGTCAATGACCATATGTTGGGAAAGGCCCATTGCAAAAGGGATCACTAAACCAAAAAGGTTAAAATGAATGAACATGAATAAATAAAATGAATGGATGAATAATTAAAAGTTGTAATGACTTTACTTGTGAAGGTTTTTTTTAAAACTTTCCCACCAATGTACAATGCTTATTCTTTCATACACATACCCTCCCATCGATATGCAAATATGGAAGAGATAACAGAAAGGTAAGCCTCAACATGATGGGTTTGCTGTTGGTGGACAAAAGAATTTAGAAGGAAAGGATGCCTGAGTAGGCTGCAAGTTGTGCACAGAAAAAAAAATATTCTGCAGAACTTTTTATCTCTTGTAAGGAAGAGAAATCCATAAAGGAGAACTGTCTCTTATTTAGCCCAATCTCTGGCCAAAGATACAAAACCAGCAAGTGAATACTAAGAGAGTTATTATGGTATTAAAGCAGTTTCTTCCTCAAGAAAGTTGTCAAAATAGGGCAAAGGTTTCATTATTCCCTCCAATCATCTCAGAAAAAAGTATATTTCTTTGACTTTTTATAGCTTAGTGCAGAGATCAAAACTGAAGGGCTGAATAAGTTACAAAAAGTTTGGGGAGGCTAAAAACTAAATCAATGAAGCTGCAAAACATGTATCATCTGAATTGGAAATGATGCTGCTGCAGCAATGCTAGCAAACAGGCCTTCATTTTCACACACATGTTATACCAGGGGTAGGCAACCTCGGCTCTTTTATGACTCATGGACTTCAACTCCCAGAATTCCTGAGTCAGCTATTCTATGCTGACTCAGGAATTCTGGGAGTTGAAGTCCATGAGTCATAAAAGAACCGAGGTTGCCTACCCCTGTGTTATACCATCAATCCATTACTGCAGTGGTTCTCAACCTTTTCTTCACTATGGACTCCCTTTAAATACATTTTGTGGCCATGGATCCCCAAGACTTAACTCAAGATTTAAATCATAACATTTCTTCATCCTTCGCGGGCCCTCTGTGATAATATTGCACTCCCCCAGGGGTCTACCAACCACAGGCTGAGAACCACTGCATTACTAAAATTAAAACTAAAATTGGAGTACTTAAAAATTAAAAATAATTTTTGAAAAATGGAAACAAAAGCCTGTGATAGGAAAAGTGCTAGAGTTTTGATTATCCAGACAGGGAAAGAAGTTCACTGAAATTTGATTTACAAATGTTGACTGAATAAGTGCATGGACATCTAGGGAAGGATAGGTCTAAGAGGTGAAAATAAAGTTTTTCCAGTGATTCATGGCCAGAAGGAATTTTGACTCAGTTACAAATACTTTGGGTATTCAGCTTTGCCACAGGCATATATTTCCTCAGATCAAAGACTTAGTTATTGTTGTGATTCAGAGTGAGCCTGTGGGTTCGGCAGTTGGGTCGGACGACTCAGAGGAGGAGGAGGAGGGGGGTGTTGAAGAGCTTGCTGAGGGGGTTGGACAGCTTGATGAGAGCCCTCAGCCAGGCCCCTCTCACCTGGTCACGATGCAGACCCAGCTGTGTGAGCCTGACAGCGTGGATGAAGATGACCCACAGCTGGCCCTGTTCAAGGACGCCCGATGCAGGAGGCAGTCAATCAGGAGTAAACAGATGAAGGCAATGGGGCTCCTCGGAAGGAGGCAGAGAGAAGCCACGCCCTGAACTGTATTTAAGGGGGAATGCGTGGGAGGGCTGGTTTGCTGAAGGCAACCGCTTGAAAAGCTCCTGTTTCTTGGTTCGTGTCTTGTTCTATTTGTTTTTGTAGCAATAAATTTGGCAGGCGTAATTCCAGCCTCTTGCCTTCTTGTAAAAGGGGTTGTCCCTGCCTTTTCTGCAGGGCCGGTAGCAGGCTGGTACAGAACAGTTTGCCTTCAGCCTCCCACCACTTACTAATATTATGGAGCAGCTACGTGCTGAGAATGCCCAGCTCACCCAGCAACTCACTTTGCTGGCAGCTCAGGTGGCTCAACTGCAAGCTCAGGTCCATGCTGCACCCCCACCATCACCCCCACCCAGGAGAAAATGCCAAGTTGCAATGCCGGATAAATTTACTGGCAATCCAGAACTGTTTCCTGCTTTCCTGGGACAATGCCAGCTCTTTATCAGCGTGAGAGCAGCTGATTTCCCCACTGACCGGGATAAGGTGGGGTTTGTGTTAAGCCTTCTTTCGGGTGATGCAGCTCGTTGGGGCACGCCTCTGCTGGCACAACCTAGTCCATTGTTGGACAACTTTGTGGGGTTTTGTGATCATATGCGTCTGATGTATGAGGACCCTATAAAGACGCAGACTGCTACTCGTCGCCTGAAAGCTCTGAGGCAGGGTCAACGCCCCCTACAGGGCTATATCAGCAATTTTCGGCTGCTTAGCCAGGATTCCGCCTGGAATGAGGCTGCGCTCGTGGATGCCTTCCAGGATGGATTGTCGGAGGAGATGTTGGATGAGCTGGCCCGTGTGGATATTCCCTCAGACCTGAATGGGCTGATCCATCTCTGCCTGCGGATTGATGCTTGGTTGCAGCAGCGAAGGAGTCGCCATGCCACCCCACAGACCCCTGCAGCCCCTGTTGTGCGTGAGCCCCCAGTTCAAAGGGAGGAGCCAATGGAGCTGGGTGCCGCCAGGTCTCGTCTATCGGTGACTGAAATGAACAGACGACGATCGGGGGGGTTGTGTTTTTACTGCGGGGACCCTGGACATTTGGTTGCTTTTTGCCCAAAGAAGCGACAGCGGGCATCAGTGACCGAGTCTGCCCCGAGAAAGTCCCCTACTTTTCTGTCGGGAAACACCCCGAGCCCAATCTAGACGGTGTGATAGATCGGGCGTCCCACAACAACACTGAGCGACGTCTTTCCGATGCTGCCTGTGGACCTCCACGGCATCTGATATTGGAGGAACATCTGATCCTTCCTGGCAAGCCAGAGGGGATTCCAGTCCATGCCTTAATTGACTCTGGGGCCACCACAAATTTTATGGACTCAGCATTTGTGGCCAAATGGGCTGTTCCCCAGTGCCCGGTGGATCCGCCCATGTTAGTGGAGACTATTGATGGTTGAGTGCTCCTGTCTGGGCCAATTACGGCCGCCATGCAACCATTATGTATGGCCATCAGTTCCCATGTGGAGTCCATCCAGTTCTATATCACCTCAGATCTGCATTTCCCCGTGGTCTTGGGACTGGCGTGGCTCCGGGCGCATGACCCACAGATCTATTGGTTGCAGAACTTGGTTACCTTCCCAAGCTTGCAGTGCGTGGACCACTCCCGCCATATCTGTGCCGGCCAGGTGGAGGGTTCCCCGGGGGTTTCCTTGCCTCCCGAACTGTCTGACTTTGCTGATGTGTTCAGTGAGACAGAGGCGGATCAATTACCCCCGCACAGGCCCTATGACTGCCCCATTGATTTAGTCCCTGATGCGCCTCTCCCAGTGGGGCGTTTGTACTCCATGTCGGACCCTGAGTTGGCTGCATTGCGGGGCTTTCTGGAGAAGAATTTGGCTCGCGGTTTCATCCAGCCCTCGTCCTCGCCAGTGTCTGCACCCGTGCTCTTCGTCAAAAAGAAGTCGGGCGAATTGCGGCTTTGCTGCGATTATAGGAAACTCAACGCCATCACGGTGCGCAATCGTTACCCGCTGCCCCTCATCCCCGAACTCTTGGACCGACTCCGGGAGGCTAAGATCTTCACGAAACTGGACCTGCGTGGAGCTTACAACCTCGTCAGGGTTCGGCCGGGTGATGAGTGGAAGACGGCGTTTGGTACTCGCTATGGACATTTTGAGTACACGGTGATGCCGTTTGGCCTGACCGACGCCCCCGCTGTGTTTCAGCATTTCATGAACGACATTTTCCGGGATTTGTTGGATCAGTTTGTCGTGATCTACTTGGATGACATCCTGATCTACTCCCCGTCGCGTGAGGTGCACCATCAGCATCTCCATCAGGTCCTGCAGTGACTCCGAGAACATCGGCTGTTTGCCAAGTTGGAGAAGTGCCAGTTCTACCGGGTGACCATCAATTTCCTGGGTCACCGCATTTCTCCTGAGGGCATCACCATGGAGCCGAGTAAGGTTGAGTCTTTGCAGAGTTGGCAACCCCCGCGTCGCGTGAAGGATGTTCAGCGACTTCTTGGGTTTGCCAACTATTACCGAACTTTCATCCCTGGGTTTGCTGCCTTGACAGCCCCCCTCACCCGGCTCCTGCAGAAGAAGACTCGGTTCCAGTGGAACGCTCCAGAACAATGGGCTTTCCAGACTTTGAAGGAAGCCTTCATGAAGGAGCCCATCTTGAAGCATCCTGACCCGCAACGGCCATTTGTCGTGGAGGCGGACACCTCCGACATTGCCATTGGGGCGGTGTTACTCCAGGCAACGACGCCCAGCGGTACCCTCTTCCCTTGCGTGTACCATTCACGAAAACTGAACCCTTCGGAGCGCAATTATACAATCTGGGAGAAGGAGCTGCTGGCCATCAAAGTGGCGTTCGAGGCCTGGAGGCATCATCTGTAGGGAGCGCGGCATCAAATCGAGGTCCGGACGGACCATAAGAATTTGGAAAGCCTGCAGACCGCTCGGAATTTGAACCAATGCCAGATCCGGTGGTCTCTTTTCTTTGCGAGGTTTGACTTCCGAGTTCGGTACATACCTAGCGGGCACAATCAAAGAGCGGATGCTCTGTCCAGGAAGCCCGAATATTCCCGAGTGGAAGACAAGCTTCTGCCCAGGACAGTGATCCCCGTCGAGTCTTTTGCTGCAGTGCGGGAGCCGGTTGATATACGGGCTCGGATCCGGGAGGCACAGCAGCAGGAGGTGTGGGTGGCTCAGCGGAAGGAGGAGGTGGGGCCAGATTCTCCTTGGTCGGTCACGGATGGACTCTTGTATTATCGTGACCGGCTCTACGTTCCGGGAGGGCCACTCAGGGGACTCATCCTCAGCCAGTGTCATGATAACCCGGCGGCGGGGCATTTTGGCCTGTTCAAGACCCTGAACCTGGTCTCCCGTACCTTCTGGTGGCCCCGAGTCCGACACGATATCCAGTCCTATGTCACTTCCTGCATCCCATGCAGGCAGGCCAAGTCAGCGACAGGGGCCCCGCCTGGATTACTGCAGCCCTTGCCGACACCCAAAAGACCCTGGGGGGCTGTGTCCATGGACTTTCTGATGGATTTACCCCCATCCTCTGGTTTTACGACAGTGTATGTGGTGGTGGACATGCTGACCAAGATGGCGCACTTCATCCCCTGTCGCGGCTTACCGTCAGCCTGCGCCACTAGTCGTATGTTCATTCAGCAGGTGTTTCGGCTGCACGGCCTCCCTGATAGAGTCGTCTCTGATAGGGGGGCCCAGTTTACAGCCGCTTCTGGCAGGAGTTGATGCATGCGTTGGATATCAAGATTTGCCTCTCGTCCGCACATCATCCTCAAACTGACGGGGGAACCGAGAAGGTCATCGGTATCCTGGAACAATATCTGCGCTGCTATGTTAATCTGCAGCAAAACAATTGGGTGGACTATCTGGCCATAGCTGAGTTTGCATTTAACAATTCGCAGCACACCTCCACACAGATGACACCGTTCTTGGCCAATGTGGGATATCACCCCCGGTTTTTCCCCCTTTCTCCCGTGGACTCACCGGAGCCGGCAGCGAACGACTTCATGGCAGAGTTACAGGCGATCCATCGATTGGTGCGACGTCAGTTAGAGAAGGCCAAGGCCGATTACAAAAGGTTTGCTGATCGGTCAAGATGGGATACGCCTCCACTATCGGTGGGAGATCGGGTCTGGTTGTCCACCAGGAACCTACCGTCAACACAGCCGGTGAGAAAGTTAGATCACCGATATTTAGGACCGTTCCCAGTCGAGGCTGTCATCAATCCGGTCGCCTATCGCTTAACTCTGCCACGTTCCCTGCGCGTGCACCCAGTCTTTCATCGGTCTCTGTTGGTCCCCGAGCAACCGGCCTGTCCACTCCGCCGAGCGGAACCTCCCCCATCAGGACCTCGTGATGGAGGCAGCACCCCCGAGTATGAGGTCGCCAGCATCAGGGATTCCCGTTGGCTGAAAGGTCGTTTCCAGTACCTGATTGAATGGAAAGGTTACGGATCAGAGGACTTCACCTGGGAAGACGTGACCGCCGTTCATGCCCCTGCGTTGGTGACCGCTTTTCATGAACAATTTCCATCCCGACCGCATCCGGATCGGCAGACCCGGGGGAAGGCCCTTGCGGTGCGGGATAGTGTTGTGATTCAGGGTCAGCCTGTGGGTTCCGCAGTTGGGTCGGACGACTCAGAGGAGGAGGAGGAGGGGGGTGTTGAAGAGCTTGCTGAGGGGGTTGGACAGCTTGATGAGAGCCCTCAGCCAGGCCCCTCTCACCTGGTCACGATGCAGACCCAGCTGTGTGAGCCTGACAGCATGGATGAAGATGACCCACAGCTGGCCCTGTTCAAGGACGCCCGACGCAGGAGGCAGTCAATCAGGAGTAAACAGAGGAAGGCAATGGGGCTCCTCAGAAGGAGGCAGAGAGAAGCCACGCCCTGAACTGTATTTAAGGGGGAATGCGTGGGAGGGCTGGTTTGCTGAAGGCAACCGCTTGAAAAGCTCCTGTTTCTTGGTTCGTGTCTTGTTCTATTTGTTTTTGTAGCAATAAATTTGGCAGGCGTAATTCCAGCCTCTTGCCTTCTTGTCCCTGCCTTTTCTGCAGGGCCGGTAGCAGGCTGGTACAGAACAGTTATTCTGTTTCTATGCCACATCTATTAAAAGAGCTGTTTAATTAATGAAAAAGAATAGGCTTATTTTTATCCTATGGTCTCTGGGACAGAAAGTCAGCAGGAGCTGCACCAGGTACCAATAGGTTTCTATATACAATTTAATGGGCCAATTGCTATCTATAGAGAAATATAGAGATGGGCCCTAGCTATCTTATCATGGCCCTTCACTAGTAGAGTCTATATATTTTTCTGGGTAATTAGGAAGCATTTTCTAAGGTCACTACCTACCTACTACTACTACTACTACTACTACTACTGCTGCTGCTGCTGCTGCTACTGCTGCTACTACTATTATTACTACGGTAGTGAATGAGCATTCTCTGTAACAGTTCCCTGCCTTTGGAGAAAGCTTGCTCTTTGAAGGCCCCTACTGTCATGGTTTTTGATTAGCAAATAAAAACTTGGATTTTCTAGAAGCCTTTGAGGATTAATTATAACCTACAAAACAATTTGGATATATTGTATAATGACTCTCTGGAGAAATCTATAATGCTGGGAAAGGTAGAAAGAAAGAGGAGATGAGAGTGATCAGCAGCAAGGTGGATGGAGTCTGTTTCAGTGGCAATTGGTGCCACTTTTGGAAAATCCAAAGGACAAAGTTCAAATCATCCTGGAGAAAATTTCTCTGTGATATTGACCCCAATTTGCTGCACATAATCAATAACAAATTTTAACTCATTAAAACCAGTGCTTAACTTGAGGAATTACATTTTGGATTCTGCTTTCTTAAAATTATTTTGTACTGTGTTTATTTGTAAGTTCTATAAGCTGCTTAAAATCTGTTAGTTTTCTGGTAATGGGCAACTGACATTAATAAACAAACAAGGATGTTACTTTGCTAATATTTTCATCTCAAGCAGATGTTTCCATGTTGAAAGAGGGAAATCTCATGTTGGATTCCCTCTCTATCCACCAGGGCTGACATCCAAGGCTGGCTGTTTCTGATAGCTAAAATGCTACCAGTGGGTTGGTATTAAAAAGACACTGTAAAGTTGGCATAATGGGCTACTTAAAAAATTCTTTCCAACCCCGGTCCATTTTTATCAAGCCAGATGCTGTAATTAATAGGCCCATGGGAGGTGGGTCATTTTTGCCTTGACAAGAACTCTGGGTGCCATGGAGGCAGCATGAATCTTTCTCTTGAGGGGAAAAAAATGTTTTCCTCAAATTCTCAAATGAAGACCCCTGCATTACAGCATCTTCAATGTCACTTATTTTCTTTCGGAAACCTCCTGAGCAAAGATTGCAGAGGCTTCCAGAAGTCTCTTCTAAGCCTTGAATGGTTGGAGAAAGCCATGGAGGAGGAAGATATTGCAGAATGAAGCAAACATTTTTCATTTCACTCCAAGAAGCAAAGAAGGTACCACATTTCATATTTCATAAAAGCAGCTTCCAAGTGTGCTTTCCTGAAACCTCGAAGATTTATTCAGCCTTGATCATTAGTCTAGCTTTATTTCTTCTAATTGATTGGACTAAAAAGTGACTATTCTTCCTACATTTCTAATTTGCCAATCTGCAGTAAATAATCAGCATACTTGGGCATGCTGATCAAGTTTCTGGTGAAAGATATGACAGTGGATTAAAAAACCTTTCAGTCGGGGATTCTTGAAAGATGAGTTAGCCAGAAATCAAGGATAAAATTATGCATTATATGTGGAACTCTCTAGGTAAAGAATCATTATTAAGATATTATCAAGGGCTCTCCTTCCTTGAACAAACTCATTTCCTTATCAATTCTTAACAATATTTATGAGTATTGCCTCAATGTGGGATTTATCTACTGTGTATGCTGATTAGGAAGTTTTTACAATGTGAAACAATAGGTAGGAGAGGATATTCTCCTTCTATTCATCAGCATTTATCTCTTATAAATGATCACCTCCCATTGGTCTTAATTTTTCTTTCCTGTGTAAAGTCAGATTAGATGGACTGAAAGCGTCAGTGAGTGTATCTGGAGAAGAGCAGTGATGATCAGATATTTGTTCTTATTCTTCTGTGCCATGATCAGATACATCTGTACCATCTTTTGTCTTATTTTATGATGACATTTATTTGGCAACGTGGAACTGCCCACCATGAGACATTTATCAGTTGCCACAGATTATTGCAGAATGCTGCTGCCTATTTGAAACAGTGCCATTATGGATTGTACAAGATAGATTAATTTCTTCCCCTGCAGATGTGATTTGTTGCTGAAAACTGTGCTGATCTAACACAAGTCCGTCATTTATTAGGAATATTAGTTGGAAGATAAGACTGATTGTTTGGATAAAACATTAGGAAATATATTCTCTTCCATTGGCATTAGGGAATGTCAATGTGTGGAAACATATCTGCATTGTCATGCTTGAGAACAATTCAGTGCTAAGATACACATCATGGCACATTGTCTCATTAAGTGTATAAATCATAAATTAAATGCTGGAAATTTAGTACATTGTTATTTTGTTTGCAGTTACAGATATCAGCATAATACAAGGAAATGATGTGCAAGTAGTGTGCAAGTGCAGAAATGAAGGAATTAACAAACTTAATTTGAATTAGAGATGAGAATGACAATGCAGATGATTCTCTGGAAGATTCTCTTGCCTTTCTAATACTTGGAATGAGAAATATAGAGAATAATTAATAAATATATAGAACTGAATCCTGTCTGGGGGAAAGACAGGAGCAAAATCAATTCTTCCCAGGCATCTCCTCCACTGAGACCACAAAAGACTGATGGAAATAAAAGCAGCACAGATAACCAACCACATTGCATCTGGAAGGATGAGTTTCTACAATTAGGTGGAAAAAAACCACAACTTCTGGCCATAGACTAAATACAGCCAGTATTACTGAAACAGAATGAATGTGCTTATAGATAGAAGCTGAAGTTTTTCTTATTATTCCAAAGATAATGAACATTATTGGAAGGTATTTCCTTGCTCTATTTCCCCCCTGGATTTTATTTATTATATTTATATATTACATTTATTTATTTATTTATTTATTATATTTATTTATTTGCTTATTATATTTATTTGTAAAATTTATTGGCCACCCATCTTATCTTAGGGCAACTCTGGGTGGTTTACAGTTACATCTTAGTTAAAACAAAAATGTTAAAATCAAACCTTAAAACCAAAGACACATGGGGAGGGCAGAGGCAGAGTGGGAGATAGGTGGGATCTGTTATTACTCAATTAACCACCTCCATTGTGTTGTTCCCCCACTGGGGCCACAGATATGAGGGTTAGAGCCAACCTTACATCGGGGAGAGAGGGGCCAGATGTTCCAGAGGGCAGGAGCAACTGCAGAGAAGGCCCTCCTCCTGGACCCCACCAGCTGGAATACTTGGGCTGATTAGACCTGCAGCACACCTCCTCTGGCAGGATGAGTGGTACGGGCTAATCCCGGTGGGGTGAGACGGTCCCTCAAGTAACCTGGACCCATGCCATACCTTGAATTGTACCTGGAAGATTAATTGTTTGCCTCCCATTGAAACAACTGAAAAGCCAATTCACCACCAGGAATATTATACTCTTCTAGGAATACTATACTATACTTTCCCCTCTTAGGTGGCTCTAGGGAAAAAGAGGCCTTGGAGATTGTAAATCCAAAGCTTCTACCTAACAGTGTTATTCCATGTTGTTCTCCTAGCTAATTACCATCGACAGACCTGACCTCCTTCAATCTATCTATTCTCCATTTATAACGATATAGGTGTGCAATTCCAACATCCATGAAATATCTGCTAGTCAGAAGCCCAGCTTGAGAGATTCTTGCATAATTTTGTTAATATATTGTAATATCTTCCTATGCAACTGCTTCAGATATTTAGGATGATGATGCAAGGCTTTTGTTGTTGTTGTTGGTCTCTCTCACACATTCATTAACCCGATCAGATTCAGCTGTTTAATTGTTCCTAGGCTACTCATACAGTGACTATTATTGTTGCAGTAGTCAACAGAGGAAATGTTTCAGTAAGAAAACTTACCCTAAATCTCAAATACTGTATATCATGTCTAAGTTAAATTAAATTATAATTCTATATTAGCTTCATGATCCCTTTTTTGGGTAAACTCTACTAGAATTAAGAACTGAAGAAAGCTTCACAACAACATGTCTTCATAATAATTGTGGGTTCTATTTCCTAAAAAAGAAAGATCTCTCATAAATTGTTCACACTCTTCTGGTTATTATGAGCACATAAAGGAGAATATGAACACAGTTATGAACACTGTTCCAGCATCTTAGTTATAGCCACTGCTTAAATTGCTTCTAATCCAATTCACAGTCTCATCATCTCCCTTCAGGGCTTGGCTAACTTTAAGCAAAATGCCATCCAAACAAGCCTATTAATGATTCAGATAAATGATTGTGGCCAGAAATTTTGAAAAGAAGAAACAATACAGATAATCAGAACCCCCCTCCCCCCTTCCCACAAAAATACAGAGAGAATACCCCTTTCATAGAATGACCCTGCCAAAAAGACCATCTAGAGTTAATAAGGGAATAGGAAATAGGGTAGCCAAACCTAATCTGCAGATTCTTGGGCTTCAATTTCCTCAACTTCCAGCCAGAATGATAATTAAAAATGCCCACTGTGGATTTTGCCAATTGAAATCTAACAGATTTGGTGAACACCAAGCTTGGAAGCTGAAATGCAAGAGAAGTGCAGATGGAATTTATAAATAATGTGGCATCCTGTGGAAATGTATATACTGGTTTTCCTAATATAATTTAGTAGCAGGCATCATAGCTCTTTAAATTATGGACATTTGTAGCATGCAATTTAAAGTTTTGACAATCATATCTGTAGAATTATGCCCATGCTAACTTCTGCTAAACAATTAAAATTGTGCATGGAGGAGTAAAGAATAGTGCATTAGCTCTCCTTTCTCCAATATCTTTTTTCATTATCTCTGGAAATTAAACAAGAATTATTTAGAGAGCGAATCCTGCTACTCTCATATAATCTCCTGGAAAAAATCTGTGTCCTAATTTATGCAGTGAGAACTTCTGATCAGAATAAGGCAGAGTAAGTAATTACTCTGATATTTAAGCAAGAGTGAGACAGCAAACTGCACTGTAGTGTAAACATGATGCTTTTTTGATAACATATTTTAAGAGTTAGATAGATTTAATTAATTCCTTTTTTTGTACGACTACCAAACTTAGATTGAAAAACTCTGGATGACTAGGAAGCGGCCCCACAGAATTAGGTTTTTCCAGTGCTTTTTTTGTAAAAGAAAAAGGTGCCGGAACTCACACATGTCATACAACCCGCCTTGCCTACCCTACAAGGTTCCATCCAAAAAAGGTGCCGGAACTCCGTTCTGGGCGTTCTATGAGAAAAAAAGCCCTGGGTTTTTCTGCTTCATATAGTTGTTCTTCAGATTTGGCAGCTCAGAGATAGCCCAAGAGCCTTATTCATGGTGAAGATTGAAACCTTGACCCATAATACTTTATATTTTCCTTTCAACCTTTGACAATTAATGCAGAGGCTAGGCGAAAACTGAATAGCAGGGTGAAACCCACCAGCAAGAAAAAGGGCCTAATTCCTGCTCTATAGGGCTTCAGTCAGACTCCATTTGGAATACTCTGTCCAGTTCTGGAGACTCCACTTATAAAAAGATATTGATAAGATTGAGCGAGTCCAGAGATGGGCAACAAAAATGGTGCAAGGTCTGAGGGGCAAAATGTATAGGAGAGTATAGGAGAGATTAGAGGAACAGAATACATACAGCCTGGAGGACAGAAGGGAAAGGGGTAACATGATTGAAACCTTTAAATATATTAAGGGAGTGAATAAAGTTCTAGAAAGCAGAATTTTCAATATTAAGCAAAAGGATGGGGCTTTGGAAGTTGGACATCAGAGAGAATTGGAAGAAACTAAAATCTACAATTAAAGGAGAAGAACACATTAAGAGTCCCTTTATACATAAGAGAAGGGATATGGGAAGAAGAGATTATTTGTTGTATATTAAGAGAAGGCAATAAGTTACTAAAATTGTTCAAACTTGTTGTGATGAAGGGGGAAGTCATTTCTTTATAAAATTCTTTTCTTTTTCTTTAATACATGCTTATTTTTCTTTCCTTTCTATTTTTTATGTACCTTCTATTTTTTCTTTTTTAGTTTGTATTAGTTTTTCATCATTATAATTTTTTTAAATAAAATTACTATTAAAATATTAATTGTTATATCAGTGCTGTTGGGATTGAAGATCTGCTTCAAATCCTTACACAAAAACCAAAAGTCTCATCAGCTTGAGGCTCATGCTGACCATCCAGGTTGTGTGCTGGTAGCCACTCTTTAAAAATAGGTGAGAAGATATCAGCAACTAGATTTAGCTCCATAATTGGGCATCTCAAGGGGATGGGAGAAAGACAAATGATAACATCATTTCACATGGCATGACATCATTGTGTAAGCAGCATGCTTTACATACTTGCATCAAACATCATGATATAAGTACTTTATAGTGTCACCAATGCATGCCATTTTGTAATGAGTGCCTCTGTATGATAACTAAACTGTACTAATGCTATTCAGTTAATTTTATTACTCCTCGTATGTTTACTTAGTAAGATATAAATTCTCCCATAGTAAAAAATTACACTTTCCTAGCAAGGTTTAGAAGAGCTTTAGGGACTACAACCAAATTTGGAAGCATCAGAGTTGGTGCTCAAATGTAGTGATATGACCCAAGGCTGGGCACGGAAGCGACACAGATGAAGTGAAGGGTTAACTCACTTGTATTGATCCAACTTTCCCCCCAAATTCCCACTGTTTACTGCAAGTCCAAGAGCAAGCTCTAACCACGAACACACACCTACAATAGTTCCTGGCTGCTAGAAATCGAGGGGAGCAGCACAGTTCAGGAAGCTCGGTCACTGGGCATCCTTGTCACACGGACTGTTTGCTGGGACTGCAGCACAACCCAGAGCAGAGCTGTGTCACTGCGAAATCCCACATGGCAAGGCACGGCACGGCAAGGCAAGGCAAGGCGATGTCAGTAACAGCAAGTGTGGCTAGAAAAATGCAAAGCTTGTTCTCAACAAAACCCCCTCCCCATGGCATTTCTTTAAATCCTATTCCTCAGGTGAGCCTTGTGAAGAGGGGCAGGGCACCCTCCTTTCGAGTAGTCAGGTTGCTCTGCACTGAATCCACCTCCTCTCCATTCTCCGTGCTCGGGGATCAGGAGGGGGAGGCAGTTGCTTGTCTCTGAGCTCTGTTGCTCCTCTACTCTACTGCCTGCCCTTTCCATCTCCTCCCTGCTCACTTGGTCATCCTGTGCCCTCTCTTCCAAGGCTCAAGGGAGCTGGGACTGCCTCATCCTCTGGTCGTTCCTTCTGGCCCAGAGAGGCAGCGCCATCTCCCTCTGTCAGCCCCAGCTCCATCTCCTCCTCCTTCTCAGACCGAAGCTCTGACGGGGCCATGATATGTAGTGTCTCTTAGTTTGATTGGTAAGAATCTCAGGATAAAATATCTTGAGTGATTATAGTTTTGTCACCCTTGGGTATACATTTATGTTTTCTGGAATTTGTAAAATATTCATTTCAATATCAAATATGACCCTAACCTTTTCTTGTATTGAGAATAAGATATTTCTTGATTTCAAGGCTTGCTTTCAAAAACACTCTTCCTTCACAAATGTCATCTGTCACACTAAGTGGTCTTTTCATTTTATCTTCATAGTCAGCCCCCTGGTAATGCCTAACAGCGAAAGGCCTTTGGCACAAGAAAATAAGCTGATGGCTATAATCAAGAAAAGTCCATTAAAAAAGAATTTATTTTGTTACATCGCCTTATAATTTTATAATTGAAAATGGTGTCATGTATTGTGGGTTAGACAGGAGAAGAGAGGAATGTTTGCCACCTTGAGTTTTTTTTCTAAAACTAATAAAGGCAGGATAAGAATAAATAAAACATAAATATATAAAACTTCAATGTAGCACTTTTGACTGGCAGATTCAGCATATATATGAGATAACCTGGATAATCAAATATTAAGCGAAATGGTCAGACTTTCAGAAATTGTTTTCTCACCAGCAAAACCGGTCAGTCCTAGAGGAGATCAACCCTGACTGCTCTTTACAAGGCCAGATCCTGAAGCTAAAACTCAAATACTTTGGCCATCTAATGAGAAGGAAGGACTCACTGGAGAAGAGCCTAATGCTGGGAAAGATTGAGGGCAATAGAAGAAGGGGTAAAGGTTCCCCCGCACTTGCGTGCTAGTCGTTTCCGACTCTAGGGGCCGGTGCTCATCTCCGTTTCAAAGCCGAAGAGCCAGCGCTTGTCCGAGGATGTCTCCGTGGTCATGTGGCCAGCATGACTAGACGCCAAAGGCGCACGGAACGCTGTTACCTTCCCACCGGAGTGGTCCCTATTTTTCTACTTGCATTTTGACGTGCTTTCGAACTGCTAGGTTGGCAGAAGCTGGGACGAGTAACAGGCACTCACTCTGTTACGCGGCACTAGGGATTTGACCCGCCAAACTGCCGACCTTCCGATCGACAAGCTCAGCGTCCTAACCCACTGAGCCACCGCGTCCCATATATATATATATATATATATATATATATATATTTATTTATTTATTTATTAGTTTTTATAAACCGCCCTTCTCCCGAGGGACTCGGGGCGGTGTACAGAGGAAGGAATGTATACAGATTGAACAATAAAAATAATAAGAAACAATAGTGAAAACAAACTGGGACCCCAATTAACGCTATCATGCCAGGCCGGACTGCTGGAACAGGAAAGTTTTTAAGTCGCGTCGGAAGGTACGGAGGTCGGGGGCCATCCGGATTTCGGTTGGTAAGCTGTTCCAGAGGGCTGGCGCACCCACTGAGAATGCCCTCCCCCTGGGGGCCACCAGCCGACATTCCTTGAGCGGTGGCACCCTGAGGAGGCCCTCTCTGTGGGAGCGCACAGGACGGTGGGGTGCTGACATTGGCAGAAGGTGCTCCCGTAGGTAGTCCGGACCCATGCCATGTAGGGCTTTGTATGTCATTGTTAGCACCTTGAACTTCACACGGAAGGCAACCGGAAGCCAGTGCAGCGCACGGAGGAGAGGTGTGATATGGGAGTATCGGGAGGCTCCCAAGAGTGTCCGTGCCGCCGCACTTTGCACCAGTTGAAGCTTCCGAGTGGATATCAAGGGCAGCCCCATGTAGAGAGCGTTACAATAGTCTAGGCGAGAGGTCACAAGGGCATGGGTGACTGTACGTAAGGAATCCAGGCCCAGATAAGGCCGTAGTTGGCGAACTAGTCAAACCCGGGAGAAGGCCCCCTTGGTCACAGCTCCTATGTGGTCTTCCAGGGAGAGCTGCGAGTCTAGGAGGACACCCAGGTTGCGGGCCCTATCAACAGGGGGTAGTAACTTGTCCCCAATGTTAAGCAATGGGACGTTCTGAATATCCTGGCTTGCCGGTACGTACAGCCATTCAGTCTTGTCCGGGTTCAGTTGAAGCCTGTTTCTCCCCATCCATTCCCGGACCGCTTTCAGGCAGCGGGACATCACGTCTAGGGCATCACTGATATTGTTTGGAGTTGAGATAAAAAGCTGGGTGTCATCAGCATACTGATGGTACCCTACTCCAAAACTGCGAATGATCTCACCCAGCGGTTTCATGTAGATGTTGAACAGGAGAGGCGAGAGGACCGACCCCTGAGGGACTCCGCAAGCGAGAGGCCTCGGGGTCGACCTCTGTCCCCCTGTCAGCACCGACTGCGAGCGACCCTGGAGAAAGGAGGAGAACCAACGCAGAACCGTGCCTCCCACTCCCAGTCCCCTGAGGCGTCGCAGCAAGATACCATGGTCGATGGTATCGAAAGCCGCCGAGAGGTCTAATAAGACTAGGACAGAGGAATGGCCCCTGTCCCGGGCTCTCCAGAGATCATTCATCAGAGCGACCAATGCCGTCTCCGTGCTGTAGCCCGGCCTGAAACCCGATTGGTACGGGTCTAGATAAACCGCTTCATCCAGGATCTGAGGAAGTTGGTGCGCCACCACGCTCTCAACAACCTTCGCAAGGAAGCGAAGATTGGAGACTGGACGAAAGTTATTCAAAGAGGATGGGTCCAAGGTGGGCTTCTTGAGGAGAGGTCTCACCACCGCCTCCTTCAAGGCGGTGGGGAAGTGACCCTCACTCAGAGAAGCAGAGATGACCGCTAGGAACCAGCCTCGTGTCCCCTCTCGAGCTGCATAGGCCAGCCAGGAAGGGCACGGGTCCAGTAAGCATGTGGAGGAGCTCAACCTTCTCATAATCCTGTCCACTTCCTTAGGAGTTACAGGATCAAATTCTTCCCAGATGACGTCGACAAGACTGTCCATGTCTTGTTCTTCCATCTCAGCCCAGTTGGAGTCCAGGCCAGTTCGAATCCGAGCAATTTTATCCAGCAGATATTGACCAAATTCCTCGGCTCGACCCTGCAAGGGTTCCTCCCTCACCTCTTGGTTTAATAGGGAGCGAGTCACCCTGAACAAGGCAGCCGGGCGATTATCTGCGGACGCGATGAGGGTGGAAAAATAGTTGGATTTTGCCACCCTTATCGCAGCGAGATAAGACCTGGTGAGGATTCTTAGTCGCAATCGGTCGGATTCGGATCGACTGGATCTCCAACGGCTCTCTAGGCCCCGTCTCCGACGCTTCATCTCCCGGAGCTCCTCGGTGAACCATGGGGCTCGCTGGGATCTGCGTCGGGTCAGAGGCCGCAAGGGTACAACTCGGTCCAGAGCCTCCGTGGCTGCCTTTTCCCAGGCTTCCACTAAGGCATCCGCCGAGCTGTGAGCAGGGGGTGCATGCGTGTCCCTAAGCGCTGCCTGGAACTTATCAGGGTCCATTAGGCGCCTAGGGCGGTACCATCTGACTGGCACCGTGCACCCACGGTGGGGGGTGGCAAGGGGGAAGTCTAGCCGCAGGAGGTGGTGATCGGTCCATGACAGGGGCGTAACAGTTGTGGCACCCCCACCGATATCATCACGCCACCGTCCAGACAAGAACACCAAGTCTGGGTTGTGGCCTCTCTCATGAGTCGGTCCAGAAATTATTTGCAACAGGTCCATGGCCGCCATGGAAGCCATGAACTCCCGAGCCAGTTCGGACGATCCTCCCAGGGACGGTAGATTAAAGTCGCCCAAGACCATGAGTCTTGGGAATTCAACCACCAACCCTGAGAGGGCATCGAGTAGCTCGGGCAGGGCCGCCGCTGCACGATTAGGTGGTAGGTACGCCAGCAGCAGGCCCAACTGCGCCCCTGGGCCGTATCTCAGTAGGAGAGACTCACACCCGACCATCTGAGGGACGGTGGTCTCTCGCGGGCTAAGGGATTCCCTGATGATAACTGCCACTCCCCCGCCCCTCCCATGAGCCCGGGGCTGGTGCAGCACCTGGAAACCTGGCGGGCAGAGGTCAACCAGAGGAACACCCCCCTCTGGGCCCAGCCAGGTTTCCGTGATGCAGGCCATGTTTTTTTTTGTGTGTGTGTATAAATATGTATATTTCATTTGAACAACTGGATTTTCATCCAAAAATGCATTTCAAATGTTTATAATTCAATCTGAATCATGATAGCTCCCACCCTTTTTTAATCAGTACAGTACTGCTGTCTCTGTAGCTAAGTTATTAAACTAAGCTGCCTACCTTTTAAATGTCAGATTTGTCACCTAAGCAGAAAAAGCCTAAGATCTTGCCTTAAATGTTACTAAAATCATTTTGAGCAGTGTATCCATGAAAATGTTAGCATGAAAAAAAAAGAGAGAGAGAGACACAGTCTTTTTTATGAGGTGTGCCATATTTCGATAACCTGCTAATGTTTATTTTGCAGGGGAAAAAAGTGATCAACTTGCAACTGGTGTTCCTCAAGCTGCTGATACGCTACAAGAACACTTGATCATCTTCCACTCTTCCAGTTGTGCTGAGTTAGCTGCCAATATTGTATAGGGCCAAAGAGATATTTGGAAAGAGAAAAAATGTTTACTTTCACCAATTCTATCTAGCTAGGTATCTCTCATCTGTCTATTATATTTAAAAACGGACTATATGTTTTGAGTCTGTTTTGGAACTTTCAAGTCCATGTTGATTCATGTGACTGCCTGCAGAAGTCCCTGAAATTTTCCTGGAATTTTTTTTAATATGATTTTCCATTGCTTCCTTCATTGTGCTGAGAGAGTGATTGGCCCAAGGCCATCGATCTAGCTTTGTGCCTATTTGGGGACGTGTACTCAAGGTGTCTTGGTCTTTAGATTGATGGCTTAACACTACACCAGAGTTTAGTTTTGTTAGTTATTCCCAAGTAGAAAAGTTGATCTTGATGAATAGTCAAGGTAATGCAACGTGAAAAACATTCACAAAAGTAGATATACCTCCTTAATTTCCTCTGGTTGAAGATTCTATTATGTCTACTCTTCTTGAGTTCCCCATATTGAGTGGTTTTCCTGGGTCCCCTGTCTTCTGTAGTCCCAATTGTTTTATACTGTTTCACACACATTGACAAAACAATTGAAAGAGAATAGGATGGCCTCTTTCTACTGTCATTCACCATCCTTCAAAAAACTCACTGGGCCACCATTCCTCTCCAAGTACTCAGCAAAATAACTAGAAAATCAGAAGTTTTCAATTGTCTCTTAAGGTGATTTTTTTTGTATTTTTATAAAGCTGAGCAACAACAAAGCTAGTGGAGGTGACAGTATTCCAGCTGAGCTATTCAAAATCTTAAAAGACAATGCAGTAAAAGTGCTACACTCAATTTGCCAGCAAATTTGGAAAACTCAACAGTGGCCACAGGATTGGAAAAGATCAGTTTACATTCCAATTCCCAAAAAAGGCAATGCCAAAGAATGTTCAAACTATCGCACCATTGCACTCATTTCTCATGCTAGCAAAGTCATGCTTAAAATCCTACAAGCTAGACTTCAGCAGTATGTGGATCGAGAACTACCAGAAGTACAGGCAGGATTTCGAAGAGGCAGAGGAACTAGAGATCAAATTGCCAACATACGCTGGATCATGGAGAAAGCTAGAGAGTTCCAGAAAAACATCTACTTCTGCTTCATTGACTATGCTAAAGCCTTTGATTGTGTGGATCATAACAAACTGTGGCAAGTTCTTAAAGAGATGGGAGTACCAGACCATCTTATTTGTCTCTTGAGAAACCTATATGCGGGTCAAGAAGCAACAGTGAGAACTGGACACGGAACCACTGATTGGTTCAAAATTGGGAAAGGAGTCCGGCAAGGCTGTATACTGTCGCCCTGACAGATTTTATTTTCCTGGGCTCCAAGATCACTGCAGATGGGGACTGTAGCCAAGAAATTAAAAGACGCTTGCTCCTAGGGAGGAAAGCCATGGCAAATCTAGACAGCACACTAAAAAGCAGAGACATCACCCTGTCAACAAAAGTGCGTATAGTCAAGGCTATGGTCTTCCCAGTTGCAATGTATGGCTGTGAAAGCTGGACCATAAGAAAGGCTGAGCGCCAAAGAATTGAGGCCTTTGAACTATGGTGCTGGAGAAGACTCCTGCGAGTCCCTTGGACTGCAAGGCGATCAAACCGGTCAGTCCTAGAGGAGATCAATCCTGACTGCTCTTTAGAAGGCCAGATCCTGAAGCTAAAACTCAAATACTTTGGCCACCTAATGAGAAGGAAGGACTCACTGGAGAAGAGCCTAATGCTGGGAAAGATCGAGGGCAATAGAAGAAGGGGACGACAGAGAATGAGGTGGCTGGATGGAGTCACTGAAGCAGTAGGCGTGAGCTTAAATAGACTCCAGAAGATGGTAGAGGACAGGAAGGCATGGAGGAATGTTGTCCATAGGGTCGCGATGGGTCGGACACGACTTCGCAGCTAACAACAAAAAAGCTCATATTTTTTCAGATCCAGAGAAAGTATAGGTACTGTACATTTATTGGTTCTCTCCTAAACTACTGTCCTCCAAAAGTTGTCAAATGCACGTTGAGACAGAAAAGTGCTAGCTGTGCTTCTGACATTGGCAATGTTTCACTAATGAAAATGGGGAAACTTATCACCCAAATGTTTTATCCTACACATTATGCAAAAGTATATATATATATATATATATATGTATGTATGTGTATATATATATATATATATATATATATATATATATATATATATGTATGTATGTGTATATATATATATATATATATATATATATATATATATGTATGTATGTGTATATATATATATATATATATATATATATATATATATATATATATGTATGTATGTGTATATATATATATATATATATATATATATGTATGTATGTGTATATATATATATATATATATATATATATATATATATATATATATATATATATATATATATATATATATATATATATATATATATATATATATATATATATATATATATATATATATATATATATATATATATATATATATATATATATATATATATATATATATATATATATATATATACATACAGGACACCATGAAAACCATGGACAAAAACAAATTGATAAATGGGACCTCGGGTGATTTGTTCATTTTGTACAGAGCATTTAAAAATCTATAGCAAAGCCAGAGTCAGAACAGTGGAGAAGGCTTTGGACCAAGATCCTACATTATTAAAGTAGTAACTGAATATGAGCTCATTTTAAGCATAGTTGGAACATTTTTTTAAAAAAAGAAATCTCTTCATCATAGAGACAAAAAGAAACAAAGGAGAAAAAGAAAATTAATAAACAAATGGAAAAAAGGTAAGATAGTATTTTTTATTCCTTTGATCCCTATTCATATGATTATTTGGAATAATCCAGATAATTACATATTTCTTTAAAATCATGCATATTTTGGGTGATTCACACTTTAGAGCTCTTCATTACTGATCAAATGTAACCTATTTAAATAATTGCAGTAGAAATGCAAATGCAAAGTGTAATGGCAGAATATTTTATTATCATTAGGGACATCTAAACCTCTTGAATTGCTCTCAATATTAAAATGCATTTTTAAAACAGATTATTAAAGACTATTTAATTATAGATAATAAACAATAACAGATTATTATTAGCTACTTGCAAGGGTTCAAATAAATATGATTTTGCAATGGAAAGACAGTGCCATCCTGGATTTACAATTTTAGATGGATTAAATGTGTTAGCTGTCTCTGTATAAACTTGTTCTTTATTGACCAAATGAAAAGACCGATCAATATTATTCTTCATGGTCAAGGTTTAATGCTGTCTGTATTGGAAAACAGTGAGTTGGGGTGGAACTAGATGCTTTAGGGGATGATTTAATGTCAGTGTAGTCATGTGTCTTTCTTTATAAAGGACAGGCTCTCTTGGGAGGTTCAGTAGAGAATAATCTTCCATTTGCAGCACCTTATTTTGAAGGGTAGGGAATCTGGCGCCCTCCAGATATTGAACTATGACCCCCATTAACTTCATCTAGCATGGTCAGTGATAAGACTCTGATAGCTGCAATTCAGCTACACTGCAAAGGTTATAAGCAATTCCCAATACAATTTAATGATAAAGAGGTTCTAAAGTTGTCTACTAATAATAAGTATTGACATTTTTTAGCTTTGAAGCTGGTGAGGACTCCTCAGAATGCCATGGACAACCTAGAAAACAAGCTAATGGATCACAGAAGAAATCTACCTAGAGTTGTCAATTAAGCTACAAATGACCAAGCTCACATTACCCTACTTCCGTCATATTATACAAGGACCTAGCTTTCAGGAAAAGGTTCTCAAACTGGGAAGGGTGGAAGAAAGGAAGCATCAAGGTGGACAGATTCAGTTATACTGTTGGGAAACCTAAAGGCCAGGTTAAAGACATATTGCCATGAAGAAAGTTTACCTAAGTGATAACTAGGAATAGAAAATGGCTTGATGGCACACAATCAATCACTCAGCAGATAGGCAAGTTATCTAGCTTCGGTCTTCTCTGTTGCAAGTTACAATGTATTTTAAATGAATAGTAATTTTTTAAATTTTACATGTATGAATGGATACAATCTACATATGCACATTTTAGGTACCTAAATTATTACTTCCTATAAAACAAAGTTTGCTGCTAAATATTTAAAACCAGCTTTGCCACTACTGATTAGTGCACTAGACATTGTAGATACTTTGGCTGTCAATTGAGTAACAATATTCCAGAATTAACAATAGGCTCTAGTGAGCCGGTGTGAGCAAGATTCAGCACATCCCTGCATAAGACACTATGTCTTCCTTTCTGGGGAAAAAAGTAGTAAATCAAAATGGAAGATATAACAACACTGCCTCTAAAAGATATCAAGAACACATTTTATATTATAATATGTTACAACCGAGAAAACAGAACCCTATGGCATTCTTAGAACATCAAGCTCTAGACTCTTGTTTATCACATTCAAAGCAGAAAGGTCTATTTAATGATAGAAAACTCAGCGATTTAGGACTTTAATCAGGAAATCATCAAAAGAGGTTGCACTGGAATGCACCACAAAATTAGTCAGTTGACTTCATAAAATTTGTATCACATGGTATTTCCAATTTCAAATGCATTAGAAAACTTTTAACTTCTATATGTAAGTGCCTACCAATATAACTAAATCCTGAAAACTTCATTAAAGATTTTTTTAAAGTAGAGATGCTACACGACAGCCAGAAAATAAATGAGACAATAAACAAATGAAACATAGGCAATGTCAATATTGTATCTTAAATCAAGTTTTATTATTTGCATGAAAAGTGGTGTAGAGAGATGGAGAAAAAAACCCCAGTGGTTTTGAAATGAAAAAGTTATGAAGATGCATAAATTATTGTTGCTACTGTCTTACTGCATATGGCTCTTCCTGTCCATTCTGATCATTGAGAGGGCTTGCTGAACATCCCAGCCTTAAGTGAAGAAAGAAATGTGTGCAGTATTCCTACATTGTGGAATATGTTTCCATTGGAGAACTACTACATGGCACCTACCCTTCTGACATTACAGAAGATGCTGTAGGACCATTATTTTTCATTGGGTTTTTAGCCAGGAATGAAAATTTGAGCAGCAATCCCTTATCTTATCTCCTTGTTTTTAATGACTTCCTAATACTTTATACACCACTTACTGCCTGAAGATAGGGATAGCTTATAAATATTGTAAAATCTGTTAATAATTACTAAACAAGAAAGCTGAAGTTTTACAGTACCTTTCTCTTAGCTTTCAGCTGCTCATGGTATTTGTCAGAAGTATCACCTGGGATCTCTCCACCCCATAGGGTAATTCCAACAATTGTATAAGTGATGCCCATGACAAGCAGGGGGGAACAATAGACTAACACGATCACAATGATATGATACCTAGAAGAGAAGAACATGAGCCTGACACCAAAAACATTTTTTTAAAAATGCTGTTGTTTGTGCTTTTAAAAGCAACCAGCATTCCTCATGAATGTAATATCAAACCTTGCAATAGTTCAAAATCAGTGGGGAACATTTCAAATAGTATTGATTTCAACATAGCTATCATTGAATAAAATAATTACAATGATTGATTTCATTATAAAAGAGTGGAATTAACAATTTCAAAGATGTAATATCTCATTAATTAAAAAAGACCATGATTTGGTATAATATATAAACCAGCTCACCAACGCAAGCATGTCTGTGTCATATGTATTGCTTTGTTAATACTTATTATCTATTCTGTACGCCATTCTGCACCATGCTCCTTTCCCTCCACATAACCCATTCACACACACAAATGCAGCCATCTCTATAGCAGAATATTCTGGTGAACTGTATGTAATATGCTACATTACTAATTATACAGTAACAGACTTACTCATATTTGAAATAATACAGAACTCTATATGCGTTTTCACAGATGAAAAAGCAAAGCCATGTACCACTTCTTCAAGTCTTCATGGCTCCATGTTGGGAAAGGCTAATTTAAGAATCTTATTTGGAAAGATCCTGTTCCACAACATCTGCGATTTTCTGATGAGGTTCTGTTGAAATCTACCTCTTCCACTACTATTACAATGAAGTGCAACTATGGAAATAATGGACTTGGTTGAAATGTTCAGTTCTCTCAAGCTGTCATCTTTAATTTGAATCGCTATGGCAGGTATCATATTTCTATGCTTTTGTAGGCAAAAGAAGCATGCAAAAATATTCAACTATTTAAAGTGTTGACTTACGTAAAACGTTGTTTCATACCACCTGGCCAGGAAACATAGCACAGAGTTCGTCCTGGCACCACTTGAGTCTTAGAAAAGAGACACTGAGGAAATGCAAGGAGGAACGCTAGAATCCATATACTTGCAATCACTGCTTTTGTAGCGGTGGCAGACAGCCTGGGCTTCAAAGGATCAATAATGGCCATGTATCTGTTAAAACAAACAAACAAACAACAACCAGTAAACAGCACAGAAATTATTACAGAAGTATGGATAGTAGGAAATTGTAATTTGAGAGCTGCTGTTTTGTGCTGAATCACAATAGGTTTCTTCAATGTGACCCCTTGCAAAATGCCACATTGCAATTCTCTGCACACCTGGTTCTGTGAGTTCAATCCCAACACACAGATGGCAGCACTTAAGAGATGGGACCTGGAGCATGCCTATTCTTTCCATCTAAATTGCTGTTGCCAACTTGCTATAATCAGTTGTTAATCTAATTCAAGGTA
Source organism: Vipera berus (assembly GCF_964194415.1). Classification (NCBI taxonomy): domain Eukaryota; kingdom Metazoa; phylum Chordata; class Lepidosauria; order Squamata; family Viperidae; genus Vipera; species Vipera berus. The sequence goes on from NC_138209.1 coordinate 21,327,444, forward strand.
ATGGCTCAACCTTCAAAGTACATATGGACTATCTGAATTTTATTCATTCCAGATATACTTCACGATCCTCTTTAACTGTTTTGCTCTGAGTAGGTCTGAGAACGGAGATGATCACCATATTGGGAAAGGGACTTTTTAGTGATAGTATCCAATTGATAAAAATCTTATCCCCAAAGAGATTTCCCTGATATTCTGTTAATAATATATCATTCATATTTTTATTCTCCAAGGCTTGCAAACATATGCACATTTTAACTAGCTTAATTTTATATACAGCTATGTTGTATACCTTATTTACTGTTTTACTTGCTAAATCCAATCCTTTTTTAAATGGATGCTAGATTTTTTTAAATAATTATAAATCTTTAAAGGGACACTGTATCTGCCCAAATGTTAATACCGTAAAATGTTAGTAAAAAAAGAAAACACTGTATTTTAAGCTGCCTTCATTATACTAATGCATGTGGAAGGCAGAAAATAAATCGATGAAAACATAAACAAATCTTGGTTCCAATTTTTTCTCCTTTCTTTCTTTGTTGTACTGGATTACTTCATTATACATTAAAAAACCTTGTTGTCCAAGGCTTGTAACATAAATATACAAAAATTAAGGGGAACTGTACTTTCTCCATGACATACACATATCCATCTTCTCATTCACAATAAAAGCCTATTCAGGGGCCTTGGTTTCTGTGGTCAGACTGTGGTTCTTGCTCTCCTATACTGTTCCAATCCTCTCCGTTTGGGAATTTTAAATGCAGAACACTGTTGGAAAGAACACACAGCAAAAGTCCTTATAGCTAGCCACTTACTGATATCTAGGAATCATATGGAATCTGTTTTAGACCATCCCAGCTCTTCTTCCTGTTGCTCCATTTACTAAGGCAATCTAGTCTATTCTTATAATCCAATAGTTCTTGTCAAGAGAGAACACAGCACCAAATATTTACTTGTCTGATTTTTCTTTGTGAGAATTTAACTCAGATGCAGTGGCAGGAAAGGTGAAAGGGCTTAGAAGACATCACATTTGAAATCTCCTCCATTATTACTCCTTCCCAAATCCTCCTTTAGAGCTATTCCCAATGCCTCATGCAAGCCAGAAATAGAGCGTTAGCTGTATTAGTCCAGGTCTTCTTTCTGGCTTGATTTTTTTTCCAGTTTTAAAACATCAATTGTAAATAAATAAACTATCTGTAACGTAATGTGAAAGCCTTTTCATAGAAAACATACTTCCAAATGTTAACCATTTTCTCTTTGATGATCTATTGTCCCTACAAGGAATGGTTAAAGAATTTGGCATACTTAGCATATAGAAGAGAAAGCACAGGGTAGACGTAGTAGCAGTCTTCAAATATCTAAAAGGCTGTCCCACAGAAGAGGGAGCACATGTATTCTCTATTGCTTCAAAATGCAGGACCATATCCACTGGATTAAAATTACAAGGAAGCAGGTTAAGGTTGGGCTTCAAAAAGATCTTTCCAACTATACAAGCTGTTAGCTCATTGAACAAATGGAGCATGAGGTGATGAGTTTTCCTTCGTTAAAGATCTTTGAACAGACACCGGATGGCCATAGTGTGTGCTACACTGAACAGGTTCAGTTCTGATGACCAGCATTGTTCTTTCTGATTCTTATGTTTTCTATGAATAATAAAATACTGCCAGTGAATCAAATGTATACCTCGGGGTTCATGAAAACAGCACACATGAGCACAAAGGCATTCTATGTCTCCAAATGGCATCATGGTCTCAAGATTAAAATAGATGACAAGGATGTTTGGGATTTTTAAAATACCCAAATCTCAAACTGAGCAGCCTTATGATTATTGGGATAAATTTTGGGAATGATTATGGCGTGACCATTTCATGATAGCATTTGGGAACCCACAAGGTAGGTAATCTTTGACCTGAAAAATGTATTATTATTTATAAAGACCTCCAGAAATGCTGAGAGGATTGTATGTGATTAAAGGATAAACTTCCATCTGAATTGAAAAGTAAAAAATGAAAGCTAATTTGTCTCAGAAAGGTAAACTGTACAAAAGGGTAATTCTGAAGAAAACGTAAATTGCATGGTTCTTGTCTCAAAAGCAATATTCATTATGTCAGTAATTCCCCAGATTATCCAAGGAATAGTAGAGGATGTTTTTAGCCATTTTTGAAAGGCACAATTGCTCAATACTAATTTTGTGAATTCAGTATTTTCCTGGTCTAATTTGCTATGTCTGCTTTAAAAATGTGATACTTGAGTTGATTCTTGAATAGATTGACTAGACAGCTAAAATTTCAGAATGATTTTGAGAAATTATGTGTATTTTTGTACTATTATTTGAGTAACTTTCACAACTTTTTTTTCCTTCTCAGGAAAAGCTTTCCTTCTAAGATAGAAATGGCAACATTATCACTCACAATTATTCAAAAATCTCCAGAATTTTCCCAATCCTTTTTCTTCTATCAAACATCTTTATTATGTTCATAAAGATTTAATTTTTGTTCTGCTTTAGCTGCTATCTATATTTCTATGGGCAATAAATTTTGCCAATAAAACACTGAATCTATATCCTGATATTGCAATATTCTGTTAGTAATTGCTTTATATGGATAAACTAAAGCTACCTTATAAATATACATGGGGTGTGGGATAAAGAGGCTTCATAAAATGGCAATCAGTAACGTACTGTATTTTTAATCTGTTGATAGCATCTGCTTGAACATACAATGTAACAAACACAGCATAACCTTTATCGTCAGGAATGAAGCAGGTGAGACAGTATCCAATGGTTTCCAGGCTTGAGGAAATTAGTCATGGTCAGCATAACCTGTCTCCTATGGCTATGAAGAGAGTTGCCAAATATCCAGTGGCTTGAAAAGATGGGAGAAAAATACCTTAGAATCAAAAACCCTTTTTTCACAGTCCTATACTTGGGCTCTTGAGTGTGTACCAACACAAGCAGATTTTATGCATGGTACCTTCCATTTAGCCTGCAAGAACGAAACTAATCTAGCATATTGTGTCTATAACTCTTTTCTTGAGAAGCAAGTTCCTGAGTGTGGGATTAAGTGTCTGAAGCCTGAGTTATGAACACAGAAGTGCTGTGGAACTGAATATCCTCTCCAAGTCCATTCTAGAATCCAGTTGGCATAAAAGATACCAAATGAAAGATTTTGTTCACAATGAAATTTGAAAAATTCTATCATAATCTGCATTGATAAAAATCATACCTTGGCTGTTCATGGACAATGTATACAATGAATTCAAAGTATCAGAATCAGTAAAATTTTGAATAGCCATCTGTTGGGTCACTGTGCCCTAAGCAAGAGATATGTCAATGGTAAAGGGCATCATATCATAAGTACAATATCTGATAATAAGTAGCATGTGTTGGAAAAAAATGCTCTGTCTAAAATTCCTGAGAGCTCACAGCATCCCTCATATTAATGATATCTGTGGATGCTGGAAGTTTTAGTTCAATAACTAAAACTTGGAAACTAATCAAGGAGAGAAGCAACCTAGAACTAAGGAGAAACTTCCTTACAGTTAGAACAATTAACCAGTGGAACAACCTGCCTCCAGGTTATCAAAGGTCTAAATATCCAGATAAACTTTAAAAGTCCCCATTTCCCTTTTTACAGTTGTTCTAAAGAAACAGATCCATTTGCACAAACCTACCAACATTTTCAAAAAAGAAGCGAAAAATTTTGCCCCTATCCCCTCTAATGATATTATAATACCACTGCCATAACTTTGGCATCCATATTTTTTTGTAAAAGAAAGTGTGACTCTTGTTTTTCTATTGACAAAGGAGTTGAAATTATTCTTGGCCTGAGTAAGTCATAGGAGAAATCTTTTATCAAGAGATTTAGCCAACTCAGAACAAAATACTTCCTGGGCCTATATTGTGTTACAAAAGTATGCTAGGAAAATGGATTTTTTTATCTCCTTAACAGTTTTAAATCTCCTTCATTTTCCTCCTGACTGTTGTTACACTAGGTAGCTCTTATGAAGCTTCATGGTTATAAGTATATTACATCCTATTGGGTGGTGAAAAGGCCCTACATTCTACAGACTGTTTTCTCCAGGCTAACATGTTGCACTCAGCCATGCTTGAGCTAAAAATTGTTTGTACTAGTGATGCTTTCAAAAGTCAAGAATCCTTATGTGGTTTTTTTTTAGTATCAGTCAAGTTTTATCAGGTGTATGAAGGCAAAGGGATGCTAAATCAAAATAAGAATAACAAAGAATCTCATTTCCAGACTAATCACATCTTTGCAAATAAGAACATTTGACTATTTAAAAAGTCAGAAAATCCATTATCATGTTTGCTGTTCTGAGAAAGGAGTTTAAACAGATAATCAGTTTTAAGGAGGGGGTTAGAAACGAAAGGAAAATAGATTGCAGCAATATAAATAATTAACGTAGGAAAACCTATGGATGCAGCACAGGCATTATTGCGCTGAGCAATTAACTAAAAGTGTTAATATCAGAAATACTGGCCTGAATTTAATCTAGGAGAAATTATATCCATTTGTTAGTGTAAGAGGGAGCTATCAGACCTCGATTCCAAAAGGCTGAATAACCTTAGATGGTAACAAAGAGGCACAGAAAATCCAATCCTTCTCCCCACCCCCCTGTATTAGTTCTCTACACTTCTGCAGCCCAGAATAGTAGGCTTAGTTTAAGACATGTATAATATTTTTTTTCAAATGAATGCCTCTATTGAAATATGCTCTACACCATGTTCCAAGTTTGATATTTATACATTTCTGATGAAGAATGCCTTGTGCAACCAAAGTTTGTCAGATTTATGATTATAATGAATTGTCTGCTTTCACCTAAAGCTCTACCTTTCAAACTGCCATCTCCAATACATAAAGGACAACATAACCAAATATTGATACAATAAGACAATGAAATACGTTCTATTAAGTTTAGTCACTTAGTGGGAGTTCTTTGAAGGCTCCCTCCTGTGGTCCAGCCATGTCTCTGGGTAACCTACATGAAGCATGATAGTGTACCTAATGCCGTATTCTTTGATCATGTCCTTATCCCTGACTTCACCATACTACTTCTCCCTATTGCTGTATTGCCTACTAAAGTCCTAGGATCTGCAGCAGCTCCTCCAATCCATTAACTTCCTAAGCTTGGCATGGCTTCAGAAGCTCAAATGAATTGAAATTAAATGAATGAAACTGATGCATGCCTTATTTTTTCACAAGCACTCCAACCTACATACTTCTCAGAAAAAAATCACATATCTCACAGTCCCGAAATATGTTCTATAGGAGCCTGTCTCTGGAAGATTTGGAGTGCTGTGATTGGATCTAGTGACTTTGTCAACAGCTATATAAAATTACAACTGATTTTGCTTTCTGCTCATCCCTATCCTTTTATATGAGTGTACAGGCAAAATCTACTTTTACTTCCCTTCGGGAAATATTTCTAGGATTTTACTTTAATCTGTACTCTTCTTAGTACGCACTCCCCATCATAAGAACTAGGGGAAACCACAGGTTAAAAATTATAGTGAAATCCCGCTTCCTGACAATTCTTACAGTTTCATGAAAATAATACACTTGGAAATGTTAAAAGAGTGCTGGGATCAATGCTAAACACTACTCTATTAAAAGCTCCATTTATTCTAATACAACTGAAATGAGCTTGCATCACATAATTTAAAAGAATGCAATAGTCTTCAAAGACATAGACTCAGATCCATCTAAATGTGGCTAAGATGCATATGCTTGGGTCACATACCACTTATATTTTCTAAGATTCTTTATATATTTTTCTTTTTGAGTGCTGACAGCAGGTAAGAATACAAATATTTTCCCCCAATACACCAGAAATTTAAAGGCTGTAATTGCCACAACACCAATAATTCAACATTTCCTATTTTTCTGTAAGGAGACAAATCTCAAGCAATAAAGGAAGAGAAAGGAGGAAAGACACTTTTTACCATGTTCAAAGACCCATAACCAATATTATGAGCTTTGGGTGGGTAGGTGGGGGAGGGGGAGAAGGAGAGATAATATTTATGAAGGCTTACTTTGCTGTACCTAAACACCTAAAGATCTTATGAGACTGATTAGTTCCATTTAGAAAAAGCATTAGAGCAGAACAAACTACATCCTGAATAGTGAGGGAGACAACAATAGGTGTTATCTCACAATGATGCAAATCTGATGAAACATATGTCATGATGTGATGATATAAACTTTCATGCTTGTAATATATACAAATATTTGAATCATATGGTTTTCATCATAACATTACAGTACACATTTTGTCATTTGCCAAGGGTGTCTGGCTCTGCAGAACAAAAGATAGCTGGATTTCTCAACTGCATTATTTTATTTATTTATTTATTTTAGTCCCATTTATATCCCGCCCTTCTCCGAAGACTCAGGGCGGCTTACAATCTAAGCACAAATTAAATGTGCTTAGCAATAGCCTTCATTCTATGTATATGCCTGCTTATTAGGGCTTTTGCCCCCCCCAAGCGGCATTATTACAAAGTCAGCTTATTGCCCCCAACAATCTGGGTCCTCATTTTACCTACCATGGCTACTGAATGAAGACATGGTTTCCCTTACTAGTTTACTGAATACAGCCCATTAGGCTAGGCAGGGCTTTTTTTCTCATAGAACGCTCAGAACGGAGTTCCGGCACCTTTTTTTGGATGGAACCTTGTAGGATAGAAAAGGCGGGTTGTATGACATGTGTGAGTTCTGGCACCTTTTTCTTATACAAAAAAAGCACTGAGGCTAGGTGTATGCAACTGCTAAACCATAGCTTTGGTTTAGAAGTTGGATGAAGGGAACCAAGGGAAACTTTATTACGGCATAGAGTACTACGTGAATCATGTTAGTGTGAGCTTTTTAAGATAAACTAGAACGTACAGCCAAAGTTAATAGAAACCATGACTTATGTGAACTTATTTAATGTCTTGTTTATGCTCATACTGCTATCCTGATTATAAGCCCAGCTGTCTACTGATGTGCAAGAAGAGTATGTTACAGTGAAAAAGGCCAGAAAAGTAAATATTTTTCAAATGCATGTTGCTTACATATGAAATTCATTATATATTAATCACATTCCCATCTCTCAAGAAAACAAAGCTGGCTGGCATATCACAATCAATAAAAGTGGGCATATAAAAACAATCATTATAAAACCCAAAAAACATTAAAATATACAAACATTTGCAAAGGACATGGTAGCTGGGAATTTGGGGAGCTGTAGTCTCAACTAGTCTGCATGGAATCAGGAAAAGTCTGTGGATAAAACATCTGTTTGAAGCTTAAGTCAAAGGTTATTTACCTGAAGGCAAAGTTTTGTTTCTGCCAGGCAACTAAACCACCAGCAATGCAATAAACCTCAATTTTCTTCCCCAGAAGTAGTTTAATATGTATCAGGATGATAATGTGTAAAGCATTGTAGAACAGCAAAGTGGACTGCAGATTTCTGCCCCAGTGAATTTTATTTGAAGAGCATTTGAGATAAATCATTGAACAAGCATTTCCTTTGATTAGACAACTCACAACTGGGACATTTTTTAATTGAAGAGATTCTCATTCCAATGTTCTATGCATGAAGCATCAAATATATTTTCCCTTATGTTTTAAATTCTCCTTTTTTGATTCTAGTAATCAATGGCCCATTCAGATTTACTATTTGTAAAAAAACAAATGCTACTCTTACTCATTACTGTAAAGATCAGCAAAAGAGAACTCTTGTGATGTGCATTTTGTACACTGGAGGCATAAAAAATTAATTATCCATAAAATGATTTCTTATTAACAAAAACAATTGCAGGGATCTCAAGGGGGCATATTAAAAAGAGAAAGAACCAATCTTCCTTAGCACCCACGTATACAAACATTTCACTTTAAAAAGTATGAATATTTTTCTGTCAAAATTCAGGAGAAATCATCAACTTAGGCTTCCCACAGCTTTAGTAATGTAAACGTCAGGGACTTCTGCAAATTTTATTCTTTCAAAATCTGTGCATAATTATCTTTATACAACTTGCAAGGAATAGAAAGCTGCAGGGATAGGAGGAAAATATATCACAGTTTGTAGGCTTGAACATCATTTTAAAAATAAAATAGTGAGATTTATACTCCAGGGCAGCCAAAACAGAAGAGTTCCATTCTCCTGATATTTTCATTAAACAAATCGAAATATACAAACATGAATCAAAGATGTATCAAAATTGGATTTCACCACCACCTTATAAGTCAAGAATATGTGACTTGGATCATAGCCAGCAATATTTCTTGACATTGGCCAACTGATGGTTTAGTGAAGAGAAGCAAGACAGAAGGACTACAATTTCTTAGTGCAATAACTGCTAGCTATGGTAATTCAGAGCCATGTTGCCTATAAACATGAAGACTACAGAACTATCACAACGAATAAACATCAATGGGCTTATTTTCCATTCTTTCTTTATTTTTTATAATTACCTCTTTAAAGCCATTTTATCCTTCGGCATTGCCACAGGGAAATATATCAGTTATACTACATGCGTCATTGACACAAATCCATGTTTTGATGGTTTACTAGTGATGGCATACTAAATCAAAAATCTGATTGCAATTCTATCCCTCATAGCTACTTGTTAATTGCTGCCAAAAATGAAAGATAAGACAGATTTCTTTCTCTGCCTTTGTCACAAGTTGATACCCTGGGCTTTGTCTTAGGTGATCAAGAGCAATGGCAGCTTGTCATAGCCTCACAGAGCTTCAGTAACACATAAAACCTAAGGAAATGAAGAGACACTAAAGTAATAGTTCCCAAACCAACTTTCATGCATTGTTTAAGGATTCAAAGTACGCTACTTGGATATAGACGCAATATTTCATGGAGCCTAGCCAATCTAGAATTTTTCCAAGTAGAAATTGGAAGATTGAGCTGTATTTTCAGCAGTTGTCTCCTGACTTTACATTGGTGTCAGCTTTGAAATGAATGCAGAAAGAGAAACATCTGATGGACAATGCTGAAAGTCAAAAGACTTCTGATTAACAAAATATTGTAGTGCACATAGTGTGCACACCGAGGAAGAAATGTGGCACGGTGCACCCATAAGAATACATTTAGCACAGGTCTATAGGTTCTTCAACCTAACACATCTATTCCTGTAATTGTGTTGCAGACAGTCATGCAACTGCTTTAAAGAGTTACATGTGGGTGCTATGTGCATATCATTGCACATTCTGACACTTCTTTTCAGCTCTGAATCCAAAATCCTAATGTAATAATGTGATAGCCATCAGGGGATGAGCTTGACCCTGATGCTGTCATCTTTATATTTATATGAAAAATGATACTATTTGAGTTGGAGAGAAAAAAGATAATTTGAGAAAGTGTCTCAGGTTTGATCCTTCCTATTTCATTTATAGATAAAGGGATAGAGGGCGGAGGTGCATTCAGACCTGCAAATGTCTTTCACTGTAACCCTATCATAAAAGTAGTGTTGGCATTCATAAGTTTGGTTTCCTAGTATGGTCTACCTCAAAGGCCTACAACAAACTTCACCAAAATGCCAAGATAGCCACTGGTGTCCCAAATATTTATTTCAATAATCATACTCTATATTTATCATATTAATGGAGAGGGGTATTGATTTCACTAATGTGTGTCCATAATCTTTCAAGTGCCATTCTGCACTTGGTTAACCATAACATACCTAACTATTTCCAAACTGTTATCAAACGTTTCAAAACTAATATCATCAGTTCCCTGCTATGTGGCACAAAGACTTGTCACACTCATGACCTAAATTCTAATGGGGCAGCCCAGTCCAAATCCTGGTTTTGTTCTGAATGCCCTGCTGAGATTGAAACCCAAGGATTATCTCTTTGCATAACTACTTGCTGTTTTGCTGGATTCATGCACTACAGTGAAAATTTGGGGGAGGGACAGCATCCTCACCTGATTGATTTTGTAGCATGTTTTCATATCCTTGAATTGCTGCAGATTTAAAATATTAAAAGGCTTTCACTTCATTATTTGGTACCGCTTAGTTCCAGGAGAGGCTGGTTTGAACTGGAACAATGGGTCCTTCGCACAGACATTCAAAATGGTTTCACTAAAACTCCTTCCCACTTCGTGCATGCAGCACTATTGTAGTGGAGTTATTTATCTAATGCTAAGTAATTAGCAAATATCTTTTGAACACAGGAGAGATTTTGCCTGTTACAGGGTCCTGCCAACTTTTCTGGAGGAACAAATCTGACTTTGTTCTTGTCTGCTGGAAGAAAGAGAGTTTCTTGTGTGCTTTTGCAATGCCCCTTGTGCACAGTTTAGCAAACTGAATTAATAATGCATCTCCATCTATAGCCCCGTTAGCCCAGGAGAGGAGATTATTAGCTTCCTCTTCACTGACAAATCACCAGGTATTTCCAGAGGGATCATACAAGGTGTTGTAATTGCTGCAGCTGTTAGACATTTAACTGTCTAGTAATTTTGTTAATTTGCATGTTTTTTTAAAAAAAATTGATTTGCCTGTCTATGTACATTTTTATTTATCATTCTTTAGCTTTGTTAACATGTGCATCTCCCTCTTTGGTTCACATGCTTTGCTCTTTTACCATAAAATCAATTAAAACAAAGTTGCTAGAAAATTAGTGTTCTTGCTACAACCTGCAGCAGTAGTCTTTCCTGTTCACTTTCATGCATTACAACTCAAGCAAAGCAATAATTTGGAAGAACTGCTGTGTTTTACATTGACTAGCACTATTTATTCTCTTTATCCTCTTGAAATGAACTCTTTAAATCTCTGCCCCCTTACTATTGGAAACAAAATAATGTCATTCAAACTTTTATCTTCCTTCTCTGGGAAACACACGATTATTATAGAAATATTTTATCCTGCCCTGTCACATGAAAAAAAATAAAGCATTTGTGATGGACATGGTTGAAAATAAATCCCATCATTTTAAAAGCAAGCAATAAGAAAAGGGCAGCTAAGAAAACCAATTGCAATATCAAAACCTGGCTTTAAAAACTTATCTGAATTTGAAAAATTTCTTCTAGGCAGCTGAGAGAGCTTGAGGGGCACAAAAGTAAGAGTTTCATAACTTAGAGGCTGAAAGTACATTGAGATGTTCTGCTGTAACTAGCCTTGGACATTTTAACAGCAATCACTAGCACCATGAATTACTTTATAAAGCTAAAGGTTTCCCTTGGGGTCTATGACAATTCACCATGGCCAACTTGCCACGGCCAGCTCACCACAGCCAAATGGCCACAGCCATTGCCACAACCAACTTGTTGTCACTCTAGGACAACTCGTCATGGCCAACTCGCCACAGGAGAAGAGTTACACTAATATCAAAGAAATGGTGAAATACAATCATTAAAGACGGGATGCAAGAACAGGGACAAAATGAAACATAAATGGCAAAATTTAAAATAATTTTTAATTTATTTTAAATAATTAAATTGAATTGTTAAATTGCCCCCTCAGCAAGTTGCCCCACATCGAGTTGGCCATGGCATGTTGTCCTGCATTGAGTTGGCCGTGGTGAGTTGCCTGCGGCAGGTTGGCAGTGGCAAGTTGGCCACAGCGAATTGGCTGTGGTGAGTTGTCCTATTCCATTCCCTGTCCAGTCATGTCTGACTGTAGGAGGCGGTGTTCATTTCCGTTTCTCAGCTGAGGGAGCCAGCATTGTCTGAAGACACTTCCGTGGTGATTTTTTCAGCATGACTCTGAATGAAACTGGCAGCCATTAAAATTATTTTCAACATATCCACCCTTATGGGAGCATCAGCTAACTTTCTATTCAATCTGGACCAACTAAATGCAGTCTGTTAGAGAATGTATAACAATAATTCAATCTAAAAGAACTGTGCCACCAAGGCTAAACAGAAGCAGATTCTGTTAGTTGCACATTGGCCAAAACTGGACAATTTCTATCTGGCCAGTTGGAAACTCAGTGATAAAGAAACAATTATTAAGAATCAATACGCTGTGATGTTTGATTCTAAAGGTGAATGCTATCTCATCCAAAATCTTCATATCCTGGAAAACCTGTCTCACCTATATTAAGCTAGAATTTGTATGAAATAAGTTTCAATTTGTTTACCCTTATTAAGCTGTAATAACAATCAGTAGTAATTCAGAACAGAAACAGAGTCTTTAGAACGTGGTGGAAAGAAAAGAATGTGCTGTAGTTCGCATGCCAATAACAGCTCGATCCAGATCTCTAGCTGATGTCTCCAAGTGCTTTTGTGTAATTTTAGGAACTGTTGTGAAGGGAGTTCCTTACCAGCCTGTCTATTTTGTGTAGTGTGTCAGAATGAACTTTACTGTTTTGGTGCTGAAGGGAGCAGGTAGTAAAAGTGGGCATGTCTTACTTAACATCCACCTTATTTAGCAATAGATATTCTGGTCCCAATTATGATAATAAGGCAATGACTATTTGCATTGGCAAGTACTAAGATGTTAAGAATTGACCGTTAAGGATCTTTGTTGCAGGCAATCAAAGGTGGCCCTGGCAACGGTCCTTCATTTAAACAAAGGAATTATCTTAACAGAATAACAGAATTGGAGGGGACCTTGGATGTCTTCTAGTCCAACCACCTGCTCAGAAAACCCTATACCATTTCAGACAAATGGTTATCTAATATCTTCTTTAAAAACCTGCAGTGATAGAGCACCCACAACTTCTGGAAGCAAGTTGTTCCACTGATTAATTGTTGTAATTGTCATGTAATTTCTCCTTAGTTCTAAGTTGGTTCTCTCCATGATTAGTTTCCATCCATTGTTCCTTGTCTTGCCTTCTGCTGATTTGAATAATAGGTTGACACGCTCATCTTTGTGGCAGCCCCTTAGATATTGGAACACTGCTATCATAATCACCCCTAGGCATACCCAGTTCTTGCAACCACTCTTCATATGTTATATCCTCCAGTCTCCTAATCATCTTTGTTGCTCTTCTCTACACTCTTTCTAGAGTCTCAACATCTTTTTTATATATGAAACATCTACAAGAAAATAACCAAGCTCAGAGAGCACCAAGGACCCATCTAATACAATTTCTGAGGTCACTATCCAGAGCCAGCAATAAAATAAATGCAAAAGACTTACTCCATTCTAGCTGGAAACCTTTACTGTCTCGACAAAAAAAGAACATTTTTTCATAGTGCATAATCCTGACCATGCCCCAAACACCCTTTTTTAAAAAAATAAGAAAGAAGTAAGTATATATTACAATGAGGAAGACTGGGAGAGAAATGCATTATCAGATGGCAACATTTACACTGGAAGTTACACTACTGTTATTTTAAACCGTTAGGAATTACTCCTGGAGGTTGGGGACAGTCTTCTATGATTTCTGATTTTTTTGACTTGGACCTGGAAAGTGTTGTCGCTATTTTGGCTTTCAGAATATGCTTAAAAGTTGAACTGCAATCTTGTGTTTTCTGAATGGTACTGGGGTTGCACTAGTAGGACTGTAATACATTTCTCTCATTATTTGACAGTAGCATGAATCAAAAGAGCTCAAAACATTTCAGAATGCTGAAATTCAAAACTGGTACAGAAAGACATGAGTACACTAAAATCACACACAGAAGAATTTTTTTCACAACTATCCCAAGTATCTACAATTGTTACCATTTGGGAAAAATATAATGGGTCCCTTTATGAAAGGGCAACTCTGCCAGAACGAAAAATTGTTGTTTCACAAATTAGCTGAAGCCCTGAAGCAATTTGAATTTTTCTTCCTCTTTCCTTACTCTGCACACAAATGGAATAGAGAATTTCAAGAGGCTATGGATATACCTTTCCACATATATCACAGAAATGTATAAATTTTCAAATCAACAAAAGGAGAGAAGGCTTAAACACTGTTATTCTCTATCAATACTTCAAGCTAATTTAATATAGATTAATTGGATGTTTTCTTTTATGCTTTTAAGATATTTTATTTTTATGAACTTCTATGAACTCGGGGAAAATTGAGGGCTCTGGCACAGGTAAATCAAGTAATCAAGGAATGAGTGAATACAAATATATGTGGATGTAGTGCTGACTTTTAGAGGTGCAGATCTTAAGCATCATATATCATTAACAATAGCTCATTCTCTAGTTACCAATATAAGGGATAAAAAGAGAGGAAATATCATTAATAAAGACCTTGGCTTGGTTTTATCAGCAAACAAAACGCTGAATTCTGAGAATATTGTTTTGATCCATTAAAAACACTCCCTATTTTAACACCAATCAGTGGCAATGTAGCAGAACAAACTGGTCCGTTTATAAGCCTAATGGACCATATGACATGGCATCTGCATAGAAAGAAAATTATTCCTGGATAAACACTATATCTCTCAGCATGATTGCAGAATAATTAACTTGATGAAGCATGCTCCATAATCTTTTCCTTTACTAATGTAGTGAGCTTCGCGAGAAGATTACAGAAATTTAGCAGAATCAGCTAAATGTTTGAAAGACACAACATTCATCTTAGTGTCAAACAAGGCTCTACATTCAGCCTTCTTCACTGGCAGCTATTGCCAATAAGGTGGCCAAAGGGAATGTACTGTACTGCTGAACTGACGTACAGATGGCCGTCATTTAGACGTCACAGCTGGGACCTGCAACTTGTTGTTAAGTGAAGTGGTCACCAAGCGAAACTGTGATTTTACTTTAGCTTTCCTTTGCTCTACAGACCTGTGAAGGTCATAAATGCAAGGTTTGGCCACAAAGTTACTATTACATCACTGTCGCAACTGTGATCAGTCACTAAATGAGGCAGTTGCTAAATGAGAGCCACCTGTATTTGTTCATCATTTGTTCACCACTTATGATAAAGGCCAAAGTGATGCAATTAATACTTTTTCTTCAGCTATAGTGAGGAGGCAGAGCACATTTTTGCATGAAGAAAATTCCTACTTTAGTTTCTGCCATCACCAATATAAAGTGGCTCAGAGGGAAGGGATGGGAAAGACCATTCCATGAAAACACGAATGAACAGTTGCTGCCACAAATATACTGAATGCCTTACATGTTAAAATCTCCAGCTGCTTTACCTAAAGCATTTATTATATTAACAAACAACCAAGACTGCATTTCTAACCTGCTCCTTCCCTGCAAGACACGGTCCAACCACAAGCAAAACTAATGAATGAACATTGATGTCAAAATGGCCCCCAAGCAATCAAATTTATATACACCCTGATATATTTACAATGGTAAAAAATAACCCTTGTACAGTGATAAAATCCTAAATCTATGCATTCAATTTTTCCTGCCAACCAGAAATATTTATAACAAAACAGCCTCATCACCTTACCTTATTAACCACCATTCTCAACACCTGCTCACAATCAGTCTCTCTTATTAAAAGTTTTCAGATCTTTCTCAAACGCATCAAGAGGTGTGAAGCTAGAATGGGTCAGGAAGAGAATTCATTGGTCTAAAATTGGCCCTACCAAACTGCCTGATGTCTGAAGCAGCAAATGCTACTTAAGAGGGTTATGGCAATGATGTTAAAGAACAGAAGAATATATGCAACAGGAAAGCTAACTTGTACCCTCTACCCACTGCCAACCAGAAGTCATTCTAGTTCATTTCTGTATGTGGAATGAGGGGAATGAGGGTGGCCAGTGATTTCTTTGTACTTGGTTTCAAAATATCTTGGGTTGATTGAGTTTTATTTATTTATTTTATTTTAATTCCATTTATCCCCTTCATGGATTACTGCCTTGTCGTGGCGAAGGGGCTTGCGTAATTCAATGAAGCTATGAGCTATGCCGTGCAGGGCCACCCAAGACGGACAGGTCATAGCAGAGAGTTCTGACAAAACGTGATCCACTGGAGGAGGAAATGGCAACCCACTCCAGTATCTTTGCCATGAAAACCCTATGGACAGTACCAAAAGGCAAAACAATATGACGCTGGAAGATGAGCCCCTCAGGTCGGAAGGCGTCCAATATGCTACTGGGGAAGAGCAGAGGGCTAGTACTAGTAGCGCCAGAAAGAATGAAGCGACTGGGCCAAAGCCGAAAGGACGCTCAGCTGCGGATATGTCTGGTGGTGAAAGGAAAGTCCGATGCTGTAAAGATTTTTTCTCCATAGGAACCTGGAATGTAAGATCCATGAATCAAGGAAAGCTGGACGTGGTCAAACAAGAGATGACAAGACTAAACATTGACATCTTAGGTATCAGCGAACTAAAATGGACAGGAATGGGTGAATTTAATTCAGATGACCATCAGGTATACTACTGTGGGCAAGAATCCTTCAGAAGAAATGGAGTAGCCTTCATAGTCAATAAAAGAGTAGGAAAAGCAATACTGGGATACAATCCTCAAAATGACAGAATGATCTCAGTTCGAATCCAAGGCAAACCATTCAATATCACAGTAGTCCAAGTCTATGCCCCAACCACCGGTGCTGAAGAGGATGAAATTGACCAGTTCTATGAAGCCCTACAGCACCTTATAGAACTAACACCAAAAAACGATGTCCTTATCATCATGGGGGATTGGAATGCTAAAGTAGGAAGCCAAAAGATAACTGGAATAACAGGCAAGTTTGGCCTTGGAGTGCAAAATGAAGCAGGGCACAGGCTGATAGAATTCTGTCAAGAGAATACGATGGTCATAGCAAACACTCTTTTCCAACAACCCAAGAGACGGCTCTACACATGGACATCACCAGATGGTCAACACAGAAATCAGATTGACTATATGCTCTGCAGCCAAAGATGGAGAAGCTCTATACAGTCAGTAAAAACAAGACCAGGAGCTGACTGTGGCTCAGACCATGAGCTTCTCCTTGCAAAGTTTAGGCTTAAACTGAAGAAAGTAGGGAAAAGCACTAGGCCACTCAGGTATGAATTAAATCATATCCCTGTTGAATATACAGTAGAGGTGACAAATAGATTTAAGGAATTAGATCTGATAGACAGAGTGCCTGAAGAACTATGGACAGAGGTTCGCGACATTGTACAAGAGGTAGCAACCAAAACCATCCCAAAGAAAAAGAAATGCAAGAAAGCAAAATGGCTGTCTGAGGAAGCTTTGCAAATAGCTGAGGAAAGGAGGGAAGCGAAAGGCAAGGGAGAAAAAGAAAGATACACCCAATTGAATGCAGAATTCCAGAGAATAGCTAGAAGAGATAAGAATGCCTTCTTAAATGAACAGTGCAAAGAAATAGAAGACAACAATAGAATAGGGAGGACCAGAGATCTTTTCAAGAAAATTGGAGAAATGAAGGGAACGTTTAATGCAAAAATGGGCATGATAAAGGACCAAAATGGCAGGGACCTAACAGAGGCAGAAGAGATTAAGAAGAGGTGGCAAAATTACACAGAAGAACTATACAAGAATGAGCTTAAAGTCCCTGATAATCACAATGAGGTGGTCACTGACCTCGAGCCAGGCATCCTAGAATGTGAAGTGAAGTGGGCCTTAGAAAAGCTGAGCAACAACAAAGCTAGTGGAGGTGACAGTATTCCAGCTGAGCTATTCAAAATCTTAAAAGACAATGCAGTAAAAGTGCTACACTCAATTTGCCAGCAAATTTGGAAAACTCAACAATGGCCACAGGATTGGAAAAGATCAGTTTACATTCCAATTCCAAAGAAAGGCAGTGCCAAAGAATGTTCAAACTATCGCACCATTGCACTCATTTCTCATGCTAGTAAAGTCATGCTTAAAATCCTACAAGCTAGACTTCAGCAGTATGTGGATCGAGAACTACCAGAAGTGCAGGCAGGATTTCGAAGAGGCAGAGGAACTAGAGATCAAATTGCCAACATACGCTGGATCATGGAGAAAGCTAGGGAGTTCCAGAAAAACATCTACTTCTGCTTCATTGACTATGCTAAAGCCTTTGATTGTGTGGATCATAACAAACTGTGGCAAGTTCTTAAAGAGATGGGAGTACCAGACCATCTTATTTGTCTCTTGAGAAACCTATATGCGGGCCAAGAAGCAACAGTGAGAACTGGACACGGAACCACTGATTGGTTCAAAATTGGGAAAGGAGTCCGGCAAGGCTGTATACTGTCGCCCTGCCTATTTAACTTATATGCAGAGCACATCATGAGAAAGGCAGGGCTAGATGAATCAAAAGCTGGAATTAAGATTGCCGGAAGAAATATCAACAACCTAAGATACGCAGATGATACCACTCTAATGGCAGAAAGTGAAGAAGAACTAAAGAGCCTCTTGTTGCAGATGAAGAAGGAGAGTGCAAAACTTGGGTTGAAACTTAACATTAAGAAAACCAAGATCATGGCATCTGGCCCTCTCAATTCCTGGCAAATAGATGGGGAAGAAATGGAGGTAGTGACAGATTTTATTTTCCTGGGCTCCAAGATCACTGCAGATGGGGACTGTAGCCAAGAAATTAAAAGACGCTTGCTCCTGGGGAGGAAAGCCATGGCAAATCTAGACAGCACACTAAAAAGCAGAGACATCACCCTGTCAACAAAAGTGCGTATAGTCAAGGCTATGGTCTTCCCAGTTGCAATGTATGGCAGTGAAAGTTGGACCATAAGAAAGGCTGAGCGCCAAAGAATTGAGGCCTTTGAACTGTGGTGCTGGAGAAGACTCCTGCGAGTCCCTTGGACCGCAAGGCGATCAAACCGGTCAGTCCTAGAGGAGATCAATCCTGACTGCTCTTTAGAAGGCCAGATCCTGAAGCTAAAACTCAAGTACTTTGGCCACCTAATGAGAAGGAAGGACTCACTGGAGAAGAGCCTAATGCTGGGAAAGATCGAGGGCAATAGAAGAAGGGGACGACAGAGAATGAGGTGGCTGGATGGAGTCACTGAAGCAGTAGGCGTGAGCTTAAATGGACTCCAGAAGATGGTAGAGGACAGGAAGGCCTGGAGGAATGTTGTCCATAGGGTCGCGATGGGTCGGACACGACTTCGCAGCTAACAACAACAACAACAATTCCATTTATATCCCGCCCTTCTCCGAAGACTCAGGGCGGCTTACAAGCTTAGCAGTAGCCTTCATTCTATGTATATGTCTGCTTATTAGGGCTTTCACCCCCCCCCCAAGCGGCATTATTACAAAGTCAGCTTAATTGCCCCCAACAATCTGGGTCCTCATTTTACCTACCTCGGAAGGATGGAAGGCTGAGTCAACCTTGAGCCTGGTGGGATGCGAACCTGCACTAATTGCAGGCAGCTGGTGTTACTTAAGGAGGCATTAGCCCACTGCTCCACCAAGGCTCTAATGACAGTTATGAAGTTATGAAGTATTTATTATATTTGCTTTCAACCTTCCTTTCAAACTGAAAACAAGGCAGTGATTGTGAGGTTTGCAAGTTATTTAGCATCCCGGCATTGACTGCAGCTATTGTTGCTTGACTTCATCAAGGGAGCATATGCATATCTTGTGCTGTTAATCCAGAATCTTAAATTATGCTGCTATTGTTATTGCGTAAGTATTAAAAAGTGAGCAATTGGGTACAACTCTTCTCTGACACACTTCTTTCATCCTGGAACTCAAAGTGGCACACAAGGAATGGCAATATGTCTTGGTATAAAAATCTGGGACAGCTCAAGAATACCATTTTAATATTTTTCATTATAATGTGTCTTTGTTCCATCTCAGAGCTCAGTGAAATCTTCATGTTTTAAAGGTGAGCATTAGACAGACTTAGTCTACTACTTTTAAAAACTAAATAATTGAATATACTTAGTAGTGGATCTTCTAATAATTTCTCACTCCCTGACATTGTGTAGTCAAAATTGCATTTGTTGCATCGTCACTTCATCTGCAAGGTTCTTCAGATATTCATCATTCAATTCTAGCTACACCTTATTATTTAAAAACAGAAAAAGAAACCCTCCATAACATGAACTGAATCTGGGCATATATACAGTATGTATGTTAAAACTGACACTTGCAAATTAAATTGTTTTAATTTTAGATTAAATTTTAAGGGAAATACAAGTGAGTTTTTTCTCCCTCTTTTTAGCCACCAAACTGATACAAATGATTAATTCACAACAGTATCAGCAGGCAGTGAGGCTAGCAATCACGTGTTTATTTGAAATGAAAATATATGCCTATTCAAAAGTAACCCATTATGTCCATTGATCCACTAGTTAGAAATTAGGCTGAGTTAGACATGCAGATGCCTTTGAACGTCCTCCATTTCCATCTACAAGACTGAGTTATAGTAGTTATCTAGTAAAACTTCACAGAGTAAACCAGTTTTAGAAAAACTGAATTTGGAGATGTGGAACAAGGTGGATTTTTGTCTGATCTGACAGGACCATTTTCATTTTCAGCACTTCCCCCCCCCAAGGGTAGGGGAGAGGAAGAGGAAGAGTCCAGGATCCAGTGACAAATAGTATTGCTGGCTGTTACTTCAGTTCACAAAAAGGAGCTTCAAGGTGCTTCAAAATATGCAGGTGTGCAAATATATTATGTCTTTGCATCTTCCAAAGAATGTGATACCTATCATGGGATACTTCTAGACTGCTTTATGGACTTCCAAAGAAGGGCTAATTTTCAACATGTCAAAGTATCTTTCAGAATCAAATCCAAAGCACTGTATAGTCCTAACCATTATTTCCAAGTGAAGAAAAACAAAATGACGATACTTTTGAGAACTTGAAAGTACCTGAGTGGAAAACCCAGTCATAAATGTCTATGTTTGTTTATCTTCTCCAGAAATCGACATGTACAAACAGGATTATTAGCAGTACATTTTAGAAATAGAGGTATTTCTTCATATCAAAGATAACAGAACTTCCTGACTCATGATGTTTTGCTGCCTGTTTGCTTTAGATTTTAAAAGGAAATAATAGGTACAAATGTAAAAGATGTAATATGTGGGTCTCTCTTTCAGTCCTTCCTCAACTCCTCAAACCATAATCCAGGCTTACTTCCTTTTACTAACACAACAGTCCTGAGAGGTAGGTAAGGCTAAGCAAGATAATGGCTTGCTTAGCATTTCCAAGAGACATCCATAGACATTGTCATACAGTAGTTCTAGCCTGATCCACTATCTGCGATCCTGATTTATGCATTTGCAAAATAGCAATGCCTATCACTTGGTATATAACGAATGCATCCCTTTTATAACTTAGACATAATTACAAAATATCTAACTTCAATTAAAACAGGGGAAGATATTCCTTTTGCAACTTTGTACACATGCCAGGTTGTTATTGCAATCAAGATAATTGTAAGCAGTTATGGGGGGGGGGGAGGAGAAAGAGAGGAACCAGTAATTCAGTAGATCTCCAAGTGGGGTAAATTGGAAGAAGACAGAAAGGCAGAAATTAGAACAATTGCAATAGAAAAACCTACATAGAAAAACTGTGTTGGTGACGCTCTTTAAATTCAATTGAATTTAAAAATTCAGCTGAACCATCCTATCCACCCTCAGCAATGCCCCCTCCTAGAGTTTCAAGGGGGTGGATTTTAGCTCTGCTAAGAAATGTGACATTGACAAGAGGGAAATTTGAATGGCTTGGTTTTCTAGAACTGGTGAACTGTTCGGTGTCTACGGGTGCTTCCGCAGCGAGTGAGGACTGTCCGGAGAAATGGTGCTGAAAAGGCTTTGGGTGGCAGGAGAAGAGGCTGAACTTACTGCCTTAGCCTTTGAAGAAGATCTGGATCTGATCTAAACAGAGCCTCTGAATCAGAGCGCTAGGAAAATGCTCTAGGGAGGAGAGGGAGACTCGCCTCTTCGCACCTCTCCACGGTCCCACGTGGTCAGCCGCAAAAACACTGGGCCAATCCAGCTGCCCTCCCGACGAAGGCAGTCAGGTTTTTCTAAGCTTTGGGGCGCCAAGGCGATGCCAACTCAGGGCACGAGGTCTGCCCGTATATAAAGACGGGCGGGCAGAGAAAGGAGGCGTGATGCCGGCAAACACGCTGGCGGCCCGGGATCGATCGGGTCCCCCGGCGCGCTGACCGTGGGTTCATCCCGACCCGTCTGCCCGCCGCCCCGCTCTCACCTGTCTACCGCGATGACCGTCATGGAGTAGATGCTGGCGAAGACGGCGGTGATGGGGAAGAAGTTCTGGAAGCGGCAGTAAGCCTCGCCGAAGTACCAGTCTCCGTGGAGCGCGTAAATAAAGTTGACCAGGGTGTTGAAGGCGGCCACCGAGGCGTCGGAGAAGGCCAGGTTGACCAGAAAGGAGTTGGTCACGGTCCGCATGCGCTTGTGGGCCAGGATGATCCAGATCACCACCAGGTTGCCGAAGACGGCCACGGCCACCACCGCGCCGTAAGCCAAGGACCAGAGCGCCAGGCACCACGCCGGCTGCACAAACTGGTTGGAAAAGTTGGCCACCGGCGAGGACCAGTTACTCCCCGCTGGCGCGGACAGGCTGTCGTTCCAGCCGCCCAGCTCGGCGCCACTCCAGTTGGCCGCGGGGATGGAAGTCATTCTGGCTCGGAGGAACGGCCCGCCTTTCTCCACCCTCCCGATCCAGGACACCGGGCAAGCGCCTGTTGGGGAAGTCAGAGGGTCTCCCCCGCCCCTCCACAGATGGGCGCCGCGGCGGTGCTCTTTCCCGGAATGCCGGTCGGAGAAAGGGGCGAACGGTCGTCGAAGCCACTTATATAGCCTCGCGGAATCCGGAGTTGAGGATGATCGACTCCATAGGCTGCTGGGGCGGCTTCTCCCCTCCCTCTTGTGTTCGGTCCCTCCCCTTGGCTGGCTTCAGCCAGCGGCGGGCGCTTTGAGCTCGGACGTCTCTTTGAGGAAACCCCACCGAAACGCTGTGGTTGCCTTTCTTCCATCCTTTAACTGATACTTATCCCTGCGGAAAGCCCCTCCGCGCTCATCTTTCCCACCGCCAGCGCAACCCAGCTTCTCGCCTTCTTTCCCTCGTTTCGCCCATATGAAATCTCCTGCGACTCTAAAGCCACTCTCTCGGGCTCCGGGGCCAAGGATCCAGGGGAGGAATGGTAACCGCCAAAGATGTTTCCGAATTTCCCCTGAAGATGCTCAAACTTCACAGAGTGAACTTGGATTCTGGTCAAATACACTGTCCACATAAATTAATAAACAGCTGGTTGACACTTGAATGGGAAATGCCCCTCTTTCCTCTAGAAAACAGTCCATGAATGGTCCAAGAGTCACGTAGGACCTGAAGGAGATTTTATTTAAATAGAACTCTGAACGTTCCAAGACAGATTTTTCCCCCAGACATCTTCTCTTGCTCTATTCAATGGAATTCATGCCCAAGTAAGTTTTCCATTTACAGTTCCTCTGGTTTTCTCAAGCATATTGTTTAATTCTCCTGAAAAAGAGAGATGCTTCTCTTTTTTTGGTTCTTTATGGCCCTTCTAAAATGTGTCCTATAAAAACCAATGGGGCAACCTCCTACTGCACTCTACTAAGATGCCCTTAAATTCAAGATAGAAGTGATCATTGTGATAGAGATAAAATGGCAGCTGTGATATTCCACTGGGATAGGGAGAAGCTAAGTTAGGAATTCAAGCAGAATTTCTTAAGGAGTAAGGAAAGCTCCAAGCCTTTGCCACCCGACTTCTGGCTTATTAGATATTTAATGGATGATACATTTCACCCTTGTCATCCTCAGTTCCTCAGCTAATCATCATGAAATCAAATGTCAGTGAATATTTGCTTCAGTGTCTAAGATTAGCTTTTATCTCTCCCATGTTTACATTTGTATGCAAGTATCAACAAGTGAAGCTTTTCAGAGCAAAAAGATAATACAATTTTTAATAGCATAGGTTCTCTATAGCCATTTGACATTTATGAAATTCTAGAATCTCACCAAAATTCAAAACCCAGACTGATTTGTCTCTGAGAAGAGCAGGATGATCCAGCTGCCCAGGAAATTTTGTTCCCTAAAGTAGAAAGGTGGATTGGTGGCTCTCCACATTTTGCTAAACAAAATTCCAAGTTCTCTTAAAAATGGTCATGTTGGCTTAGGTGAATTGGAAATGTAATTCAGCAATATCTAAAAGGTCATTGATTTTTACCCTGCTCTAAAACAGAACACTGTAAGTCTATATCATCCTCTACTACCTGACCACTTTTAAAGCGAGATAGTCAAGCCTCACCTTAATCTTCTCTATGTAGTCTGTTCTTTTATATCTTACTTGTAGCTCAGGGAAGCAAGCTTGAGCCATACAGTATGTCTTCCCATCACCTTCACGTCTATTGTGTTCACATAACACACACATCTGTGATTAATTTATGTGTATTTACTTGACTAAATCAATAGCCTCATTCACAGAACATACTAAGCCATAAATAGATTGCATTTATGGGGTTTGCATAGCTCATTGACATACAAACTAGTCCACTGTAGGTTAGTTTAGCATATTATGGAGATTAGAGAAATAGTACAGATTTTATTTTCCTGGGCTCCAAGATCACTGCAGATGGGGGCTGCAGCCAAGAAATTAAAAGACGCTTGCTCCTGGGGAGGAAAGCCATGGCAAATCTAGACAGCACACTAAAAAGCAGAGACATCACCCTGTCAACAAAAGTGCGTATAGTCAAGGCTACGGTCTTCCCAGTTGCAATGTATGGCAGTGAAAGTTGGACCATAAAAAAGGCTGAGCGCCAAAGAATTGAGGCCTTTGAACTATGGTGCTGGAGAAGACTCCTGCGAGTCCCTTGGACTGCAAGGCGATCAAACTGGTCAGTCCTAGAGCAAATCAACCCTGAATGCTCTTTAGAAGGCCAGATCCTGAAGCTAAAACTCAAATACTTTGGCCACCTAATGAGAAGGAAGGACTCACTGGAGAAGAGCCTAATGCTGGGAAAGATTGAGGGCAAGAGAAGAAGGGGACGACAGAGAATGAGGTGGCTGGATGGAGTCACTGAAGCAGTAGGCGTGAGCTTAAATGGACTCCAGAAGATGGTAGAGGACAGGAAGGCCTGGAGGAACGTTGTCCATAGGGTTGCGATGGGTCGGACATGACTTCGCAGCTAACAACAACAACAACAACAACAGAGAAATAGCACCAGCTGAGCTTCTAATCCTTTACTACCATACCATTTAAGGATCTCTGCCTTTTTACTGCACAAAACAACCCCTTTTTAAATGTTGTCTTTTGATTTTTCTCATATTGTCTTGAGTTGCTTTTGAGACTACTTGATAAGCAGAAAAAGCATATAAATGTGTAGATGATTGGCAATTGGCATCTGAAGACATAGAAATTGTTCAAAAAGTTGGCTGTCTCAGTTGTCCTCTGAAATACAGTATTTCAAGTAATAAGGGAAATAGCACTTTTCAAGCTGCAGCATTAATTTGAGCAGTAACGAGAGAAGGCGGCTAATAATTATAAGACAAATAGTAATTAGAAGGCATTTCAAACTAATCAGTAATTAATTGCGGCCATCAAGATGAAAAGATTGATTGGCTTTCTGTGACTGGGCTGGCTGAATGTACTTCACAATCATATCACTCAAGTAATTTATATAATGGGTTGGGCCTTGATATGGAATGGTTCTACTGTTCTGTTAAAGCAAATTATAATCTAATTCATTATAATTATAAATATTATAGTGATATAGTACATACATATGCAGTGATTGTATCTATAAATATCAGTAAAACTCAAACAGCTGTTTAGACAAAAGTACAAATGTTCAATAATCCAACATGGCCATTGAAGAACAGCAAGAGAAAGAACAGAAAAGAAATCACAGCAGCACAAAAACTTTTTTTCTTTAAATTATTGTCACTTTCCTGGGTCTGTGCATTTGTATGTGTGAGGAATGTCTACAGTTAGCCTACAAATGTTGACTGATTGACACATGGTTTACCATTCTTGGCAAGCTTTCTTTCCAGCTCTCATTAGCTCTTTACTCTCCATCCATTCTAAACAGAGGCAGACGACAGTCTGGAGCAAATCCAAAGGAGAAGCAAAATAATTTAAGGCAGTTTGTTTGGGGTCCCAGGGCAAAAATAAGGCCAAGCCAATATGGGTTTGGCTGGGACATGGCCTGTCAGAGATATCTGGTCTAGATTTATAACTCTGCAGTTTAGGAAAACTCCTGTCTTGAACAATTGAGATAGACTGAAGAAATGAGGACGATATTGGATTTCAATAAGTGGCAAATGCTTTTTCAAGCTATGGTTTGCTTGGCAATCGGGGAAATGGAGCTAAATCAATGCCAGCATTGTAGGGGTGGATTGTGATACAGACCTCTGCAGAGTCTGTGCTCATTCTGACTTAGGAAAATATCGCAAACAATTCTTCTGGAAGTTAGCTTTTTTAGCTTTTTCTTTATCCTTTCTTTTTCCCTCTTTCTGAACCTGAGTTAGTATCCTTGCAACTCTTTTGCTGGATATGCACTGTGATGTTTTCTTCTATCTAATTCTATACTTTTGCCTTTTGTATTTCACATAAATATATCTGCTAATTGTTCCAGATAAGTACTCAATTTTATATTCTTACATGATGGATATTCATAAATTCAAGTCCCAACAATGACAAATCAGAAAGATAGACAGTTTTTCCTTCTAAAATAATCTTCCTTTGGCTTCATAGACTCCTGTCAGTTTAGAAGTGGCACAAAAGTTCTCCAGAGACAATTCTGAAAATGAATCAAAACAATCAGGAGAGAAAGAGAGAGAGCATATAGCTCAAAACCCACTGATTTTGATTTATACTGATTACCAGGTGGCAACATGAGGTTGGATTTATTCTGTTTGGACTCATTATACAGAGAGATCTTTCTATGGTATTTAACCCTCTATCAGAAATCAGGTCCTTTTATACTCATTTATCAGACTTGATTTTAACATTTAAATTTGCCTGCAAATTTCATCCCTTGTTTCAGTCCAGGATAATGTGGATCACTTCTTAAACTCTAGGTCAGGTTCCTAAGTGAATCTTATCAATGTAATAACCCTTTTCTAAATCCCAGGCCTTGTTTAAATAGCTACAAACTTATAATTGCTCTTGAGATGGTGTTTGCTTATTTTGTATCAATTACTCCAGTCTACACTGCCTAATTCCAAGGCTGAGCCCCCCCCCCCAAAAAGCAAAAGTCTGGGCAAATAAAAGCTTCCAAGACTCTTAATTTTACTACACAGTTTTCACGGCTCAGAAACGGGAGTGGTTTAGTGCAGAGGTCCCCAACCTTTTGGGCACCAGGGACCGGTTCAATGGAGAAAGGTTTTTCCATGGACCGGAGAGTGTGTGGTTTTGTGCGCTGCCTGCATCCCACAAATGGGGCTTTGCTTGTTTGTACGGACCAGCTGCTGGCATGCTGTGGCCCGATACTGGTCCATGGACTGGGAGTTGGCGACCCCTGGTTTAGTGGATTGAGAATCTCAAAGTTCATTGTGCGATTGGGGGCCTGTCATTATCTCTCAGTCATTATCAACTTTGTAGGATTGTCACTGAGTGTCTAAAAAAGGGGTGATCCCTGTGCTACATGATGCCTTGAGTTCCAGAAAGAAAATACAGAGCATAATATAAATGTCACTTAGTATCAATTTAAGCAAAATGATTCATAATTAAGAACTAATTATTCCCAGGAAATGACTAAATCCATGCAAGTGCAGTGTGATTCTCCTTAGGTGCATGATTCAAATGGGTATGTTGTATTAAAGAGTGACTTGCCATCTTCTCATTTTCTTCATAGCAAAAGATAAAGGTAAACTATTAAATGAATGAATAGTAAGTTGAATAAGAAGATAAATAAGAAGATCTGAAGGATCCATTCCAAATTTATACCATCCACTATCTGACTTGCCATTTTGGACTGGTTTGCCTTTGATAATATTCCAAGCTTTTGCCCTGCCAAATTACCTATTTATGGTTCAGTTTTTCTCATGTAAACTGCTTTAAATCCCTTATTCTCTAGCCAAATGACAGATTAGGGAATTTGAAATACTAACTTCCTCTCGGCAGGAGAATTGATTGCTGAATTTTTTTTTACACATTTGGTGATGTTTTCACCCTGCTTCACTTTCAAAGTTGGTTTATCTACTTTATTCACAAATGTTCCCATGAGACCTTGTTTGTTATGGCATCCTTGTTTGTGTGAAATTATTCTCTTGAGCTTGTTAGCTCTACTTGCTTCCCACTGTGGAACTGTTCTCCTAAAACAGCAAAATATCATGGATGCTATTTTTCCTAGGTTTTTTTTCTTGCATATGTATTTTTAAGAGCCTTGGTGGAGCAGTGGGCTAATGCCTCCTTAAGTAACACCAGCTGCCTGCAATTAGTGCAGGTTCGCATCCCACCAGGCTCAAGGTTGACTCAGCCTTCCATCCTTCCGAGGTAGGTAAAATGAGGACCCAGATTGTTGGGGGCAATTAAGCTGACTTTGTAATAATGCCGCTTGGGTGTGTGTGTGAAAGCCCTAATAAGCAGGCATATACATAGAATGAAGGCTACTGCTAAGCTTGTAAGCCGCCCTGAGTCTTCGGAGAAGGGTGGGATATAAATGGAATTAAAATAAATAAAAATAAATAATGCTAAAACAACTGTGATGCATGTGAAACAACCTGATGAAAAGAAAGAGAACATGTGAGGGCACTCATAATTACAGCAACCTGTACAGTTAACCTGAGAAATAAATTAATCAGTTCCATTGTAGTTGTTTTCCTTTGCTCTTGCCTTGGAATAGGGTAAACAGCCTGGGCTGAAAGTAAGCCACCATAAATTCTGAAAACTGATGGGACAGGTTCTTATCATTCTGTGTTGGAGAATATGGGAACACAGTACTAAGTTTTTAGTCTCCTCATAATTTAAGACAATTGTCTCTTGAATTGATTTCAACATTAAGAGAATCTCTTTCTGAAGTTCATTTACATTTTCTTATTGATTATCCATGTTTCTACAGATAGTCTTTGACTTACAACAGTTCGCTTAGTGACTATTCGAAGTTACAATGGCACTGAAACAAGTGCCCCCCAAGCCACAGCTGAGCAAGACACCTGCCTGCCTGCCCGGTGGCGCTCTTCTTCCTGGCCGAGGTTTTCATTGTTGTGAGCATTTCTGTTCCCCAAACGGCAGTGGGGGTGGGGTGAGGGGAGTTTGGTTTTTATTCCCCCACATCTGCTGGGACAGATCTGACCCTGGGACACTGTGACCGTCATAAATATGAATCAGTTGCCAAGCATTCAGAGAATGTAAATCACAAGACCCTGGAGATGCTGCAACATTCCAGCTGAACAGCGCTTCTTCTGGGCTCAGCGCCGAGCTCCAGCTGGAGCCTGGCACTTCCGCTGAGCCCTGACAGCCCCAAAGAAGAGCTGATCCTGGCGCTTCCGCTGAGCCCTGACAGCCCTGCAGCTCCAGCCATCTCTCGCTCAGGCTTGTGCGGTGCTACCACTGGTTCAGCTCATTCCCTTCCCCACTACCACTTTTCTAGGATGGTTGCGTACCACCTGCCAGGTGCCAATGTACCATAGGTGGTACCTGTACCACTGGTTTAAAAGCCCTGGTTTAGAAACAGTGTTGTTGATGCCATCTGTTTTAATCTCATAATGAGCCATTCTTCATTTATTGACTATAACAAGAGAGTGAATCAGCACCCTACACCTTCCAAATTTGATGAAGCCAAGAGCTATTGGAACTGACTTCTCCAGTTCAGTGTTCTTGGTGGATAACAGTTCCCTTCAACCTGTCATCTGGAGAATAATGGGGAACTGTCATCAGACATTTCAGATTGAGGAAGACAGCAATGGCCTGTGGCTTTGGCTATGCTATGCCAAACATATTGATGGGCTTACATAAAGAAGTTAAATTTTATATAAAATCTGTATTTGATTTTATATTTTATGTTAAATGTATAGC
Organism: Vipera berus; assembly: GCF_964194415.1. Classification (NCBI taxonomy): domain Eukaryota; kingdom Metazoa; phylum Chordata; class Lepidosauria; order Squamata; family Viperidae; genus Vipera; species Vipera berus. The sequence continues at coordinate 21,357,189 of NC_138209.1, forward strand.
GCTTATTATTTTTAGATACATTCTAATAATCTCTCCCACTGATTATGTATTTAACATTTTAAATAATTTTTATTACTTTAATGACATCTTGTTAAGATTTTGGTTATTTCTGGTAAATTTTGGAAAACAGAGTTACATGGGTGAAATGGGTGGCTATATAAATTGAGTGAATGGCTGAATGAATGAAGGGCTGAATGAATGGCTGAATGAATGAATGAAATATATGACATCTTCAAAAAGCAAAATATATTATTACTGATTGTTGAATTAAAAGAAACACTCTGACTGCCAGATATCAATAATACTTGGTGGATGGAGAACAATTCATTCAGTTTTTATGTTTAGCATGAAGTCAGCTAACAGTTTTATTGGACTGAACTAAAGTATCTACTTGTAGACCACAAGTGAAAATAACAAAATATATCATTATTATTTCTGTAACCCTATGGGTATGCATGGTGCAGTTTGTTACAGAATAAAAGGAGTCAGATCCTTTCCCTCAATAAGATTATGCATTAAAACTTGATTTGATTGAACAACAGAGAAAAATAAGGCAGAAGAGGAATGTGTGATTATTACTCATATTTTAGGTTAAGTTGTACAGAAGCATTTTGATATTATTTCTAAAAATCAAGGGACCCAATGAAAATTCTAAAGGGAATAAATTCATAGTTAGGAATAAAAGCTACCTTGCACTGAAATCTTTCTGCAACAGCTTTCCATCTATTATGTTCAAGAACTGAGTCGATTCATTTCTAGCCTTGCCCTAGTATATTTGAAAGTGCATTTAAGTAAGGGTTGATTTGTTTTTTGAAACTTACTGCGATGTTGTGCTTGTGGATAGTTCTCAAAAAGGTGATTTTCCAAAGGCAACTGGACTTTGTTTTTCCTTGAAGATGTTTTGCTTCTCATCCAAGAAGCTTCTTCATTTCTGACTGAAAAAAAGCACCTTCGGGACAACCATGGCTCTGGTTGAGCGAGAATCTCCATAAACATTATGGATAGTTCAGTTACACATTGAAAAGAATTCTTGCTTACCTCATGAAGGTATTGGCACTCAGTGAATTTGGCTGGTGAAGAGATTTATTTAATTTGCACTAAAAATGGTGGGTATTGTCAGGATTGTATCAATGTTAGCCTAGGCAATTAAAATTCTATAAAACTGGTTAGTTATGTATAGCACAAACTCTACCTTGTTTTCTTATTATGTTTCACTTATTCTATTACTGTCAATTATAGGAAAAGGGCAAGTGGCAATCCAGTATTCTAATAGCTACAAAACTTACTCAGTGACCTATCTGTATTTTGCACTTGTAACTGGTCTTTCTAACACTATCAAGTGAAAATTCACTTGATTCAAGGATTAGAAACTTTTTTTTAATCAGTAAAGATTCTCAAGAAACCAAATTATGCTGCCATCATCGCCACTAAAAAAAATAGGCTGTTTGTGTAAACACAGCACATAAACCCTGGCTAGGCGGTGTTTATCTTATCAGGTCATATTTCCAATATGTGTCTTTTTTATATGAAATAAAGACTTCACTCTACAAAAGAGAAGCATCTAATTATACAGATGCTATAACCAGCATGCTGATTTCATGGTGAGTGCACCAAATGAAGAAGAGGAAGACTACGTTTATTAGTTCCAAATCTGGCAAATAAAATTAAAAAGAAATACCAAGAGGCATCAACACTTACTGATGCTGAAAAAGCAACAGTGCTTATCTCTTTTATGCATTACACAAGCCTGAGGTTCCTTTTGCTTCTAGGCAATGTAACATCAGCTTTGTTGTATTGTTAGCAGTCTGAAAAATGGCAAAGCTATTGAAATTCTCTGGCTGTCCCCAGCAAGATGTTCTTAGTAGAGAGTGACAAGTCATCAACATCAGTGTAATGTCCTGTGTTGCCATCTGCACAAGCAATCATTTTCTAGTTGCCAGTTACTTTAACACATCTTAATCAGGTATCTTAAATTCCACTCAAATCAACAACCCAGATCAGCACAAGAAATCTGAGCAGCCTAATCAGCCTCTAGGACTGATCCTTCCATTCAGTAGTGGCCGATTCCCACTGAGCTAATCTGGCAACGGGCAGGCCCAAGCCCAAAGGTGGTTGAGTAATCCATACACTTTCACTTTTAATTTCATTCTTTCTCCCTTAGACATCCCCTTCTCTTTATTTCCTTTTGATAATGTCTTTCAGCCTAACAACAATGTAAATTATGAAAATGCCATTGATAAAATCAGTCAGAGAACGATATATAGAGAGTGTGTCTAAAAGGTTTGCTAAAGAAAAGTCCATCTGGCTTCCCCTTGGGAAAAATTTCCAGAGCCTTGGTCTATCCTAGTTATAAATAGAGTCTGCTTAAGTCTCAATGGAGATAAGGATGAATTACAGGAGAACAAAGAGAAATTATAATGTAGGGATTTAGGAGGGAACAATCCTGAAATTGAAATCTAGCATTGAACATGACCTAGCAGATAAGTTGACTTTTCCTGCATGGATGGGAAAGATAAAAAGCAGACAAATGACCTAACAGGTTTTGTGGGGCAGAAAATACTTGCTTCTGAATCCCCTTCTGCTTTGCCTCTTTATGGATGGGGTTCTTGGTATGTTCACTCTTATTGGGAGATTTGTTTGGATCAATTTTTTTTAGTAGCATCATGAATTATAAACAGAAACATACTCTCTGTCAATGCAGTTCTTGTATTACTCACATTACTCATAACACTGCTATGTTGTTCTCCCAAATACATGTAATTTGTACTTAGATAAAAATATTGCAAATTTCAGGCTAATCTTTGGATTGGTTTTATTAATATCTATTCAGCATCCCTGGTGAAAACAAAAGCTTCATGCTCCTTTTAGTAAAAGAGGTAGATTGGCCCATTCAGTAGACCCTTTGCCCTGCCTACTGTACTAGTAGTAGATTTCAGGACATAGTTTTACAACTTGCTGCTAAGTATATATTATCTCAACAGAGCTCAGAGGGGAAAGATTGAAGTCTGTATTTCAGTTAGGTGCCCCAGTCTCCAGAGAATGTAACATTACTGCATTAGAAGTAGATATAGAAAAGGGATGCTACTAACACCTAAAATGTTTACATGGAACAATTTAACACACTTGCTTCCCCTATTAGCACTCCATTAAAATAAATGATTAGGCAGAGATCTTGAACTAAACTATCTGTGAAAATAAATATCTGGGTAATGATGCAGCCGTAGTATCTCTTCTACAGTAATAGCACCATCAGTCATAGCTGGAAGCAGAAGAAAGCAACCGTAAATCAAGTGTTGAAACTTACAGCTCCTGATCATATGCTTATTTCAAATCTACCTACTCCTGAAATGTTGGACAACCTTGGCCTTTTAATTGGGTTACTTACTGTATTATAGAAGTGTGTTGGATCTAGTCTTGAATCTACTACTTCCAAGACTTGGGCCATACCATATACTATATCTGCTGAGATTGAATAATAGGGTTATCTTTCAGGGGTAGTAAGATTCAAAACAAAAAAGGAAAAGGGTTCCCCTTATGCCTGTAGTAAGTAGGCAAGCTTCAGCAGATGTTGGATTCTATTTTTTTGTTTTTTAAAATTCAGTTACTTAATCAGTCAATAATACATCTGGAATAATACAAATTGATCAATTACTAACAATACTATAAGAAAATCATGATATTGCATTGGTTCTACTGGGGAAAAGGGTATTAGGAATCTGAAAGCAGAAATGAAAATGATCTCCTGGTCAAGGAAGAACAAAGACAAAAGAGCCTCCTCATCTTCTTCCATTCTAAAATATTTTGGGGGAAAAAAATTCCTTGTTCTTCCTTTGTGTAAATACAATAACATCTGACAATGTTTCAAAATTCCTATTAGCTTCATTCCTTTTTTTTGCACATGTTTTTTTCCTATACTCAATCACATTTGAGTTAGAAGAATGGTCTCCTGGATTAACTTTTTGTTTTGCAACTGAAACAGTTTACAGTTCCTAGAACAGTGGTAAACCTTTTCAGCTGTAAAACAAAAAAGATTGTCAGGTGTTATTGTGTTTACACAAAGGAAGAACAAGGATTGTTCTAGGTCAGGGTTGAAGTCCATGAGTCATAAAAGAGCCGAGGTTGCCTACCCCTGTTCTAGGTTGTAGAAAAGTGAGAGAATGCAAACCATATGGAGATTAGAGGAAATAAATCTACCAGCCTGTGCCTTCTTTAAATAATTTTGCTTGAATTAGAGGCAGATTGAGGACAAGAGGAAAATCAAATAATCTTTTTGTCTCAAGTTTTTTACATTGAGCTGATAATTTCATTTGTCACTGGCTGGTTCTCATTAGTGAAGCAAGTGAACACAACAGAAAACAAAAGTAATAAACTTACAAGGACAGATAAGCTTTAGTGTATTGTTCCTTTGCAAGTACAAAATACTGTTTGTTTGATTTGAAAAGACTGGCTTACTAAAATCTAAAACATCTCGTTCGTGGTGAAAAGTTAGGGTTCATATAACTTTGCTTCTATCCAGTGGTTGTTCAGAGTTTTGCAATCTAGATATAGAAGATTTAACAAAGACAGTAGTAAAACACATTAAAGAAATTCATATATAAAGAGCAGAAAAGATGAGTTTGTCAAAAGATCATTCCATTTGTAACACACAGGTGAAACTATTCAGTACTCTAATGTTAGTGTATCTATAGTTCCAATCTCTGCAAAGTTTAGCCCATTGTGACAAAGTAAGAACACTTATATTTTTGAGAGTTCAGTTTTTATTCCTAGATTCTCTCTCATTCCATGCAAGAGAAAGACTGATACAAACAACACATTTAACCTCTATATCCAGCTTAACAAAGCAATTTAATGTAACATTCATGCACAATGTAATAGACCAAATTATGGTTTAACTTGATAGTCTATGTTACATAACATGGTAAGATGATGGATGGATTCCCATAAATGCTAGTTATAAATTTTATTTTCTTTGTTGGGTGTGTTTTTAATTAAAATTAACTGCCCAGCAATACCAGGATGAAATGGGCAACCATATACATTGAACACAATAAATAAATATATGAACCACAAACTCTCCAAATCATTTTAACTAATATACTTCACAGAGTCCACTAAAAAGAGAAGAAGGTGAAGGAATCTGTGGAATCTTGTAGTCCAGGGAGATTTTTTTCCAGAGTGCAAGATTTCAGTCTAAACACTCATGAATTATACTGTTGCACATTTTCTGCTGGTAGATACTGCTTATAAAAACAATAGATTTAACAGTCTGACATAATTGCTTACCTTTATGTTCCCATAGATTATTTGCCCCATTCAAGCAAATAGCTTAAGTGAAACTTGAAGCAGGCAACCAGAGAAAGCTAACAGAGAAATAGATATGCATTGGCTGTATATTTTTGGGAAAAGCTATAATTGTTAAATTTCCAGTACAGTGAAGAATTTAAGTGAATAAAGCTTTACTCTATGACATTCTTTGACCAAAGTGAGGTAATAAGAAAATATGGGACAACTAATCATGATGGGACTTTCAGGAAAGAACCTTGACTATTCTTCATAAATTAGATAGCGTTCAAAGGCATTAAGTTCTCCATTCCTAAGTTAAATTAAAAGGCAGTTGGGTTTGTTGCAGTCCAAACCTGGAACAACCAAGATTATCTGAGTTTCAATTCAGCGGAGCCACAGTTCACATATCATTTTCAAACCACAATTTATTCTGAAGAAAACACATTTCCCATTGTGCACCTTATAATACAGTATAGAGGTAACACTGATGAAAAACATGCATGAAAATTCTTAGTGAATGATAAAGTGAAAGAAAGTGTCAATGAGAAAAAAATGCATGTTTAAGAGTGATTGCTGCAAAACATTGAAAATCAGAGAAAGATATTGCCCAATGTATAAAGAAACAAAACAATTGTGCAACATGTTGCCAAAGAGTGAAAAGAATGGCTTAGACAACATACCTGGAGAAATAGTAAAAAAACCTGACATGATTTGTTTATGGTGTGTCTTCAAACTTGTTTATATATGAAGATTGCATCTGTGCCTGATGTCTGGAAAAAAGCTGTTATTGTCCATGAATACAAAAGATAAAGTAATGAATGAACACAACTTGTATGGTGGAATTCATTTTCTAGGTGTACCCAGTGGTAGGATTCAAATATGTGAACAACCGGTTCTCTGTGTGGATGCCACTTCTGGAAGTCCATTCTGGGCCTGGGCAACAAAAAATTAGCTAGCCGTTCTGCCGAAGTGGTGCGAGCTGGCTGAATCCTACCAGTGGATCTACCTGATAAAGGCTATGAAAAATGAGAGTGAACAAAATTTGAGAAGGTTCATGCAGCTTTATGTCAGTCAGGAAACATTCAACTCAGACTTTGGCTTGTTAATAGATCACTGAGAAATGGATAAATGCAAGAGAGTTGATTTTTCAGCTCTTGGTATGGACAAAGCATCCATGATCAAGTAAATATATTTGAATATGTAGATATGATTACCCCCTTCATGGATTACTGCCTTGTTGTGGTGAAGAGGCTTGCGTAATTCAATGAAGCTATGAGCTATGCCGTGCAGGGCCACCCAAGACAGACAGGTCATAGCAGAGAGTTCTGAGAAAACGTGTTCTACTGGAGAAGGAAATGGCAACCCACTCCAGTATCTTTGCCATGAAAATCCCAAGGACAGTACCAAAAGGCAAAAAGATATGACGCTGGAAGATGAGCCCCTCAGGTCGGAAGGCATCCAATATGCTACTGGGGAAGAGCAGAAGGCTAGTACTAGTAGTGCCAGAAAGGATGAAGCGACTGGGCCAAAGCCGAAAGGATGCTCAGCTGTGGATGTGTCTGGTGGTGAAAGGAAAGTCCGATGCTGTAAAGATTTTTTCTCCATAGGAACCTGGAATGTAAGATCCATGAATCAAGGCAAGCTGGACGTGGTCAAACAAGAGATGACAAGACTGAACATCGACATCTTAGGTATCAGCGAACTAAAATGGACAGGAATGGGTGAATTTAATTCAGATGACCATCAGGTATACTACTGCGGGCAAGAATCCCTCAGAAGAAATGGAGTAGCCTTCACAGTCAATAAAAGAGTAGGAAAAGCAATACTGGGATACAATCCCCAAAATGACACAATGATCTCAGTTCGAATCCAAGGCAAACCATTCAATATCACAATAGTCCAAGTCTATGCCCCAACCACCGGTGCTGAAGAGGATGAAATTGACCGGTTCTATGAAGCCCTACAGCACCTTATAGAACTAACACCAAAAAATGTTGTCCTTATCATCATGGGGGATTGGAATGCTAAAGTAGGAAGCCAAAAGATAACCGGAATAACAGGCAAATTTGGCCTTGGAGTACAAAATGAAGCAGGGCATAGGCTGACAGAATTTTGTCAAGAGAATACGATGGTCATAGCAAACACTCTTTTCCAACAACCCAAGAGACAGCTCTACACATGGACATCACCAGACGGTCAACACAGAAATCAGATTGACTATATGCTCTGCAGCCAAAGATGGAGAAGCTCTATATAGTCAGTAAAAACAAGACCAGGAGCTGACTGTGGCTCAGACCTTGAGCTTCTCATTGCAAAGTTTAGACTTAAACTGAAGAAAGTAGGGAAAAGCACTAGGCGACTCAGGTATGAATTAAATCATATCCCTGACAAATATACAGTAGAGGTGGCAAATAGATTTAAGGAATTAGATTTGATAGACAGAGTGCCTGAAGAACTATGGATGGAGGTTCACAACATTGTACAACAGGTAGCAACTAAAACCATCCCAAAGAAAAAGAAATGCAAGAAAGCAAAATGGCTGTCTGAGGAAGCTTTGCAAATAGCTGAGGAAAGGAGGGAAGTGAAAGGCAAGGGAGAAAAAGAAAGATACACCCAACTGAATGCAGAATTCCAGAGAATAGAAGAGATAAGAATGCCTTCTTAAATGAACAGTGCAAAGAAATAGAAGAAAACAATAGAATAGGGAGGACCAGAGATCTCTTCAAGAAAATTGGAGAGATGAAGGGAACATTTCATGCAAAAATGGGCATGATAAAGGACCAAAATGGCAGGGACCTAACAGAGGCAGAAGAGATTAAGAAGAGGTGGCAAAATTACAGAGAAGAACTATACAAGAACGAGCTTAACATCCCTGATAACCACGATGAGGTGGTCATGAGTCAGACATCCTAGAATGTGAAGTGAAGTGGGCCTTAGGAAAGCTGAGCAACAACAAAGCTAGTGGAGGTGACAGTATTCCAGCTAAACTATTCAAAATCTTAAAAGATGATGCAGTAAAAGTGCTACACTTAGTTTGCCAGCAAATTTGGAAAACTCAGCAGTAGCCACAGGATTGGAAAAGATCAGTTTACATTCCAATTCCAAAGAAAGGCAGTGCCAAAGAATGTTCAAACTATCGCACCATTGCACTCATTTCACATGCTAGTAAAATTATGCTTAAAATCCTACAAGCTAGACTCCAGCAGTATGTGGATCGAGAACTACCAGAAGTACAGGCAGGATTTCGAAGAGGCAGAGGAACTAGAGATCAAATTGCCATCATACACTGGATCAAGGAGAAAGCTAGGGAGTTCCAGAAAAACATCTACTTCTGCTTCATTGACTATGCTAAAGCCTTTGATTGTGTGGATCATAACAAACTCTGGCAAGTTCTTAAAGAGATGGGAATACCAAACCACCTTATTTGTCTCTTGAGAAACCTATATGCGGGTCAAGAAGCAACAGTGAGAACTGGACATGGAACCACTGGGAAAGGAGTCCGGCAAGGCTGTATACAGTCACCCTGCCTATTTAACATATGCAGAGCACATCATGAGAAAGGCAGGGCTAGATGAATTAAAAGTTGGAATTAAGATTGATGGGAGAAATATCAACAACCTAAGATATGCCGATGATACCACTCTAATGGCAGAAAGCGAAGAAGAACTAAAGAGCCTCTTGTTGCGGGTGAAGAAGGAGAGTGCAAAAGTTGGGTTGAAACTTAACATTAAGAAAACCAAGATCATGGCATCCGGCCCTCTCAATTCCTGGCAAATAGATGGGGAAGAAATGGAGGTAGTGACAGATTTTATTTTCCTGGGCTCCAAGATCACTGCAGATGGGGACTGTAGCCAAGAAATTAAAAGATGCTTGCTCCTTGGGAGGAAAGCCATGGCAAATCTAGACAGCACACTAAAAAGCACAGATATCACCCTGCCAACAAAAGTGTGTATAGTCAAGGCTATGGTCTTCCCAGGTGCAATATATAGCAGTGAAAGCTGGACCTTAAGAAAGGCTGAGCGCCTTTGAACTATGGTGCTGAAGAAGACTCCTGCAAGTTCCTTGGATCAAACTGGTCAGTCCTAGAGGAGATCAACTCTCACTGCTCTTTAGAAGGCCAGATCCTGAAGTTGAAACTCAAATACTTTGGCCACCTAATGAGAAGGAAGGAATCACTGGAGAAGAACCTAATGCTGGGAAAAGTTGAGGGCAAGAGAAGAAAGGGACGTCAGAGATTGAGGTGGCTGGATGGAGTCACTGAAGCAGTAGGCATGAGCTTAAATGGACTCCAGAAGATGGTAGAGGACAGGAAGGCCTGGAGGAACATTGTCCATGGGGTCACGATGGGTCAGACACAACTTCACAGCTAACAACAAAAACAACAAAATATGATTACCATCCAAGCTCTAACCAGGGCCAACCTTGGTTAGTTTCCAAGATTGGTTAGGCTGCTGTTAGCAGATGAGACAGAACAAAGCATTTCAGGAGAACCTATGCTTCCAGCATTTTAGGCAAGCTGTTCTGATATTTCTTCTCCAACAGAGCTAACAAGTAGATAAATTAAAGGTACTGCTAATTGGAGGGTCATACTGTGTAGCTTTTATTACAAAACATCCACACACTATGCAACCTTTAATAATAATGCTATTGATTTTTCCTTTTGTCTCTGATTGAATCAGGAACACGAAGTCCAGGAGTTTAGTTACTGCAAGATCCTGTAGGAGAATTTATAATTTGAAATCTTTAGCTTTCCAATTACAGAAGTCCAGTAATCAATCTCCTTGTCTCTCTCTCTTTCCCTTCTCCTCCTCTCTCTGTTTTTGTTTCATGTATTCCTGAGGCCCAGTGACAGACTTAGGACACATTACATATTATTTTACAAGAGCAGCAACCTTGTTTACTTTGGTTCCTTGAAGACTTTCAGGTGGAGGTTTATTTTGAACTTCGATATGTTCTAGGACATAATTTTGTGATATGCCTCTTTGCCATCAGTGCCTGAACATTGGTTTAGGCATCTGTGTTCATTTATCTGAGACCTCTGTGGTGAAGGCAGATGCAAATCACCCATCTCCACATCCTCTGTGAACGTTCCTTTCATTCACTTATCATTTCCTAGTCCAGTATTTCACTGGTCAGTTTTCTACTTTTAATGTAGCTGAATAACTCTTATAGTTGGCTTTATATTTCTAGCCAAGTGTTCTTCAAACTCTTTGTCTCTCTTATTACTGTCATATATACTAATTTAGCCTGTGCTTATGTTTATTTCCAAGTCTGAGAAGACTTTAGTTTCACTGAAAGAGCTCTTCTTATGTTTTACAAACACCGTTAACAGCATTTGTCAGCTACACGGGTCTCCTCTTGTATCCCTCCCCCCCAAAATCTTTTCTGCACTGAGATATATCTTCTGCCAGGCTTCCAGAGCTGTAGTTTTAAATAGCTTCCATGCAGATAGAAGTGATTGGATCTTGTTAATTTTCCCCTAAACTTCCTCTTTTTTTAATTAGTGCCCTAATTTGTGGGAGATTTCCTCTCCTGAAATCTAGGATTTCAGTGCTAGATTTTGGCCACTAATTCATTTGCATTTTTCAACATTAATATACAATTGAGAGCAAAGGTTTATCTTTCAGGATTGATGGGCAAACTGTTGGAAAAAAAGTTAGGGAACTTTGTGCATGGTAATTGAATCAAGATGGTTGTATGTGCAAAGATAAAAAGTTTAGGCTTTATCCACAGGGGAGGAACGGCTGGTGAAGATAATGGAACTTGCTGTGATGGCTAAATTGACAAGAAAACCGATAGTATCTAGGTTTGTTGCTGGCTGGCAAGATTTTTTTTTGGCCAATAACAATGGGAGAACTGAGGTCAGAACCCAGATTGGGTTGTGTGTGAATGTGTATGGATTTACCAGCAGTTTTGGATTAGGTTTAAATCTCACCCTAAGCCATAGTTGTTTAATCTAAATCTATTTTATTGCCATAATTTGCTTGACTTGAAAGATGAGACTTAAAATATGTTTTTAAAATTGGAATGATCACAACATGATATGTGTGTGTGTGTTTGTGGGTGTGGGTGTGTATATTACTTTTTGTTTAGAAAGAATGGCCATAGTTTAGCAAGAAGAGCTCAGAAGACTGAAGAGGAAAAAGAAAGGCCAGATATTAAAATTTGTTGCCAATATTTTGGGATTATATTATCTGAATAAACCATCTAAAATAAAAACATATCATGAACTTTTAAGAATGTGAACGACTTGCACAATGACATCAAGAAGAAATAAACAATGCAATGCAAAAACGAAATTTAGTACCAACCTTGTGAAAATAGTAGATAATTTTATTAGTGCGTGGTAATAAAAAGAAAGTATTGCAAAGTGTAATTTACAGTACTACCTCCTCTGATCCACGGAAATCTTTTCTATATTTTGTGTTAGGAAAGCCATTGGCTATTCACTTCTCCAGACGATGAAATCTATGATCTCTGTAAAATGCAGGATTTGATGAATTATCAATAAACATAGATCCTGAATAAATGAATGGATATATGAGTGAATGGATGGATGTATTGACTTGCTGTCTCCTAATAACTCTGGGTGGAGTACAGTTTAAAAAGCAAGTCAGTAAAATGAAGATTTAAATTATATGCATCCAGAAAGGAAGGAAGAAAAAATACAGAACAAACAGAAAAGCTTACAAGGACTTGCCAACCCTTATCCTAAGCCTAAGGCGTGGGAGAATAGTCAACATTTCAATATCTTTCAAGTGTCATCAGGGTGGGAACCATGCAGATCTTGAGTGGTATGCTGGAAGGAAGGCACTATGAAAGAGAAGATGCACATCTGAGGTCCCTATAGGTGACATTGATTAATTGGGGGCACCTGAAGCACATCCACTTTGCCAGAATTTATCTGATGGGCAGAAAATGTTGGAGATAAGCATTCCCTGAAATAAACAGGTTCTATGCCATGAAGACCTTTATAAAGGGAAAACAGTGACTACGGAATAAATGGTCTCAAGTTCTGGGCTTTTTACTTCAGAACCCCTACCTCAAATGCACACCCAAATCTGCTCAGCTGTCTCATGTGAACGGGTATTTTTTCTGGAACAGTCAATTATTGTTAATCTTCAAAATCAACAAGATTTTCAACAGCCAGTAATGTTTATGCACATAAAAGCTCCAAATAGCCATATGATGATGATTGTATCAAGGCCAAAAAGGCTGTCTTAAAAGCAATAAATTCCTTTTGTCAGGAAAATTCTTTGAGTGCTTGTCAATTACTTTAGATTCAGAAAAAAATTATAAAGACTCTCTGAAGGAAAAAAAGACAGGCTATAAGAGAGAATCGGAGGAATTTATTTTCAGCAAAAAAAACAACACAAAACTTCAGGACTCCTTACAGATCTTCAAATTTAAGTAATGTGTTATATCTAATATTTATCATATTTTCCCAAGAAAGTTTGCCCTTCCTATTTATTATCCATTAGGAATCAGAATTTTTGCAAGGCTTTTGCATTAGTCAAGCTGGAAGTCCTTCCCTTGGCAGTCCTTTTTTGGATATTTTAAGGGTACTGCTATGTATCTTCAGCTATGTTCATTTGGTGATAATTCAATAGAACTCTCAGCTGTATGCTACATGGATTCAAGACTTTTCTTCATTTATATTATCTTCAAAAATTTTCTGGGTAGAGGGTGTGAATTTCATTTAATATTATTTCTTTCAGACAAGGACTGAAATATATCTTGCCAAGTCACCCAGTTTTGGGCTACCATCTGTACAACATGTCACACCATTAATTGTTTTGAACTTCTTATAGCATTATTTTTATTCATTATATCAGTTCTTAATTATTTTTAGATTCTATTATAAACAATTTTTTCCTGTTATATACATAGAAGTATGTAACAGGTCACCGGTCTACAAGAAGAAAGCCCCAGAAATGAAAGTAGCTCAAGTTTACCAGAATTGGGTCACTAATAAAGGAAAATTAAGTCTTGAGTATTAATTGGCTCCAGTTTTCAGGTAAAAATTGCATCTAAATAATTCAAAATTACAAGGGGGATGTGCGTTTATGCTCCATAACTTTTCTACAAAATGTGATATAGCAATGAGAATGGTGCCACATCAATCATTATAAATTTATCTTTTTATTGATATCAATAACATAACTTCCCATTCATTTATTGGTTTTTTCATGTAACATTTTCATGCTTTTTCACTCTTCAAGAGGTTCCACTGTTGTAATCTGGAGCCCAGTAGCTCTGCCTTACTTTTAGGCAATTCCAAATCCCTGAGCAGGTCATTTAGTTCACTCTGTAAAATTAGATGTGGTTCAGGAGGAGCGTGTAGTGGGCTAAAGTTTCGATGGTGCCCAGTCAGCTGCATCCTGCTCATCATCTTTATCATCTTCTGAGTCTAGAGAGTAGGATTCTGCTAGATCTGGAATTGGCAAGTCCCCACCATGGGATACAGGATGAGTGCAGACGGAATGTTTGGATATTCCATGGTCCACTTCTTCTTTCTTGAGATCCCTTTTACAATTGGGGAAACCATGCAAAAATAGCAGTCGCTACTATGATTGGTTGGTTCCCTCCACACCACTGGGACTGTGAAAGGCATGGACATTTTCTTCTTGTTTAGCCAATGATGCAGATAAGTTGCACATGTAATGCAACAATAATGAGGGGTCCAACTCTTGTCCTGATGCCCTATTTTGCATCCAAAATATAGATGGTATGCCCTTTTTTACTACTGTCACCATACTGCACTTTTGAGTTGCAAATGTAACCTCACCACAACTGTAGCAGAAGATATCTGTATTGTTTACACAGTTTTGAGGCATCTTGGCTTCTGAGGGAAAATATCATGCAATTGTTCCTTGGAAATATCAGGCAATGACACTTTCACAAGGCATCAGATGTAACTGTATGATGCGTAGATCTGACCAAGACAAATGTGCCTTGCAATAAAAGAACAATAAATTACAGTTAAGTAATAATCTTTAGTCTCAAAGTGAAGATAAATTTATATGCTTCAATGTGGTACCATTTTCATTGTTCTGCCATATTTTGTTGAGAAGTTACAAGGCATCATGATCATTAGACACCTCCCTCCCCTGTAGGCAAATATACTCACCTGTGTATAAATCTTTATTGTGAAATATCTTGAACACTTTAGCCAATCAGTACTTTTACCACCTGTTTTCTAATTCATCTAATCAAAATACTGTATGTAAGAATTAACACAATTTATCTCAGAGGTTGATAATTTCCCAAAATTTGTAGACCAGTTATTTTATTGTACCTGGCTTTAGGTCTGTAATAAAATGATTTATTTTGATTTTGAGCATCTCAAAGCACACTGGAAGCCAGTTGCCAACCAGTGCAGTTTGCAGAGCAGTAACTTCCTTCTGGACCAGCTGTAACTTCTGAAGGCAGCCCTATGTAGAAGGCAATAATCTATTCACAAAGTGACTAGGGCATGAGGGAATGTCTGGAGGTCTCCCCAGTTCTGAAACTGGTGCAGTTGGTTCACAAGATGGGCCTGTGTGAAGGCCCTATTAGCTGATACCCACTCTTCAGGCAGGAGCTGGAGCCCAAGGATCCCCCAAGATTGCATACTGGTCTCAAATGGGGAAGCACTGCCCCAAGACTAAAGGTAGAGAAACCCCAGGACCTAGGGGTCCTAAAATAACCCTAGTCACTTGGTCCAGATTGATGCTGAGTCTGTTCTTTTCTGGCTAGACCCAAACAGCTGCCAAACATCACTTGGCCTGTAATCAATATTCACTATTGAGTATCATCAGTATACTGATCACACCGGACTCAAATTGATGGGTGACTTCATCCAGTGGTTTCATATAAATATTAAACATTAGAATAGAGAACAAATAAAGGGCCATGAATTCAATCTCTCCTTCTCCTCAACACCAAGCGAAAACAACCACAAAGAAGAAAAAGAACTATTGTTGGATGGTGCTCCTTTCTGCACCCACCTGGAGAATAGAAATTGTTATGTAATTCTGCCACAAGTGAAGTGTGAGGTGGTTTCCCACTTGTAGAATTGTTTCTTCCTCCTTCTTTCTGAAATCATTTAAGACTAGAGAAGTAGCTGCCACCATCTGGTCCTTATACTGTTGTGATGGCCAGACAATATTTGAAAGAGTATATTTAAATGCTCTTTGTAAAAAAGGTAAATTAAAAGAACTAAAGTTAAGTAGACATAATTATCAGCATGGGAACAGACATGAAAACAGAATTTAATAATTTTCTCTAACTCTCAGGAAAATGTCTTCCCCAGAGATGGTCCTTTTGTGGGGAAAAATCCACCTAGTTCCTAGTCAAGGCAACTACAGAGGATGTCTGTGTCTTCCTTGGACAAATGTTCTAATATCCTCTGGAGAAGGAATTTTCTTTTGCCAAAAAGATAAAGTTTGGTTCCAAGACACTCAAAGAAACTATAATATTGTCCAGAGATGGCTGTTAAAATGTAATTATACATCAGCTATTTTTAAATTCTAGCATGTTACAAGTAAGAGCTAGAAATGTAATTAGGTCTAGTATTCTAGGAAAAGTAATAGTAATACAATTAATTGCAGCAAATGTATAGCTTTGAATTATCAGTAGCAACAGAGGAGCTTTCTGATAAATAATGGCTAGACTTAAGTCATAATGTCCACTCAAGGATTTCTGAAAGGTTTGTTTTTTCTGTTAACAATCTGAGCCTGGAATTCTGTGCACAAGTCTGATAGTGTTTTGGGCAGCCTCTCTGTGATTAGATCTTCTGAAGATGTTTGATTATTATTTCTGTGGGCAAATCTTCTGAGGGGGCCTGAATAAATCTTCAAAAAGGTCCTTGAGGTCATATTATGGGCACACCTTTTATAAGGTTTTTGTGCTCAACATTTAGGGGAAAGGTATGCACAAGATAGAATGTGGGAGAGAAGTTTAACATGAAGAAAGTAACACCCATTTCTTATCAGTTATGCATTACTAATCTGGACCAGCAGAGAAGTTAGTAACAACCAGGGCTTTTTTTGTCATAGAATGCCCAGAACAGAGTTCCGGCACCTTTTTTGGATGGAAACTTGCAGGGTAGGCAAGGCGGGTTATATGACATGTGTGAGTTCCGTCACTATTTTCTTCTTCAAAAAAAGCACTGGTAACAACTAGTAACAAATGTGCACTTGTGTTCTTAATAGTGCTGATAAACTATCTATTAGCTCCTGCAAGGTAGTTCACACAAAAACCACCACAATTCTAAGGTTACATTAACAGAATCTTGCAAGACTGAACATACTTCTACCCTTGTTTCCTTTCAGTCTCCAGAAAACTAGGGACAATCCTTTCTGAAAAGTTTCCTATGTCATGTCCTCATCTGAAAGCTGAGATATCTTTAACATACTGGTGTTCAGTCTGCAGCTCTCCCTCCTGTCTCCCAAGATTATTCCCACATACCGTTACATCATCTTTGATGGAAATCAGAAAAAAAAATGTGTTCCTAATTAATAAAGCAATGGACTCTTTTACCAACTTAACAACAGAGCACATGTTTTCTTCAATGCTGACACTGATAAAGAGATTGTACATTAAGATTATAGCAAAACAAAACAGAGACTACCCTCTTTCTCCCAAAGTGTGTGGACACAACTTGAGCAAAGTCCAATTCCCTGTTCTGCTAATCTCATCGGAATCAGAAAACACCATTTTGCCTTTAGACCAGGGGTGTCAAACTCGCAACATCACGTGATGTGTCGTGACATATCACAACTTTTTTTCCATTGCCGGCAATGCGGTGGGCGCAGTTTCGGCGTGACATATCCGGCCCATAGGCCGGAGGTTTGACACCCCTGCTTTAGGCCAAAACTCAGTGATCCAGTCAGATCAGAAGAGAATAAACCCCACATACCTCTCACACACTGTAAGCCAACAAGCAGTCATAATAAGGAAACTGCAACATGGTTACCTCACAGATATTTCATTCCTAATCAAGGGCATGTATCTAATTATCTTAGCATTGCATCTCCAATTGTTTTCCTTGGTTTCTTCTGCAAGTGCAGCTTTTCTTTTACAACAGAAATAGACCCTATTTACATTAGGGACTCTGCCCAGCTTCTCTCAAAATTGCTAAAGAATCAGAGCCCCAGGATTCCCATCCACTGTCCTCAATTCTTATCAAAGTGTTCACCTTTTCATTATCCTGTTCATTTCTTTTGTAAAGCCCCACCACAGTTGAATAAACTGTTGGCTATTTCTCCCCAGTGTCGTGTATCTTCTGATATTTTCCACAACATAATAAAGACAATATAATATACTGCTGTATAAAAGCTGGTTCATGGAGAAAATCTATTTATCTGGTTCCTAAGAAGTGACACTGAGTTGAGGGCACATAGTCAGACAATCAATAAAAGCAGATGATACTGAATCTACAAAGTAGATGCTGTTCCACATCCAGTCTGCCCTGAGACCAAGAGAAAAGATTCTGGAGGAAACATTGCTTAATTTGCAGTGCAACTGATCAATATGACTGAATTAATTTGTATCTCAAACTATTGGGCAATATGCCAGTGCTTGGTAGTAAATCATCGCTATTCAGACATTTCACTCTTTGCTTTTGTAGTGGGTTAGTTTAGAAGATTCTCAGATATGATTTTGCTGGACTAGATACTTCATTTCAGAGAAGGATGAAGCTTGTAATACAATCGCTGATTGCATCTGGACCTGGTTCAATTTTTAGACTTGATCAGCTCATCTTGCTTTTCCAAGCCATGTGGCCAGCCTGTTGACGGTTTCAGAAGTCAGCTGTGATATAATTCCATAATGGTTCTCTGTAACCTGATAACTGTTGGTCCCAGACTTGCAGTTTCAACTCAGCTTAGCTCTGTTTTTGACTTTTGAAGCTATTCATACTTGGCATTAATGAACACATGGAATTAGATCTTTCCACAAGTATTTTCATCAGATACTTTGTTCATATTTCTGTATTTTTGTAGATGATTGAGAAGTATGGTAACCAGGGAAGGGCAATTCTCAGATGGGACAACCAGACTGTCAATGCTTTCTTGAACAATTCCATCCTTTCCCCTGGTCTGTGGTTATGTTGAAAGTAAGGATGTATTTAAGTCTTTTAGTCTAATCTGTTTCTATATGAGTTTGTTTTCTTATGTATTCCGCAATATTCTCATAATGACTTAAACTTGTCCATTGATTCAGATGGAAGTAGCCATCTCTTGTTGCCAAAATCCTCTGACAAGTTCAGGCATATTCTAGGGCCTCTAGCCTAGAGATTTTACCCTATTTTGATTCTCCTCCCCAGCAGCAGCCCATCGATTTTAGAACTGCATGGCCACAAAGATAGAGACCTTCAGCCTCCCAATCCCAACTTAGAGAGGGATTTGCATTTTGGCCAGGGTCAGGCCATACACCCCCAATCAAAGAAAAAACCTGAATCCAGCGGGCCAGAAGGCAGCCCAGTCACTGTGTCCCTCTGGTTCCCTCTGCTCACCCTCTGGGCACAGACGCAATCACTGCTCCTCTCCATAGCTGGGGCAGGACTTGCAAGTACCTCTCTTCTGCAAAGCGGCACTCCCCCGGTGCTCCCACCCACCACCATGCTGGCAGCCCCGACTAAAGGCCACGTGCTCCAGGCTTGCCCTGCCAAGAAAGTGAGTGGCAGCCAAGGCAGTTTGTCAGTGGCACTCAAAGGCTTCCCAACTTTACTCTGGCATTTTGGGGTTGGAAAGCGGAGGGGCAGTGCTGCATTTGTAGGCCTGGCAGCACCTGCTGGGAAACCTCCTGTTTCCCCCCCGCCCCAGCTACCTCCTTCGGAGCCTTCCTGACTCTGACAGGCCTGCCGGCATAGATCCACCAGCTTCGTCCTGCAAAGTGTGGCTCACCCAGTGCTCCTGCCTACTGCCATGCCAGCAGGCCCATCGGAATCAGGATGGCTCTGAAGGAGGTAGCTGGGGGTGGGGGTGGGGGTGGGGAAACAGGAGGCTTTCCAGCAGGTGCCACCAAGCCTGCAAATGCAGCGCTGCCCCTCAGCTTTCCAACTCTGAAATCCCAGAGTAAAGTTGGGTAGTCTTTGAGTGCCCCTGACATGTTGCCGCATCCTTCCTTGGCTGGGTGAGGCTGGAGCATGTGGTCTTTAATTGGGGATCCTGGCATGGCAGGCGGGTGCACTGGGCAAGCACCGCTTTGCAGGATGAAACGGATGGAGGTACTTTCAAATCCAGCCCTAGCTATGGTGAAAAGCAGTGACTGCATCTGTGTCCAGGGGGTGAGGAGAAGGAAATGGAGGGGCGTGATGGCTGGGCTGCCTTCTGGCCCACTGGATTTGGGGGTTTCCTTTGATTGCAGGCTGGGGTGGGCCAGCCCCTCGCTGTCTCCAGGGTGGCCCTGGGCCAAATGTAAACATCCCGCAGGCATGTCGATCCCCTTCTCCTTTTGTCTTTGGTGTAGCTGCAACTGACTCCTTTCCTCAGGCTGCATGCAGCTTCCAGAAACGCCAATCAGCTGGAGTCTGGTGTGGATCCTGGGTGTTCAGCAGAGCCCCGGCAACACCGTGGCTCCAGCTGGCTCTCCCACAGGCCTGTCCTCCATTGCCGCCACTTCAGCTCATTACCACGCTACTCTTTTACACTTTTTTACACTTTTTTTTACAGGTGCTTTTCAACCCATTATAAGTGTACCACCTGCCAGGTTCCAACGTACCACCAGTGGTATGCATACCACCAGTTGAAAAGCCCTGGTATAGAAAGTCTGCAGCTTTATCACTTCAGATTTTTTTTAGTATTATCACTCCCAGAATTTTCATTCATGATGCTTGAAGGGAATTTTTTGGTTTGTTATTCAACACATCTGAAGGTTACTAGACTAAGGAAGAGTGGTCTAAGGATGCTTTCATACTGTTTAAGAGAGATAGCACTTTTTGAGATTTATTATCTTGGTCATAAATCATTAACACAGTAATGGGGAAAGAAATAATGCTCCAACTGAGGGCTATAAATTAGGCAGAGGTGTGTATGTAGTTAAACCTGGTGTTCTTGCCTGAAGTTTTAGCACAGCATCATAATAAATCTGTTTGATGAGAACGGCGTGCGAATCATATAACAAAATCAAAAATCGCGGTGGTACATTCAGGGCAAGTGCATCTGAGATTCCTTTCATCTCAGCATGTCTGGCTTAGTTCAGTGCAACACTTGTTTTGCAGCTGTCTTTCGCAGCACTCTTTTCAAACTGGGAAACTGTCCTATCTGTACACAAATTACTAGTCTACAAGGACAGATTATTCATCTAGGGTTTGTAATCTGCGCTCTTCAGGCAGAAATCAGGTGTTCAGTTCAGCCCTCCTACTCTACTGAGCCTCCACGCTATCAACCCCCTCTACCGCAAAGATCCTGCAGGAGAAGGGCAGTGTGGACAACCGTGGGATCTGGCAGGGTGAGAGCCGTGAACCATAAACACAAAGCTTTAGCTGTGTCCCTGCATAACAGATACAGTGCCCTTGCTGACCTTAACAAAGACATTAAGGAAATAGGTCAAGGTAATTGTGATGATAACTCAAATAAGCAGGGGACCATGGACCGAGATGAACTTGTTTTTGACAGGGAGAAGTGCGAATCAGGTATTACACATCAGTCATGCAAGAAAAGAAAGGTACCCAAAAAGAGAAGCCACCTTCTGGTTGGTGATTCAATTATAAGGGATGTAAATTTAGGAAAGGATACAGAGGTTTCAAAAGAGGTCAGGTGTCTTCCAGGTGCTACTGCCAGTAGGGACAAGAAGCGTATTTTCAAAATAGTCAACAATGCCAGCAAAGACTGTGATGTGGATGCCATTGTACATCTTGGCACTAACGATCTGTCCCAAAACGATGTACTCTCTGTGCAGAATGATTTCCAGAGCTTTTTTCAATTGTGAAAAAACTAAGGTTCTACATTTAGGCAGGAAAAATCAAATGCACAGGTATAGTATAGGTGGTACCTTGCTCAATAGTAGCAACTGTGAGAGAAATCTCGGAGTCCTAGTGGACAATCACTTATTTATTTTATTTATTTATTTTTATTTTATTAAATTTTTATACCGCCCTTCTCCCGAAGGACTCAGGGCGGTGAACAGGGCATATAATAAAAATACAAAAATACAAAAGTTAAAATAGAATTAAATTAATGCCCAAGATAAAACAATAAAATATACAAATATTTAAAACCCTAAATTAACTCCCCATCAGGCCAGGCCAGCTTGTTCGAATAGGTGGGTCTTTAACCCGCGCCGGAAGGAGCGGAGATCCGGTGCCATCCGGAGCTCAACCGGCAGTTGATTCCACAGAGCCGGGGCGCCCACAGAGAAGGCCCTCCCCCTGGGGGCCACCAGCCGGCATTCTCTGACTGGAGGCACCCTGAGGAGGCCCTCTCTGTGGGAACGCACAGGGCGGAGGGGAGTTGACGCCGGCAGCAGGTGGTCCCCGAGGTATTCCGGACCCATGCCATGTAAGGACTTAAAAACCATCACTAAGACCTTGAACCTCACCCGGAAGACAACTGGTAACCAATGCAGCTCGCGGAGCAAAGGTGTAACATGGGAGTACCGGGAAACTCCCAAGACAACTCTCGCGGCCGCATTCTGTACCAGTTGGAGCCTCCGAGTGGTCTTCAAGGGAAGCCCCATGTAGAGAGCATTGCAGTAGTCAAGACGAGAGGTCACGAGCGCATGAGTGACCGTACACAAGGCCTCCCGGTCTAGATAGGGCCGCAACTGACGCACCAGGCGAACCTGAGCGAAAGCCCCCCTAGTCACGGCTACTATATGATCTTCTAAGGTAAGCCGCGAATCCAGGAGGACTCCCAAGTTGCGCGCCCTATCCACGGGGGGTAAAGACTCACCCCCCATAAAAAGAGATGGAACATTTTGAATGTCCCGGGATGCCGGAATGTACAGCCACTCAGTCTTGTCAGGGTTGAGTTGAAGTCTGTTCCTCCCCATCCAGACCCGAACCGCCTCCAGGCAATGGGACATCACAGCGAGGGCATCACTGGGGTGGTTTGGGGTCGAAATAAAAAGTTGGGTATCATCAGCATATTGATGATACCTAACTTAAATATTATTATTATTTATTATATTTTTATACCGCCCTTCTCCCGAAGGACTCAGGGCGGTGTACAGGGCAATAAATACAGAAACAGGATACAAAAGTTAAAAGCGATTAAATAAATGCCCAAGGTTAAAACAATAATTAAGACGTATTAAAACCCCAACCCTAACCCATCAGACCAGGTCAGATTGCTCAAATACATACGTTTTTAGATTGCACCTGAAGGAGCGAAGGTCGGGGGCCATCCGGAGCTCAACCGGCAAGCGGCTCCATAGGTCTGGCGTGCCCACAGAGAACGCTCTCCCCCTGGGGGCCACCAATCAACATTCTTTGATCGGAGGCACCCTGAGGAGGCCCTCTCTGTGGGAGCGCACTGGACGGAGGGAAGTTGACGCCGGCCGCAGGTGTTGCCGTAGGTAATCCGGACCCATGCCATGTAGGGCTTTGTAAGTCATTACTAACACCTTGAATGTCACCCGGAGGGCAACCGGCAGCCAATGCAGCTCGCGGAGCAAAGGTGTAACATGGGAGTATCGGGAAACCCCCAGCACAACTCGCGCGGCTGCATTCTGCACCAGTTGGAGCCTCCGAGTGGACTTCAAGGGCAGCCCCATGTAGAGAGCATTACAGTAGTCTAGACAAGAAGTCACGAGCGCATGAGTGACTGTACGCAAGGCATCCCGGTCTAGATAGCACTGAGCCAGCACTGTGCTTCAGCTGCCAAAAAAGCCAACACAGTGCTAGGCTGCATTAACAGAGGGATAGAATCAAGATCGCGTGAAGTACTAATACCACTTTACAATGCCTTGGTAAGGCCACACTTGGAATACTGCATCCAGTTTTGGTCACCACGATGTAAAAAAGATGTTGAGACTCTAGAAAGGGTACAGAGAAGAGCAACAAAGATGATTGGGGGACTGGAGGCTAAAACATATAGGGAACGGTTGCTGGAATTGGGTATGTGTAGTTTAATAAAGAGAAGGGTGAGGGGTGACATGATAGCAGTGTTCCAATATCTCAGGGGCTGCCACAAAGAAGCGGGAGTCAAGCTATTCTCCAAAGCACCTGAAGGCAGGACAAGAAGCAATGGATGGAAACTAGTCAAGGAGAGAAGCAACCTAGAACTAAGGAGAAACTTCCTGACAGTTAGAACAATTAACCAGTGGAACAACCTGCCTCCAGAAGTGGTGAATGCTCCAACACTGGAAGTTTTTAAGAAGAGACTGGCCAGCCACTTGTCTGAAATGGTATAGGGTTTCCTGCCTGAGCAGGGGGTTGGACTAGATGACCTCCAAGGTCCCTTCCAACTACTACTTCTTCTTCTTCTTCTTCTTCTTCTTCTTCTTCTTCTTCTTCTTCTTCTTCTTCTTCTTCTTCTTCTTCTTCTTCTTCTTCTTCTTCTTCTTCTTCTTCTTCTTCTTCTTCTTCTTCTTCTTCTTTTTCTTTTTCTTCTTTTTCTTCTTCTTCTTCTTATTATTATTGCCAAACAATTACCAGAAAGCTTGTTTTTGTTCAGTTGGTGAGTTCCAAAAGATCCCATTCTAATGGCAAAACCCTAATATCCAGCTATAGAGCAAGGAGTAAGAGAAAACAGGAATATGAAGCCAAAGGATTATAGATCAAGTAGAGAGAGAGTTATATCTTATAAGAAAGGAAACTTGAGGGAATGTTGATTTATAACCAGAGTAATTAGAGAACCTAATACCTTTTCTTTGCAGTAGCTAATTATCTCAGTTCTTTTAAATAGGCCACATGTTCTTGGATTTGACCCTTGCCCAAGCCAAAGCCTGAATGCTAAATAACAACAACAACAACAACCCCTCAGTGAGGCACTACCTTGATGTGGTTGTGGGGCTTGTGTACTTTGAGGAAGATGCAAGCTATGCCAGAGGTTCGACTATACTGGACAGGTCTCATCAGAGGAGTCACACAAAGAGTGTATCTCCCATAAAAAAAATATGGTGAGATGTAAATTTCAGAAAGCCATACTGGCTCAGATGTCGCCTGAGTTAACAAGGTCCGCACTAGATGTTGGAGTTCCTGGATATCTGGTGAAAAATGGGTTACAGGACTCAGGACCATTGGCTGAGCAACCAGGGCCAGCAGCTGCAGAACTACTGGAAGAAAAGGTGTTTACCCGTCACAAATATACAGTGATTGAAAATAAAGAAATAGTGATCTGTTATTATAGATTAAGTCCAACAAGAAGAGGATATCTAAAATGAATGCAACAGTTCTGGAAAGAACAACATCCAGAATCAGAAATAACAGAAAAGAGACTAGCAGATCAATGCCAATTTATAATATGAAATAAAGTATTCACAGAAACAGAATTGGACAAATTGCAAAGGTTTATCCAGGGAAAAGAAATCAAAGCCTTGCCAGAAGTAATTCAGAATGTAGAGAGAAACCTGGGGGAGTTGGCAGTGAAGGAATCCAGCAGAGATATACAACTGTTCTCATTTAGAAACCAGGCACCTCTTCCTCAGGAAGAACAAAACCCTCTAACTAAAAAAAATAAAAGAATTGAAACAAAGAATAACTGAGCATCTAGAACAGCACAAAAACAACAAACTAAGGCTGCCTGCATTGAAGCTTGTTCCAAAGAAACAGTTAACACAAGCATTAAAAGATGCAAATACTGTAATATCAAGTATAAGCACCAATTCACTGCAATAAATGAACCAAGTAATGTACAGCATAGCTGCAGTTATTATAACTGAATACCTGGGATGCAAAATCAACAAAGAAGAAAAACAAACAAACAGTGCACCAGAAAAAATGGAAGGTTAGACTAGAAAATAAGATCAGCAAGTTAAGATCACATGCAAGCAAGCTAGAGCAGATGAAAGAAAAGAAGCTGAAGAACAAGAAGACCAAAGAATACCTAATCAACAAATACCACTTAGAAACAAGGAAGATCAAGGAAGCACTGGAAATAATAAAGCAGCAAATAACAGCTACAGCCAGGAAAATCAGTAGATACAAAGCTCGAATTACAAATTATAGCCAGTACCTCCAATTTCAATCCAATCAGAAACATTTCTATCAATCCATCAGTGGAGAAACTGCAATGAATCAGTCAGTACCTGACAAGGAAGAAACAGTGCAGTTCTGGAAGCAGATATGGGATAACACAAAGAAATACAACAAGGATGCAGCTTGGTTAAAAGAGGTGGATGCAAATAAAACAGAAGTTGAAATGAAAGAACTAGTAATAACAACAAAAATGGTAGAAAAAAGAGCAAGGAAGATAAAAAATTGGTCAGCACCAGGTGAAGATGAACTGCATGGGTTTTGGTTGAAACATCTAACTGTTATATACCCACTCATTGCCAAGCAGTTCAACAATATACTACAAGGAGGTTGCTTCTCTTTTTGGTTAGTTTCCATCCATTGCTTCTTGTCTTGTCTTCAGGTGCTTTGGAGAATAGCTTGACTTTGTCTTCCTTGTGGCAGCCCCTGAGATATTGGAACACTGCTATCATGTCACCCCTAGTCCTTCTGTTCATTAAACTAGACATACCCAATTTCAGAAACTGTTCTTTATATGTTTTAGCGTCCAGTCCCCTAATCATTTTGGTTGCTCTTCTCTGTACTCTTTCTAGAGTCTCAACATCTTTTTTACATTGTGGTGACCAAAACTGGATGCAGTATTCCAAGTGTAGCCTTACCAAGGCATTGTAAAGTGGAATTAATACTTCACGTGATCTTGATTCTATCCCTCTGTTAATGCAGCCTATCACTGTGTTGGTTTTTTTGGCAGCTGCAACACAGTGCTGGCTCATATTTAAGTGATTGTCCACTAGAACTCCAAGATCCCTCTCACAGTTACTGCTATTGAACCAGGTACAACCTGTACTATATGTGTGCATTTGATTTTTCTTGCCTAAATGTAGAACCTTAGTTTTTTCACCTCTGAATTTCATTTTGTTACATAGTGCTCAACGTTGAAGTCTGTCAAGAGCCTTCTGTATCTTAAGCCTATCTTCTGGAGTGTTGGCTATTTTTGCCAGCTTGGTGTCATTTGCAAATTTGATGAGTTCCCCGTCTATCCCCTCATTCGAATCGTTGATGATGTTGAAGAGCACTGGGCCCAGAACAGAGCACTGGGGCACCCCACTACACACTTCCCTCCATGTAGATACGGTTCCATTGAGGACCACATGCTGAGTACAGCCGGTCAGCCAGCTATGAATCCATTTGGTGGTGATGCTGTCTAACCCACATTTGTGGTCTACTTTATCAAATGCCTTATTGAAGTTCAGGTAAATTATATCTACAGCATTCCTCTGGTCCACTTATTAAAGTCAGCATTCATCCATTCTGAATCTGAATTATTCATTTTACGAATTGCTTAAGGACTGAGCATCAGTGTCCCAATTATAGGCTGATAATGCACCAGGTTCTCCCTATTTTTTTCTCCACCCTCACAGTCTGAAATGGCTTTAATAGTTTTGCAATTCATGGCTCTCAACTGAATCTTTAGCATTTTTTTAAAAAAAAATGACAGGTAGCTTCTGGTAGCTGAAATTCCTATAATCTTATATCAGTTTCTTTGAGTTATATTATTTGCTTTACCTTGTGTGGAGAGAAATGATTTGTCCCTTGCACTCTTTCAGCCAAGTTGAATTCATGGGTTATCTGCAGAAAAAGCCTGCTAGTTATCTTTAAGAAATCTGCAATTTGATTTTGTGACTATTGGATTATGATAGTAAGATTTCCTGGGGAGCTGATTTTTGGTTTGTCAGAAGGACATATGAACTCAATTCATATGTCAACACAGAGATATGCCATTTCTTTAGAAATTATCCCTTTTTTGAAGGATTTGTTTTATTGGGCATGTAATTTTAGCATAAATATCACCTATATTTTTAAAATACATTTTTAAAAAATCAAAGGGAGAAAGTTAAATAAAGAATTAGCAAGGATCAGGAATGCTGATGTCATTATTTTGGGTATTTCTATTTTCCATTTTCAAGACAGTTTTCCAGATATTCTTGCTTTTCCTTCTCTTCCTCATCTTTGCTTAGTTATCATCATCTTGTATTTTGTGAATTTCTTTCTCATCTGAATGGTTTCACCATTAACTATCAATGATTTTGTCAGGGACATGCAGTATATAAATATTTTTTATTTATGGATACTGTAACTTGCTCCAGGCTACAGACAGAGAAAAACATCAAAGGTCTCCCCCTCAAAAAAAGATATTACTAACTACCTCCCAATGGTATAATTAAACAATTGCTACATATTAAAAATCTGGTCATGAAGGGCTGGCTGTTTTAAGGAATTTATGCAATGCTAAATGGAGATGGGGAGGTCATATGAGGGCAGAGTGTTACAATGCATGGGGGCCAAAAAAAATTGCTAACTTGTCAGTATTCCCCTATTTTCATGGAAATGTTATAATAAATGAATCCATATGAATTCTTCCTGTCTTTAGAACAAATATTTTCATGGTCAAGTATTCATGGCAATATATAATTCTATTAGCACGAATAGTATGCTTTATATTCTGCTCTGTTGCTCAGTTGATGGATTTAAGAACTAGCCAAGTCCTGTTTCCTCTTTATTTTACTTCATCCTGGTTCTCAACAATGAATTGCTTATATACTTTGTGTGTGCTTGGCTGCCAAAGAAATGGATGTACATTTGAAAAGTAACTTTTTAAGATGGTGGCACATTAATTTTAATTGATTGAGAAATGAAGTAAATGAGGTTAAATTGCTGTTATGCATCTTGGACTAAATTAACAATCATAAACATATAATTTAAATTTTAAATATTCCTTTCTACCATCCCTTAGAATTTGCTTTAAAAATATTATCTGGGACACCTTTAGTTCTTTAAATTCTTTGCATATTCAAAAGCAATTGTTTTTGATTTTGAGCTAATGAATATTTTGTTGTTGTTGCTTTTCATGTGCATTTATTTTGGAAACAAATTAAAAGCAAAGCGGCAGAATATATAGAAAGAGAACATATAAAAGTGAAATAGTTACAATATATAGCATCATCAGTAGTTCTACTTATCTACAATTTATGATGAAAAAATGGAACCTAAGATAATAAGAAATACTGCATGTTACTCATATATTTGTACTTGCTTTTCCTTTTCAAAATTATTGCAAACACAAAGCAAAGAAAATGCAATTAATTCTAATGAATAATTTTAGAGATGTCCATAGTGTTTCTGAAGGAAGTGACATTAAAAAAGAATTGATTGCTAATCTCATCATACTAGAGATATTCAAAACAGCAAACTTGAATTTTTTTTTAAAAAAAAAAATCTGATTTCCCCTTAATTTATATCTTTCTTATTTACTTTCTCATAGCCTTGATTTGGGCATGATTTCAGTCATATTGGTTACAGGTATCCATCATCTGGTACAAATAACCCGCTTTTAAATAAATTCCCAATATGAATTTTATAATACTGGTATATTATTGAATTTGGAATTTTCCTTTTTGAGTTCATTACTCGGGACTCAAATGCAAAACCTCTGTTTCTCATGCTGAATCACTTACTTCAATCACATTGAAAATGTTTTGAGACTAAAACTGGGTTTTCAATTCAAAACAGAGCTGTTTTCAACTGAAAACGTCCATAGCATTTGAGACAGTCAGAATAACTGTACTGTAAGGTTATAAATCTGAAACGTTTTGCAGACCCCGACATCATAACACTCTTTCTTCCTTTAATTAATATTTATATTATTTACAAAATATTAAAACTGTGCCAAACAATAATTGTGCCTACGTTTAATTAGCCTACATAATCCTTCCTTCTGTCACTTCTCTCTCCTTTTATGGGCAGGAACAACGTGCTCAGTCCAAATACAGGAGTAATTTAAACAGTAGAATTTCCATATGTGGCTGAAAGGAAGATGACCATGAATTTATGATCCAACCACAGAGTACACATAAACATTATAAACACATACCCCAATTCTGTGCAATGAAAACTTCCATTTCTTCCTAGTCAGTGCTGTTATTTCCAAATGAAACTAGCCCTTTCTTATAAATTATGAATGTGCTACAATTCTAGGCACATAGACAGTATGCATATGTCTATATGAATGTAGGAAACTACACTAAAAAAAGAACAAGAGCAAAGAAAGAGTGATTGAGAAAGATTCCAAATGAATGAATTAAAATTAATTGCCCATAAAACATTCTCCATTACAAAATTAATTGAACAATCACCTGCATATATCAATTTCTCTTTCATGCACAAACCACTCCACACAAGTATGTGCATAGAAATACTCTCTTTTGTCCTCCAAGTGGAAACCATAAAAGAAAAAAGCGTGATGATAATAGCAATAATATTAATTTGGATTTATAACTTTATATCAAAAGATGAGAGAAGAGCCTAATGCTGGGAAAGATTGAGGGCAAGAGAAGAAGGGGACGACAGAGAATGAGGTGGCTGGATGGAGTCACTGAAGCAGTAGGTGTGAGCTTAAATGGACTCCAGGAGATGGTAGAGGACAGGAAGGCCTGGAGGAACGTTGTCCATAGGGTCGCGATGGGTCGGACACGACTTCGCAGCTAACAACAACAATCAAAAGACTTAGGCTGCTGTCATAAAAATACAAATACAAAATCAAATATACAGATGCAATACATTGGAGAAAAAAATATAAATGTAGAGATGGGTTGGGGCAGGGAGGATTAAAAATGTAAACATACTGAAGGGGGTCAGACAAATAACTAGGCAGGGGGGAAAGGTAAAAGAAAGACAACTTTGCTACAATAAGGGTTGAATTCTGCAGTCACTTCTATGCAGCTAACCCTTAAAACGTATCCCATTTCTCAGCAGCAGATTCTATAATCATTTTTCAATAGCTCCTTCTACTGTTATTGGGAACTATTAAGATAATATCTTCAATTCACAAAAACCCTAATTATTTGTGGTGGGGGTGAAGCATAATTCTAATGGGTAAATATGGTTATATATGGTTATATATATATAATATTTAGTTTCTTCTTTGGAGTCCTTGGTGCTCTCCGAGTCTGGTTGTTTTCTTGCACAGGTTTCATTATCCAATGCACTGAAGATGGGTAATGAAACCTCTGCAAGGGAAGCAATCAAACTAAGAGAACACCAAGGATTCCACAGGTCAGCTCAGGATTATAAATATTATTTTATATTATTTTCTTCTTTTCCCTACCTGTAGCTTTCCTTCCCTTTGTCTGTATTATTTCTCAGAAAATACTGGTTAATCTTCAAATGCCATAACAAGATCATTTTGTTGCTGTTGTTTTCTAGAGCTTTCTGTCTCTTTAGTGTTAACAGATATGGACTGCAAAGATCCAACGGGCTAGTAGAGAGTAGCAAAGGAAATCTGAAAATTCTAGCCCTTTCCTTCCTTATTCTTTTGCAGCCCAGATTTGGTAGCTCTAACCTTTTTCCTTTTCTCAATTTAATATAACGATACAAGCAAGTAAGATATTTTGCTAAAGAAGTATGGTAATGCAACATTGCAAAGTTATAAAAATATGAATATGAATATGACACTATGAGATGAAAAAGGCAGGATCAAAGCTTATCATTTGGCTCCTGGCAAGTAGACATGATTTTATGCTGAGGTGCACAAACCTCTCCATTATCAGAAGGAAGAGAGGAAAGATGAGGGACTTCTGGGTGTGTGCTTAGTCCTCTGCCCACTTCATGTGTATGCAGGTTGCCTTTAAGGACACAAACTTCATAAGGTATTTTTCTGAGCTGCTGATGTGAGGCAGCTCTTCTCTTAAGCACCCCAGCAAAGCTCCTCTTCTGAAAGGGCATTTTGCTTACAAGCTTAGAATCACTATAATCCATGCAGGAATTGTTTTATATGAATGGATTCCCCAGTGGAAAAGCAGCCATGTGGTTTTTCTTCACCATGGTAACTAATGCTACAATGTGAAATGGGACTTGCTGTTCCAAAGTATGAATGAGGCATGTAGGTAGCAACTTGAGACTTATCTATTGTGTTTATTGTAGCATATTATGAAACGGTAAATGTTTAGTTTTGCTTATAACTAATACCCAGAACTGTAATTTTCCCATCAGTCTCATACAAAATGTGAAAATAAATAGCAGTATATAATGATATGCATTTGGTATATGATATGTATTTATGTACACATATGAACATAAATTATGTATTTATGTGTACATATAAACATAATGTACCCAAATTATGTACTTATGTATGTATACATCTATAGACAATATATAGATGTATAGATAGATATAGATAGATATAGATATAGATGATATAGATAGATATAGCTATAGATGATATAGATATAGATGACTTTACTGTAATACAAGAATAGGTAAATAAATAGGGAAATTGTTAATTATGGAAAAGCAAGTATTTAAAGTATTTATAAGGTGACAAAAGCTTGGTAAGTATCATAGTGTCAATTACTTGGCTTCTTGCTAGTTAATTTGTTAGTTTTAGAATATAGAACCAACATCTGCTATGCAGTTAAATTATTGATTTGCAGATGGTGATACTTAATAAACAGCAAGAGATAGCATTGTCCTGCTGATAGTAATAGAAAAGATATCTTTTCAAAGAGGATATTGTCTGCAGCATTGGGTATATCAGTGACCCATACCAATGTTCAGGAATTCTTCTCACAGCCTAATCACTTCTCAACAGCATCACGTCTCCTTGCAGACTGTAAGGCAGCCTTATCATAAGTCCCATAAGTATTCTTAGAATGTAGAAATAGCAGAATGCCTGCAATACAGTTCTTTCTTTTAAAGTGTACCCTCGTGTCCACAAAAGAAATGTTTAGTGGTAAACTGCACCATCATTATCATTTCCCTTCGGGAAAGGGCGGTGTATAAATCTAAATTTATTTATTTTTTATTTTAATTCCATTTATATCCCGCCCTTCTCCGAAGACTCAGGGCGGCTTACAAGCTTAGCAGTAGCCTTCATTCTATGTATATGCCTGCTTATAGTGGCATTATTACAAAGTCAGCTTAATTGCCCCCAACAATCTGGGTCCTCATTTTACCTACCTCGGAAGGATGGAAAGCTGAGTCAACCTTGAGCCTGGTGGGATGCGAACCTGCACTAATTGCAGGCAGCTGGTGTTACTTAAGGAGGCATTAGCCTGCTGCTCCACCAAGGCTCTTGGTAAATAAATAAATAAATAAATAAATAAATAAATAAATAAATAAATAAATAAATAAATAAATAAATAAATAAATAAATAAATAAATTATAGCTACTTTGGAAATAGGCATGTCTGTCCACGAATACTCACAAAAATGGTCAACACTTCAAATATGCCACTTGCTCACAAGGATTGCCAAATTGAAGCTAATCCGAGCTTCCACCTTCAGTGGCGGTATCTTGCTTAGAATGATGCTTTGCAAGTAAAGAAAAGGATATGCTAGTAGGCAGAAAATCCCCTAAATAGTTCCTCCATCCTCTTTCAGTCAAAAAACAACAAAAATAATTATTGTTGCTCTCTCAGACTTGCTTACCTTTATGCCTTGGTCTGATTTGTGCTGTTCAATGTAATATTGATTGCAAAAATGTGATTCTTTAGGGTCAGAAATAGAATTTCAGATTAGTATGGGATATATTTCAGCTTTAGAAGAAATACATGAAGAATAGCTGGTATTACACTTGAGAAGAGTGTGGAATAGCTGAACTTTAAATTATGGTTTTCACATTAATTTAATAATGATGGATTTTACAAACAGCATACATTTGCTTCATTCTCACAAGTTATTCGGCAGTGTATATGTTTTCAAATATTCTGGAGGAATATTTAAACTAAACAATGGGGACAGTGAGTTAATTGATACAGAACATCCCTGTGCCTGGCAATCTAAAAATTATAGGGCTATCAGTGCATGTAACATAGATGTGGGTGTGGACAAGAATATCAACCTTGCTGTCAAGCAAAATCAAGCTTTTAATAGTGAGTGCCACACAAAGTGCACTAACCAAACAGGTGGTAAGCAAAGAGGGGAACTCAGGCACCACACAGGTTATGTAGAAGGTAAAGACAGGGTCAGTCATAAAGGACTCAAATGTCTCTACACCAAAGCCGCCCTGAGTCTTCGGAGAAGGGCGGGATATAAATGGAATTAAAATAAAAAATAAAAAAAATGCACAGAGTATGAACAGTAAACAGGGTGAACTAGAAATTCACGTTAATGAAGGCAGATATGATATTGTTGCCATTACAGAAACATGGTGGGATGAAACCCACAAATGGAACATACAGCTAGAGGGATTTAAATTATTTAAAAGAAACAGACCAAATAAAAGAGGAGGTGGAGTTGGTCTCTATGTAAGAAATAACTACATCTCTACAGAAATGGAGCGCAACAATGATGAAAACTGTCTTGAATGCATTTGGGTCAATATAAAAGGTGGGGGGGAAATGACATTGCCATAGGTGTATACTATAGGCCACCCAACCAAAAAGAGGAAATAGATGTACTTTTTGCTAGTCAGCTAACTAAGGTATGTAGGAAGCACATCACAATAGTAATGGGGGATTTTAATTACCCTGACATCAACTGGGAGACAAACTCTGCATCAAGTGGAAGATCAAACAGATTCCCGACAAACTTAGCAGACAACTTTGTCTCCTAAAAAGTAGAGAAGGGAACAAGGGGATTAGCCATATTGGATCTAATTCTTACTAACAGAGATGAAATGATAGAAGGTGTTGAAGCCACAGGAACCTTGAGGGGAAGTGATCATGCAATATTGGAATTCAACATTATGGAAGCACAAGCAATAGCACACAGTCAAACTAGACTCTTGGACTTTAAGAGAGCTAATTTCAACAAACTTAGAGAAACCTTGTGAAGAATTCCATGGATGAGAATTCTAAAGGGGAAAACAACTCAAGAAGCTTGTGAAATTTTGAAAAGTGAGATTATAAAAGCCCAATCTAGCACAATACCAACAAAGAAGAAAAATAACAGCTCTCAAAAGAAACCAGCAAGGCTGTGTAAAGAACACTCTGATAAATTGAAAGATAAAAGGGACATGTATAAAAAGTGGAAAGAGGGGCACATAACTAAGGCAGAATATCAGCAAATAGCCCAAGCCTACAAAGATGGAGTGAGGAAAGCTAAGGCTCAAAATGAACTAAGGCTTGCAACCAAAGTCAAAAATAACAAAAAAAGATTCTTTGAACATGTAAAAAATAAGAAAAAGTTAAAGAAATGATTGGTCCACTAGTGGGAGAGAGTGGGAAGAAGGTGACAAGCAACAGGGAGAAAGCAGAACTATTTAACTTGTTTTTTGCATCTGGCTTTACACAAAGGGAAAAAACAGCCCAACCTATCAAAAACAATGCCATAAAAACAGAATAGAAACACAAGTTAAGATAGGCAAGAAAATGGTAAGTGAGGACCTGTCCAGCCTAGATGAGTTCAAATCACCAGGACCAGATGGATTACACCCCAAGGTTCTCAAGGAACTGACAGATGTGATCTCAGAACCACTGAACTATATTTTTCAAAGATCCTGGAGCACTGGGGAACTAGCAGAGGACTGGAAAAGAGCTGATGTAGTTCCCATCTTCAAAAAAAATGGATCCAGGAAATTACAGACCTATCAGCCTGACCTCAATACCTGGGAAGATTCTGGAAAAGATAATCAAACAATGAATCAGTGAATACCTAGAGGCAAACAAAGTCATTACTAAAAGCCAACATGGGTTTGTTAAAAACAGATCATGTCAGACAGATCTTATTGCATTCTTTGACCAAGTGACAAAATTAGTGGACCAGAGGACTGCTATGGATATAATTTACTTGGACTTCAGTAAGGCATTTGATAAAGTATTTCACAACCTACTACTTGATAAGATAGAAAAATGTGGTTTAGACAGCATCACCACAAGATGGATTCATAACTGGCTGACCGGTCGTACTCAGCATGTGGTCCTCAATGGAACTGCATCTACATGGAGGGAAGTGTGTACTGGGGTGCCCCAGGGCTCTGTTCTAGGCCCAGAGCTCTTCAATATCTTCATCAACGATTTGGACAAGGGGATAGATGGGGAACTCATCAAATTTGCAGATGACACCAAACTGGTATGAATAGCCAACACTCCAGAAAACAGGCTTAAGATACAGGAGTATCTGGACAGACTTGAACACTGGGCGCTATCTAACAAAATGAAATTCAATGGTGAAAAAAGTAAAGTTCTACATTTAGGCAAGAAAAGCCAAATGGACAGGTATAGTATAGGTGGTATCTTGCTCAATAGTAGTAACTGTGAGAGGGATCTTGGCGTCCTAGTGGACAATCACTTAAATATGAGCCAGCAATGTGCTGCAGTGCTAGGCTGCATCAACAGAGGGATAGAATCAAGATCACGTGAAGTATTAATTCCACTTTACAATGCCTTGGTAAGGCCACACTTGGAATACTGCATTCAGTTTGGGTCACAACAATGTAAAAAAGATGTTGAGACTCTAGAAAGAGTACAGAGAAGAGCAACAAAGATGATTAGGGGACTGGAGGCTAAAACATATAAGGAACAGTTGCTGGAATTGGGTATGTGTAGTTTAATGAAGAAAGGGACACGGTGGCTCAGTGGGTTAGGATGCTGAGCTTGTCGATCAGAAGGTCAGCAGTTTGGCGGGTCGAATCCCGAGTGCCACGTAACAGAGTGAGCGCCTGTTACTCGTCCCAGCTTCTGCCCACCTAGCAGTTCGAAAGCACGTAAAAATGCAAGTAGAAAAATAGGGACCACTATGGTGGGAAGGTAACAGCGTTCCGTGCGCCTTTGGCGTCTAGTCATGCCGGCCACATGACCACGGAGACGTCCTCGGACAAACGCTGGCTCTTCGGCTATGAAACGGAGATGAGCACCGGCCCCTAGAGTCGGAAACGACTAGCACGCATGTGCGGGGGAACCTTTACCTTTACCTTTTAGTTTAATGAAGAGAAGGGCAAGGGGTGACATGATAACAGTTTTCCAATATCTCCGGGGCTGCCACAAAGAAGAGGGAGTCAAGCTATTCTCCAAAACACCTGAAGGCAGGACAAGAAGCAATGGATGAAAATTAATCAAGGAGAGAAGCAACCTAGAACTAAGGAGAAACTTCCTGACTGTTAGAACAATTAACCAGTGGAACAACCTGCCTCCAGAAGTGGTGAATGCTCCAACACTGGAAGTTTTTAAGAAGAGACTGGACAGCCATTTGTCTGAAATGGTATAGGGTTTCCTGCCTGAGCAGGGGGTTGGACTAGATGACCTCCAAGGTCCCTTTCAACTTTATTATTATTATTATTATTATTATTATTATTATTATTATTATTATTATTATTATTGTTATTGTTGTTGTTGTTGTTGTTGTTGTTGTTATTGTTATTGTTGTTGTTGTTAAAAAATTTTTAATGTTCAAATATTTTTTAAAAATTAACTATTACAAATGCTGTGTCTGCTCTTCTAGTTTTAGTAATATTTTTCTGATGGCATCTCCTTGTGGCAGTTAAAACCTAAGTAAGTGTGGACTAGAATAAGCAACAGCAGTCAAAAAGTCATTAAAATACTACAGTATATAGTATTTTTTCTTTGTCAGATAAGAACCCTACAACATCTGCATTTCATATTTTTTTAACAGATCAGAGACATCTTTCACAGCCTGGTTCTTTTTACATTACAGCTTGTCCTTGAATCTTTCACAGAAGGGCAATAAAGATGATTAGGAGATTGAAAGCTAAAACATATGCAGAACAGTTGCAGGACTTGGGTATGTCTAGTTTAATGAAAAGAAGGACTAGGGGTGACATGATAGCAGTATTCCAATATCTAAGGGGTTGCCACAAAGAAGAGGGGAGTCAATCTATTCTCCAAAGCACCTGAAGGCAGGACAAGAAGCAATGGATGGAAACTAATCCAGGAGAGAACCAACTTAGAACTAAGGAGAAATTTCCTGTCAAGTAAAACAATTAATGAAACGGCTTGTGTCCAGAAGTTGTGAGTGCTTCAACATAGGATATTTTTAAGAAGAGAGTGAAATGAGGTTTCCTATTTGAGCAAGGGGTGGGACTAAAATAGGGTTCCCCAACCCCTGGTCCATGGACTGGTGCCAGAAACCAGGCTGCACAAAATCATCGAAGCCCCCATCCATGGAATGCAGGCAGTATGTGAAACCATGCCCCCTCTGGTCTGCAGAAAAACATCTATTCATGGAACCAGTCCCTGGTGCCCAAAAGGCTGGGGGCCACTGGACTAGAAGACTTCCAAGGTCCCTTCCAACTCTGTTATTCTATTAGGAATAGGAGAAAAGAAATTTATTC
Organism: Vipera berus; assembly: GCF_964194415.1. NCBI lineage: Eukaryota > Metazoa > Chordata > Lepidosauria > Squamata > Viperidae > Vipera > Vipera berus. The sequence continues at coordinate 21,394,862 of NC_138209.1, forward strand.
TAATGGAAATTTCTTATCCCAGAGACATGCCGTGGTTCTTTATATAGCTACTGTAAATGAAAGTATCACCAAATGCAGTGGCACCAAAGAGCTTTTCTTTGAGATATTTAACAACACAGATGGAAGTGCCTTAGGTCATAAAAATAACAAGTATGAAAAAAGAGCTTAAATTATTCTGTTTCTATGCTTGTTGTTATGGGTATCCAAGTTTGATCAGAGACCTTTAAGCACAACTTTCACTGACAATTTCCCAGATTGAGAGAGGGCTGGATTAGTCTATTTGCAGCTTGGGCACTTTTACCTTTTTCTAATTTTATTTTTGCAAAGTCCTATTTCTTTCATTGTATTAAATAGAAGGAGTTTATTACTACATCCTCCCTGAAAAAGACATGATGACTAGTCTGAGGGCTGTTTTTGCATATCTATTTATTTTCTTTTGCAGATCTTTTTGAACACTTGAATAGGATCCAATTGAATGCATTAATTATATTATGCATTTTGTGACTAATTTTATGAGTTTGGGGATTTTTATTAAAAAGTGAAAGCTCATAAAATTCTTATCTATCTCCATTACTACCTTTTTGCTAAATTCACCATTACTGAAGAATTCCAGCTTCATTTGTCATAATTCTTATTTGTTTCAATGATGCTGTTTTGGCCACACATAAATGCCATTGGGTACATATATCAGAATACAATAAGAAAGGATAATGGTCCTATCTTAGTTATAAGGCCCCCAGAGGAGATTTGAAGAGTTCAAATCAGAAAGAATTCCAGAGCAGAAGAAAAAGATTACTATATAAAGAAAAGGCAGGGCTGACTTTCATGCTAGAAGATAATAACATGATTTTCAGGACCTTGGATAGATCATCTTCTTCTTGTGCTATATCCATTATCGGACGTTGGCGGTCATGTTAGCGATCCTGTTTTTATCAGCAGCCGCACAAAAAAAATGCTGCTGAGTTTTGTCTAAACCAGTTTCTTAGATTTTGAAGCCATGATGTTCTTCTTGGACTGAGAAGTCTTTCCAACAAAATTCTTGTCTTCTCTCAGAACATTTTTCTGCCCCTGAATATTTTATTTTTGAACTCCATTCCCTAAAGATTCAGGTGCAGTAGTCATATTTTAATTGTTTTTAAAACCAATGTTAAGTTTGAAGACTAATTTTCTATCACTTTCCTTTACACTGATGAGCATTCCAAGGCGTTTAGGAAAGTTTATCTGGTCTGAACTCAACAGTTTTTAGGTTAAGGGTCTCTACTTGAATGGTGAGTGGGAACCTTTGGTTTCTGCTTATATGCTCAGATTTCAGCATCTCTGTCCAAAAGGTCAATAGCATCACAGGCTGTCATAAAGATGGTGAGTTTTTAGATTAAATCCTATGATGATGGATTGAAGTAACTGAATTAGTTTAGTTTTAACAGGAAGAGGCAATCAAGAGATGATATGATAGCCTCTTCAAATATTAAAAAAGCAAAACAAGACCACCTGATGTTATAAGTAGTTTAATGACAGACCTGACTGCCTCTGAGGTTGATAGATTATCCCTTATTATGGGATGTAAGCCAGAAGCTGAACATTTGCTGAGAAATGTAAATTGCTATTTTAAAAAGGAGAACATGATCTCTTTGTAGCAGTTCTTGCTGTACTAAAGAGTAATACAAGAGATTTCCCTTTGTTTTTAAAAACACATTATACCTTAAGAATCTAATGTAACCCTTTTTCTAGGGAGTGGGGAGAGTATTTACAAACTGTACAGACATTTTGTCAAATAAATGCTTGGAAATTATATCAAAGTTTGTGTGCTCCTTAGCACTGTAACTTAATTAAGTATAAAATTAATTTTAATCCCATTTGTCAATTCTAAAAGAGAAAAAAAAGGAATGAGAGGGAGGGAAGGAAGGAAGATTGAATCTATTTGTGGTATTTTATAATTTAGACATTGCAGCTGGTATCCAATATAAACATTTAAATGGAACATTATAAGTTTACTTCAAATGAGTATCAGTTTTTTATTAATCCCAATTGCTAGCTCCTATTTGATATTACTGATAAAGTACTAAAATGAAAATTGAAATAGTCATTCTTTGCAAAGATTTTTGTGAATGTTAGACTGTATTGTCTCCATAGAATGTCTATGTAGTTTCTCAGTCATCCAAGTCATAGTTGTTCCCAACTAAAGGTCCTTTATCAAAAGACATTTCGCTTCTCAACCAAAAAGCTTTTTAATTTTGACTGAATGGTGGAGGATGGAAGGATTTATATTCCTAGCAATCATGTGGTCATTAGCATTCATTCTGAGAGTCATTGAAGCCACTTGGAGATTTATCTGTGCCCTCAGGATCACCTCAGTAGTGCAAATGGATGTTGACCCTTCTTGGAATTGTTGAAAGGACTCTGTTGTAAACAGTAGGTAAGTGGTGTCGTATCCCTCCCCATGTTAAGAGAGGACTGTTCAGTCTTAATGTAGATGGCCTTCTTGACCCCTCTTTCAAACCAGTGGTCCTGTCTGTCCAGAATCTGGACTTTGCAGGCTTCAAAAAAGTGACCTTTGTCTTTCAAATGCAAATGGACTGCTAAATCTTTTTCTGATAACATTGTTCTCCTATGTTGTGCCATGCATTTGTGAAGTTTTTACAGTATAGCTTCATCCAGGTCTCACTGCATTGCACTGCATATATCACATTGCTCAGTGTGTGTCTGGGTGTTTTATCCTTGGGGTGAACAATCTTCTTTTGGGTTTAAAATGTGTAAGTATATTGTGTCCATTTAAAATCCTCCTGAGCTTTTCAGGTATTCCTGCAACATATGGAATGACAATGTTGCTTCATTTGTTGCTCTCTTCTTTGTCTGTTATGGAGGAGCTCCTGCTGGGTATTTTTTTTGGGGGGGATGTGATGAAGGCCCAAGTGGGATAGCCACAAATTCTGAGGGCTTTCTTGATGTGTTTTAGTTCTTTTTCTTTTCCATCTTTGCTAGTAGGGAAATTTTCAGCCCAATGGTATGGGGTTCTGTTCATTCCATTTTGTGCTCCAGTCTGTGGTGAGAATCAAAATGTAGATATTGACCTGTGTGTGGGGGGTGGGGTTTCTTGTAAACCTCAGTGTTAAGGCTTCTGCTCATTTTTTAATTTTGAGATTTCATGTACCTTGTACTGTTCTTAAAATTAGTTATTCCACACAGCAAATTCAAATGCAACAATTATTGTACCAAAGTTATAGGAATGTGCTCTGTTAGCTTATGTCTTCGGCTGCAGAATTGCCCAATTATTTCTTTTAGAACACTTTTCTATTGTGCATAAGATTTTGTTGTTGTTGATATCCTCTGTAATTCTGTAACGATCCATCTCTTTCATAGAATATAATTGGCCACTCTTACAAATATATTCATTTTACGAGTAATCCTCAGAGTCACGTCTATGAGAAAATAGTTGATCACCTTGTTGGAGGAAATCACCAACTTAAATCACTAGCCAGCTACTATTGACACAATATAAAATCTTTCCTTATTACAATTACAGTATCATAATGATGGTTGGATGATTACAGAAAATACTCTTGGCATTTTAGAGAAACCATCAACACCAGACTAGATGAATCAACTAAAAAGATTAGTTTTTAATATAGTAAAGTAATATAATGCTATGTGGACAAAGACTTGACAAAGATAAGGTGCCTAGGGAACAGTCAGATAAGAGACAGCATTGCCCAGAAGCTCAAGAGGGACCCTAACTAGGTTATCAGACTGTAAAAAATAACAAAGGGAGAACTGTACTTTCAAACATGCAAGATTCTGTTAATATAGCTTTAAATTAAGTTATCTTCCCATATTTCGTGTCTGGTAAGATTTACATCAATCGTAACAAGCCTAGAACTGAAGTAAGCATTCAAGTTTCAGTTGCTTCCACAAGCTCTTGATGTCTACAAACTCTTTATTTCTAATAAAGTGCATGCATTTCTTTAATGCTCACAAAAACTAGTAGATATGGTAGGTGTCATGCTGCTTTGGTAAAATAGGAATGTTTGTGTTAAATGGGACTGACTGACTATTTTTACATTTTACAAGCCAGAGCAACAACCCATCTAAATGTATTGTATGGTGTGTCTATCATACCAGTGTGGCTGTAGAGCTTTATGGACATGTCTTTTTAGCAGCTGCTCCCTGGAATTCTAAAAAGGAACTGCCAAGGAACGAATTTAAGTTTTTCCACCTGCAGAACAAACACTTCTCATTGCAAAGCTCCTTGCAGAGCTTTAGACAAGTTATAATCTTCACTCCAGCATTTTCTTTTTCTGCCAGATGCTGTGGCTCTCAAATGCACTCTGATTGATGGTGCTATTTCAGAACAACTGGTGGAAAGCAGAGGCGCTAAATTGCCTACCTTTAAGAAAATATTTGATAGAAGTGCATTAAAAATAACAAAATAATAGAAACAGTGACACTAACTGTAGGACCATGAACTGTGGTGAACGGTTCATATGCAGCAACCTGAACAAATTATATAGAAATACAAAATGGGAAGAAGAGCAAGTAAAAATACATGGGGTATTGGTCCAGAAATATTGGTAATTTGAACAATCAGTTTCAGGCAAAAACTATTTAAGCATATGATTTAATAGTTCAGAAATTATGGAGCTTGGATGTCTTCTAGACCAATCTTTTTAACCAATGCAGGATTTTCAGTACAAAATGAAATTATGTCATCCTTCAGAAATGACTAGCTAGCTTCTGCTTAGCTGGTTACAGTACATCAGTCAAGGTACATCTTGGTCGAGATAGTCTGTTGCAATCATTTATAAGGGAGATTATTTTTGTCTGTCTGTCTGTCTGTCTGTCTGTCTGTCTATCTATCTATCTATCTATCTATCTATCTATCTATCTATCTATCTATCCATCCATCCATCCATCTATCTATCATCTATTTATGTATCCCTTTATTTTTTGTTATGATTATAAGGTGAGGTATATACAGTAGCACTCCTTCCTCTATTTTTTGTCCTCAATGACAAATCTGTTACAGGGATAAGGCAAGGATATCCAAAGTAAGCTGGGTGATCAATAGAGTTACATCTCTGAAATGAGACAAGATGTTCCTTTCATGATTCTCTTGGTCTCTTTTTCTCTGACAAACTGCAGCCAATCACTTTTTCTGATCACCGCTTGGGCCACTTCATAATGTGTCACTACTTTTTAAGATTTTCCCATTTTGCTTCTCCATATCCATTCTTTTTTCAGGGCTATTTCCTATCAGAAGTTAGCATAATCTATACCTTAGCTCTGTATCAACAAAGTGAATACAAATTATGTTTTGATATCTGTAACAAGTCTTGGCTGACTGGTGACAGAGAGTAGAGAAGAATCTGAGCTATTCTGAAGGTCCTACCTGTTCAATATACTTTCCTGTGTTGTGCTTTATTTTTTTTTATTTAAAAAGTTTTACAATACATTTTGACTTTAATCCCCCCTCCCCCACCCCTACCTAACCCTCCCTATCCCTCTCCCCCATTCCCTCCTCCCCCCCCCCGACTTCCCAGAGCTAAATACAGGGTATAAAATCAAAAAACAAACATAAGCACCCCTATGTTATCAGCAATAAACTATTAATTCTATCTCCCTCTAGCTCATATAAAATGAATACAAACAATATTAATATTACAAATAAAGTAAAAAAGAAAAAGAGGAAAACAGAAAAAGAGCTTTACTCAGAATAGATTTTCTTAATCCCAGTCCTTATTCATATTAATTTCAAAAAAAAAGAAAAAAAACTTTCACCTACTATTTACATTCTCCAACCTTTCTCTAATTTCTAAACAAATTCTCAGTTACGCGCCAAAAGCACCTATCTCTATTAACCCTAATAATCTCCAACCAAACTAAACTATGATCAAAAATAGTTCTTGCATGTATCATGCCAAATGTCTCGCAGTTCCAAATCATCCTTGAGTTCAAATAAAAAGAGTAAAAAAAAGGTTTAAGCAGTCTGTAAGACAACTTGTTGTTAATTAGGAGCTTGCATACCCATTCTTAGTTCAACACATACTTTTAGTCCATAACCCTAATATACTTTTCTAACAAGCAAATAACATCAATCTTAAATTATGTTAAATATTAAAAAAAAAACTTTCTTTCTCCTCTATGATAAATTTAATCCATTGACATTCTAATTCAAAAATATAATCACCAATCTTAACGCTCCAAAGCTTTTGGAGCACGTCTGTCATGACCCCCAAAACTTCTTTGGACCGCGCCCCTCCCACAGCTTCACTGTAAGTACACTTTGGAGATTCCATAACTTTCTGCTGGTCTTGCTCTTGCTCTCGTCTCGCTCTTCTTAGGGCGGCACGCGTCATCCTCTGGCCTCCTGCAACATCCGATGAAACTGTATCTTGATCCCCTCCAACACCATTGTCCTCTATCTGTCTATCTGCAACATCTTGAAGCTTTCCCTCGCCGTATCCCTTTACAGCTTCCAAAAATGATAGGGGGGTTGCTTTTAACACATTGCTATAAAAATCACGTGCCTGGGCCACAGTAACCAGACGATGTCTTTTACCTTCATGCGTCACCACCAGTCCAACTGGAATCTCCCATTTAATATCACATTTCTTAAGTTCCTGTACTAGAAATGCAAAATCTTTCCTTCTCCTTAAAATCTTCGGAGGAATCTCTTTTAAAACCAAGACTTCTTGCTCAGCCACTACCAATTTAGTATCATAAGCAGCTTGAATGACTTCATCTCTAATTACTCTCTTTGTAAAATAGACCACCACATCTCTGGGTAACTTCCTCTGTCTTGCAATCCATGAATTTACACGAAAAATTTTGTCCATATTTCCCTCAATTTCAGATGCTGGCTGGCCCAATACCCCTTCCAGAGCCTCAGAAATCAGCTGCTTTAAATCTTCTTTACAATTCTCCTTTAAACCCCTGATTCTAATACCATACTGCATCTGATGATACTGAACAAGGCTCAATTCTCCGTCCATTTTATCCCTTATATTTTCATTTTCTAATACCTTTGCTTCTAATATAGAGTTCTTTTGACTGAGATCCTTCACTTTTACATCCAGCTGTTGCACACATTCAGCTACAGATTCAATCATAGACAACATGTCCACCCTCATTGCTCTAAACTTCTCTTCCATCTTCTTCTCCAATTTCTCCATTTTCTCCTCCATTTTCTCCTCCAGCTTTTTCAACTTTTCATCCATCATGTCAGACATCAATTGTGAATGCTTTCCAAGAGCATCTTGTAAATCCTTAAGCGTCAATGCCGGAGGAGGTGCAGGAGGAAGCAAAGCTTGCAATGAGGTCTGTTGCACCAGGGAAGACCCCGCACTCCGAAGAACTTTAGAAGTTTTAGCCGCCATCTTCCCCCACTTTCACTTATTGCGCACTTTCACTTTAAAGCTATAAAATCCATTGAGCTAGAGAGTAAAGATAAGAGTCCACATCACCTTGACCTCCTGTACCGCTCTGCCTGCATCTTGACAATCAAAAGTATTTCCTTTTGGCAGGGGTGGTTGCTAACGCCTGGCTCTGCTCCATAAATCCCGGAGCAGGGGCGCTGCGCAGCTCGGAGGAAACCCAGGCTTCGGGGGGGCTCAATCCTTCAGCCGCCCAAACTCTCAGCTCAGGCGGCCCCGGAGAGCTCAACCCCTACCTGGGGCCTCACCCCCTCCTCTTCTCCCGAGGAGGGGGCTTCAAATTCATCTAAACAGCTGATCGGCGCTGTTTACGATGGAAAAACACAGTTGTGCTTTATTTTATGTCATTATTTTACATCATCTTTCATCTCAACTTTTAGATATTTTTAGAAGAGTATGTTATTCATGAAGATGCAGCAAATGTGTATTTGCTTCCTTTTCTGCTCTTACTCCAATGGGTTATTTTAATACCAATGTCCACCAGCTTACTATGGTAACAGAACTGAAAATACATGTGCTTTATAGATTTGTTTAACTGATGGAATGCTTTCACAGGAACCTTGCATATTTTAAGTGCTGTCACAATGAAGTGTTCTTTATTATACAGGGGACAAAATCCCTTTATTTAATAATTGTGAACACAATGAAAAAACTTGGACCTGAATGCCAAACAATATACTATATTCTTAGTATCAACCATTTCTACTTGCAAGAAATTAAATAGAAATTTGTTTTCAATCAGGGAGGGATTTTGAGTTTTTGAGGCCACACCTGGGGCTGTTTCATGGAACTGTTTTGTTTTTCCTTCCTTCCTTCCTTTCTTCCTTCCTTCCTTCCTTCCTTCCTTCCTTCCTTCCTTCCTTCCTTCCCTTCCTTCCTTCTTTCCTTCCTTCAAAAATGTAGAAAGAAGGATCAATTGCATTGACATGGCTCAAGACTCCTACATTCATTTTATAATTTTTTCACTGACTGACAACATTTTATGGTAGCAAGAGAATCTCTGATAGAAAGTTAATCTTTAAAAACAGGTAAGCAAACAGAAACAAATGATCATTGTCTTAACTGGGCCACTTTAACAAAGTATGCTTGAGAAAACACAGTATGTTTTCTAGGAGAATAGAACTCAACAAGTCAGATGATAGGTTATTTAAATTAATGGGGTTTATAGATAAAGGACCAAGAAATTAAAAGACGCTTGCTCCTGGGGAGGAAAGCCATGGCAAATCTAGACAGCACACTAAAAAGCAGAGACATCACCCAGTCAACAAAAGTGCGTATAGTCAAGGCGATGGTCTTCCCAGTTGCAATGTATGGCAGTGAAAGTTGGACCATAAGAAAGGCTGAGCGCCAAAGAATTGAGGCCTTTGAACTCTGGTGCTGGAGAAGACTCCTGCGAGTCCCTTGGACTGCAAGGCGATCAAACAGGTCAGTCCTAGAGGAGATCAATCCTGACTGCTCTTTAGAAGGCCAGATCCTGAAGCTAAAACTCAAATACTTTGGCCACCTAATGAGAAGGAAGGACTCACTGGAGAAGAGCCTAATGCTGGGAAAGATCGAGGGCAATAGAAGAAGGGGACGACAGAGAATGAGGTGGCTGGATGGAGTCACTGAAGCAGTAGGCGTGAGCTTAAATGGACTCCAGATGATGGTAGAGGACAGGAAGGCCTGGAGGAATGTTGTCCATAGGGTCGCGATGGGTCGGACACGACTTCGCAGCTAACAACAACATAGATAAAGGACAGATTTCGTGAAGAAGGTTATAATGGAAACCTAGAACCAGTAAGGAGTAAATAAAAAAAATTGCTGGATATGGATTTACAGTGTAGTCCACTGCTGCAATACTTTAACTTATGTACCTAAAAGACCTAACTCAACATCTTACATGAATGTCAAGTTTTCTTTTTTCCTTCTCAATCTCATAACAATTCACAATTTGTTTGGAAATGTTCTAGGCAATGGGTCAAATGGTTTTCCACGTCTAACCTGTGCTTTCCCGCTAGTTTTTTTTTTTTATTATTTATTTATTGACACAAGTGAAATTTGAAGGAGACATATTTCTGACAAGGAAAATAAAGAAAGGCCAAGGAAAGGGACTTTTCCAGCCTAACTGCTGTATGGTAGGTAAGTTTGGAGACTGTCTTCAACCTGCTGTGTGACAGTATTCCATCAAAAATATCACCTATGCCCACTGCAGTTGATCTTGAAAGTAGTTTTACTTTGTAATACATGGAAAATATAACTAAACATCTCCCATAAAATATTCTATAAATGTGGTGCCAAAACTAAGAATTTCCTATCCTTGGGTAGTAATCAACCCAGACAATTTGAAGCACCTGGACTAAGACTATGAAGATGCTTCTATTTAGCTTTGTGACTCACAGTAATTTAGAGCAGTGTAACCAAAGCTAGAGAGTTCCAGAAAAACATCTACTTCTGCTTCATTGACTATGCTAAAGCCTTTGATTATGTGGATCATAACAAACTCTGGCAAGTCCTTAAAGAGATGGGCGTACCAGACCATCTTATTTGTCTCTTGAGAAACCTATATGCGGGCCAAGAAGCAACAGTGAGAACTGGACACGGAACCACTGATTGGTTCAAAATTGGGAAAGGAGTCCGGCAAGGCTGTATACTGTCGCCCTGCCTATTTAACTTATATGCAGAGCACATCATGAGAAAGGCAGGGCTAGATGAATCAAAAGTTGGAATTAAGATTGCCGGAAGAAATATCAACAACCTAAGATACACAGATGATACCACTCTAATGGCAGAAAGTGAAGAAGAACTAAAGAGCCTCTTGTTGCGGGTGAAGAAGGAGAGTGCAAAACTTGGGTTGAAACTAAACATTAAGAAAACCAAGATCATGGCATCTGGCCCTCTCAATTCCTGGCAAATAGATGGGGAAGAAATGGAGGTAGTGACAGATTTTATTTTCCTGGGCTCCAAGATCACTGCAGATGGGGACTGTAGCCAAGAAATTAAAAGACGCTTGCTCCCGGGGAGGAAAGCCATGGCAAATCTAGACAGCACAATAAAAAGCAGAGACATCACCCTGCCAACAAAAGTGCGTATAGTCAAGGCTATGGTCTTCCCAGTTGCAATGTATGGCAGTGAAAGTTGGACCATAAGAAAGGCTGAGCGCCAAAGAATTGAGGCCTTTGAACTATGGTGCTGGAGAAGACTCCTGTGAGTCCCTTGGACTGCAAGGCGATCAAACCGGTCAGTCCTAGAGGAGATCAATCCTGACTGCTCTTTAGAAGGCCAGATCCTGAAGCTAAAATTCAAATACTTTGGCCACCTAATGAGAAGGAAGGACTCACTGGAGAAGAGCCTAATGCTGGGAAAGATCGAGGGCAATAGAAGAAGGGGACGACAGAGAATGAGGTGGCTGGATGGAGTCACTGAAGCAGTAGGCGTGAGCTTAAATGGACTCCAGAAGATGGTAGAGGACAGGAAGGCCTGGAGGAATGTTGTCCATAGGGTCGCGATGGGTCGGACACGACTTCGCAGCTAACAACAACAAACCACTATCCCACTCTGGTTACCTGCAATATTAAATATATTTATGAAGTTTGTACCTTTAAATGGATTCTAGTGTTCGAAAAGATATTTTTCTATTAAATAACATAGCTTGGGTAGAAGAGAGGGTGCCTTTAGTGTGGAATTCATCATGTCAAAAATGACAACACATTGACAAATCTGCATCTTTTGTACAGAGAAGCTGCTAATTTTGGATGCAGTTTTAAAATGCAATTAATTCTTTGTAACCAATTAATAGCAGCTGGAACACCCAGAGTCTTCCAACCCTGCAATTTATGATGTGAAATGATTTAGTTTATCTGTAATTGCCAAAATCCTGAAAAGTACACATGAATGCGAATGAATTGGAGTTACAGATGGAGACTAAAACAATATTACTGCATAGATCTCAACCGATATATAAGAACTTCATCCAAAATCTGGAATATCTCAAATCTGTGTCAATGCCATCAGTATGCAGAGGAAATGCATAGGCAATACAGTTACTCAAGCCATTGTTTTCCTTCCCTATAAAGAAACCATGTTAGATTTTAAATGGATTTTTTTCTTAATAAAAGCAATTATCTTTTTTAAAAAAATAGCACTGTATTTTATATAAAATAAGTTTATTAAAATAAACATAATAACACAATACAAATAATATATATTTAAATTTTTCTGCTATCTTCCCTTATTTAGTATATAAAAGCCTTTATCATCAATCTTTTTATACTTTTGTAATATAATCCATAAATAGACACCAATCTTTAATAAAAATCTTTTTAGATTGATTTTTCATTAAACACATCAGTAAGTCATCTCTGCCAAGTCCATAACTTTAAATATCCAATCTTCAACATTTTGAGCTTCCTTATTTTTCCATTTCTGCACTTAACAATAATTTTGCCACAATTATCATATATAACAATAAGGCACCATGCGTTTCACTCGGTTATTCTTCCATACACCCTAGCAAATATGGTTGTGGTTTCATCTGAAAAGGATTCCAAGTGCAGTATATATAGTAATAGGTTTTTAAATAATATAATAAATAATATTATATTATATAAAATATTACGTAGTATAATGTTTATATATCATATATATTATGTTATATACTATATTTATTTCCTCCCTCTTTTTCTCCATTTCTAGCATTTCCTTGAATTATTGCAGTAAATTTAATATTTTTAGTTTACATAACATTTTACATGGAATTTATAGAAACATTTTTTTTCAGATTCATCTTACAAATATTCTTGTTTGTTTGTTTTGATCAATGAAGGTGGATGTTATGTATCCAGATGCAGACAGCTGCATAGCAACAGCCACTAGGGGGCGTTGGCCTGGACGGTTTTGGTGGGAAACCTAGTTTCGGCGGGAAACCTAGGGCCAACCCCATTGGCTGGTCGCCTACCTGGCTAGGTATTTAAGGAGGCCAGGTAGCCCTTGTTCTCCAGTATGCACCCCCCTCACAATAAAGAGCTGAACACGTACTCCGGCTGGCGTCTCTTCCTTGCGTCAGACCCACTACATAACAGTGGATGCTAGTGAATGCCCTTTAGGCTATCTTCTTTACTGTGGTGGGAAGAAAAAAAAAACATTGCTCCCAGTGATATCAAGAAAGATTTTTAAAATGCTGTTATACAGTCTTATTCTCTGCCATTCTGGGAAATCAGCTTCTAAGACTTTGCTTTGTTTGAAGGACCCTGTGAATTCTGGATTAAACTTTCTAAGGTGGCTCTTCCACTAAGCCCTTAGAAGAAGTGCTATTTGCCCCTTTATGTTGCTTTTTAGGGTCTTAAGCAATGCCTGATTTTAAAAATCAAAGCCAGGCTGATTGTCTCATCTCCAGTATATTGCTCTGTTTCTCTGTTTGGCTAGGCGTCTTTTCCATCTCTTTCATTCCCAACAATGGCATCTCTGCTCATTACAGCAACAACATGCTGAATTCTGGGAACCATTGTTTCCCCCAAATTAACTGTCGCCAGAATACAGATTTCTGATTTTAAACCAAAGAGAGCTTCTCAGAGGAAATTCAATGAAACAAGAGAAGGAAAAAGTACACCATTTCTTCCCAAAGTGGGAAGCTTAAAATAATTTCTGGGGAGGGCTAAAAGTTCTCTCCATGGTCACTGTAACTTATACCTTCAGATGAGGATCATGCTGTTCATATCCTGCCTAACTCATCCTGCTCTTAAAATAAGCAGCTGTGACTCCTATTATATGGATATATATACAGACTTTGCACTTGGAATCTTCAATCTGATACTATCAGGTCTCCAGGAAGCTGTCTGTATGTTTTTCTTTGCCACAGAGCAGAGCTGAAATGAGAACATTCGTGGCAATGTCACAAAAATGGGTGGAACAATTGGATTTTACTGTTCTGTGAGGCTGGGGCAGAGCTTAGGAGCTATTATGATGCTGAACCACATAGAGCTTATTTGGTTGGGTACCTACTGAGAAATTTTTTATTTTATTTATTTTATTTTAATTCCATTTATATCCCGCCCTTCTCCGAAGACTCAGGGCGGCTTACAAGCTTAGCAGTAGCCTTCATTCTATGTATATGCCTGCTTATTAGGACTTTCACACACACCCCAAGCGGCATTATTACAAAGTCAGCTTAATTGCCCCCAACAATCTGGGTCCTCATTTTACCTACCTCGGGAGGATGGAAGGCTGAGTCAACCTTGAGCCTGGTGGGATGCGAACCTGCAATAATTGCAGGCAGCTGGGGTTACTTAAGGAGGCATTAGCCCACTGCTCCACCAAGGCTCTATAATTGTATACCCATGAAGGAAAACGATAATCATATGCCATTCTAAGGATGTGCAATGGAAACCATGAAGCAAGCAAACAAAAACAGACACACACACACACACACACCACCCAAGAACTCAATCATGGTCCTTCTTCTCAAGCAACCACAGCTCCTGAAGTCTCATAATACAAAAAAGAAAAACATAATAAATTGCTAAATTCTCCTCTACTTTTTTAAAAATATATACTGTATGCATTTTCCTCTGCCATTTATCTTTATGCATGGGATTGTAAAATTGACTAAAAATTGATTAGAAGAATTAGTTTGGGTACATTGACAAGATATTTAGCATGACTAGGTTGAACAAAGGGTCTTCTCTTCTTCTTCTCTTTCCTCCTCCTCCTCCTCCTCCTCCTCCTCCTCCTCCTCCTCCTCCTCCTCCTCCTCCCATATTTAGTATAACTTATGCTGAAATACATTTTGTCTTATGAGGATTTTCAGCAGATGATCTTCGTATCTACTCTTCAAAGTCTATGCAGTTCTCTCTTTTTAATCCTTTCTTTAAAAATATAGGTGAAATATAACAACAAGAAGCTATGATAAAGTACAACCAAAAATATAAATATAGTGATAATAAAATCAGCAGATAATATACAGAGTAGTGATTAACAAGTGACATATGAAGAAGCTAAAACTGTATCCATACATTGTTAGCTTTAACTAGTTCAGTTCTTCTTCAGTCTAGCCATACAAGCCATCTGTTCCTCCATCTTTTCAGTTTTGATACAATATATTATTTCAATACCAAGATATTTTATAATATAGAACAAACCAGCAGTTGGAAGAAGAGGTGAAATTAGAGTAAATTGAAAAATAGATCACAAACAAACTATACTACTGCTCACCCCAAAATAATTATTTTCTTGGGGAAGAATTAATTAATTTTGAAGGGTGAAAGTACCAATAGGACCAGGGTATGGAGATTCAGAGAACCTCTGGATGACAGACTCGGAGTCTTCTGCCTTCTAATCGGTGTGGCTGAACCTCGTTGTAACAGTTAATTTATAAGTGCTTCCCATTCATTGTATCCTTTTTTTTAAAATGACCATCTCAAGTATTTGAGCATCCTCTGTTTCATTTCAGCACAATTGTATGTCTCAAGCAGCTTCTGTTCAAAAACACATTAATCTTCACAACGAGACTATATGGCTTGTAAATTTTTAACTGCAGATAAACTGTTTATATTTTTCTGTATAGCAGCCATTGATATGAGCAATCCAACTTTACAACAAAGAAGAGGCATTTAAAAGAACAGACCCCACTGCAAAAGAAAAATACTACATTCGCACAGAAAAAAAGACACACATTATTGCTGGAGATAGAGAGCAATTAATTTGAAAGTTGAAAAGGGGGAAATCTTTCTAAAGTAGAAAATGTTCTTCTCAATTATATCATATTTAAGGTGATTTAAGGTGCTAGTACTTACCTTTAAAGCCCTACATGGCCTAGGCCCGGGATATTTGCAGGACCGTCTGCTGCCGGGGACGACTTCCCATCGCCCAGTACGCTCCCACAGAGAGGGCCTCCTCAGGGTGCCATTGGCTAGACAATGTCGGCTGGTGACGCCTGCCCTTTGGAATCAGCTCCCCCGAGAACTTCGGATGGCTCCGGATCTCCGGTCCTTTCACCGCGACCTCAAAACTTTCCTTTTTCATCAGGCTGACCTGGACTGATGACGGGTTTTTAAAATGTTTTAATTTTTAATTGTTTAGTTAATTTATTTTAGGGCTGTTTATTTAATTTCTCTTAACTTTTGTATTGTTGTTTTTATTGTTGTTAGCCACCCTGAGTCCTTTGGGAGATAGGGCGGCATATAAGTCCAAATAAATAAATAAATAAATAAATAAATAAATAAATAAATAAATAGACATCTCAATCAGATGCCTCTGAAAAATACATAACATAAAAATAACAATAAAAGCTATTCATAAATGAGCAATTTGATATTTCCAGATTGATGTTTATCATATGATAAATCATTATCACTTAATTTTAGCTTTTGAGCTTTTGCTAGATTTTAAACTGCATTGTATGTATCATCATCATCATCATCACCACCACCACCACCACCACCACCATCATCTGTGGTGGGCAGCATATGCACTGAGAAATGAATTAAAATAAGGACAATACTCCCTCTGATGATTGATCCTTAGCAAAAATTATGACTGATAGCCTTATTCTCCATCAGTTTGTTAAATGTAATTTAATCATGGTCACTATCATCACATAGTATGAAACCAAATTAATTTAATGATCCATTTCTTTTTTCTGTCTAAAATTCCCCATTGTCCAACTTCATTGGATGTACTTAGTTCTACCATCAAAGCTATGACTGATACATTTCTTTAGTATCTTTACTATTGTTTAGTAAGGATGCTGGGATGTTTATGCAGTCATAGAGGATTATCTTAAATGTAAATGGCAGTTCCTATTCTATTGAACTGTTATTTTTTTCATTGTCTGTGATATATTTATCATGAATGCAGGCTTTAATGCTTTGTACATGATGAGGTTGTACTATACAACAATTTTCAAGAATAAATGATGATACTTTTATCCTTAAAATCTTTGCGTATACTCTGCAGTGTGTAATCATGGTAATTTATTTTTTTTAGGTAACACTGAAACATTACAAAGTTATATCACATGATAGTTTAATGAAGAGAAGGGCGAGGGGTGACATGATAGCAGTGTTCCAATATCTCAGGGGCTACCACAAAGAAGAGGGAGCCAGGCTGTTCTCCAAAGCACCTGAAAGCAGGACAAGAAGCAACGGATGGAAACTAGTCAAGGAGAGAAGCAACCTAGAACTAAGGAGAAACTTCCTGACAGTTAGAACAATTAACCGGTGGAACAACCTGCCTCCAGAGGTGGTGAATGCTCCAACACTGGAGGTTTTTAAGAAGAGACTGGACAGCCATTTGCCTGAAATGGTATAGGGTTTCCTGCCTGAGCAGGGGGTTGGACTAGATGACCTCCAAGGTCCCTTCCAACTTTATATATTATTATTATTATTATTATTATTATTATTATTATTATTATTATTATTATTATTATTATTATTATTATTATTATTGTTGTTGTTGTTGTTGTTGTTATTATTATTATTATTATTATATTATTATTATTATTAATTATTATTATTATTATTGATATATACTTTTGAAAAAAGATTTGACTATTGTATTATATCATTAGTTATGAATGAATATCCTGTGAAATTGCAAAGAGCAAATATGTGCAAACCCAAATGCATTAGGATTAAATATGTTAGAATTTGTTCACAACTGAAAAACAAAAACTATTTAACTTTTCTAATAAATCTCTGCTGAGAACCTGACAACATTCCATTATTAATATATATGTATATGTATGTGTGTGTGTATTATGAAAGTATTTTATTTGAATAAAACATTCAATGGTGATAATTATTCATGTACTGTATTAAGAGAACAGATCATAAACTCTTTATTGTGTTTGAATTTCTAAACTAATCGCTCAATGAGATTGTTTCTTTAAATTTGAATACATAATGAATTCAACATGAGAAAGAGGGACATCCTGCTTTTTACAAGGTATTTTAATTTTGTTTTGGATTTATCATACCAATATGGTACAATATGGTAGTGCTGGGCTGTACAATATATTCAGAGAAAATTCTGACCTACAGTGCAGAGCTCTTTCACAAACTATCCCCCTCCCCTCCAGACAATTTCCCATTTTGGAAATTGTTTCAGTAAATTGTAAACAGGAAGTAGAGACACTTGTTCTGCATCATGGCCAAAAATTCAAGGGAATAGAGAAAAAGTAGACTGACTCAAAGAAGCTGTGTCTTCGGACCAAACCCCCTACACATTCTGCTTCTTGGAACTATAAATTCTAATTCCAATCTGAAAATTCAACCATCAGCTGAGAGTTTATCACCTCTATCAAGATGAAAGTGAAAGTATGGAGAGATACAGAGATGTCAGGTTGTATGAAAGGGCCAGCTTTAAATAGAAACTGGGAGCACCCACTGTTGGCCGTGCCCACTTTGTTCCCAACCACCCACCTCAGCCCTTTCACAGCTAGCTTTCCCCTTGCCCTCCCCCATTGATTCTCCATGGTCAATGGCCCCCTGGCTGTCTGCCCCAGCCCTTTGGCCTGGCACTTTCCCCCAAGCATCATTTGTCCCATTTTGACAGCCCTCTCTGCTGCTTTTGCCTTTGCTTCTGGGGTCTGGCCTGAATGGCAAATGGGCAGTTCACTTGCTGCTCCCCCCACAGCACCAGCAGCCACATGTCACCACCATTGGTCTGGTGTCCCCCCCCCGCATTGCCAGCAGATGTGCATCACCACCTTTGACCTGCCACCCCTTTGCAGCACATGCAGCCATGCACTACTGCAAATGATCTTGCTGTCTCCCCCAGCCTGCCACTGATCCTGTCACACAATGCCCCCCCAAGCCCTCTTGGTTGTCTCTCCAGTGCCATTGCTGCTGCCCGCCACCTGATTGGCTGGTGGCTTATTGTCCCATGGAATGAAATGCCTGGGACAAATGGTGCCTAGGGAAAAGGGCCAGACCAAAGGGCTGTGGGCAGAGGGCCACATGGCCATTGGCTATGGAGAATTGTTGTGGGCCAGTGGAGGAGGAAAGTTAGCTGCAAATGGGCTGAGGTGGGTGACTGGGGGTGAAGTGGGCATGGCCAATGGTGGACACCAATCCGTTCATCGGCAGAAATGATTTTCTTTAAGTTCAGTGAGGCATTGGACCCATTTCTACAATTTCCATCTCCTATTTGTTTTTCTATGTCCTATTTGTTTTTCTGGAAATTCCACCACCTATCCAGAACATAATAATTTTATTCTCTGCCACTTAATCTTGATCAACTGTAAGGAATTTTCTGTATCTCAACCAATGGCCTAAATTGGATTGGATGCTAAGATTTTGCTATTAGTTCCACTGTAACTTTCCCTCTTAACTTTGATTATGGACTGTTAATGAATGTAAAGTCTTGAGGCCAGGACATTTGCCGATTCTTCTTCAGAATTAAACCAAGGGTCCCTACCATTACTCAGAATTGTTGTGATTTTGTTTGGGTATATGGTATCACAACATTTGCTCACTCTGAACCAGACAATGTTTAAACTTTAATACTTTAAACTAAGATTGTACCTGTAATGTATTCACCACAAATGGTTTTAAATCACTTGCTTAATGTCTCTTCACTTGCTTAATGTCTGACCTAGACTTCTGTGTTATGTAACAGTTGCTGTTACTGAGCCAGACTTGCTGTCTCCAGGCTGATAATTAGGTTTTGGGCGGGAAACTGCTACTTTAAACCTATTGGTCGCCACCTAGAGGCCAACCATATAAATAGCTGTGCAGCAGCCATTAGCTTGCTTCTGTTCTGAGTTAATAAACTTTGTTTGCTGTTTCAACACTTCATCTCACTTAATGTCTAACGAACCGAAGATATAACAGTACAGACTAAGCCATCTGCAATCCAATACTATCTCTTTTGCAGTTCTTAGAACCTCCCCTCCACCCCAAATTTGGCCTAATGTATTGCAGGGTTTTTTAAAAAGATAAAATGAGTGCCTTAAGTCTTGCACAGAAGACCTTAAAACCTCAAAATTTGAGTTCCCTGATTCCACCAATGCACAGCCCCTAATGTTGCCTTAAATCAATGGAAGTTTCACATCCTAAATCAAGATATTGTTGGATTTTAACAATATCTCTTACTTGGTAAAGCTAATTAAGGCTCCTTCAAGTTCAATAAAATATAGATAGCTACAATATGTATCTCAGGGCTGAACTTAAAAATTCAATAATATTGTCAAACAAAAAAAGAGGCTTATTGTTAAGAATCTCATAAGATTCAAATATTAAAATTGTATCTCAAGACTAGCTGGAAATTTTTACAAGGGACAGGCCTACACATTTGTAGGACTTTAATAGTAGCTGAGCAAATTAGAGTCAATGTGCTTGGGGCAGAAAGTCAGATTCCCAGATCTCTTGGGCACATGTTCTTCCAGAAAAAGAAGAAGGTATAAATAAAGTGATTTAACTAAGTGAATTCTGAATTGCCCTTAAATCTGAAGCAATAATCTCCTAGACACTAGACCTTTAATTTTGAATAAAGAAGAACTTCATGACTGCATAAGGATATCTATCCTTAGCTATGCTTTATCTAAGACAAGAAGATACAAAAAGCTAATATGACTAGGATGAACTACTGTAGGCATGAGGACCAATACCTAAGGGTGAAATGCTTCCTGATTTCAATCCCAATTAGCATTTACATGAGAAAACAGTATGGGGGATCGAGACAGGAGAACAGATAACTAATTTGAGTACTCCAGGCAAGATTACAAAAGGAAATGACATACCTTGACATACTTGGATCTCTCTAATATTCAGGTTTGCTAGGATTTTAAAATGTAATTTAGGGGCATTTCAAATGGAAAGTAGGATATCTAAGCCATCAGGTCCAACATGGGTTGGTGCTGCACAATATTGTTATGTACGAATTTGTTTATAATTTCAGTGTTTATGGATATACATGGCACTATTCTATTTCTTACGTGATCCTTGTGTGGTTAATATCAGGCATTAAAGGAGGATGATAAAGCCAATTTCAGGGCAGAACCAGCAGAAAAGAGAAACAAGAAGTACAAACAAGTTTAATCTTACAAATATTTCCTGATGAATATACAAATAATTCTCATAGCTCAATACTGTTATCTTATACTCTATGACTCCAAGGCTTAAACTTGGATATATTCAAACCAGAAATTCTTTTTAGCTGCAAAGTACATTGGAGGCATGGAAACATCCATAAATTAAGGGAAGACAAAGTCACAGTTGTTATCCTGGTAACTTTCCTCATGGTTAGATTCTGAAGTGACTGATGGATTTTCAACTAAGTCAAGAAATGTATTTAATAATTTAAAAAGAAATTTAGTATTATGAATATAATATCCTAGCAAATGATATTCTTAGGTTGGATGATATATTATCAGTAGCTGTTTGTTTTGGCACAAGAAATACTCTAATCAGGTGGTTCATAGATTGTCTTGTAGAAGGCAAGGGAATACTATTTCTTGTAGACATGCCAATGCACCATTGTTGCTACTTTGTCATGCTGTTGTTTGCAATCAGTTTGGGCAATCTTCTTGCAGCAACTAACTAGGTAAGTCCACTGTTTTTTTCAGCCAGTTTGCAAAGGCAGTATTTGCTATCTATTGCTGTCTTCTCAATTCTGGCTTTGCATGCATTTGATCTTAAGGCTTGGTCTTGTGCAGTTAGAATTAGCCCCACAGTCTCTTTCTTCAATTTTTCTGCTTAGCCATTGCCAGGTTTTACTGTTATTTGCTTATTATTATTTTACTATTTATTGGTCACACAATTTCAGTGGACTCTGGGCAGATATTTATGAACAGGCAGCCTTTATTACTATCATGGCAGCCACTTTGTAAGGGTGAAAATGAGTTGTCTATCATTCCCAGAAGACTGCTTATCATTTTCTTACAGTAAAACCACAATTGGGCCATTTTTTGCGTGACACAAATGACCTAGCTACCACATCTTCCAATCTCCTAACTTACCCTTAGCTGGGTCTCTCATGCACCATCCAGTTTTACAATTCTGCCCTATTTCCTCCCCTAACTTTCCTTCCCCTTAGGGTGATTTTTAAATGATAGGTGAGGATTGGGAGACAGGAGAAAGAGCCACAGCCTGGCCTTAGACAATGATCATGCAAAAGATATTTCAGTCCATAGAAGGAAAGGGGGCATGTTTTCTGGAAAATAAAAGTAAGGAAGGGGGAAAGTGCTTTCAGAGTTGCAAGATTCTGTTATTGTAACCTTACATTAAAGATAGTTCTGATACTCATGGCTTGTACTTCTTGTCTGAACTGTCTCAGAAGGGTGACATTTTTCAACCAGCTTTTTGACAGTTGTAGACTGTATCCGTAGGGACGTGGTGGCTCAGTGGGTTAGGACGCTGAGCTTGTCAATAAGAAGGTTGGCAGTTTGGCGGGTCGAATCCCAAGTGCTGCATAACAGAGTGAACGCCTGTTACTCATCCCAGCTTCTGCCAAACTAGCAGTTCAAAAGCACGTAAAAATGCAAGTAGAAAAATAGGGACCACTACGGTGGGAAGGTAACAGTGTTCTGTGCGCCTTTGGCATCTAGCCATGCTGACCACATGACCACGGAGACGTCCTCAGACAAGCGCTGGCTCTTCGACTTTGAAATGGAGATGAGCACCGGCCCCTAGAATTGGAAATGACTAGCATGCATGTGCAGGGGAACCTTTACCTTTACCTTTAGACTGTATCCAGGGAATGTTGGAATATTCCCTCTTTGAGGACTTCAGGTAGCACTCTCTTCCACTGCCCATTATGTCCACAAGTATCTGTTCCATAGGAAGCAATCCCTGTTTTGCACAACTAATCTGTGTCTGACCATAAATGACAGGAACTGCTGTTCATTTTTTGAAAAATATGCATGGAAAGTGTTCACTCTGGTCTCATAACTTTCATGTTTTCCTCTGAATTTATGGGCTTTGACCACTTTATAAGCCTCTGGGGAAATCCTGAACAGCAAAACCACAGCCAGCACAGTGATATCACCCCAGCCTAGCCTTATTTATTCCTGATGGATTGGCAAGATGAACCATGCCCATCAGATTAGTGATACAATTGAAAATTACAGACTTGTGTTAAATAATTTCATGTATAAGAATAAGTAATTTTGTTATAAATGAAAATCATGTTATCTGAAATGAACGTCTAGGGTTCTGAATATTTATATACATTATATATATATAACTTTTATATACAAACCTCAGTACTTGAAATCAAAGATTAAAAATAGCACGGTAACTGGCAACCTACAATTACTAGCAACACTCAGTGAACAGAAATGGAATCAATTCCTGTCTTGAAGAAATTCCACATACTGGAAATTTCTTTTATTTTTTATTTCCAGTTATAAAGCTTAACAGGAAAACACATATATAATTGCAACAGATACACATATTCCCTATTATTGTTCAAATATCTGATGGGGATAAATTGTTTTCTCAAAAATATGTAATTGAATTATTCTATCTGCAACTTCACAATTTATAGTCTATGCAGCCTGCTCAAGTTTTCAATGAGCACCTTTTAGAGTATGTATGTATCTTTGCATGTACTGTATGTACAGTATTTCCAAATGTCAGTGAATAAAAGTAATTTCAGATCATTCGCTTATTTGTTCATTGTCAACTAAGCCCAAGAATGATGTAAAACAATCCAGCCAGGATTCATTTCTTTATTTGGTTACACACAATAGATAGAATATCATCAGACTAAAATCTCTCTACTCTTACCCTAACAGGTATATACTGGGATATTCTCAGGAGTGGCTACTCTAAATCTCTCCCCCGTCTCCTAACTCTGAAGTGTGGTCCCACTCCCCTTTATGCCATGTGCTCCTCCTTCTTGTGAATCTGCTGCTTCCATCACATCAGCTCTTCCTCCTTTAAATTTCTGGGAGTCTACCTCTGTGAAGATCTGACCTGGAAAGTTAACACAACCCAGGTGACTAGAAAGCCCCAACAGAGGCTTCACTTTCTTAGGGTCTTGCGGAAGAACAGGGTAGAACAACAGCTAATGACCCTCTTTTACCGGTCTACCATAGAGAGCGTCCTCTCGTATGGTATTGTGGTTTGGTATGCCGGTCTGACAGCCGCGGATAGGAAAGTATTACAGAGGGTAGTGAGCACAGCACAAGACATTGTGGGCTGTTCCCTGACACCACTGGATGACATCGCCAGGGCTCGTTGCCTTGGAAGAGTGAGGAAGATTCTCAGGGATGACTCACACCCTGGACGGTATCTCTTTACTCTCTACCATCCGGTAGGAGATACAGGAGTATAGCCAGCCGTACCAACAGGCTGAAAAATAGCTTTTATCCGTGGGCTGTTAGGCTTTTAAATGGGACATAATCTTATGCAGAATTGACTTGGGAGGCCGGTGTGTGGTGTAGTTGGTTCACATAGTGTGGTGGGATGGAGGGTTTGTTGTCACTGTGTGTTGGGGGGAGAGAGCACAGGGGGAGGCTCAGCTAATCTCAATGTACACATGTTTTTACTTTGACAATAAAGGTTTATTTATTTATTTATTTATTTATTTATTTATTTATTTATTTTTTATTTATATTTATATACCGCCCTTTCCCTGAGGACTCAGGGCGGTTTACAGGGAATTAAAAATCAAAACGTACAAAAGTTAAAACCAGTTAAAAAATATTAAATTCACCCTGTACACTTAAAAACCCCAGTTAAAATTTTCTCCTCAGCCTGGGCCCGAGAGCTCGAAGAGCCAGGTCTTCAGGCCCCGGCGGAATGATCGGAGGTCGGGGGCAGTCCTCAGCTCCACCGGCAGCTGGTTCCAGAGGGCAGGCGCTCCCACTGAGAAGGCCCTATCCCTGGGTGTCACCCGCCCGCAATCTCTCACCGGCGGCACCCTGAGCAGACCCTCCCTGTGGGAGCGCACTGGGCGAAGGGCGTTTGATGCCGGCAGCAGGTGTTCCCTCAAATATCCCGGACCCAGGCCATGTAGGGCTTTATAGGTGATAACCAGCACCTTGAATTTCACCCGGAGGGCAACCGGAAGCCAATGTAGCTCGCGGAGTAGAGGTGTTACATGGGAGTATCGGGAAACCCCCATTACAACTCGCGCGGCCGCATTCTGCACCAGTTGAAGCCTCCGAGTGGCCTTCAAGGGCAGCCCCATGTAGAGAGCGTTACAGTAGTCCAAACGGGAGGTCACAAGCGCATGAGTGACTGTGCGTAGGGCGTCTCGGTCCAGATAGGGACGCAACTGGCGCACCAGGCGAACCTGTGCAAAAGCCCCCCTGGTCATGGCTCCTATGTGATCTTCAAAATTGAGCCGTGAATCCAGGAGGACGCCCAAGTTGCGAGCCCTATCAACGGGGGGTAACACCTCACCCCCCATCATTAGAGGTGGAATAACATGGTTATCCCGAGACGCCGATATGCACAGCCACTCAGTCTTGGCGGGATTGAGACGAAGCCTGTTTCTCCCCATCCAGACCTGAACCGCCTCCAGGCACCGGGACATCACGGAGAGGGCATCACTGGGTTGGTTCGGGGTGGAAAGAAAAAGTTGGGTATCATCAGCGTACTGGTGATACCCCACCCCAAAACCACGAATGATCTCGCCCAGCGGCTTCATGTAGATGTTGAACAGGAGAGGTGAGAGAACCGACCCCTGAGGAACTCCACAAATGAGAGACCTCGGGGCGGATCTCTGCCCCCCTGTCAACACCGACTGCGAACGGCCCCGGAGGTAGGAGGAGAACCACCGTAAAACGGTGCCTCCCACTCCCAACCCCCTGGGACGCCGCAGCAGGATACCATGGTCGATGGTATCGAAAGCCGCTGAGAGATCTAATAGGACCAGGACAGAGGAGCAACCCCTGTCCCTAGCCCTCCAGAGATCATTCACCAGTGCGACCAATGCCGTCTCCGTGCTGTGTCCGGGCCTGAAGCCCGATTGGTACGGGTCCAGATAATCAGTTTCCTCCAGGAACAGAGGGAGCTGATGCGCCACCACACTCTCAACAACCTTCGCCAGAAAGCGAAGGTTGGAGACTGGACGATAGTTGTTTAAAACAGCCGGGTCCAAAGCAGGCTTCTTGAGGAGGGGTCTCACCACCGCCTCCTTCAAGGCGGCAGGGAAGACACCCTCCTTCAAAGAAGCAGTTATTACTGCATGGAACCAGCCTCGTGTTCCCTCCCGAGCCGCATAAGCTAGCCAGGAGGGGCACGGATCCAACAAACAGGTGGTGGAGCTCAGTCTCCCCATGATCCTGTCCACATCATCAGGGGAAACAGGGTCGAACTCAGTCCAGATAACATGCTCAAGACCGCCTGATTCTAAAGTAGTTAGACTTCGCCGTCCTTATCGCCGCAAGATAAGACCTTATAAAGGTTCTTAACTGCAATCGGTCGGATTCGGATCGGCTGGATCTCCAACTGCTCTCTAGACCTCGTCTCCGACGCTTCATCTCCCGGAGCTCCACAGAGAACCATGGGGCCCAACGGGATCTGCGCCGAGTCAGAGGTCGCATGGGTACAACGCAGTCGAGTGCCCTGGTAGCAGCCGTTTCCCAGGCCTCCACCAGAGCATCGACTGGGCTGTGGGTAAGGGTGATAGGTATCGGCCCAAGTGCCCTCTGGAACCGGTCCGGGTCCATTAGGCGCCTGGGGCGGAACCACCTGGTCGGTTCCGCCGCCCAGCGGCGGGGGATGGCATGACGGAAAACCAGCCTCAGGAGGTAATGATCTGACCATGACAGAGGGGTGATAGATGGAGAACCCCCTCCCAGATCATCCAACCACTGTCCAGACAGGAACACCAGGTCGAGAGTATGATCCCCCTCGTGAGTAGGGCCCTCAATAACCTGGGTCAGGCCCATGGCTGTCATGGAAGCCATGAACTCCCGAGCTAACTCCGACGACCCCCCCAGTGATGGCAGGTTGAAGTCACCCAGGACTATAAGCCTGGGGAACTCCACCGCCAACCCTGAGAGGGTGTCGAGCAGCTCAGGCAGGGCTGTTGCCACACAGCTGGGCGCCAGGTATGTGAGCAACAAGCCCAACTGAACCCGAGGACCACATCTCAAGAGGAGGGATTCACTCCCGGCCATCTGGACAATGGTGGCCTCCCGGGGACACAAGGTCTCCCGAATAACCACTGCCACCCCACCACCCCTGCCCTGAGCCCGTGGCTGGTGCAGCACCCGGAAACCTGGCGGGCATAACTCGGTGAGAGGCACCCCTCCCTCCGAACCCAACCAAGTTTCCGTGATGCACGCTAGATCCGCACATTCCTCCTCGATCAGATCACGGATAAGGGGAGCTTTGTTGACTACGGATCTAGCGTTAAAATAGACCAACCTGAGCTCAGGGGCCTGATCACCCTCATCCCCGGGTAAGAGGGTGCTAACCGAAGGGTCGGAGCGCGCCACCGCTCGGAGATAGCGGGGGCGCGATCCCAGATGTTGATATGGTCCTCCGCGCAAACACCTGCTGCCATTCCCTATCGCCGTGGGGATTTGAAGCCCCACCCCCACATTCCCAGAACCAGCAGCCACCTCCCCAGACCCCGTCCCATCAGGACCTCTAACAGGACCAGACTGAGTGCCGGTTAAAGATTCCCTCCCTACCCCCCCCTCCCTCCCCCTCCCTAACTTCTTAAAATAACCGGCTAAAAATTTTATCAGGGGCCTCCTAGCATATCTTAACTCGAGGCCCCTATCTAAGCCCAGCCACCTCTCGGAATCCCAAAGCTTGGGATCGTCATTAAGGGGAGTATGGAAACAGGCAACAGGTCGCGCCCATGAGGCAGGAACTGCCCTAAGGGCATACAAGTCCGCTCCGGAATAATGATAAATCATACTGCGCTGGGATAGTCTTTAGGGCAGATGTTATGACTATGTCCAAGGATCGCTCAGTGATGGTGTATAGATGGTAAAAAAGTCCAGTAGGCATATCTCCTAATCTGCAAAGCCATCTCAGCTCTCACCTGAGATGGAAGTCCAAGGGACAACCTCAGTCGTCCTCTCACTCCGGCTGAGGGGTCCAATCAGGAGCAGAGAGAGAAAAGGGAATCCTGAGCCAGGGCCACCCCAACTGGTCTCTCACACCAGTGAGGTGGCCGCTGACCAGTCCAAAACCGTCCTCCCACCACGGTCCGGTCCCGACCACACTGGACTATCAGTAGGAGGGATCTTAATTCCCATCAGGCATGGAGCTAGCCAAATGCCTGCCTGTCAGCAGGGAAAGTAAGAACAGGCAGGCCAGGCCTCTGTCGATCCTCGCATCTCCAGCCAGCACCACCAGTCCGGGAGGGGGAAGAACAAGAGCATTCTTTCCCAACGCCCGTCCGCCAGTCCAGGCAATCTTCCAACGGCGGAGAGAGGCAATCCCAGCAGATGTATTAAGTCCGGGAATTCGCCATGTCCGCCGAGGCCGATGACCAGGCCCACCGTCTGCAGCCACCATCCGGGAGGAGAAAAGGCTCCGCGCCGCCAAAAACGGCGCCAGCCAGCTGATGATCGTAAAAAGATCTCTGACTGGTGGGATCGTCGCCGCTGCCCCTCCGACAAGCAGAGGGTATTCACGGCGAGCAAGCAGAAGAGGGAAGGCAGGGCAAGGCATCCTGGTCTTCTTGGCGCCATAGCGGAGAACAGCAGGTCGGCAGGCAGGCAAATTCTCAAACGCCGCTAGTTCAAATCAGCAAGCCGCTAGTTCGGAGGGGGGGGGCTCAGCACCACAAAAGCAGCGCCCAGCAGCTGTTTTAAAATCCCCCCAATCCCCAGAGACGCCTCGGCAAGCCGGCAGAAGAAGGAAGCAAGGAAGGCATCCCGGACTTCACATCGCTGTCGCAGTGCTCAACGCCATAGCGAAGCTCGGCAGATCGGCAGGCAGGCAGTTCTCAAGAGCCGCCAGTTCAGAGCAGCAAGCTGACAGTTCGGAGGGGGGGGGGCTCAGCGCCACGAGGAGCAGCGCCCAGCAGCTGTTCCAGAGTCCTCCCAATCCCCAGAGTCACCTCGGCAAGCCGGCAGAAGAAAGAAATCAGGCAAGGCGTCCCGGGCTTCACGGCGCTGCAACAGCGTTCGGCGCCATAATGGAGCTCGGCGGGCGGCAGTTCTCCAGCGCCGCTAGTTCGGAGGGGGGGGCTCAGCGCCGCAAAGAATAGACGTTGACTCTCTCATCCATCCATTCATTTAAAGATAGGCCTTTGGGAATGCCTGCCCTAAATTCCAGTGTTTTACATTCATAGATGTTGTAGCTCCGTGGAGATGAACCTATGGCACATGTGCCACAGGTGGCACGCAGAGCTCTCTCTGTGGGCATGTGTGCCATTGCCCCAGTCCTAGGCCTTCAGCTGGGTTTTATAAAACCTTTTCTCTTTAGGTCTCTGCTGCCATGTGCAAAAAAAAAAGGTTCAATCAATCAATCAATTTCAACTTCTCATGGGGGAAAAAAAGATCTCACAAAATTGGAATTGATTGAACTTTTTAGTCGCACCCAGTCTGCCATTACCACTGCAGCCACGCCCACCCAATGGGCCATGCCCACCCAATTGACCACACCCACCCAATGGGCATGCCCACCCAGCAGCCGATGATGCATAAGTGGGTTTTAGGTTGCAGTTTGGGCACTCGGTCTCTAAAAGGTTCACCATCACTGTTGTAGCTCATGGCTTCAACATTTCAGTCATAAAGGCTTATGCTCATGTCTTGCTAACCATTTTAAAAGTATTTGACTTTAGCTGTACTAGTTTCAAAGTAATGTTTCCTTCTTCTCCACAATACAAGCTTTGCTATATGAATAATATAGGAACCTTTGCTTGATGATGTTGGTGATTAGTGAACAAAGCCCAGCTCGGATTGGCTACTTGAAACTACTATTGTCTTCCCATTCCCCACCCCCTCCCCAATAGGGCACTGCTTTTCTAGACTAGACTTTTAAAATATGTGCTTTGTAGTCCTGGGAAGACTTTAGGCCCATCTGTGAAGAAAAAGGCTGCTGTTGGCACAATGTTTGGCCATTATGTGTACAGTTTCTATTATTGTCATGGTGGACTACGGTTCAGAGTCAGATACACATAAACCTTAAACCAACAAGAGCAGCCAGCTCCAGCATCACCAGATGGACTGCTGTCTGAGCCATAGAGGAGGTGGGTCAAAACAGCAAATAATAAACACCACTGCCATCCCTCTCTGAAGATATTATCACTCCCTCCCAGTGCAAGAGTTTAAGGGGCTGCAAAGAGACCAGAGAAAAGGCACTCTGCAAGACTGCTCATGTGGAAGGAGTCTTGTCCTCATGTGGAAGGAGACTTGCTAACTGAGCTGTGCCAGCTGTGTCTGTTAAAATGGAGCAGCAAACACAACTCTGTGTTAATGATAAACAGCTGTTAACTTCCATTTCATGCACCTTGACTAACCAACCTCACAACCCTGACTTTGAACATGGAACGGCCGATAAATCTGCTACAAGCTCTGATCCTTAGATTCCACCTGACTACTTTGCTGCGTGCTGTTTTGATTTGAAGCTCTAATAACACAAACTTCTTTATACACTACCAGGATGTGTGTTTGCAAGCCTCATTTATAGAGAACAAAACCACCCCTTTCTGTATGTTTGCTTGGCCTGGCACAAGACAGTTATTGGTTTGTGAGCAGCACTATTTTGCCTTCTACTATGCCTGACTGCTTCTTGGACTAGTTCTGGATGCTGCTGGCCACAGTCTCTCATGAGCACTGCAATTCCTTTAGCACCCTGATTGAATTGGGCTATTTGGGAAATGGAATGAAGCTGACAAGAATTCTGCTTATGTCCTCTTTTTATGGCTTAGTAACTATCAGTATTGCTGAAGGATGGGAATCTCTCCTCTACTTCAACCTGTCAGCCTGATTCTTTGTGGCCGGGGGTATAGTGCTCCTCCAGAAGAGTGATATACTACTGTATATTTCAAATCACTTGAATGATAGGCCAGCAAAATGAAAAAGTTCTCTAGTGACCTGTCATTCTGACAAGTTGAAAAATGGTCAAAGCCTCCAGCTCAGGCACTCATACATAGTTAGCGAAGCCATCCCCTACCACATGTAAAAGGCAGTCATTTATGTATGTGTTTCTCACTGGCAAGTTATACTAGATAGGAGAGGAAATACAGCCACAAAAATCCACTAGTAGCTCCCTTAAACTGTGCTGTGCTAAAGCTGTAAGGGCAACAGTAATTGTCAATTTCATCAGAATGGATTTTGATTATCAGGCTAGCCCTATTTAACTGGTTTGCTTTCTGCTGATTCAAGGACTAAGAATGAATGTCAATGTGGAAAAGCCTTCAGAATGAACATTTATAATGATGCTTTTACACCTTGTTATCTCTAGTGCCAATAAAATGATTAATCTCAAGAGTAAAAAAAAAATGTATATCTTCACTGGCAGCCTTGCAACCACTTATGAATTAACACTTATTACCCTACAGGTTTTCATGGACCACAGCTCTGATCATTAGTATCAGGATGTTAAGATCATGGATAAGAAAGGAAAAATAAATAGTAACATCGGGGAGAAAAGAAATGTAGAAATTACAGACAATGATAATGTAGAAATTAGAGAGTCACTGTCAATAGACAATGCTAATCTTTACTTTCAGTTTAAATATGACATTCAACAAATCAATCATCAATAGACATAGAGAAACCATGCTTACACTCCATTCTAAGGAGGCAATTAGAAAACTAGTAAAGAAACAAGAAGACTAGCTACTGTATATCCCCTCCAGCAGCCAACACTCAGATAAACATGGATTAACAGAATCTGCCAGAAAACAATATCTAATTAAGGAGCCACCAAGGAAGAAGCCACACCCTCACCTAAACTGGTAGGGCAAGCTACTATATATAATCAGAGCAACCCCCACATCGCTTGCATTGATGAGGTTAGTAATGAAACTTCTCAAAGAAGCAACCAAGCTTAGAAAATACCCAAAACCCCAGAGCTGGAAACTAATTTTCCAGTCTCATTTATACTGGGTTCATTAAGATGGAGTTTCTTTGTGAGATTTGAAATACTTCTTCCCAGATTTCTCTCTGTTTGGGCTAAATTGGCAATTATGAGATGAGCTGTCAACTGACTTGCCTGCTATGTCTTGGTGGATTATGCCTGTCTTCTCTTCCATCCCTTTCTCAGTCTCCCAACAAACTTTTCCTTTTAATGGGCTCTCTACCTCAACAGCTATCAAAGCAACAAACTTTCTGATTGGCTAGGTACAGATCTCCCACTCTGCCTGGAAATAGCAGCTGCCCGTCACATATATGTTTTAAGATGTTCTAAGAGGTATATATGTTCTAAGGTCCATGTAAATACATATAAATCAACATGCCAATAACCCAGTGTTTCCGCCAGTTAGCCATTAGCACCAAAGATTTTTTTTTTAATTCCATTTATATCCCGCCCTTCTCCGAAGACTCAGGGCGGCTTACAAGCTTAGCAATAGCCTTCATTCTATGTATATGCCTGCTTATTAGGGCTTTCACACACACCCCAGTGGCATTATTACAAAGTCAGCTTAATTGCCCCCAACAATCTGGGTCCTCATTTTACCTACCTCAGAAGGATGGAAGGCTGAGTCAACCTTGAGCCTGGTGGGATGCGAACCTGCACTAATTGCAGGCAGCTGGTGTTACTTAAGGAGGCATTAGCCCACTGCTCCACCAAGGCTCAGTATATTTGCTTTTAATTCCTTTCAGGATATCACCTGTCTAGCTGAGGTTTATTCCTGTTTAGTTCATTGGCTTATGGCTTATGATATACAGCAGGGGTATCAAACTCACAATGTCACGTGACGTGTCACAACATATCGTACTTTTTCCCCATTGCCAGCAATGGGGTGGGCGCGGTTTTGGTGTGATGCATTCAGCCTGTGGGCTGGCAGTTTGACACCCCTGATATACAGTGTATCAATGCTTTTTTTTACTTGGCAACTTTAAGATGTGTTGACTTTATCTCCCAGAATTCTACAGTCAGCATGCTTTCATTGACTTGGGACAATTGCAAAGGACAAGAAAACAGGAAGTAGAAACTCAGTCAAAAATAAAGTTTTTTCCAAAAATAAATAGTAAGTACTATGTTTGTTGTGCCTTTATTAACAACTACAAAAGTAACTGTTGCACTGAATGAAAACTGTAAGATCAGCATTGTTGAAGCATGGAGATTCTATAGGTCATGTCATTAGGCTGTGGAAGGAACATGATTTGTCTCATCAATGGGCTTTGTATCATTCCAAGGCCTATCCAACAAATATAAAGATGCACAGAAGACTCTGCCAGCAACTGGAACTGGATGACACCCCAGAGAAAGGCAAAGCAAGTATAATATCCTCATTTTGACAAGTGATCTTCACAAAGCATTGCTTTATGAAAAAGCTTCAAATGGGTGCCTCACTGAAGTAAAGCACTTCTATTGAAGTAAACCACAGTCTTATTTTTATAGCACTCTTGAGAGATGGTTCTCTCTTTAATTTTGCAACTCCCATCATCTACTTTTGAAATTAATTACAATGTATGATTTAAATCACCTGCTCATAAAATTGAAAGACAGATTTTATGCTGTTTTTCTGATCAGAATGACTATATGACTATAAGGTAAGCACTTTAATGAAACTGTAATGTATTCTGGTCTTAAATTGTGAAGGAAAGTAACAAAAGAGATATTTTGTCTATGGCAGTGGTGGCGAACCTATGGCATGCGTGCCAGAGGTGGCACTCAGAGCCCTCTTTGTGGGCACACATGCCATGCCCTGGAGATGGCAACTGTCCCTCTTCAACCAGCCACCCGAGGTCCCACATGGCCAGATGCATCCCAGCATGGCTGGTTTCCCTCCCCCCATCCCGTCCCTCCTGGCCTCGCATGCTCTCCTTTTCCTGGGCACAACCCACTGCATCGCCTCCTCAGCTGTCAGCCAGCTGTCCAGCTCAGAGGCAGCTTCTCTGAACTGCTGGCGGTGGGCTGCGGAGCTCCAGAGTGGATGGGTCAAGGAGCCAGCAGGCTCTGGCTGCTGACAGACGCTGTCAGCCCCCATGCGCTCACTGGCCTCTGTGTGTGGGGGCCAATGGTGTCAAGCAGTTGCCCTGGTCTTTGCCTCGCCTTGCCCTGTGGCAATGGCACCCCCTTCCTGCTTCACCTCACCCTGCAGGACAAGCCTCCTGCCCACCACCCCACCTGCCAGAGACCCCATGGATCTCCCCCAACCCTGTCTGGCCCCCACAGGCGTCCCTCCCCATGAGCTACATTGAGGTAACCACGCCTACTTTGGCCACACCCACCCAGTGGGCCGCATCCCACCTGGCACCCGGTGATAAATAAGTGGGTTTTGGGCACTCGGTCTCTAAAAGGTTCGCCATCACTGTTCTATGGTATAGTGATGGGTTGCTTTCCACACTCTGAGAATCATGAGAGTAAGCAACAGGTAATTTACCAACTGGATTTAGAAATCGTAGAGTGGGAGGTTTTGGCATGCAGGATAATTGTATGCTATTCTAAGAAGATATGAATAGAGAATATGCAGGGCTTTTTTTCTCATAGAACGCTCAGAACGGAGTTCCGGCACCTTTTTTGAATGGAACCTTGTAGGGTAGGCAAGGTGGGTTGTATGACATGTGTGAGTTCCAGCACCTTTTTCTTTTACAAAAAAAGCACTGAGAATATCTATGTGTGATTATAACATATAATTTAGATAAACATACCTAATCCAATCCATTTGAACTGTACAGGTACTGTACAGGAACTGTAGCATTAAACACTACTTCCAAAGTAAAGTAATTAGAAACAGGGACTGATAAAAAATACCCTGTCAAGTACAAGAGTTAAATGTACTGCAGTGGTTTGGGCACTGGGTTAAGATTGGTGGGACCCAGACACAGATGCATATTCAGTCTTGAAGCTCATTTGAATCACTATTTTTCAGGAAAACCTACTGCATGCTGCTTTGAGTTCCTGAAGGAAAAACAGGCTATAAATTTACTATTGTTTAAATTATATTGTGCAGTGTTAATTTTCCAATGTACTGATCTCTTTTTGTTATAGTTTATAGCCAAACAAATGTGTTTATGTTTATATCTATAGCAACCCAAATTAATTGGTTCAAAGCGGAACAAAGATCCTTTCATTGAAGGTATAGACTGAAATTCATTTATTTGTTCTTATTTTTTAATTTCTCAAATTTATATAACTGCCAATGTCACAAGTCTACCACACTGATCCAGTGCAGGTTAGTAGACATGTTTTCTTGATTTCCATATTAGGGCTGAGAGAGAACAATTGACCCAAAACTACAGTATACTGGTTCTCATATATATATACAGTATATATGGATCTTTGGTCATTCGGGTTTTTCCCCGCGTAGAACTAAAGGTGTAGGAGAAACGTTTCGACGGAATCCCATCCGTCATCATCAGGCTGGTGGCTTCAGCTTCCTTCTTCTGGGAGAAGCATGTGGCTGTTTGTTCCTCTTTTTTTAAACTGCCAGAGGGGGTGTGTTCTGTGGGTGGAGGTGTGCTCTGATTGGGTGGGGGATTAAGTGTGTTCTGATTGGGTGGGAGTGTGTTTTGAATGGTGGGGGTGTTCTGATTGGGTGGGGGTGTGTTTTGAGTGGATGGGCTGGTCTCAGCTGCCAGCCTTAGACCTGAGCTGGTGAGTTGTGCTGCTTTTGTTCGGCTTTGTGTTTGTGGTGGTGCCATGTTTTTATAGTGGGTGTCAGTTTGCTTATTGTGTGGTTTGGTGGGGTTTAAAGTGGCTGATGTTGCAGCTGTAGTTAGGTTTCTGTTTTGTGGTTGTGCCTCGTTATCATTGTGGGTTCGGATTTGCTTTTTGAATGGTTGTGTGGTGGTGATGTCATGTGATGTTATCATGAGTTTGGGTCTGGTATCATTCTTGGTGGTTGGGACTCGTCTGTCAATCAAGGCGGGTTTCCAAATGGCTGGTAGGCGAGAGGTATCATCTCGTTTGTTCATGCTGTGGGGGCGTTTTTCTATCTATATATATATTATGTAAATATGCATATATGCCTGCATTACCTGAGTGTGGGAGCATGAGTTCATACATGCTCAGTGAACTCAGTATAAATCAGTATATAGGCAAAAGAAGGAGCTTCAAAAGGAGACTAGCATAATGGTGTGCAAGAAGTTGACTATTTTTAGAGAAACAACAATTGGGAGAGAGTGAAACAGTATCCTGGAAGGAAGTATTGTTTGCTGGTTGGGATCCTATGCTGGAGCACTCATGCTGCAGTGTCGCATGTTGTATGTACATTCCACTATGGTTTTTCCTGAACTTGCATTTTTATTCAACCCATTCTAACCTTACAGATTGTAATAACTTTAGTGATCTTTTCCCTCACCCAAACATCATCACTGAAAGCAAGCCAGATTCTTCACTAGTACAAACATCTTTGAAAAGCCTCTTAAGAAATTAAGGGAAAAGCAACCACAAATAAAAAGATATGTAATTATAGCAACTGCAGCAAAGCATTCATCCTGCTGATAAGGATATGTAATTAGTCATTTCCATCCTTCTTTTAACAGGGTCTGGCTTTTCCCTACAACAATATTGGCAAAACAATAGAGGTATTAAAAAGGAAAGAAAAGTAGTCATTAGCATCAGATTGGAACATGTCTGTTTAAATTTTAGATGCTTCTTTTGTAAGGAAGATTAGAAAACAGGCTGTCTGGGGCCTTTGCTTCACTCCCTTTTTTTTAATTGAACTATCTGCACCTAGACTTTTAAAAATACTAGATCCATTTCTGTATGAATAATTCTTTTTTAAAAAAGGAAAGAAGTAATTTCCAAGGTTAGCTGAAGATTGGAGCAGTTGGTGGAATCAGATTGCAATCCTTACTTAATTGACCTTCCCTTCTGAGACTGGAAAACATGCATAGTTGCAAGCATGCTGAGATGTTTTCCAGTCCTCAGAGTGGGTTTAGAAGTATATATTTAATTTTGGTGGAAATGGCAAAGATTTCAGCGTACTTGAAAGACCAGTCGCAACAGAGATATATTGTGGAGTGGAGAAGATGGATTGATTATATCCAGAATAAATATGGGACTAAAAAGTTTAACTTAGCATTTGAATAAGTATTGATGTGATATATAAATTACTTGTAGTTTTTTTTAATGAGAGTTAAAGTGCGATAGAACTTAATATTTTATTGTTGTTTGCATATGGTAGACTATGATTGTTTGTATTTTTATACCCTGTATTTAGCTCTGGGAAGTCGGGGAGGGGGGAGGGGGAGGGGAGGGAAGAGTTGGGGAGGTTTGGGGAGAGGGGAGGGGGTTGGGAGGGGTTTTGTCTTTTAAAAAATGTATTGTAAAACTTTTCAATAAAAAAAGAAGTATATATTTAATGGGCTATATAAAGATGGATCTCTGGAGAAATTTCTAATGCTAGGAAAAGTAGAAGGGAAGGGAAGAAGAGGAGACAGCAGCAAGGTGGATGGATCCAGTTACAATGGCAAATGGGCACTGATGGAAAGGCTGAAGAATCAGGTTAGGGACAGATCACCATGGGAAAAATTTATGTGGTTGCTAAGACAGCTATGATGACACACAATAAAGCAAGCAACAAGGTTGGAACTGACTGCTCATGATGGATTAAATTCTTGGCCTGAGAGGTGATAGATGGCATCTGGGAGTCTTTATAACTGCTGGAGAAAAGAGGGGGGGGAAAGCATCAGCAGTAGCTGTGAAGAGATTATAAACTTTTCATTTCCTAGAATGATACGCAGAAAGGTTTCTAAAGGAGTCGTATGAATGCAGATACTGTACATTAGAATATTTTTGTGGCTAAGTTTGTTCACTTCATATTTTGCTTACCCAATCTTTTTCCTGAATACTTCCTTTGGATGAAAGCCATTCTGTGCAAATTAAAAACAAGTGTTTCTGATTCCAGGCTAAACGATTCAGTGAGGGCTATCCCTCTTAGTGCCACACATTGTCAAGGCCTAATAATCAGGGTTTACTAATTCAATTTCCTATCTGAATGTTAAATGGATTTTCTTATTTCCCCAGAATAATTGCTCCCTCAACTTCCTTCAAAGGATGAAGCTGCTAACTCAGGATGGCATCTCCGAAAAGTTCTGACTGGTACTTGGCAGGGAATAGGTGTAGGAATGCTAACCATGAAAAAGAAATAAGTGACTGAGGAACTCCAGTCCACTATTCAACAGATGGAAGTCTTTGCAAGATCAAAGAATCATCTTCAAGGAATGGACATCAAAAGGACGTAACAGTCCATAATTCTCAAGGAGGCTTTGAAACCTATGAGTGAGTTTAGGTACCCTCACAGGCATGTAAATTAGATGATTTTTCCCCAAATACCTTGCAGAACATCTCAGGAATACTTCTGGGGTTAGATTTATTTAGTTGGAAGCAAAACGGAAGTTATGAAAGCAGACATCACTTTTCTTTATATGTAATTGAAATTATATGTGACAGTTTGATCATACACTCAGGATTGATTAATAGGCAATCGTCTTTTATAACCCCTGAAGAGAACAAAAACAACAATAAACCTCTTAATTGCAACTTGGTATGTTTTCATAGCATTAGCTGGAATGAATTTACCAGTGCTATTACGCCAAGAAAGCAACAAAGTCTCAAATGAAGTGTAACTCACCATTTATATTGTCCATGTAATTTTTTCAGATATCAAATCCAAAATGTGTTTTTAAATCACTAGCTGCCAAGAGAAAAAGACACTGCATGTTTGCTAATACTAAACTTTTGCAGAGACAAGTCCTATTGAGGGCATATTGATCAAAATATGTCTGTGCCAATAACATTTTATGATGGATAACAGCTTTCTGCTTTGACAATATGTTAGGAAATCTGTGATTCAAAATATACTTGGTATGAGTGCAAAGTATATCTGGTGCAGAAGTAATACAGCACAAACCAAAATCAGGGTTTTTATACAAAATATTTTATGTGCAATCTATTTTCCTGTCCAGTAAACTATTTCAGTGATACCACATAGACACAGTTTTGTATCTTTTGGTAACTATGAAATTATTGGAATTCTGTAATTATAATTCACTATCCATAAGAGTGGGCATTCATTCTTTGCCTAGATATGGAAATATTTTGGTTGGACACAGGTCTTAATAATACAACCCTAACTTTTCTTTTATGAAGAACTCCATAAAACAAACCTCAAGTATAGTATGTGTGCCAGGGTGGTGGCAAAGTAGTTGGATAAGGGATAATAAAGGCAGAATATAAATAAATGAATAAATAATAGTAACAATAACAGTGATAATGAGGATAGTAATAGGCGTCTTGGGTGCAATCCCAAAACAACTGGAGTACCACATGAACACCAAAAGCAAAGTCACTATCAGTCAATTACAAAAGTAGCTTTACTTGGAACAATTTGCATCCTACAATGATACCTTTAATATTATTGAACAAAAATAATCTACCTATCCCACGTTCTTGAGAAAATAGATAAAGAAAAATGCCAAATCCAATCAAAATATCTGGCTGACTATGCAACCAATCATAATAATTATATTATTAAACAACAACATTTGCTTATCCCCAGATCCTTGGAATGTCTCAATATGTAGACAAAAACACCAAATCCAGTCTAAACTTTCGGATGACTGCATGAATAATATCAACAACAACAACAACAACAATAATAATAACAATAATAATAATAATAATAATGTAAATGCTGTCTGACTCCCAGCAGCTTACAATTATTAAAAAAAATATTATTAAAACAGGAAATCTAAAAGCAGACTAAGACAAAGGACAACAATGACAGAGGAAAACAGAAAGAAAGAAAGGGGCATCAATTGTCACCTCCAAAGACTGGATGAAGAGTCAGGTCTTTAGGGCTCTTTAAAATCTCAGACTTCCAATTTTGCATCATGGCGAGACAGATGCAGGAAGACAGGGCTCTGCCTTCCGTGCCCATTTTCACCCTGCTGTGGCCCCTAAAAAGGGCCTAAAGTTGCCCCAAAGAGGCGATGAAGAAGGAGGGGTGTCTTGTTGATCATGGAGAGATGGCAGTCTTTCCTTTCAATCTGAGAAAAGCCCTCCAAACTGGAAGGGGAGAGACTGGCTACATTCCTATGGCCAATCATTAGCTGCTGACAACCAAAGAAGAATAAAAAATTAAAGCTGGTTTATTAGATGTTTTTAAGGCCTTTGATTGTGTGAAATGGCCTACACTGAAAATATTAATAGAGAATTTAGGCTTTGGAATTTTTTTTAGAAAGGTGCTAAATCAACTATACTCAGAGAATAAGGCAAGCACAGTCATAAATGATGGTGTTACAGAGACAATAACCTTAAACCGGGGAATGAGACAGTTCCCCTTATCCCCAATTCTATTTGTATTATTGGTGGAGGTTTTGGCAAATGCAATTAGGAAAGATTCATTGATTGAAGGAATTGGTGTATGTAAGAAAATGAAAATAAATTTATTTGCAGATGATACATTACTAATATTTCAAAATCCCATAGCTACTATAGCGAGGGTATATTCACATTTGAATGAATTTGGGAAATATAGTGGATTGCAAATTTCCAAATTAAATCTATAACTAGAAAGTTTGCAGACAACAACTACAAAGTATGAACAAATAAACCAGAGATTGGAAGATGAAGCAGAGGAAATGAACTGAGAGACAGAAGAGATGAAAGAAGGGAAATATAAACTACCACACACAAATAAAATACTGCAAGACCTACTCATAACAATGAAATTGCAAAAGACCTTTTTAAGCTTGCAAGATGCACCTAATGAGAAGGAAGAAGAGTTTGGGAAATGGAACATTGAGGTGTCAGGGGAAATGTTACAATTTGGGAGACAAAAGGTGAGGGGAGAAATTGAGGGAGAAGAAAGGTGGGAGTTGCTTAAGAAACAAGACCCAGTGAAACTGTCAGGAGATACCATAACATTAGGACATCATATATAGTAGATACAGAATTAAAGAAAATACAGACAAAATAAAATAGAAGAGGGAATAGGAATACAAAATAAAATTTAAAATAATAGATTTTAGAAATATAGAAATAAGCATTCAAAAATAAGAAACACTGTCCTACTGGCCATTTCCAGATCCTGGAAAACTTTAGATTTTTATAATAAATGACTTTTGATGGGGCAACATCAACCAAACCTTGTGTCTAGGGTCTGTATCAAGAAGAGCCATTGTGAAAATGTCTATATTGAAAATAAAAGAAAGCATATGTAATTAAGAACAGCAGAATCCAATATGCATGGTTAAACAGATATGACTTATTCTCAGTATGAAGTGTAATTTGATTCAGTTATTACACTTTAGATGAAATCTGTGCTTTGCTTCTTATTTATCCTGTTATTTATTGCATTATATTCTTGCATGATTTGTCAGAGGCTTATTCATAAATGAAGTTTAGAATTCTTTTAGTTGAATCCACTGCTTTATTTAGTGGCATCTATTTTAATTTTTAAGTTTGATTTTTTTAGTTTATTCTTACATTATTCTTACTCACTAGTCTTAATGTTTTATTTATTTTTAATTAAAAATATTTATATGTAGCCTTCATTTTTTATTATTCTTCTTATCAGTATAGCCTATAGAACTATAGCTATATTTACTTCATGATGTGATTTATGCAGGTTAATAACCATTATAAGTATAAATGATGATGCTGTATGTAGATGGAAGGACAGCTTAAATATAGTTAAAATTCACTGGTACAATATTAAAATTCACTTCACTCATTTTTATTCTCCTTTTCAGTGCAAATTACAGTCATTTGTAATTATTTTCAAGCAAACACACTGGCTAAAATGGGAAACCAAATGAGTGCTATCCTCTGTTTTAATTCCCATCATCAAAATGTTGCTTGTAAATTACCTCACTAAATTACCTCATATATGGCTTGCCAACCTCTAATCTAACAATAGCAAGGGAACAATTTATTCCTGCTGACATAAGTATATTCCATGAATTATACTGTAATCCTTTTGCTGTAATGTAATATAACACTACTATAACCCCCATATTACATCTGTATATGTGATGAACACATTTGTGAATTGATTGGGAAATGCAGACCTGGAGTGACATTATTCACCAGGAATTGAGCTTGAATGAAATAAGATGTCTCCATTGTACACTATTAATTTAGAAAAGTTGAGATGTGTTTGAATATTAGTAGCTTGGATTGGTAGTTGGGATGTAGGTTTGATCTCTGAGCTTGACGAATTTTTTTTTTGGGGGGGGCAATTTGAGTGCGCTTTGAATTGTGTTCATCTGTCAGAGCACTGGTCTTTAAATTGGTGTGGAAGTTGTTTGTCTGGATGTTTCTGAGCCATGGTCTGGTTTTGGGTTGTTTGATTGGCTGGTTGTTGTTGCTGGGCCATTGTCCTTGGTGTTTAAGCATTGTCTGTGTGATGCAAATGGTGTCAGAATCCATTTATATTTCATTTCTAACTATCTCTTCTGTGCAAAACCCAAATCTCAGCCTCCCCTGGATTCTGCCATTTCCAAGGAGAAGAGGGAACAAGCATGGGATTTTATTACTTTCACTTCCTTCCTTAATTGTAACCTTTTGTGTATTCTGCCTGCCTGCTATCCATCACAATATAGCCAATTACCAGGTATTCCCCTCTTATCTTTCAGACAGCTAGGAAAGGGGGTGGAAAGTGAGGAATGAAAGCCTCCGGAACCTGGGTTGTTTCTCCAGATGAAATGTGAGGGGGTTCGAATGACCCTGCTACGATTGGACTGCTGTTTCTCTTGTCCCACGAGGGGCTTACCACCTGGAGCTTGGCTGATCCAGAATTTACTGAATGAACTGAAGGGTGGAATTTGCTTGGGGACACTTTAAAAATATCAGTCTGTGAGGGGATTCTTCAGATCCTGTCTATTATACCTGCCATCTCCTATTTTTAGTAAACGTTCCTACTTGGAAAACCTTGTCTCCAAGAGTCCTTCTTTCCTAAGATGTGGGCTGAAGCGGGTTCTGACAAATGGTGTCTGTTCATTTGGTTGCCTCTGAGTCATGATCTGGTTTTGGCTCTGGTTTCAGGTTGTTTGTTTGGCTGGCTGTTATTGTCAGGATGTGATCTGGTTTGTTGGGGGGGGTTGTGATTTTTGCTTTGTGGTGCGGTGCCTGTTTATTTTAAATGCTGCCTTTGGGATTGCGGTTGAAGTAGTTCCTTCATTCTCAGCGGTTGGTAGACTGGGTTGATGTCAATGTGTCTGTTCATTGACTTATTGGTGGAGAACCAGGCTTCGAGGAATTCCCTTTCTCCCCTTCATTTTGCTTGGGTTACAATTGTGGTCCCAGGTAGATCAAACTCGTGTCCTTCTGAGTCTTCATGGATGGACACGAGGGATAGAGGGTTGTGTGTTTTGATAG
Source organism: Vipera berus (assembly GCF_964194415.1). Lineage (NCBI taxonomy): Eukaryota > Metazoa > Chordata > Lepidosauria > Squamata > Viperidae > Vipera > Vipera berus. The sequence goes on from NC_138209.1 coordinate 21,437,637, forward strand.
CCAGGAAGTGTTTGTGCAGCCAAATCACCAAGCTCAGAAATCAAATCTACATCCCAATTTAGAAAAGTGTCTTAGCTACATACAGGGACTTTTTGACTATGGTTCAGATGCTTGGATAGATCGACTTTACAAAAAGAACTTATTTCTTTGGCATTACATACAGTATTTTGATAATTGATTATATTCTTAATTATTATAAAGCATGAAAAAGGAAAACAAAAATGCAGGGCTTATTCTTTCTTCTTTCTGCTGTTTATTCCTTCACAACGCATCTTTGTCTAGCTCTGCAAAATGTCCTTGCCCCATCATATTAAAAAATGAAATGGTGCCTTGAATAAGTCACTTGAATGGAAATTTGCTTTCGTTTAAGTGTGTTTCCCAATTGATTATAATTTCATTTAGTTCTTCCAGTAAACTATAAATGAAATTTGTGTTGCTTTATCTGCAGGACATTATGACATATTATCATGTTTATATTGGTAGATGGGGAAGAAGGAAGAGCAAACGAAACAATAAACATTCAATAAGCATTCAAAATGCTTAAAATACATTTAATCATCTAATGTGAGTGTCTAAATCAGTGTAGCTCAACTTTCGCAAGTTTAGGATGCATGGACATCAGTTCCCAGAATTCCTCAGCACGCTGAGGAATTTATGGTTGTAAGCTACCCAGAGTTACCCTGAGATAAAATAGCCAGCCAACAAATTTTAAAAATAAGAAAAATAAATACATCTTAAACTTGCCAAGGATGAAAACATTTGGTCTAAACCAAAGTATCCTGGATTGTTAGTCACATTCATAAGCTTTTAAAAATGGCCCCGTTGTGAGAAACACATACGTATTTTTGACTTGGAACCAATCAAAATGGGAATAAAACCCTAACTTTTCCACAGCTTTTGGCAATCTCTGCTGACTTTCCCAAGTCAGGAAAGGTGGAAGATTATGTTTGGGGAAGGAGAAAGAGATGGTTTGAAGGATTCATCAGGTTTCTAAAGACTTGAAGAACAAGGTATAATTTCCCAAAATTATTATTTTTTTTTTTTTATTGAAAAGTTTTAAAATACAATTTTCCCTTGAAAAACCCCCCTTCCCCCTCCCTCCTCCCCCCCTACCTCCCCTCCTCCCCCCTCCCTCCTCCCCCCCTACCTCCCCCCCTCCCCCCCCCTACTTCCCAGAGCTGAATACAAGGTATATATATATAAAAAAAAGCAAACCTAAGCAACCATATACTAACAACTATAAATTCTAAAATCCATCACTCTCTAGCTTATATAGGATAAAACAAACCTTAACAATATTAAATATATATATAAAAAAAAACTAGAATAAGAAAAGGACACTCTCTAGCTTATATAGAATGGAACAAACCTTAATAGTATTAAACATATATTAAAAACAGAAAAAAGGAAAAAGAAAAAAAAAACCCTTCTCAACCCTATACTTATCCTAAATAAACTCCATCCATTTTATCCATTCCATGATATAACATTCTTACAAATAATTTTCCAAATTAACCAAGGATCCCAAATCAAAAAACTTTAAAGTCAACTCTTCTGTAATCGACCGTTCCTCTTCCAGTACCACATCTATAATTATTCCAAACACAACAAAAAAGAAAAAGAAAAAAAAGATTGCAAACAAAACTTGAACTTTAATCCAAAAAAGCTCACCCTTTCCACAAAACCACCAAATATAAAAATATATTGCGTCTACACCCAAATCTTTTCCCCCCTCCCCTACTTGACTACTTGACTATATCGTAAAAGTTCCAAAGACTTCTGCGATTCCTGCTACTTTCTCTTCTTAGATCGTTTTGCAGCAGCACGCGTCACCCTCTGTTTTATAGATTCATCCAACGAGGTTGTATCTTGATCTCCTCCAACACCGTTGTCTTCTATCTGACCATCTTCGGCCTCTTGATGCACTCCTTCTCCAGATCCCTTTCCAGCTTCCAAAAGTGTTAATGGCGTTACATTTAAAACATTATTGTAGAAATCACGCGCTTGCATCACAGTAACCAAACGGTACTTTTTACCTTCGTGCGTCACCATCAACCCCACTGGGGTTATTTATTTATTGCTTTTATATGCCTGCCTACCTCAGAGAAGGTCACTCTGGGTAACATTTTAAAAATCATCCATAAACAAGTGTAAAAGAAAAACAACTACAATTAAAGCCAACTAATATAATATAATGATCGGAATTAAAATTTATTATAACTTGGCATTTTGGTTTTTTGCATTAAGTCCACCTACTGTGGACTTTGCAACACAGCCACAAATGCTTCTATTCTAATTGGCCAATGTGTACTCTCCGTCTGCTGTTTTAGCATAATGCTGAAAAAATGATCCTTTGCTTTTGTTTTAACTGGATGAAATTGACTAGAATTTTGACAATTTTCCCATTAGCCCACCTGACAGGAAGAACAGTAAAAGGCATTATTATTATTATTATTATTATTATTATTATTATTATTATTATTATTATTATTATTATTATTATTATTATTATTATTCAGGTTTCAAAATAAATGTTCACAGAAAGGCTTACTTTTCTGGTGCTTACTTTTCTGGTTTGGATGGGAAGGAAAAAGGAACAAGAAGTCCACCGAATAGGGGCTCTGTTAGCCACTGCCTTTACCAGGGGGTCTTCAAACTTGGCCCTTTTATGACTTGTGGACTTCAACTCCCATAATTCTGGAAGTTGAAGTCCACAAGTCATAAAAGGGCCAAGCTTGAAGAGTCCTGGCCTATACAAAACACCAAGCTGTGGTCAAAGCAGAGTAGTAGGTTGAAATACTGAAACATTTTGACACCCAGCTTCAATTCTGCCCAACCTACACAAGAAAGTCAAGCAGTTGAAAATTGCTGGGTGGAAAAGCCCTAACTCTCATAAATATAGTAGTTTGCACAAGACAAAATAGCTAGTTGGGTTTGTTAGTTTAATTTCAAACAAGACTGCATCTCCTTATGATCAATTAACCTGCTCTGAATTAGTTGAATGGAAGTTTGTTTGGGTAGACTGCTTGCATCAACATACTCCACACTTTTCACTCTCTTCTCCCCCCAGTATACCCAGTTAAACATGCCATGCAGGCTGAACTAAAATACTATGTCTCTTCATAGCAGTAGTAGGAAGCACAAATGGCTCCATTTGCTACAGGCAAAATCCATTCAGGAGAAAAATACTTCAAAATCCCTTGCAGCAAAACTTACAGCTAACAATAGCAGAGCAATAGAATCTAACATGAGACATCAAGTGACCAAGAAAATAATAGATTTTTTTTCCATACAGAAGATAATAAATATTTTGATATACTGGAAAGCTCTTAGATATGTAAGAATCTGATTTGACTCTATAAACACAGCCAAAATTGCTGTAATGCAAGCATTAGGAAACTCTTCAAGCACATCTCAAGTAGCAGTAAAAGACAAAAAGAAAGAGAGGGAAAGGGAGGGAGGGAGGGAGGGAGGGAAAGAGAGAGAAGGGGGGGAGGGAGAGGGAGAGAGAGAGAGAAGGAAGTATGCATGCATAGTTCTTATCAAGCCAGCGAGGTGCCAAAAGACAGAAAATCAATGTATTGTGACAGCCCTTTTTTCAAAGAATAATTTGTTCAGACAGTATTAGGCTTATAGGCAAATCATTTTTTAACTTATGCAGAGATAAAAATAGCAATAACTTTTTAAAAAATTGCATTAGCCTATCATGTTTACACAGACAAAAATACAGCTTGTTGCTGAAACTTGGAATTGAAGATTATTTGGAAACCACCCACTAGGAAAGAGACTCTATATTGTATCATCTTCCTTTATGGAGTTATTAACCAATGAGAACTGACTGATTATCATGATGAGGTAATTTGACAACCCTTAATTAACTAAATTTATGGAGTTTTTAAAAAAATTGAAATATCATCCAGTTAGGAATGGAGGCAATTGGGCAATATTTTGAGGCATTCAAAAATGTATTTTCACACTGACAGTGTTTTGCAAGGAAAACTGAGTAGAGTTATTGTGTGATCTGTTCCAAAGTAGTATACTGACCTCACAAATCTGATAGGTCTCAGGACCAACTCAAAGGACAATTTCTGAACTTCTACAACAGGATCATCAATATCTATGAGAGTTTGCTTATTGTGATTTGGGTTCTCAATGCCACAACCAGGCAAAAAACTAGTGTCCTGGTATTAGCAATTGAGTCAAAATGAAACAGATTTACAAGCAATAGAATTGTATACACTGCCATAAAACCTTGACGTACCAATGATATGTATCCTGTGACCATAGTTGTACATTCATTATATAAGATGTTTTCATGTTACATTTATACTAAAGGTTTTCTGATGATTGAATGTCAAATATACATAAAATAAATAACTCTTTAATTCACATTCTTTCTCTCATTTCCCATTCTGCTTTCAGAGTCATGAAACAAAATTGTAGTTTCTAATTTCCTTCTTGAAAATGGTATTTTTGTATTCATAAATCAAATATTCTGTGGGCAGAAGAGTCAGGTCTGAAGCATGCTCTCACAAACTGTTTGTCCTAGTTGTTGTTATTTTTAATAATAATAATAATAATAATAATAATAATAATAATAATAATAATAACAACAACAACAACAACAACAATAACAACAACAACAACAATTACCTAGGCATATTGGAAGTAGATAACATCTTGAATGGAAAAGTCAAAAAGTCAATACAAATGGAATATATCAGGAGAGTCCACAAAATACTAAAATCAAAGCTGAATGCTGGAAATATAATTAAAGCCATTAATACATGGGCAGTCCCAGTGATACGCTACCGAGCTGGAATTATCAACTGGACTTTGGCTGAATTGGAACATCTAGACCGGAAAACACATAAACTTTTGAATATGCACCATGCTCTACAACCATGAAGTGACATCAACAGGTTGTACCTGCCAAGAAGAATAGGGGGCAGAGGGCTACTGTAAATCCACCAAACTGTAGAAGAAGAAAGACGAAGTTTGAGTGACTATGTAAATCAAAGTACAGAAAAATTGCTGCAGGCAGAATATAAGGAAAATTAGCTGAATGACAGATTAAATAGATGGAAAACCAAAGCTTTGCATGGACAGCATTTGAAAAACATTGAAGGAAAATGTGATAACAACTTGACCTGGACATGGCTTAAGATGGGAACCATCAAGAAAGAAACAGAAGGCTTAATACTGGCTGCTCAAGAACAAGCACTACAAACTAATGCCATGAAAGTGAAGATACAAAAATCTACTGACAATCCAAATTGCCGACTTTGCAACAACAAAGTTGAAACTGTTTCACATTTAATATGTGAGTGCAGCAAAATCACGCAAACTGATTAAAAAGCTAGACATGACCAAGTTGCTAAACTAATCCACTGGGCATTGTGTAAAAAATACGACTTGCCTGTGTCCGAAAAGTCGTGGGAACATAGGGTGGAAAACATTGTCGAGAATGAGAGGGTGAAGATCTTGTGGAATTTCCAAATACAGACAAATCGCCATTTGGAACACAACACGCCAGATATCGCAGTCATAGAGAACCGAAGCGTTCAGTTGATTGATATCGCTGTACCAGGAGATGCCAGAATGGAAGAAAAAGAACTGGAAAAAAATTACAAAATACCGCGACCTGGCCATCGAAACTGCGTGATTATGGATGAAACGTGTAACAGTGATACCCATTGTCATCGGGGCACTGGGAACTATGTCCGAAAACTGCAAAATACATCAAAAAATTGCAGCTTCCTGCAATAACTCCAGTAAAGCTACAAAAAACTGCGCTACTTGGAAAATCTTCCATTTTAAGGAGATACCTGGTTGATACCTAGGATGCTGGCAGCAACCTGTGTCAACCATTAGTGCCAGTCAATTTGAGTGTTCAGTTGACTGTTTTATGAATAAAAGTTTTAAATAAATAAATAATAATGATAATGATGATGATGTTGGAAGGGACCTTGGAGGTCATCTAGTCCAACCCCCTGTTCAGGCAGGAAACCCTATATCATTTCGGACAAATGGCTGTCCAGTCTCTTCTAAAAAACTTCCAGTGTTGGAGCATTCACAGCTTCTGGAGGTAGGTTGTTCCACTGGTTAATTGTTCTGACTGTCAGGAAGTTTCTCCTTAGTTCTAGGTTGCTTCTCTCCTTGATTAGTTTCCATCCGTTGCTTCTTGTCCTGCCTTCAGATGCTTTGGAGAATAGGTTGCTTCCCTCTTCTTTGTGGCAGCCCCTGAGATATTGGAACACTGCTATCATGTCCCCCCTTGTCCTTCTCTTCATTAAAGTAGACGTTCTTTAATTGTTTTGGGCTATAAGCAAGGAATATTTGAAGGGTTAGTAATGGGATACTTTTCTTCAAAGATGAAAAGTAATGACTCATAGCTTCAACACCATCAAATCTCAGCAACTATTTATCATCCATAACTTTAAGTCCAAAACAAAGTCATGGATAACAATCATAGCCCAACCTGACAGGAAGCAATGGGAAATAGGTTAATATCCCGAAATGAAAATGCATTACATTATTAATTAAAAAATTCAGAAGCTGAATGTATTTTTAAGATTAATTGCCTCATATATTGGGGAAGTGGAGTAGGAATTCTATAGTAGCCCATTCAAGAAAAAGGCAAAATGGGCTACAAGAAACATGATTTTGTAGATACTTTCTCATGAATATACAGTTGTTTCTCTCAGTACTAATACTTGGCTTATTCCAAAGAAATGGCAGTTTTCCTCTCAAATTAAAGCACTTTTTTCCACTTGAGAAACCTAATAGTGTCTTTATCTCCTGTGCAGAAAGGATTCTCTTTCTAGGGAATCCCTAATGAATTTCATGTCATTTAAAAATGAATAGCATAAAATGCCCAAGTAGCATAGTTTTCTAAATATAGTATGAGTTGGTCTAAAATCCTGATCTTTGGGCAGCCCCATCCTATTTCTTGATATCCTGATGATTATGAATTCCAGTTAGAGAGGAAAACAATCAGAGCCAAATACAAGCTCTTATAGCCCAAATTCATCAGGAATTCAGGTTTTACCCATACCACATTTAAATCCCTTTCCGGGTATTTAATAAGATGCTCAAACTCATTTGGTGTAAGACATTCTGAATAAGGTCTATTTAGGAATTACAAGCAAGACAGAAGAGGAACAAAAGTATGCTATGTGTGTTAGCTATGCCATCAGTGTTCTTGTGTTTGCTATCCAATTCTTTTTTTAATATAAGTTTTTTATTAATTTTCCAATGTTACAATAGTATCTTTGAAAAGCAATATGGTGTCTGGGTTACAATAATTCTGTTTCATACAAATACATATTATTACAAATCTCCAATTTGTTGTAACCAGAATTTCCTTTCTTTTTTCCTTTAATACATATTATCTCTTATCTAATAACATACTTCTTATTGTTATCCATCCATTATTTAGTAGTTTTCTTACATTTGTCAATACTTTTGTATATTTTATATTTTAACATTCCATCTTTAAGACATCAAACACCTTATATACTTTTCCAGCTTTAATTTTGCATTGATATTAAAGTTCAACGTTTGAAGTTTCTTATTTTTATATTTCTAAGTGACCTCCCTTCCCTTTACACAATTCTCTCCAATACACTTCTTATCTATCTCATTTCCATATCAACAAGTTGGTAATACAATATTCTTGTTTTCATTATAATTTCCACATATTGAAAATTAGCCAAAATTTCTCCCATTTCAACATTTAATACATCCTTTCATATGACTATATCCAAGGATATTAATTACATTTTATCATTCTTAACATATATACATCTTAATCAATTTCATTTAAACAGCTTAATATTTCAATTTAACTGTTAATATTCATACATCTGAGGTTTTTTTTTAATTAGCCAGTATTTTTATCTACTCATCAAAACAATCTCTCATAATCCAAGTACAATCCTGCCTATTTTAGTATTTTCCATTTCAGGCCTCTTAAATATGTCCATTCTTCTTCAATCTTATTCTTGCTTTTTTCCTGTGCCATGTCGTTTTTTGCTTCTTTGCTTTAGGGTCATCAAGGAATTCTTGTGTTATTGTATCATATTGAAGTGACCCTCCAATCTTCCTTTTTGAAGGGTTGAGGGGTCTAATAAAAGCACCAAATCATCTCATTATTTTCACCTCTTGATATAGTTGTCCTGGACTGTGTATTTTTATTTTTATTTCTGTTTCTCATTTTGATCTTCAAATGTCTGTTCTTGTTGAGTAGTTAATTCTTCTGTCAATGTACTTGATTGTTCAATTTCTTCTGTTATGTTCTGTCCCGATAAATTATTAGTTGTAGTCACAATTTGAGTTTGCTTCTCCAAGACGCTTTCTAGTTTTTCCCCAAAAGCTCTTATTTCATCGCCAGCTGTAGACAGGAACTGATGAGTTTGGTAAATTATTTTCATCATAGCATAGATTTGTTTTTGTATTTCTTCCATAGTGGAGTCTCACATCTGGTGTTCAAGGTTAGTCTTATCTTGTTTTTCTAATGAATCAGGCAAGTCTCTCTCTCTTTTTTTAAAGAGTGTTAAATTACAATTTCAGGTTAGCCACTGGATGTCCACCAAGTGCTTAGAAAATTCTTTTCTTTTCTTTTAGGGAACTATCTGTTAATCTCTTTTCAGTTATTTCTTCTATTTTAGAAGAACAAAGCCAAATTTTCAAATAAAAATAGGAAGTAAGGAGTAGGTAATCAAAAGTTTTTAGTCCACAAGTTATAAAGTTCTAGTTGAGGTCCAATTCAATTTTTTCAACGTTTTTTTTTTTAAAAAAACAGCCCTGGAGGCTTGATCACCGCTATGAAGGGAGGGTTGAGAGGAATCTTACCCAGTCTCTCCACACTGCTTTAATGTTGCCTGGTGGTAAGTGTGACTTTGGCTGTCTGCAGCCTAGTAACTGGCCATGTTGGTATGGCCAGTCTTTTGTCTGCCGGTTCGAAGGGAATGCAGGCATTAAAGGGGGGGTTGCAGCTACCCCGCGTTTCTTCAAAAGCCCATTCTTGCTGGTTGCTCCTCCAGGACGACTCTTCAGCCCTTTTAAGACCCCCCCAGCAATGCAAAACTGGACGTGGAAGACAAGAGACATCCTCCAGATGTCCACAATGGCAGCGTTGGCAAACCAGAAGTCACTATCCACTGTCTCCTGGTTTCTAGGTCAGCACCTTAATCACTTCACCAAGCTGGTTCTCTTATAGGCTTATGGTTTATAATAAGGTTTGCAGAAATGATTTTCCATTGCTTTCTTCCATGGACTAAGACAGGGACTGGACCACAGTAATGCAGCTAGTTTAGACTAAGGTGGGACTAGAACTCACACTGTCCCAGTTTCTAGTCTAGTGCTCTAACTACTATATCAAACCAGCTCTCTACAGAAGATAGATAAGCCATCAAATAACTTGACCTTATGCCAATTCTCTCTCTCAATAAATGTGGAAAGCAAAATTTCTTTTATAAATTTGGGTACTGGCAAAAAGTGCAGGAATTTTTTTTTTGCATGGTATTAGTAGACAAGACAAGTGATTTTCCTTTTAAAATGTTAAGGCTGTCAAACATTTGAAATACATGTTTGGGTATACATATACCCACATAATACCAAATTAATACATTTTAGGAGGAAGGCTACAATATTGGCCTGGTGTGATTAGGTAGATAGATGGTTTTGAACTTCTCAGTCAAGACCAAAGCAAAGTGGCTGATCCAAAGTCATCCAGCTAGCTTCTGTGCCTAAGGGAAGACAGAGAACTACAACCAGAATTTCCTTATTTTTAGTCCATTGGCTTGACACATATAATATAAAAGGAACTAATCATGCAGACAAAGTGGCTATATAAAGAACTAGGTTTTTTTTAAAAAAAAAATCTTTCAAGTTTAAGGTTGGAGAAAAACCTTTCCTTAAATGAAATTCTATTTTAGGAATGAAGTTCCAGTCTCAGAAAGGAAAGCAGCTTTAATATCTATTCTTCACAAGGTTTTTTTTTTACCATGGCTTATTAAGAAAAATATACTTTTTCTTCAAAAGATGTCCTTGCTACAAACCTACTAGCTTCAAATGAAAGCAAACTAATTAACATTGTAAAATGAAATGTTTCATATCATAAGAAGCCACCTGTCTGGACATTCAACAGCCAGTCACTCTTTTGCAGAAGACAGAGATTAGGCTAGTATGGAGATAAATTGTAGAAGATGATATCTGAGATAGTCATAGAATGTGAATGCTTTCAGTTTTATCATATACAATCAAACAGTAACTTGTGCAGTTCAATATATTCTAGTTTCAATTAATTAAAAAAGCTGCATTCAATTAAGATTAGGATCATAGTTTGCTGAGAATGAAGATTTAATCTTTTTCCCCCATCTGTGATAAACTTACCCACTATTCAATAGGTACTGATAATAAAAAGCACCACAGTGGAAAGAATTACAACACACGCAGGTCCAAACAAAATTATTCTTTATAGCAAACTGGCAAGACAGCTGACTGAAACTTTGTACAACAGCAATAGCTCTTTCAAAACAATGTGGACCAAAGGTTATTACTCTACTACCAACATAGTAATGCTCCTAGTGTGTATAACAAATCCCTTTATGTATAACAATTTGGGTCACTGAAGATTAAGGGCAGATCCAGACTTTCTGCTTGCTCCATTGCTAACATGGGCCACCCATTGCTTCTTCAGGCATGAACAGATGATGGCCTTTCCTCCCTCTCCCAGCCTAGAACAAGTGCATCTAGTGCCAACTTTAGTTCAAAACTGCTGTTTTCCAACCTAAACCCTTCTAAGCTCTTTAGAACAGATGGCCTCCATTCTAAAAGGAGCCCCAGTTCCAAATAGCTACAATGCCTGGCATCATCCCTTTCCTCCATGGCCTGGACAATGCCCTGAGCTGATATTTCATCTTGAACTACTGAACTGCCATGTTATCTGCTTGTCGGCAGCTGCTATTTTTTAATTACTTTGCAATGGATCCAATTACACTGATGAAATTAATGGCCCATTAAGTTGATGAACTTTCCTTGCTGGTGGGTTTTCCCATCCCTTCTAGAAACTCCTTGCATGAAGAACAGTTGCAGGAACTGCGTATGTTTGTCTAATGAAGAGAAGGACGAGGGGTGACATGATAGCAGTGTTCCAATATCTCAGGGCCTCTCACAAAGAAGGAGAAGAGGTCAACCTATTCTGCAAAGCAGCTGAAGACAATGGATGAGAACTAATCAAGGAGAGAACCAACCTAGAAATAAGGAGAATTCTGATTATTTCCTGATAGATAGAGCAATCAATCAATGGAATATCTTGGCTTCGGAAGTTGCAGGTGCTCCATCACTGGAGATTTTAAAGAAGAGATTGGAAAGCCATTTGTCTTAAATGGTATATGGTCTTCTTCTTCAGCAGGGGGTTGGACTAGAAGACCTTCAAGGTCCTTTCCAACTCTGTCATTCTGTTATATTTCAAGAAGAATCCTTTTTGTTTCTTCCAGGCTCAATGAAACATGTTTTTTTTAACTTTTCTATTTCATGTCCACTTTTGGAAACCTCCCTCCCTCCCTTTTTCAGAATCTTCAAGTTGCATTATAGTAAATAAAATCACAAAGATTCAGTTGATGTTGCTCTGCTTCAGCTATGAAACTAAATCATCAGTGCTTTTATTCTACCAAGTTTCTATAGGCATACAGTGGAACATAGGAACGAAAGAAAACTTTTAACCCTTTATTACTGCATCAGAGCAATAGTAGTACAATAACTGGGTGATATTGTATTTAATAAATAAAAAAAACAAAAAAGACTATATGCTAGTATCAAAGTAGAGAATGTGGAAAGGGGACATAAAGGTACAAACATCTGAGAAGCAAAGGAAGGAATAGGGACTAATTAAGAAGGGACAATCCCTAAAAGGCAAAATCAGAGATTGGCAGGCCTACCAATATAAAAATCAGCCAGCAAGACTTGCTTTCCCTGGGTGGATAAGAAGGACAAGAATCAGATGAATGACAGAACAAGAGAGACAAACTAAGACAGAGTTTTCCTCCCATGCTATGGTGATCTCCACTCTGAGTTGGTCCTTACATTTGTAAAGGTAAAGGTAAAGGTTCCCCCGCGCATGTGTGCTAGTCGTTTCCAACTCTAGGGGCCGGTGCTCATCTCCGTTTCAAAGCCGAAGAGCCAGCGTTTGTCCGAGGGCGTCTCAGTGGTCATGTGGCCAGCATGACTAGACGTCAAAGGCGCACAGAATGCTGTTACCTTCCCACCATAGTGGTCCCTGTTTTTCTACTTGCATTTTTACGTGCTTTCGAACTGCTGGGTTGGCAGAAGCTGGGACGAGTAACAGGCATTTACTCTGTTACGTGGCACTTGGGATTCGACCCATCAAACTGCCGACCTTCTAATTGACAAGCTCAGCGTCCTAACCTACTGAGCCACCGCGTCCCTTTAGTTAACTTCTGACACATCATCAGGACATCTGAATCCTGGACACCCTCTTGATGCTCTTGTATGACACCTTGGAAAATTCAGCCATCCCAGAACCGCCATTTCTGCCAAGGCTCATGAAAGAAGCTTTATATTGCATGTCATGGAATTGAGCAGCAGGTGTCCAAATGAAATCAGAAACGCTGATACGAACTTGTAGTTTTATGTAAATAAGTATATTTTGTATCTATATATACAGTAAACAAGATAATCAGGCAAACAGGACATCATCAGGTAAATCATCACAGCAGGAATTCATGAAGTAAATTACAGAGCACACACAGGAAAAAAGGTGGGGGGAAAGGGAATCCCCCCTCCATACCCAAAGCAACCAATCACAGCACTGATTGCCTCATGCAGGAGCCAGCAATCTTCAACCAATCAACCACAACTTTGTGTTCTGGCTCATTGCATATAACCCTATTGATCCACCTACTAAATTAAAATATCTTAACATTGTACTACTTTCTATTACAATTTCTAGCCCAAAAGTAGAATATGGGCAGACATAGAAGGTTCATGATAGAACCTTAATTCAATTAAATTCTCAGTCATCCAGGTTATAGTTGTGCCAAAGTTGTCCCAAAGGTGCCTCTTGACAAAGAACCTTTGGGACTTAATACAGCTACTGCATCTTCCACTTTCCATCCAGAAAGCAGCCTTTCATTTATATAAGTACCTGGGCATTTCATCTGAGACACTGGATATGTTTTTGTCTTAAATAATATGCATTATTAATTAAATTAATATATAGGTAAAGGTAAAGGTTCCCCCGCACATGCATGCTAGTCGTTTCTGACTCTAGGGGCCAGTGCTCATCTCCGTTTCAAAGCCGAAGAGCCAGCGTTTGTCCGAGGGCGTCTCAGTGGTCATGTGGCCAGCATGACTAGACATCAAAGGCACACAAAACGCTGTTACCTTCCCACCATAGTGGTCCATGTTTTTCTACTTGCATTTTTACGTGATTTCGAACTGCTAGGTTGGCAGAAGCTGGGATGAGTAACAGGCGCTCACTCTGCTACACGGCACTTGGGATTCTACCCACCAAACTGCCAATCTTCTGATCGACAAGCTCAGCGTCCTAACCCACTGAGCCACCATGTCCCTAAATTAATATATAGAAAGTAATTAATTAACATTGATACAATAATTAAGTTCAATAGCTTGCAGTCCTTCATCTTTGTTCTTGCAAATACACTATTAGAATTGTAATTGATCACAGACTGAATACAGATCTCAATGTGATGTGACTATAAATGAGGTAAATAGAATTTTAAACTGCATCAAGAGAGTTTCCAAATCACAGAGCCATTTATTTCCTGTCTATTATGCATTGGTTAGACCCCACTGCAAAGACTATGTTGAGATAACAATTTTTAAATGATTCAAACAACTGAATAGGTTAGAAGTAGAGCAATGAGGATGGTTGTCTGGAAATTAACTTCTGTGAAAAAAAGATGAATTCCTAATATGTAATCTTGAAAAGAGAAGAATGAGGGTGATATAATAGCTCTCTTCAACTAAGTACAGCGATTTCACACAGACGGAAGTCAGGGTTTGTTTTGTATCATCGCAGATTGGAAGCAAATGGCTTTAAGTTACAGGAAGACAAATTCTGTTGAATGCTAGGAAGAAGTTCTTTAATGGTAAAAGCAATTCAGTGGTACCGGTAGAACCAATTTCCTAGAGATGGTAGGCTGCCCTTCATTGGATGTGTTTAAGCAGAAGCTGGATAGCTATCTGAAAGAATTCTTCCACTGAATTAGCAGTTCAACACAGGGGTCTAAAAGGCTCCTTCCTGACGCACCCAAACCCAAGGATGACAAAGTGAAATCCAATCAAGTCTATTTGCTTACACCTGATGGACAGAATCAAAGCTATAACCAGACTAAACCTATAAGCATCTAATCTAATAAGTATAACCTGAGAGATTTCAAAATGTGGTAACTCTGAACCTTTGTCCCCTCCCCCATTTAGCTCAGGAGTAGCAATAGTACTAACACTTAGATTTATATACTGCCTCATAGTGTTTTACAACACTCTTTGGGTGGTTTACAATGTCAGCATATTGCTCCCAACAATCTGGGTCCTCATTTTTCCAACCTCGGAAAGATGGAAGAGGAGTAAATCTTGAGCCCCGTCAAGATCGAACTCCAGGCTGTGGGCAGAGTTTGCCTGCAATGCAGCATTCTAATCACTCCACCACTAGGGCACTATGTAGTCTCTTAATTTGGGCTTCTGTCTACTGCCTCCTCTCTGGGGAAATGCAATACTGTCAAGACTCTCGTCCACTATTTCTCCAAGTGCACATTCCATTTCCATCTGTATAATTCAAAGATTCTGTATTTTTTGATTTCCAGTTAGTTCAAGATCTTGTACCCACCCTTTGGGGGAAAAGATAAATTGTGGAACATGGGAAAAAGAATTGAAATGTTTGGGTTCCTTTTAGATGGTGATTTCATTAAATACGACTGCTCAGTGCCAGCCTTCCCCAATCTACTATCTCCAAAATATGTTGTACAACAATTCCGTCTTCCCCATTTGACATAGCCATTTGGAAATCAGGGAACTGGGAAAGGTTGTCCTACATTATTAGTTGTTGTTATTAATACTTTACCAAGCACTTTTGAAGATTGTCAAGGTTATTGAAATTAAGAGAGAGAGAGAGAGAGAGTATTAATTGACAGTGCAACCATACAAAAATAATTTCATCAATATTATTCTAATTTGTATAAAGGAAGTGACATCTCTCTAGAGAAATTAAATTAATATTTAAAGAAACAAAATTTATTAAGAATTACAAAGGAATTGAGACAAAGGATCTACAGTATAACAATAGGGGAAGTTTCTGAAACTATAAAAAGATTATAAGGAAACATGCCTGGACCAGGTTCTTATTATAAATATTTTGAGGATGAATTTTTACAATCTTTAGAAAATATGATTAATTTTACAGGAAGGAAAGATATCAGAGAGATGGAAAGAGGCTAATATAGCATTAATACCCAAAGAGAGACAAGATTTAATAAGAAACTATAGATTAATATCATTGAATAAGGACTACTAGTTGTAGTTGGATTATGTATCCTGTAATGCACAGAGATCTGCATCAGTTATTAAAACTTACTATTTTTTTTCAGAGGAGCACAGCTTATCCTTGCTGCAAATTAAGTTGTTTGCAGCCAAATTCCAAATACAATTACTGTACAGGGTACAATTAGGACCATATAACAGCATGATTAACATAGAAAAAATTACAATTTTTAAGAAGCATTTTCCTGGTTACCTGCTGTGCTCCAAATGTAGTATTTTGATGGGAAGCTGGAGTCAGTAAACTTGAATCCGATCTCTGGAAAAATATCTTTACCTATTGGTTAAAACTATTCCACTGTCCTATTGAACTGACCCATCTATAATTGGCAGACAACTTCAATTTTTGGGAAACAGCTGTTCAAAAGAAACTGAGCAACATGGCTTTCTAGTAGTAACATTTAAGCCTTAGGGCCCAACCAAGCTAGATCAATATTAAGGCAAAAGACCTTATAGAAGGAAAACACAAATCATTGCTTTTTCTTACAGTATGATAAATTGGTAAATAACCATATATTAGTACCTATACCAGCATCATATTTATATCTGAGTACAGTCCCCAAATTCAGGAGAGCCTTATCTTTAGATTGATTTAATATTCTCGCCACAGCTTTTTTGGAAGGAAAATACAGAAGACCCCATATGAAATTTAATAAGGCCCCCGTGATATCAATGCCATAGAAACCATACTCATGTTCTGTTGTATTGTCCTTTTTAAAGAGACATTTGCCACCAGTTAATTATCCATTTTTAATCACATTTTCAGGACACTCCTATAATTTTTATTTGCATTATTTATTAGACAACCAGCACAAATCTATTTCTCTAAAAGTCACCAAACTCTGCTATATTGTATGTAAGCTTTGCCCACAAATGGTGGCCGATAGTCTTTGTCGCTAGGGGTTAACTTTGCTTTGTTTGTTTTATTGATTTTTTTTGGTGAACAATTGAAATAAAGTTTCTCTCTGTCTGTCACCATGATCCTAGATGACAGACTGAAAATAGTTTAGCAAACGTTTATTCATGAGGTTCAACAAGGGATTTTACCTAAAGACAGTTAAAGGCCAGTATTAGAAATGTGTTGATCATTTTAGATGCAGAGAAGGCCTTTGACAATTTGAACTAGGATTTCTTATTCAAGGTTTTCAAAGATACGAATTCTGGAGAGAACTTTACAAAATGGGTAAGATTGATTTATACTTTACAGAAAACACAGGTAATTGTTAGTGGAATCTAATAAAACCATGTGAGATTCAAAAGGAAGAGGCTAGGGATGCCAACTGTCTCCTGTCTTGTTTATTTTTATCCTTGAAATACTGAATAGAGACATAACATAAGAGTATTGGGAAAGATTTAAAAAGAAGCTTATAAGTTAAGGACTTTTACAGATGACTTGATGTTGATTATAGAAGATCCTTTAAAGGGAATTGAAATATTAATGGGCAAATTAAAACAATTAGGTGCATTAGCAGATTTCAAAATTAATAAACAGAAGAGGAAAATGTTAAAAAAAACTTTTAAAAAGGAGATCATATCGTACCTTTTTGAGCAATTCTTACCATTAAGAAATTTTCCAGGTGTCAGATTTGCTTCTTTGTAATTTAAACCCATTTTCTGGTCTAATCTTCTGTAATACAACAAACAAGTCTAACCCCCTCCCCATCCTTTACACAATATTCTTTCAATAGCCTGAGACACTCATTATGCTTTCCCATAGCCTTCTCCTTTCCAGGTTAAACAGTGAATTCAATCATTCCTTATAAGTTTTTCTCTTTCTAGGGTCCTTATGATCTTGGTTTCTGTCCTTTGAAATGTTCTGATTTCTTAATATCTTTTGCAAATATGATGCTTGAATAGGCATAATATTCTAACTGTGATCTGACCAACACAGAATAGAAAGGAAAAATTCTCTTTTGCTTTTTTTGACACTACACTTCTGAACATTTGGCTCACGCTCAGTTAGTGATCCAACAAGATACCCAAATACTGATAACACATACTGTTGTCCAGCATGACCTTCTCCATCCTATATTCTTGTCTCCAACTGTAAAGATTTTACATTTGTCCTTATGAAAATGTATTTGCTGCTTTCTACTCATTGTTTCAACTAGTTAAGATCCTTTTGAATCTTTATTGTCTTCTAAGGACCATTTTATTCCTTCTGTTTTGGCCTCATCTGCAAATTTGATCATCAAATCCTCTTTTGTTAAATTTGACCTGGATGAGGATTCATCCAAGTCACATTTATTGAGCAGTATAAGACATAACAGAATCCTGTGGTTTTGTAAATCCTTCCACTGAACCTAAAGCAATACAGGAACATCCTAATGGAATATATTTTTTGAAGATTTTTGTTAAACTGGATGCACACTAATATTTACTTGATATTTTAATATTTGGATATATGTTTTTTTATTATATTTAGTTATTTTTTATAACAGATAAGCAGATTCCATTGGAAGGTTCCATTTGTAGTCCTGATTTTTCCTATTCTGTTCAGCCCTTAATCTTTGGGAGAATGGAACTGCCACAGAATGATATTTAATAACATTTCCATGTGACCTTACCCTACACACTAATTCAAAACCATGTAATTGCTACCACCCACATAAAGTTTCTAAATCTTTGGAATTGTAATAACCCAATTTTATGGCATAAGACAGCCTGTAATGGTTCAGGCACCTTGCTAGAAAAATGGGAGACTGAGAGTTCAAGTCCTGCCTTAGCCTTGAAAGCCAGCTGGGTGACTTTGGGCCAGCCACTCTCTCTCAGCCCAACTCACCGCACAGAGTCTTTGTTTGGGGGGAAACAGGAGGAAGAAGGTGTGTTGGCCTTGAGTTATTTGCAAAGATAATAAAGATAAATAAATAATTTACCAATATATATCAAGCTGTGTTTTTGTATATTTGTTTTAAAATCCTATATACAATACCTGAATATTCATGTTGTTTTTGGATCTTTTAACTATCATTTCAATATTTGGTATTTTTGGTTAATCCGAATTATTTTAATTGTCTCCTTGATATTTTCTAAGCATCCACAACTAATGTACTATATTGTCTCATCCCAGAAGCGAAACTAAACCTCCAGCCTATCAAGATAAATTATAACTAGTGCTTGGTTTGAAGAGTGTAAATATTGTAATACATGAATATTTTTTTTAATTTGATAGGTTTTTCCCCACTTTCTTTTGTTTCTTTTTTTTTTTTGCAAAAGAGAAGAAGCTCAGCTCCAAAGTAAGATTTGGATACAGTTATAAAAGATATTGACATATCTCCTCTCTCCTCATTATTATATATTTTTATGAAATACATAATTCAATTGCTTTTGAATTTATACATATTTCCTTACTATTCTCATAATACCAATCTAAAAATACATGTTTAGTTAAGAAAGAAGGCAATTTAATGAAGTCTGCAGTATTACATAATAATCCTTTTGACTGATGTAAAGATCATTTATTTTTACAATAGGACAATAAGAAAATTCAATGTGAATAAATGTTATACCATACCAGGGATTCTCAAACTGTGGTTCCACTGTCTCCTTAAACTAGGATTAAAACCAATGAATAAAAACTAATCATCATTGAAGTTAGGACCTGCCAAGAAATAAATATACTACTTCTTTTTAATAATTAACTTTAAATCAATTGCAGTATTACATCTTCCTGATGGGATTTTTGTAGGCAAAATGAGAAAAAGAGCCTGGAAGATGTTTTGATGTTGCCACTGGAAGGCTAATTATGCAGCATTTTTTTTTTAAAAAAATCTGTTATTCCCCCCCAAGTTGTTCATGTCTGCCTGGGGAAACCTCACCCCAAATTGAAAAGCCTTTCACTATAAAACTTGACATGCATGAATTGTTTCTAATGTGCAATCTCAACAGAAGGAATAATTGCACGTAGTACAAAATGCAGATGTGTTAATAGGAGATTACACAAAGTTAAGGAGAAAAAGGAAGTGAACAATTAAGTCCTAGTGGAAAAAAGTCGTAAATGTTTATATATATATATATATATATATATATATATATATATATATATATATATATATATATATATATATATATATATATATATATATATATATATATATATATATATATATATATATATATATATATTGCTCAAAAAATAAAGGGAACACTTAACACAATGTACTGTATTTAATAGTAGGATGTCTTATCTTGTGTTCCCTTTATCTTGTGTTCCCTTTATCTTGTGTACCCTTATATGTGTGTGTGTGTGTGTGTGTTTTCTGAGGTTTTCGCGGGTGTTTGTATGTGGATCTTTGGTTATTCGGGTTTTTCCCCACGTAGAATTGAAGGTGTAAAAGCAACGTTTCGACGAAATCCCATATATATATATTTAATTGGATTTGTATACCGCCCTTTCCCAAAGGACTCAGGGCGGTTAACAGGGTAATTAAAACAAGAAATACAAAAATTAAAAACAATTAAAAAGATTATAACAGTCCCTGAAAAAGTAAAAAAACCCAATTAAAATTAGAATTAAAATTCTCAGCCTGGGCCAGAGAGCTCGAAGAGCCAGGTCTTCAGGTCCCGGCGGAATGAACGGAGGTCGGGGGCAGTCCTCAGCTCCACGGGCAGCTGGTTCCAGAGGGCAGGTGCACCCACTGAGAAGGCCCTCCCCCTGGGTGTTACCCACCAGCAATCTTTTACCGGCGGCACCCTGAGAAGACCCTCCCTGTGGGAGCGCACTGGACGAAGGGAACCTGATGCTGGCAGCAGGTGTTCCCTCAGATATCCCAGACCCAAGCCATTTAGGGCTTTATAGGTCATTACCAGCACCTTGAATCTCACCCGGAGGGCAACCGGAAGCCAATGCAGCTCGCGGAGTAGAGGTGTTACATGGGAGTATCGGGAAACCCCCATCACAACTCGTGCGGCTGCATTCTGCACCAGCTGAAGCCTCCGAGTGGTCCTCAAGGGCAGCCCCATGTAGAGAGCGTTGCAGTAGTCTAAACGGGAGGTCACGAGCACATGAGTGACTGTGCGTAGGGCATCTCGGTCCAGGTAGGGTCGCAACAATACACACACACACACACACACACATTATATAAACTTACATTCTGTAAGTTTTGGAAAGGCTGCACCAAAAAAGTAGCTAGGACCCTGACTGGATTGCATTGTATTTGAACTGCATTTGGGGCCCTGATTGGATCTGCATCACTTTTCAGCAGTATTTCAACTGCTCAGAGCTGCTGGGAAGTGCTACATTCTGTAAGTTTTGGAAAGGCTGCACCAAAAAAGTGGCGGCTCGCACGCCTAACGGTGCGTGAATTATATAATTATATAACTAAAAATCGAAAACAGGAGCAGTACATTCAGGGCAAGTGTGTCTGAGATTCCTTGTATCTAAGATTGTCTGGCTTAGTTCAGTGCAACACTTGTTTTGCAGCTGTCTTTCGCAGTACCCTTTTCAAACTTGGAAACTGTCTTATCTGTAAACAAATCACTAGTCTACAAGGACAGATTATTTATCTAGGGTCTGTAATCTGTGCTCTTCAGGCAGAAATTAGGTGTCCAGTTCAGCCCTTCTACCCTATTGAGCCTCCGTGCTATCAGCCCCCTCTACCACAAAGTTCCTGCAGGAGAAGGGCAGTGTGGACAACCGTGTGATCTGGCAGGGTGAGATCTGTGAACCATAAACACAAAGCTTTCGCTGTGTCCCTGCACAACAGATACAGTGCCCTCTATGACCTTAATAGGGACATTAAGGAGACAGGTAAAGGTATCTGTGATAATAACTCAAATAAGCAGGGGATCGTCGTCCAAGATGAAGTGCGAATCTGGTATTACACACCAGTCATGCAAGAACAGAAAGGCATCCAAAAAGAGAAGCCACCTTTTGGTTGGTGATTCAGTTATAAGGGATGTAAATTTAGGAAAGGACACAGAGGATTCGAAAGAGGTCAGGTGTCTTCCAGGTGCTACTGCCAGTAGGGACAAGAAGCGTATTTCTAAAATAATCAAGAATGCCAGCAAGGACTGTGATGTGGAGGCTATTGTACATCTTGGCACTAACGATCTGTCCCAAAAAGATGTACTCTCTGTGCAGAATGATTTCCAGAGCTTGGAGCAGGAACTTAGCAGAATAGGCTGTGGGCTTACTTTTTCAGAGGTTTTACTAGTGTATAAAGAGCAAAATGGAAAAGGCCAGCGTATAGCAGAATTTAATATGTGGCTAAAGGAGTGGTGTAAAGGAGAAGGTTTTGGTTATATTAGTCATGATGTCTATAGCTGGTCCAATGAAAAAATGTACAAAAGAGATGGTCTGCATCCATCCAAGAAAGGGACTGAGTTACTTGGCAATAAATTCACAGCTTTTCTGGAGGAACATTTAAACTAAACAACAGGGACAGTGAGTTAATTGATACAGAACATCACTGTCCCCGGCAATCTAAGAAAATAGGGGAAGTCAGGCACCACACAAGTTATGTAGCAAGTAAACACAGGGTCAGTCAAAAAGGACTCAAATGTCTATACACCAATGCACAGAGTATGAACAGTAAGCAGGGTGAACTAGAAATTCAGGTAAAAGAGGGCGGATATGATATTGTTGCCATTACGGGAACATGGTTGGACGAAACCAACAAATGGAACACACAGCCAGAGGGATTTAAACTATTTAAAAGAAACAGACTAAACAAAAGAGGAGGTGGAGTTGCTCTCTCTGTATATTATTCATATATATGAATATTTGCTATTTTTTTCTAGCACTTCTAAGAATATAATAAAAAGAATTAAAAAACATTAAAAAATAATAAATTTAAGTGGCAACCAACAATATAATTTGATGATCTAGCAATGTTTTTAAAAAAGGGAAAGAACTTTTCACATTCAGATTTCTATTAACCATATACACTGTATGAGACTTTTTAATTTCTTTCTTTTTTAAAACAAGTTTTATTGGTTTTTCAGTTAAAATCTACATATTTAAAAAGCATCATGATGACTGGGTAATCAGAGATTCAGTAACAGAGTTTTCAGTACATAATTCAGGTTACATTATCAAAACATCCTTCTCAATTTCCCTTAACATTTCATACAACCAGTTTAAACTAATAAATTTCTAGAAATAGCATGGTCAGTTAAAAAATTTGTCAATTCAATTTCATTGAAATATATCTATGTCCTGTTATTAAAGTTTACCTAATTTTAATTTTAATTATATTATTCAAATTTAGCCTTTAACATCCCAAATAATACTCACAACCCAAATTTCATTACAGCAAAAACTATAGCATCTAACATGTACACAGTGGCTGAATAGCTATGTGTTACCTAATAAACATCGTCTGTTTCACAACCTAATACATAACACATTACTGACAGGACCACAACCTGTGTTTATCAATGTTTATCAATCTACAACTATTTATACACAACCGGATTCTGTTTTAAATTTTAGCTAATTCTTAATTCTTAAATAGAATGATCAAATGTCTTTTAACATCAAAAGTGGGATCTATAAACCAAATATCCATTATGTCAGTGCATAAATTATAATGTCTAAAATAAGCCTAATAGATACATAAACACATTCTAGTTCTATTTCATAAACATTTTCTATTTTAGATCCTGATAGATCACTGATTGCTAAAAGGATAACCTTTAATGGTTCTCTAAGAACTCACTTTTTAAATCTAACTCTGGCTTTCTTTTTTTGCCAATCAGGTTTCCAACCAAGGCCTTTGAATTGCCAGATAGGTGTCCCTTCGCTCCAATACATATTATTTGAATTGAAGGAGGCCATCTAGCTATCAGTGATCCACAAAAACCAAACCATCTGTAATCATTATGTTGTTGCCCTGTTAGTCCTATTCTCTGTATTTGGTCTAAAAACTTTATCTTCAGTTCGGTCTGGATTCCTCTTCCATCTGGGTTCATCTGCTTTAAGTAAAGAGTCTTATCCAATTTTGTAATTAATGCTTGGCTATCCAGGCTTTCAGGAAACTGATCTTCCACGTCCTCTATGTTAGCATCACTATCTTGTACATAGTATACTTCTAAAGTTATAGGCTCTTTTGATGGAGTCAAAAGTTGAGTATTAAGATTTCCCATAGTTTGTTGTTGGTCCTTAAGGTTATTTGCCATAGTGATAGTTCCTTGTACTTTTAGAGTTGGTTCTTTGGATAATTGTTGCTTATATTCCTTTGTCTCAATAGTAATATCTTCCATTTTTGTTATATTCTGAAGTATAAATCCTTTAGTTGCAGTCTGGGTTTCAATTTATGACTTAAGGTTGGCATGTAAATTATTAAATCTGGAGATAAACATCTCAGTGACTCTATAGATTGTTTCAAGTATGAGGTTATAATCAAGCAATGTTTGTGGCTGATCCTTCTCCATTTTGTAATAATTATAAATAGTCCTTGGTGGAGGCTATTTTTCAAACAAAAATCAGTAAGAGTCCACTTCCACAAGTCTAAGCCAAATTCATCTCCAGCTGTTTCAGATTTTTATCTTAATGCCAAGGTCAGTCCAAAATGTAAGCAAGCTTGTTTGCCAATAGTATTCACTAGATATCCCCAGAGTACTTCAAATCCTTTTCAGACAGTATCTTTTTATTTATTTATTTTTTTGTCCCCTTTTTTAGACTAATCAGTAGAATAGTCCATTTCTGTAAACTTTGGGCCAAAAGTAGAAAGGCAGTTAAGTCCAATAAATCAGTATAATTTAGTAGAAGGCTTTTTCTTTTCTCTCCCAATGTAGTCAAAGGCCGCTTTTAAGGAGGGTGGGGAAAAGAAATCCCTTCCCTCTCTCCTCACAGGGGGAAGCAAATTGAAGAAGCTTTTGGTGGGAAGGTAGACAATTAGGAAAACAAGAAGTCAATTCTCACCCGTTTTTCAAGTGCTTTGTTGTGCTTTTGGTTTCGGCAGGAAACGGCTAAATGATGTGCCATGGGAGTGGGTGATCCTTTCTTCTTCAGTTCAGAGAGTAGCTCCAAGTCAACAGGAGGGCCACCGCCCTTCTACTGCTGACTAGAGAGACTTCTCCCCCACTCATTGCCCCTCCAGGGCGACTTTTGACCTCTTTACAGGGGCCCCCCGATGAAGAAATCCAGGCGACACTAGAAGCGATTCCCTCATGTGTCTGGCTACACCAAAAATCCGGAACCGGAAGTCGAGACTTTTTAATTTCTTTTCTATCCTAACAGGATTTGAAACTAATACAGAGAAAAGTGACTTGATTTTATTTTCATTTAATAATTCTAAAACATAAAATGTAAGGGCTACTCTGAAGACCTAGACTCTTAATTATGGTTAGTGTGATGTCACCAGATAGACTACATATGCAGGATTTCTCTCTTTCCCAGTTCAATCAATCAATTAGAATAGAACTGGAAGGGACCTTGGAGGTCTTCTAGTCCAACCCTGTTCTCAAGCAGGAGACCCTATACCATTTCAGATAGATGGCTGTCCAGTCTTTTCTTAAAAATCTCTAGTGATGAAGCACCTACAACTTCTGTATGAAAATTGAAGAGAAAGAAAAAAAGGAAAAGCAAGATAATTTTTCTGCGAAGTATTAGATTGGACTGGGCCAGTTCAAAATAGGCGTGAGAAAAGATTTTGAATGGTTCTCCATAGGAAACTAATATCCCATTATTCAAAGCCTAAAATAGCTACTGGAATCATTCTGGCATTATCCCTGATGTTCATATTTTATTGGTTTAGGATTTGATCCCTTAGTGAGAAATTCAAGTATGAGATTCTTCCATGCAATATGCAGCTGGGCAGAGATCCCCCTCAGTGGGAATGATTCTTATGATTGACAGCTGCAGAAATTATGGGATGATCTTTTTCTGATGGTCTGAAGTTGGACCATGACAGAATGCACCATACAAAGTAAGAAATTAATTTTACAATATTAATGTAAAGTATTTTGTGTGTATTAAGTATTCCCTGCCAGATGTTGCATTTTTATTGAAACTTTAGTCCGGATGCAATGTCCATTAGTGGTGAACAAGAGATTTGTTTGGGAAAGAAATATTAAAAAGCAAATAGAGGGAGACCTGTTAAGCTAGGAACAGATTTGAATTGCAAATTGGTACTTGCTGTTGCTAAACAGAGAGACATTGTGTCTATTCACATATAAACATCCATCCGTTTCCACTATTGCGGTAAATCCCAGTAAAACTCTACCTACAATGTACATTTCAAATCTATGATTGCAGATTCTGTCACTGCATATGTTATTCTAAGCAATCTGCTGAGGAAAATGAGGCAATTCACAGATAAATTCTGCTGGATAATGTAGAATATATATGAACATGTAGAATAGTTTTACTTGAAATGTTAGTACAGAGGAGTCTGGAACTGTGATATTACCAATGCTGAATAACTAGAAGCAATTTAAAGATAATTCAGGTTCCGCTGAAGAATAAAATTTAATTACCCTAATATAATGTTCTGCCAAGAACTTTTCAATCTGCATTTTATTTCAAATATAAATAAAGATTCCTTTGAGTTATGAGTTCAGTTTCTGGTGACTATATAAACATGTCCATGTAATTTTCTTGAGAATAATAGAGAAATGGCTTATCATTGTTTTCTAGTAAGGTATTTTCTCAATTTCCTAATCCATTCTACAGGCCTGGGAAGTTCCTTTAGTTTCCCAACCAAGTAGCTACTTGATCTTGATCCTGCTTAGCTTTATTAGAGGTAAGTCAAAATGGACTGTGAATTCCAGGGGAGCAGAGTTAAAAAAAATATATGTCCACTTAATCTTTGGTAGTGAAATATCTGAGCAAATCTTAGTCTAGCATGATAATGATGAAAAAAATAGGTGACATGATAGCAGTGTTCCAATATCTCAGGGGCTGCCACAAAGAAGAGGGAGTCAACCTATTCTCCAAAGCACCTGAAGGCAGGACAAGAAGCAATGGATGGAAACTAACCAAAGAGAGAAGCAACCTAGAACTAAGGAGAAATTTCCTGACAGTTAAAACAATTAATCAGTGGAACAATCTGCCTTTAGAAGCTGTGAATTCTCCAACAATGGAAGTTTTTAAGAAGAGACTGGACAGCCATTTGTCCAAATGGTATAGAGTTTCCTGCCTGAGCAGTGGGTTGGACTAGAAGACCTCCAAGGTCCCTTCCAACTGTTATTCTGTTTGTGTTATGGACTTGATGACAGATGACACTCACTTCTGTTAAGTGTTGAATTACAGTGAAGGGGGTTCCATGATCTAAGTGCATAAGATGAGGGAACATAAAGCTGAGCTTCATATATACCCACAGCCTAGTAGGCATATTTGGGTTCTTCAGGCACATCTAACATGAGATACAGTGGGATTGTTATTTTAGGTGGCAGATCAAATTTTTCTCTTTGACATCCACTACCATTATTGGTTCTACCAGACTTTCTTTATTGGCTAGCAGGTGACACCATCCTAATTGGCAGATTCAAATGCCTCAGTCAGAGAGCAAATTGTATTATGCCAGGGGTATCAAACTGCCGGCCCGTGGGCTGGAGGCATCATAGCAAAACTGTGCCCACTGGCAATGGCAATGGCAGTGGCAAAAAAGTCACAATACGTCACGACACATCACGTGACATTGTGAGTTTGACGTCCCTATATTATGCTCTCTTCAAAAGCTCCACTCACAAATGGTACAATAGGAAAAGAATGGAATAATATAAAAGCTGAATATTATTATCTGAAAAATCTTTTAGAAGTGGAAATACATATGGTTGTATGTTTAAATTATCCCTTCCAATGCAGACAAAGAAGACAGAATGTAAACTATTTCATTATATTTGGTAACTTAAAGAGACAAAAAGAAAATAAATAAATCTTATCTGAGAGGAATTTCTATTCTGTTCAGGTGCATTTTCCCTGTGTCTTGAAGTTAGTAGAATGCATATAACCACAAAACTTAATCTGTGGTTCCTCTACAGAAGTATTTCTGCATTATAAATCCTATTACTGATGGTGAAATCATTTGACAAACTTGCATGAAAAAAAGGATACATGGTGTTGTACATCTTTTCTATTCCTTTGCTTTTCATGTAAAATTTTACTGCCGATACTGTGATAAACATAAAAGAGCAAATAATGAATATTTTTTACCAACTGCAAAGCCTTTTGAAAGAAAAGGTTTCATAATTTATGGTTGTATCCAAATCCAAATTTTCAAAGATAATGATCTATCATTAGCATGAAAATGGAATATACAATTACTATGGAACCAAAAGCATGAATTTGCAAACTGTCAAACCTTGCAATCTGATAGACACAATATAGACTATATAGGAGAGAATAATTAAACTCTTGTTTGTTTGATTGATAGACCAGCATAGCATTGTTCTTTGAAGTTTCAGAGTAAGGCTATAGAATTGCATTTAAAAAAGTAACTACCAAAATAATTTCAGCCAAATATTATCACTAATGATGCATTCAAAAAAACAGGGTTTTGCCATTATTCTATCAAACAGCCTTAACACTTCACTTGACAGAACAATAAAAATTAAGGTTTCTGAAATGAGCTCTTGAAATTTGGGGATGCTATGTGAAAGCAAGTGATTTTTCAGTGTATCTTAGCTACAGTATTAGTCACTTAGACAGAGGGAGATAACCTTTTAGCATATGCATGACTCCAACCTACAAATGCTCAAGGATAGCAATACAAAGACAGGCATGCACAGAGAAAGACTTTTAAAAATTAAGCATTACATTAACCCCCCCAAAATAAATACGATTATTTTTTTTAAAAAAAGATATATAATTACTTATTTTCTGGAACAAAATATGTCACTAAATTTTGGCAATAACAAACACTAATATTTAACCCGATTTTATGCCCAAAGCTATGACAAACGACAACCTGAGAGTTATTTATTTATTTATTACATTTCTAAAACCATCCACCTGCACTGCAATTCTGGGCAGCCCATAGTATAAAACACTTCAAAAAAAATACAAACAAAAGGACAACTTGTGGACCTCAGCTTGGTCACCATTAGAGAAAAGATCTCAAATATTGGGGCGAGGGTGGGCGGGTCAAGAAACAGGTCTAATATAAACGGCTTACTGAAGGAAACAATTTGTTCTGAAACACCCACTAGAGAAAGAAAAATGACTGCATGCTTGTTCTTGGCATAAGACAAGCCTGTCCTACTCATGCTGGCAGAGGAGGGCCTGTTGAAGATCCCATCAGTCAAGGAACCCCTATTGATGGAATCCAGGAGAAAAGCCTTCTTCTGTAGCCCCAGCCCTCTGGAACATCCTGCTCCCAGGGTGAGGTTTACCCTTACCCTCCTATCCTTCCGCAAGGGCCAGAAGACCTGGCCCTGCTGGTTGGCCTGGCGACGCAATAGGGAAAGACATTACTGGAGGTGGCTCCTGGACTAACTAGCTGACCTCACTTGTCCCCTGCTCTTCCTGTTCCCTTTCAACTCATCTTTTTAATGTCACGTTATTGTACTTCCATTGTTTATTTTTACTGTATTATCTTTTACTATTGTTATTTTTACATTTTTATCATTTTTCCCCATTTTATTGTTGTAAACTGCCCAAAGTAGCCCCACGGTGGTATTGGCAGCAAATGCCAAACAAATAAGTGGGAGCATTAAAGAAGTGTAAATCCACCAATTGGGATCATGGTACCTCTGTTTAGACAGAAAGCCTGAGCAGCATCAATGCCAAAGCTGAAGAATCAGATGAAATCTGTACAACGGATCCTACTTTCACCAAATGAAACATTTATTTTTATTTTATTTTAATCCCATTTATATCCCGCCCTTCTCCGAAGACTCAGGGCGGCTTACAATTTAAGCACAAACCAATGTGCTTAGCAATAGCCTTCATTCTATGTATATGCCTGCTTATTAGGGCTTTCGCCCACCCCCCCAGCAGCATTATTACAAAGTCAGCTTACTGCCCCCAACAATCTGGGTCCTCATTTTACCAACCTCGTAAGGATGGAAGGCTGAGTCAACCTTGAGCCTGGTGGGACTCGAACCTGCACTAATTGCAGGCAGCTGGTGTTACTTAAGGAGGCATTAGCCCACTGCTCCACCAAGGCTCTTGGTGAAAGTTATATTTCACTCAAAATGAGTGAATTTTTTAAACTGAGTGATGAAAAACAGCAATATTATTACTATAATTTGCTTGAAGAAATATTGCTAGCTTTAATGGTAGCATACTTTAAACACTCTAAGGAAAAGATTTATTCACATGATTTTTTTTCCAACTCCAATGACTTCATGGTTACCTGACATCTGCTCAGTTATAAGACAAAGACATTTGGAAATCAGGCTTGGTCCATAGTTGGATTTCACAAACCCATAATGATTCTCCTGGGGATGGCATTTTTTTTTTTGCTAGAATAGAAACTGCACATTGATTGTTGAAACTAGAGAATGTTCCCTCTAGACAACTAGGTTACCTTTACATAACACTTTCAAGACCACCACCGTCAGGGCTGAATAGACAGCATCCCCAGATTAATTTCCCACTGTGTGGCAAATACTTGTCACCTTTAGATTGTCAAGATAAAAACTGATACTACATTGTGAAGTCTTGTTTCAACAGAGAGCAACTGATCTGCCTCTATCTTAAGTAATCTTCTAAAAGTGAATGGCAATTTTACCACCCAGCCTGTTTCCCCCCCCCCCCAATATGGCATTCAATTCACAGCTTCCTGCTGATATCAAAGTTGCCATCTCTGTCTAGTTTCTATCAGATTTTAGCTAACCTTGATCTCAGGGACTTCTGATGATAACAGAATCATCAGTGATGGAGCAAAGCTTCTCACTCCTGCCGGGCCTAATAGTTAGCTCAAACGTTCTATGGTCCCTTACAAGAAATTCTGATTCTGTTGTCAGTATGCACCAACTGAATTTATCTTAGAACTTTCCAATGAATATTCATGTTTCCCAATCTTACGATTCCTCCCTCCCCTGTCTATGAAGTACTTCTTGACTATGAAGTAGAAATTGAGTTGTTTATATTGTACTGTTCTGGGTAGTAGACAAGAACCAATTCTTGGAATGTTCATATGTTTTTGTATTACTCTTTTTATTCTAGCCACTGGTTTCCACAGGAGGACAGAATGATGAAGCAGCATCACATCCAAGCTTGCCCTTTTCTATTTATTTTATGACCCTGTATACATGTACAAGAGGGATGAAGACAGCATTGTGATGAGAAAAACAAGCTCCTGCAAATGCCTCTGTCCTAGCCTGTTAACTTTCTGAATAATATTTTGTTGAAACAGATTTCTTCCACAGACAAAGTTTTAGCATTTGCTGTTATTCTATAATGTCACAACAGCACATATGCTTGCAGGGTAAGGACTTCTTGCTCTCTACTGCCAGTTGTAAATGAAATTTGCTTTGAGTGGTTTTCTTGGCCACAATATGGAAGGGTTTTGCCATTGCATTCCTCCAGAATATTTTTGGGCCTCCTGAGCTGACAATCCTTCCCTGGTATTCCTTTATCCAAACACTATTTTGGTGACTCTGGTGATTAGCTTGTGGGCACAGACAAAGTGAGCTGAAATTGTTTGATGTTCTTGCTTCACCCCTGTTCTTCCCCTGCCAGAATTCCAATGAGGTTTTGTTTGGCGTTTTTGGACAAACAAGGGAGCTTTGGATATACAAAGTCAAGTCTGATATCCACAAATTTGGAAAAGCCTAGGATTTGTTGTCAGGTATATGCCAGCCACTTTCTGGCTGACAGTCTTCTGCTGCTTCCTAAACCTTGTTTGGTCTTTACCAGATAGCTTGCTTGTTTTTTCAATGTTATCAAAAAGAGTATAATTTTTTGATATATCAGCGATGAACAACCTTCCACCTGTTTCCTGTTTTACAAACATGTCAGTATGACATTTTATGAAAGAATATGAATGTTTCTTCTGTTTGGAAAAAGGAAGATCTTGATTGTTGCTATATAAATATTATTTGAGAAGCAAGGAGCTATACAGTTTATTTATTTGAGTACAACTGATGTAATGTGAGACCAAACTGGTGCAAATAGGACAGACCCAGGTCTGTATTACTTCCTACCTGTGGGGAACAGTTATTCGGTTAAAACACAGCAACAAGTATAATTTTGCATAATTACTTCCAATGTGATTTCACTGGGCTCTAATGTTGCAGAGAACGCTTCTGAGAGTGGGGGCACAGCTGGAAATCACTCAGTGACTGAATAGCTGGAACCAGCAGGGTGGAATAAATTTCTTTTCATGCACGAAGATTTCTGCAGAGTTTATTTTTCTTTGTTTCAGATTAAGCTGCATTTACACAAAGTGAGCTGTACCTTTTCCTAGATTTGAACTGAGACTATTGTATCATTTTGGTATTGTATCTGCGCACTGATTTTGTTCAGAATAATGGGCTTGTTGTATGAATTCCTTGTCTGCAATAAAAGTACTCACGTTCCTCTGATGAGAAGTGACCTATTCCAGTTCATTTCTGTTCATGGAGATCCAGACTGTCAATGTTTAATTATGACATTTTTGGTCTGACACCGCTCAGTTTGCCTTGGTTCATGATTCTGATATTCCCTCCACTAATGTCGTACATTTTCTTTAGAGTGCTGAACTTTTCTTTAGCCTCTGGCAGTGTCAGCAGCTGGGTATATTTCAGCTTTAATCTAGTCACATCATAAATACCAGTGTTGCGTATACTTTCCCTCTGGTCTTCTCAATAGCTTGTTGGATAACATTCAGCCTTGGAGCCTCCTCACAGTATCCTGTTGACATTGCTTGGTTGTTAATATTCATCTGGTTTTTCTTGGCAGAAGACTCAAGTGAGTTCCCTTTCCCTTTTTCCCAGTTGATTATATTTACTCTATGCTGTACATTAAACCGTTTAATTATTTACATATAATTATACAGTATAATGTATAATTATGCATACATCAGAGTATTTAAGTATTTAATTTAATTATATAATAGCTATATTAGTAAAGACTCACTTTTACTTCACCATTTGGAATCATGCTAAAACATTGGAAATAAGCTAGTTGATTTCTATAATAAAATTAAGGGCTAGCATCCTGGAAACTGAAGTATAGAAATGGATATAAATAAAAACCTTTATTTTGTATTGAAATGCTATGATGACATTTTGTGAGATTCTTCTAATATGGGGTATTAATTCCATGTGGGGTATTAATTTTATGTTTTATAGAGCTTCCTGAAACTAATCACAGCAAAGAAGCCATGCATAAATTCAACAACCCCATAATTTTTTCAGATTTTTTTTTTTAAAAATAACCAATTTTCCAATAAAAAAATTATTTGTACCAAAGAGACAAGCAATGGCATCAACAAAAAGTTCTGCAGACATCATTACTGAATATCACATTAAAATTGTCAAGAATTATTAGACTATCAATATAATTCTGCTCTGTGAGCGATGGGGGCTTTCATAAGGTATCATGAAATGCCATTATTCCCATAAATAATAGACACTGATCAGTTTGATAATTAAATAAATGCTATCTTGGGAAATAGCTACGTATATTATGGAAGGAACACATTATATAAAATAGCAATGTCCTTAAGCACACAGACACACACACATGCGCTTGTGCGCGCGCGCGCACACACACACACACACACACACACACAGTTTCATTGGAAGTTGCAATGATGAACAAAACTAAATAAATACAAAGAATGGCAGAACTTCCATCAATTTATACAACAAAAGAGAAAAGCATCAATGAATTTAAAAGCACACAGACTGTATTGGAACAGCAATTATGACCTAACAGCCAAGAGGATATGGCACATGGCAGAAAAGGGTACTGAGTGCATTAAAAAATAGTTAAGTCATTAGGTTGGAAGGCGACAGACATCCCATTATGATAGAAAAGGGCAGTGGCCAAGTCCAAATCTTTCTTTTAAGCCTCCAGAACACTATTCCCATTAGATTTCTGTCTTTTCTCATTGCTGAGCTGAACTGCTTTCAACACATTCTGAAGCCAGCAAGAATCTAAACCACCATGAAGCTTCCCTTTGGCTGATTCCCATCCTGATCTTGTTGCTTGTCTTTTGAGTCACTTTCCTTCCAAAGTATCAGTTGACAAAGCCTAACAGATCTTACATGCATTTGGGCAATGTCATAAAACAAGTGAAATCCTAATTTAACAATGGAAATCCCTCTTCTTTCTTTCTTTCTTTCTTTCTTTCTTTCTTTCTCTTTCTTTCTTTCTTTCTTTCTTTCTCTTTCTTACTTTCTTTCTTCTTTCTTTCTTCTTTCTTTTTTCTTTCTTTCTTTCTTTCTTTCTTTCTTTCTTTCTTTCTTTCTTTCTTCATAAAGCATCCTGAGAACTTCTCAAAGTGATATGTTTTAAGCCAGGAGATCAGGATTGTCTAGCTGTCGCTGTGGAAGAATTAGCACATTCTGTGTCATTGCCCAGGGGATGCTTGAGTTTAGGATTCTTACAATCTTCAGGGAGACTTCTTACTTGTCCTCCCCAAAATGGAACAACTAAGGATGACTTATTCATGCCTGGTGATAAGATGAAGATATTAGGAGACCTGGAAAAAAAATCACCTGTGTTTCAGGTGCTTTTGCCGCAGACAAGTTGTAAATACCAGCTAATCTGGTCCCTGAAGAATCTATTATTTAATTTTTTTATGACTGTTTCATGAGCTGTCATTCAGTTTTCAGCTCCAAAGTTGCTAATGACCTTTTTCACTTTCCTGATCTTTGTCCCATCACTATGTTGGATTTTCTTCACCCAATACAATTTAATATATTTAATGCCTATTTTTGTCTAATATTTTAGCTGCCTTAAATTATTTTTTACTTTTCTACTGCATTTGATCATTCTAGTTACATCTGCTATTTTAAAATGAACCCTCTGTAAATATTGGGGTAAATATGCTAGTTGGCTCTTCTTCACTTTTTCTACTATTTCTGCAAACTTTTAAATTCTAACAAGGAAGAGGTCATGATATGATTCAAGAGAGTATAAAACACCACTTCACATTTGTCTTCTCTAACCTGGGATTCTTAACTGAAGGCTTATTAATGCATTACCCTTGAGATGCTCTTGTAAAATGCAGAAATATAACAAGCCCAAGGTTAGCAAGTTTCCCCTTGACATGTTATCAATCAAGGAATTTTTATATACGGAAGAGCTTACAAAATATGATTTTCTACTTGCGAGCCAAAGAAGTTCAGTTCCATTTCTTTCTGCGTATTTTACTTCTCATCTCAGAATGGTGCACATTGATTTAGGATTAGTTAATCCCACTAAATACTTCACATAATATGCTGAGGTTGGACTGTTATAAGAAAGAGACACTATTGTAGCTGTCTGTTTTTATTTTAGTAGACCCACAC
Organism: Vipera berus; assembly: GCF_964194415.1. Lineage (NCBI taxonomy): Eukaryota > Metazoa > Chordata > Lepidosauria > Squamata > Viperidae > Vipera > Vipera berus. The sequence continues at coordinate 21,472,554 of NC_138209.1, forward strand.
GTTTTTGTTTGTTTGACACATGAAACTAAAATCCCTGGGCATACTTCAGTATATATTTGGCAGGGACCCAAAATTTCACACATTTCATTATTGCTTTGCTATTTGGCAGTGGTTCAGTGTTTCTGTAATGGGTGTCATTTGGGCTATTAATGTCTTGACCAAGCATCCTTCTATAAATATAGCCTCTATAAATATTCCCCTCCTTCTGCTAAAACACTATTCTATTTAAAGTTTTAATTCTAGCAATATACATCATCTTTCTGTTTTCCTTTACAGTATGTGATAGAGCTAAGTTGAAGAATGTGTGGTTAAAAACATTGGCAGACATCCCTTAATTTTATTAAAAATACAAAAAAATAGAAATAGAAAAAACATAGCAGAAGCAACTGGCTTTCAGTAAGGCATACTGGGTCCCTCCCCTTATCTACTGTATACCTCTATCATTTTCGGAGACACATGAAACAGAAATTTGTCTCTTAAGGGAGTGCAAAATGCCAATGTAAAAATATCCTCACCTTGAGTCCAATACTTAATGGTTTCGGGAGTACAACTATGAAATTGTCTGAGCAAATGTATAGAAGTAGTTTGGCACTGCTGTTTTCTGGAATAGCTTTCATCTGTCCATGTAAGACTACAGCTCTGTATGACTTGGTGTCTCCCATTCAACCACTAAGTAGCCCAGTCCTGCTTAGTTCCTGAGCCCAGAGAAGACTGGTGATAAGGGGCTGCTAGCAGCTGGGTCTCCAACGGAGTAGCAACATTATTTTATGGATCTGTTCAACGTGATATGGCCACACTGCTCTTTTCAGGACAATGTGTGTATCAGGGTCTATGTTGTGTACATGTAGTATTTCATTTTTCTATACTTGATTAATATATGAATAGATTGTCATGGAATAGACATCATAGAATTTAGAATTAAGAAAATGTTCTTTTTCCATATCTCTACCTGCATTTGGCAATCAGGTCCCATTTTATTAATTTACTAATAATTGATTAAGATCCAAAAAATTAGTTGGTTTAAAAGCAAAGGCATTTCTTCTCATTTGAAAGAGCAATTCTTTATTATTTGATATCATCCATCCATCCAATTTAGAGACTGTCCAGCTTCAAAATGAGTCTGGGTGACTTACAATTAAAGGAAAAGAGAAGAAAACAAAGAAAAAACAATAAAGAAAAAATCTGTAGCATCTGCATCAATAGGTCTCCCTCCAAGGCTTGGGAAAACAGTGTGTTTTTAAAGATTTCCAGAATGCCATCAAGAAGGGAGCTATGCAGATCTCCAGGGGACATCATTCCAGAGTGCAGGTGCCATGATTGAACAAACGTTTAACTATTTTCTTTTAACTTTTAACGTTTTTCTTTTAACTTTTAGCAATTTTCTTTGCACAATGCCTATCCATGCAGCCCTCTTTCAGAAGCACCATCACAGCAGATTGCAGAAATCTGCAGAAGAAATGCAGGAAAATGGAAGGTTTGAGAAACCTTTCATTTGCATAGCCAAATAGGAACCGAATTGGCATACATCTCCCAGATTCAATTTTATTATTTATTTGTTTTGCTTTGAGTTAGTGTTGACTTTTGGTAACTGCCTGGACTGCCCGGCAGTTTTCTTTGCAAAATTTGGGAAGTGCATTGACTGGCCCAGAGTCACCTAACTGGCTTTGTGTCTATGTTAGGACTAGAACTCAGCCTCCCAGTATATTGCAACCTTCTGCCTTAACCACTACACCAAACTAGCTCTGATTAATAGTATAGAAATTAGTTGTCCAAAAACTTTCAGACTGATTTTAAAAAGCATTTTATAAAGAAACAGTTTTAAAAAAATGTTTACATGGCATACTGTGTTAGAGGATGCATTGTTATGCAAATATGTGCAATTTGTTTTTTTAAAAAAATATTTATTATGTGAGAAACAAATATATGAAACATAAAATATAGACTGTTTTTCTCATCCCTTATGTTAAATCTTTATCCCCTGAATAGAGCAGGGCGAAATCACTGTCCTCTATTTTTATATGTTGGCATTATAAAGGATGGTGAGATATATTATATAAATTGAACATTATGTTATTGACATAATCATAATGTTGGTTGTTAGTCTCAGCAGGTGGCTCTGTGTCCCCTAACTGGCAAAAGTGCAAAAGAATACACAGAAAATAAACTTCACAGCTTGTGTTCATACTTTTGCCTCCACAAAGCTTTGTTATATGTACCACTAATACAGAAAAGGAACAATACAAAAGCCTAAATATCAATAGCAGTTTTCAAGCAGAGTCTTGATCATGAAGGCTGTAAAGCGTGGATTACTTTCAGGAAGCTGTAGAATGCTGTGTATAAATTGAAGGTGAGATTAACCAGTAGGTTTTGGATTTAGGCTCAAAACAGAATGTTTCTCTGATACTTTTCAACTTATATTTTATTTAAAGCCAGTGAATTGCTGTCATGGGAAGCTGACTCTTTCATTCAAATAGCCGTTTTATAGTTTATAGGAGCTGGCACAAAAAAACTATCCATCTGTTTGCCTGTGCTTGATGCAAAAAGTCCAGCCAGTCACATAACGTGTGCAGTCGTGTGTGATATGTCTGTGTGTGTGAGAAATACATACATATCAGTGATGGGAGTCAGCTGGTTCACACCACTTAGGCAAAACCGGTAACTAATTTTTTGTTGCCCAGGCCCAGAATGGACTTCCGGAAGCGGCATCCACACAGAGAACTGGTTTTCCACATATTTGAATCCCACCACTGATACATATGCAGAAGAGAGATATAAAGGAAAGAGATTGATTTCTTATTGTTGACAAATAAGAATAAGAAGTGTTAATAGGATGGCTCTTACAATTTGCATTCCTGCAAATTGAAATTTTCTACCCTGTTTGAGAGCACATTTTTGGAGAGGGTGTGGAAATTTTCCAATGGTCTCTGATAAGCATGGCAATCATTTGTTGGTCACTGATTTTTTTAATTTCCTAAAAGGTTTTCCTTGTTCATTTGTTTTCTCCCTGCAAAGAGTAGGGATGATGTCCATATGAAACACCTGTCCCCATTTTGTATCCCACCATGAGGCTACTACCATTCCAGGGCATTGGAAATGGTGCTCCACCACATACTGTCTCCAGTTACTTAAAATTATTTTTGTGGAGAAATGAAATTCAGGTACATATTCCCACATGGAGGAGTCATTGGGAGAACTTTTTCTCTTTGCTCTAGCTGACAATGCCTTAGCAGGATCACTGAATGCTATGACAGAAAACAAATTAAGCTTTGAACACTAATATTTCTCAAATATGATGTACCTCATATAGCGTTCTCATTAAAACTCTCCCTCTGATTATTTTCTTGACCATCTGTTCTCTTTCTCTCTCTTTGGAAATTATTTTTTTATTAAAGAATTATTTTTGCCAAGTAAAAGCGGTACAAATTTAAAGAAAAAAAGGAAGCAAAGTAAAAGAAAGATAAATAAATGGACATGAAAGTAAAATGACAAAAAAGAAAGAAAAAGAAAAAGAAAGGTAATCTTTTTCAGGCAAGTTACACAAGCATTTATATTTTATCCTCTCTCCAAAGTTACCTCATGGTTCCCTCCTTCCCATATTCTATTCTTTCTAATCATTAAACCCATAAATCACAATTTCATCTTTTTTCAGCAAAATGGCCATATTGCCCACTTTTTTTTAACCTTTCTTTTTTCTTTCTTTGTCTTTTTTCTTTCACATGCCAACCTGTTCCTATGCTTAAAAGATACACTCATTTAGCACTGAAACTGCCCTGATAACTATTTGCTAGATTTTGCTTAAAATCTTATCTTTACCAGAGAGGTATGATGGGCTGGGCTTTGAGTACAGACTCAGAGAAGGATTAATTGGGTATGCATTGTTTCTGGGCAATCTTCCTCTGTAGAGTGGTTCATTCTGTCCTGAAAAAAATCAGGTTCTTCACTTAATTTCAGTGAAGAGTCTTGATAGGACCAATCTGCTTAAATTCATCATAGTTGAGTGACCTGGGTTATGAGAACATTCCAAAGATCTTCATAAATGAATGAGAAAAGATGTGTGCACATTGCTTGCAGCTCTCCCCAAACAAGTACTCTGGTCCCAGTGAATAAAATATACCAACAAGCCAGGAATCTACTAAAGATAAGAATTCTTCTCTTCAAACTCCTCTTTTCCCTCCAATGAGAGGGTGGAAGCACTAAGATGCACCAAGAGCTGGGGATTGCTTTCAAGTAGCATGGAACAATGGAAAACTTGGTGACCCTTAACTGTAGCAGGAAGTTTTAAGCAAAAGGCAACTGAATTGATCTGCACCAAAATGAGGAATGATTCAATAAATGGGGGATGTTCCAATCTCAGTTGACAACAGGGATTAAGAGAATGCTTGTTGGAGGTTTTGATGGGCTCAAAGGAAGTTCCAAACCACCTGAAGCTTTAGAAGGAAACAGTAAACTTTGGCAGTGGAAGTTCTCTTGAAGCAATTAGAAAAAAGTGTGGAAGCTGTCTATAAAAAAAAAAGGTAAAGGTTCCCCCGCACATGCATGCTAGTCGTTTCCAACTCTAGGGGCCGGTGCTCATCTCCGTTTCAAAGCCGAAGAGCCAGCACTCGTCCGAGGACGTCTCCGTGGTCATGTGGCTGGCATGACTAGACGCCAAAGGTGCACGGAACGCTGTTACCTTCCCACCGTAGTGGTCCCTATTTTTCTACTTGCATTTTTACATGCTTTCAAACTGCTAGGTTGGCAGAAGCTGGGACGAGTAACAGGCACTTACTCTGTTACGTGTCACTTGGGATTCGACCCGTCAAACTTCTGACCTTCTGATCGACAAGCTCAGCGTCTTAACCCTCTGAGCCACCACGTCCCTGTGGAAGCTGTCTATAGATGGCCTCAAAATATGACAGTTGAGTAGAGACAAGAACCAAGTTGTTGTAAGCAAATTTTTCAATATATAGCAGACACAAGCAGTTGTATTGCTGAAGGCTAACATAACAATAAAGGTATTAACCCATTGACCAGTTGTTGTGGCAGTTGCAAAATCTCCTTCCTTGAGAAAGGAGGAATACACATAGCATAGCACTCTTCAGAACTGAAAAAGCTTCTTGGATGAGAAGCGAAACATCTTCAAGGAAAAAAACCAAAGAAAAGTCCAGTTGCCTCTTGAAAAAACACCATTGGGACTACCACTGTGATATTTTGCCTGTGCCCAAGAAAAAGAAAAGTAAAATGATAAAGGACTCCCATAGGAGATCATCTTTATATAGTCTCCACGAGAGTTCTGATCTTGCTGGGCACAGATCTGATTGGTTGAGGAAGAAATTTCAATCTGGCTTTCAAGAATTTACTAGGAAAGGTCACTCAGACTTTTCAAAGCACAGAATGGAGGTCAGGAGGCCAAGACGTAAGATATTCTAGCATCACTCTGCTAGTTTTGTGTCCTTCAAATATAAGAATCAAAAATTTAAAATGGAGAAAAATGTGCCCACCTGACGTAACTAAATTTAACTTACAAGACATGATGTTTCATATTCTTCGGCTTGTCTGAACATTTCTAGGATCAGTGCTGTTTCCTGTAGATGTCAGATCTGAAAGACTAACTTGACAGAGGAAAGCTGCTCGTTCAAAATGCACTCTTCTGTTTGGCCAAAAACAGAAAAGTTGAAAAGCGGTCTGGAAACTCTAAACTGAATTGAAGCAAAACCAGTTACAAGCCAAATCTGAAGCATCTGTTTAGACAATGAGATAGATGGCAACAAGAGAATGGGCTAAGCGATGAACACCAAGTCAAGTTGAACATTTGAGCTTTGAGATACCAGGTGATTTTTTTGTCTTGGTGTGCCAAATAACTTGAGTAATCAACATTCTGGGTAGTACTGTATAAAATGCCAAACACTGAACCTTTTAAAATTATCTTGCAGCACAGATAGTGTTGTGGCCCCGACCCCTGAGCCTGTCCTACCTGAGGAAGAGGACTCTGAGGATGATGGGGAGGAACTGGCAAGGCCTCCCTCTCTGGGACCCTCCCCTCTGGCAAGGCCTCCATCTCCATCTGAAGGCTGACAGGAGCAGCCTGTGATTAGCCAGGCTGGGAGTGAGCCAGAGCAGCTGCAGCAGATGGAGAGTAGCGGAGATGAATCATGGCTAGATCCCCGAGAACAGCGCAGAGCCAAGCGTTCACAGCAGCGTAGGAAGAGTAGGAGGGTCAGGGATTAGCTGAGTCACTGAGCCACATCCCACAAGGTACAAAAGGGGGGGTGGCTGCTCTCAGGACTTTGTGACGAACAATAATTTAATCAACTTCTGGTCACATCTTCAGAATTCTGTCGGATTTACTACCTGTTTGGAACCCTGACCTGAATTCTTGACAACGCTTCTGTACTTTTGTTTCTGGACTGTTTGCTTGTTTGCTTGGACTCATTCCAGCGGACGCTTGAGGTAATGAGCCTATTTTGGCTGACTGTTTGTATTTTGCTGCCAAGGCCTTATCAGAAGGCACTTACTAAAGCCTGAGGAATTAACCCTTGCTAGTTGTGCCTGCTTGTCTGTCTGTTTGTACCCTGGGGAAGGGGGAACAGAACAGATAGTCCTTGATTTACAACCATTTGTTATGTAACCATTTGAAGTTACAACAGCACTGAAAAAAGTGACTTACCACTAATCCTCACATTATGATACTCACAGCATCCCATGGTCAAATAATCAGAATTTGATCACTTGACAAGCACATGTATTTATGATGGTTGCAGCACCTGGGGTCATGCAATTACCATTTGCAACCTTTCCAGTCAGGTTCTGACAAGCAATGCCAATGGAGAAAGCTGGATTTGCTTAACAACCAAATGCTTTAATTAATTTATTTATTTATTCAATTTATATACCACCCTTCTCCCGTAGGACTCAGGGCGGTTCACAAGGTTTTTAAAAACAGTACAACAAATTACAAAACTTAAAATCAATTAAAAAGATTATATTGACCTTGAATAAAACCCCAGTTAAAATACAATTAAAAACCCAATTAATATTCTCAGACCAGGCCAGAGAGCTCAAAGAGCCAGGTCTTCAGGTCCCGGCGGAATGAGCGAAGGTCAGGGGCAGTCCTAAGCTCTACAGGCAGCTGATTCCAAAGGGCAGGCACACCCACAGAGAAGGCCCTCCCCCTGGGTATTGTCCGCCAGCAATCTTTTACCGGCAGTACCCTGAGAAGGCCCTCCCTGTGGGAGCGCACAGGACAAAGGGAGCTTGATGCCGGCAGCAGGTGTTCCCTCAGATATCCCGGACCCAAGCCATTTAGGGCTTTATAGGTCATCACCAGCACCTTGAATCTCACCCGGAGGGCAACCAGAAGCCAATGCAGCTCACGGAGCCGAGGTGTTACATGGGAGTATCGGGAAACCCCCATCACAACCCGTGCGGCTGCATTCTGCAACAGCTGAAGCCTCTGGGTGGTCCCCAAGGGCAGTCCCATGTAGAGAGCGTTGGAGTAGTCCAATCGGGAGGTCACGAGCGCATGAGTGACTGTGCGCAGGGCATCTCGGTCCAGGTAGGGCCGCAACTGGCGCACCAGGTGAACCTGGGCAAAGGCCCCCCTGGTCACGGCTCCTATATGGTCTTCAAAACTGAGCTGTGAATCCAGGAGGATGCCCAAGTTGCGAGCCCTATCGACGGGGGGTAACACCTCACCCCCCATCATTAAAGGTGGAATAGACTGGTTAGTCCGAGATGCTGTTATGCATAGCCACTCAGTCTTGGCAGGATTAAGACGAAGCCTGTTTCTCCCCATCCAGACCTGGACCGCCTCCAGGCAACGGGACATCACAGCGAGGGCATCATTGGGTTGGTTCGGGGTGGAGAGAAAAAGTTGGGTATCATCAGCATACTGATGATACCCCACCCCGAAACCACGAATGATCTCGCCCAGCGGCTTCATATAGATGTTGAACAGGAGGGGAGAGAGAACTGACCCCTGAGGAACTCCACAAACGAGAGGCCTCGGGGCAGACCTCTGCCCTCCTGTCAACACCGATTGCGAATGGCCCAGGAGATAGGAGAACCACTGCAAGACAGTGCCTCCCACTCCCAACCCCCTGAGACGCCGCAATAGGATACCATGGTCGATGGTATCAAAAGCCGCTGAGAGATCTAATAGAACTAGGACAGAGGAGCAACCCTTGTCCCGAGCCCGCCAGAGATCATTCACCAGTGCGACCAATGTTGTCTCCGTGCTGTACCTGGGCCTGAAACCCGATTGGTATGGGTCCAGATAATCATTTTCCTCCAGGAACAGAGGAAGCTGATGCGCCACCACACTCTCAACAACCTTCGCCAAAAAGCGAAGGTTGGAGACAGGACGACAGTTGTTTAAAATCGCTGGGTCCAGGGCAGGCTTCTTGAGAAGGGGCCTCACCACCGCCTCCTTCAAAGCGGCGGGGAAGACACCCTCACTCAGAGAGGCAGATATTACTGCCTGGAACCAGCTTCGTGTCTCCTCCCGAGCCACATAAATCAGCCAAGAGGGACACGGGTCCAATAAACAGGTGGTGGAACTCAGCCTCCCCATAATCCTGAGTTCCGGCACCTTTTTTTTTTAAGAAAAAAGCACTGGTTATTCTATTCTGTTATCAGAACAGTTATGTGGGTTCCAATAAATTGTCATATTAAGCAGGCGTTGTATGACCAACATGGGGATGTAGGAAGCATGGGGATGTAGGAAGCATTGGACTTAAGGAACACGCCTTGGAGTGAAAAAGAACAATAGTTCCAGAACAACAAGAAAATGGCTTTATGGTACTCTGACTTATTATCTGTTCATCATAGCAACTTAATTGAGGGTTCTTTTATGAAAAATTGGGGGTTCTTTATGAAAAATAATGAATACAATACTATTCACTAAGCAGTTAGTCATGGATGTAATGAGAGATTTCTTAGAACTATAGACAAAAACAAGTGAACAAACAAACTATGCCAAGCAATAAGCCAAACTCTGGAAAAAAACTAAACAAAGCTATGAAGAGGATGCTGTTTATGGTTCAAAATAAATAACAGCCAAGATTAACCAAGAAGTCTTATCCTTCTACAGTTTAACAAGAATCCCATGAACAAAATTATTTCAATGTCATTACAAAATTTTCTATATACTGTATTATCTTTTATAGTTTCTTTGATTAAGACTTCATCAAAACAAATTAGCTGAGTAAATTATAATTTAGGATCTCTGAGGTTTTTTTCTTATCTAATTCTACAGAGGTTTCTAAGAATCCAGAAGAGCTTTAGTTTGATTACTTGTTACCAGGCAATTAAAATTTGTCTGAAGTCTTTAATTTTAAAATGTGATCATTTCAGTTAGCTTTCTATTCTTAATTCTAAATTACAGCTCAGAGAATAGAGGTCATTTGTCATTCTCTTGCCAAACAAGAACACTGTGGAGACTTACCTGAGACTCTTCTTCAAGCTAGTACTTAGCAATAAAGTGACAGTATGATAGCTATCTTCACATACACAAAGGGCTGGGGTCAAAAAAATCAAGGTGGCCTATCACAACCACTTGTTCCAGCTCCCACTTCCTTTGTTATAAGCCCCACACTGTTAACATTGATGCCTTAATTTTTAGTGATTTCAGGTCAGGGTTCTCTATTTATTATTATTATTATTATAAAACTTTTATTCATAGAACATGAAACTCAGTCAACTGAACACTCAAATTGACTGGCACTAATGGTTCACACGGGCTGCTGCCAGCATCCTAGGTATCAACCAGGTATCTCCTTAAAATGGAAGATGTTCCGAGTAGCACAGTTTTTTGTAGCTTTGCTGGAGTTATTGCAGGAAGTTGCAATTTCTTGATGTGTTTTGTAAAGTTTTTGGACATAGTTCCCAGTGCCCCGATGACAATGGGTATCACTGTTACGCGTTTCATCCATAATCATGCAGTTTCGATGGCCAGGTCGCAGTATTTCATAATTTTTTCCAGTTCTTTTTCTTCGACTCTGGCATCTCCTGGTACAGCGATATCAATCAGCTGTACACTTCGGTTCTCTACAACTGTGATATCTGGCATGTTGTGTTCCAAATGGCGATCTGTCTGTATTTGGAAATCCCACAAGATCTTCACCTTCTCATTCTCGACAACTTTTTCCCCCCTATGTTCCCACGGCTTTTCGGACACAGGCAAGTTGTATTTTTTACACAATGCCCAGTGGATTAGTTTAGCAACTCCGTCATGTCTAGCTTTGTAATCAGTTTGCGCGATTTTGCTGCACTCACATATTAAATGTGAAACAGTTTCACCTTTGTTGTTGCAAAGTCGGCAATTTGGATTGTCAGTAGATTTTTGTATCTTCGCTTTCATGGCATTAGTTTGTAGTGCTTGTTCTTGAGCAGCCAGTATTAAGCCTTCCATTTCTTTCTTGATGGTTCCCATCTTAAGCCATGTCCATGTCAAGTTGTTATCACATTTTCCTTCAATGTTTTTTAAATGTTGTCCATGCAGAGCTTTGGCTTTCCATCTATTTAATCTATCATCCAGCCATTTTTCCTTATATTCTGCCTTTGTTTCTCTTATTATGATAATGCTCTCTGTTTTCACAGCCTACAGCAATTTTTCTGTACTTTGATTCACATAGTCATTCAAACTTCGTTTTTCTTCTTCTACAGTTTGGTGGATTTGCAGTAGCCCTCTGCCCCCTATTCTTCTTGGCAGGTACAATCTGTCAATGTCACTTCGTGGATGTAGAGCATGGTGCATGTTCAAAAGTTTACACATTTTCCGGTCTAGGTGTTGCAATTCGGCCAATGTCCAGTTGATAATTCCAGCTGGGTAGCGTATCACTGGGACTGCCCATGTATTAATGGCTTTAATTATATTTCCACCATTCAGCTTTGATTTTAGTATTTTGCGGACTCTTCTGATGTATTCCTTTTATGTTGACTCTTTGACTTTTCAGTTCAAGATGTTATCTGCTTCCAATATGCCTAGGTATTTGTAACCATCATCCTTTGCTAGTGCTTTCATAATACTTCCATTTCCCAGTTCTATTCCTTCTATTTTTCCCACTTTTCCTCATTGCATGGATAATATAGCACATTTTTCAAGTCCAAAGTCCATTCTGATGTCGCTGCTAAACAGCTGAACTGCGTTGAGTATTGATTCAAGTTCAGTGTGGCTTTTCGCATAAAGTTTTAAGTCATCCATGTATAGTAGATGGTTTATCTTGCCATGCTGGCTTGAGATGTGGTATCCCAGTTTTGGGTTTCGTAATGTTATTGTCAATGGAATTAATGCGATGTTGAACAGTAGTGGTGAAAGTGAGTCCCCTTGGAAGATTCCTCATCTGATGTTGATTTCACCAATGTTCTCCCCATTTGCTGTTAGAACTGTTTTCCATTTTTGCATATTTGCTTTCAAAAATGTACAGATGTTTTTGCTGATTCCAAGGTTTTCCAGAAATGCATTAATCCAACTGTGGGGTAATGAGTCAAATGCTTTCTTGTAATCAATCCACGCCATATTTAAATTTGTTTTTCATCGTTTTGCATTTTTAAGTACCATTTTGTCAATGAGCAGCTGATCTTTTGTTCCTCTTGACTTTTTATAATTTCCTTTTTGTTGTGCTGGATACAAATTGTTTTCCATCAGATGATTGAATACTGAATTTGCCAGTATTCTTGTAAAAAGTTTGAACGTTGTTGGCAGACAAGTAATTGGGCAGTAGTTGCTTGGTTCTGTGCTCTTCTGATTATATGAGCTATTTGACAGGAATATAGCCTGCCTTAGAAGATGATAGATTCTCTTCTTTAAATAGTTTTGATCAAAACCTGGATTGTCATTGCATAGGGAACCTACAGCAGAGCCTTTCCTGCATCATTTCAGGAGAGGGTGGAACTAAAATGTTGATGCGCTTTAGGGTCCTTGTAACGTCTTTGGTCAAGTGATCAAAATTCAGGCAGTTGGCAGTCCACCACACTTATGACTATAGGCAGTTCAACACACCCCTCATCCACCTATCTATCCATCTATGCCCTTGTAGTTCCTTGAACTCCACAGCCCCTGCCCCACTAGTTGATTTTTGCTCACTTCTTGCTCCTGCTAACCAAACATGCCCAGTCTACCCTTTAAAAGGCAGCTGCTGACCACACGAGGTATTTTTCCCCAGGTTTCTTTGCAAGACCCAGGCAAGTTGGTCTCATATGGCCGATAGCTGTCTCATGAAGGGCCAGGCTTGGCACACTTTGTCAGCAACAAAAGCCAGAAGATGGTGAAGGTCAGCTGGGGTGGCAGAACACAGGTTGCTGGACCTTCGGAGTACAGGGTGGTGAAGGCGATTGCATCTGGGACCAGACTGAGGTAGCTGCAGCTTCCCAGGGTGGGAAGAAACCCCTTTGTGCCATGCTGCTGGCCCAGGCTAGGGCTTCATGCTGTTGGGGTCTTCTTGCATCCTACAGCCACAGCATACCAAGAAGCCTCTTTGGGCTTCCTGGTGTGCAGAAGCATTGCACTGTGCTGCTGGGGCTCCCTCGTGCACTACAGCTTTGTGCCAGGTTGCTGGGCCAGATTAGGGCATCCAGGGATATTTAAAGCTTTACATTACAGTGTGGCCCAGGAGCTTCCTGCATCCCAGAGCTGTCTTTTCTTTTCCAGTCACCCTGCGCTCATACACATGCATGATCTGGTCTCCCTGAGCTTGTACCATACTACATCACCCTCTAAACCCATGTGCAGCCTCTTAGGGCCTCCCCAGTCCCCTGAGAAACCCGTGTTCCTTACTTGGGATGTGCTCCGCTTCCTGCCTAATGACCTGCATGTCTGGAGTTATGATGGCAACTGAGACTGTCCCTAAGCAATACAATTATGTGACATTACACTTTACAACTGCATTACTTATGGCAGAAATTCTGGTCCAAGCTGTGATCAAAAGCTGAGGACTACCTGCTACCTTTGTTCTCTAACTTAAACTTACTGTAAATGATGTTCCCAATCAAAATATTATGGGTATTAAATTTGTACCCACCTGTTATTTTAAAACAACAGGAGAGGCAGTGCAATTTAACAGAGGTCACTGGGCCTTCTGCTTTACTGAGTAGTCCTACCCACTTAGTAATACTTGGAGTAAAGCTTCTGTCTCTCACGCATATATACATGCACGTAGCTTCTTGGTGGGAATTAAAAGCTTTTTGACAAGAAGCTGTCAAAACCTGCTTCCTCCCCCAGGTCCAGATCTATCCCAGTTAGGGAAAGCAGATTGTATTTTTTTCCTGCCAGCAGGTGATGTTTGCTGGAAAGCAAAATATAAAGACTAGTCCATCAATTACTTTTCTTCACTTGTTTCACATTATCTCTTGTCTACTCCATACTTTTCTACTGAGTTAAGGACTGGAATAAAGCATGCTTAGTGTTACTAGGGCTGTGAGGAAGTGTACTTGTTGTGTGCATAATGCTTTGCAGGTCTGCTTTGAGATTCAATTATAAGAGCCTTGGTGGAGCAGTGGGCTAATGCCTCCTTAAGTAACACCAGCTGCCTGCAATCAGTGCAGGTTCGCATCCCACCAGGCTCAAGGTTGACTCAGCCTTCCATCCTTCCGAGGTAGGTAAAATGAGGACCCAGATTGTTGGGGGCAATTAAGCTGACTTTGTAATAATGCTGCTTGGGGTGTGTGTGAAGGCCCTAATAAGCAGGCATATACATAGAATGAAGGCTACTGCTAAGCTTGTAAGCCGCCCTGAGTCTTCGGAGAAGGGCGGGATATAAATGGAATTAAAAAAAATATTACATAATTGAAGAACTCTATTAAAGTTTTACACAACACTAATTCAAAGGCAAGGTTGTTGTTGTTTTATTTGAAACCTGTACATTCCTATGAGGATTAATGACAACGCCACAAGGAATGATAAGTATTGATTTGCTGATATATGGATGCAGGAGATATTTTCACAGTATGCCTCTACATTATTAAGCATCAGATTATTTAATGGCAGGTATTATAAAGACGTTCACCTGGCAATTTGTAATTTAATGACATTGTTTTAGGCAGGGTTACCATTCAGCATATTAGGGTGTTTTTTTTTTGTTCAGGAACAGTAAATGTTTGTCAATCCATTATATTTTCTGGACTATAGATAATAATAAATTATTCAGTAGAACTGAAACTATCATGACTTTTGACTATTGCCCAGATTGATATATTACTTTCATATCAAAATAGCACATATTTGGTTCAGAAAGAAAATGTTAATGGGAAGGAGCTGCATGAAACTTACATGTGAATGCCTAACACTCATAGCAGGCTTCAATTTTCCACTTTGATACCTCTCTCTGAAATAGCTACTCCCAGTCCAGTCAACTAAAAATAGACAACTGAAATTGTTCTAGGACTATGTCATGTGCCAATCATTTGCCAAATACCCTTCTATACCAGGGAGATTTAATTTTTTTCAGGCTTCAGTGCCTATTTTTTTTAAAAAAAATAAATCCCAGAGAGGCAAAGTTCTAATGATTAAAATTGGTTGCATTTGAATGTATGCCCTTTTTTTTCTCCTTAGTTTTTTTTAGAGACCTTCATAAAATTCTGGCAGACTGAAAAATCCAATTAATGCTGCTAGGTAAACAAACTGCCCAATATTTTCCCCAAGCTTTGATGTTAGGTTCTTCAGACATTATATACACTGATCAGTTGATTATAACTGAGGTTCATTGCGTTCAAGTGCAGAATCCAGCTATCACCATTATGAAGGTCTCTAAAATCCACTTTAAATAATGAAAAGGTGAAATAAAAGCACTTCTGATTGCTATTTAAGGTTTCATCATAACATAATTGCCTGTATCTTATTTTAACAAAATGTTTGCTGCAAAGTAGTCTCTGCTTGTTATTTAGCCACAGCAAAACAAAATAACAATCTTAGATTTTCTATTCCTAACAATAGGATTATTTCATTGACCATTTAGACAGATTTTCTTGATAGCATTACAAAAGTATCTTCTCTGTCAAGGAGTCCAGCCATGAGCATAATAAAAAATTTGATAGATTGGATTGGTTGGTTTGATTGATTCCAGTTAATTCTCCTACAAAAGAAGGACATGTTTCTCATATCCCTCTGAAAATGTTGATTATTACTCACAGCAGACAGAATTTATTCAGTTTACTGAGGACCGAAAATTATTTTTTTCTCAGTCCAAATCTCTATTCAATTAAAAGTCAAATAAAATGAAATCTTCATAACTGTAGATTTATGAACCTTCTCCAGTGATGGATCAGACAGCTGCAATCCATTGATTTAAGTAATGTAAAACATTGCTATTTAATTACAAAGCACACAAACCTACTCATGATAAATTGATAAGTGAAGAGCTGAGGACTGCAAACAGTCTGAGCATTGCTGAGTAGCAATATCCCAAGAGTGTTTTGATTAGCCTCCTCATTGCTGAGTTTGAGGCATATATAAAAAAAACCTTTCTGAATTGCTTTGCTTTTGATGGTTTATAATTATTTGTGGACTTATTTATATTACAGTAATACAGACAAATTCATATTTCACCATCAGAAGTTATTATATATCTAGGAATGGTTCTATTGCTGAAAGAGTAGGTAACTAAGTAAATGAACTCTCTGTCCTACTGAGAATTCCACAGTTGTTAAATTGCTGTAATTTGGCAACTTGATACTAATTACTGAGATGGTATTTTTGCTGCTCCAAAAACTCAACAATAAGATTTGGGAGCCTATTTGCACTGGGTTGTAGGTTACCTGCAGGAACCAACCTGGGTCAGTCACTAGGACCAGGGGTTTAGTCTTCCGAGCTTTCGGA
Organism: Vipera berus; assembly: GCF_964194415.1. Lineage (NCBI taxonomy): Eukaryota > Metazoa > Chordata > Lepidosauria > Squamata > Viperidae > Vipera > Vipera berus. The sequence continues at coordinate 21,488,344 of NC_138209.1, forward strand.
ATTGTGCTGCAGCCCATCCTCAGGGAACTTCTTCTTTCTCACCTTTCAGCACAAGAAGTCTGAAAGCTCAGAAACTAAACCTATGGTTCTGGTGACCGATCCAGATTGGATCCTGAAATATTATCCTGGGACTCACATACTGTATTTGTTTTCATTCCTATAGGTTACCTACCGATCCCATACACCAGGGGACTTCAAACTTGGCAATTTTAAGACTTGTGGCTGGCTGAGGAATTCTGGGAGTTGAAGTCCACAAGTCTTAAAGTTGCCAAGTTTGAAGACCCCTGCCATACACCAATGTTTCTCATTGATTTGTGGATTTCAACACCAATGTTTCTCATCGATTTGTGGATTTCAACTTCCTTATTACCTGGGGAATTCTGGGAGTCGACGTTTACACATCTAAAAAGTTTCTGAGATTGGAAAACATAGCCGTAACCAAGAGCTATAACTCTGAACAGAATTATACTGATCTGCATGTACCTATTCCACTTTCCACTTTTGTGCCTGCTGCTGAGTGACGCAGGGTCTCCTTTTTAGCCTTTATATGAGTACTGCTACTGCTGTGGTATAATTAGTGAAAAAGCTCTTTTTTGCCCCTTCTCTACTGGATTGATGGGATCTTGGCAGAAGGGAAGCTTTACAACAGATGATGAAGTGTTTCTGAGCTCAGTTTTGGGGGAATTAGTTACAAAGCACCTGTGCAAAACAGAATAAACATTAATGGTAGAAAACACAGATCCAAAGACCTAAAACAATATTTAGCTGCCTTTCTACTCTGTTACAGTGTCTTTGTATATGTGTATAAACACAAAACCTTGCTGCCATTCATGATTTACTGTATGAAAACTGTCAGTTCTGTGAACGTTTATCTTAGAAATCAGTGGTCCATTAATTGCATATTTTTGTGTGAATAAAATATTCAGTATGGAATATTCTTCCCAACATTGTATGACAGTAATGTATTGAAATTCATTATTTAATGTGCTGACATTCATAGCCTTCTAAAAAAAGTTACTGAAGACAGTCTCTTTGTGTTTAAATTAATGCATTTTACAAAGAAAACACAGATGAAACATTGTAGTCCACCAGGCCATGGTGATACAAGAGATCCAGCTTTGGCACCAACTCTAAGTAAACACATGATAAGTAGGATGTAAGAACACATTTCTCCAAAAACTGTCTGATGCAAACAGTGACATTAACTGAACATATATTCAGCTTGAAATTGCTGCTACATTGAGCTGATGAAATGGAATTCACGTTATTCCTTCCTTCTTCCACTCTCATTGCAGACTAATTTCTTAGTGGCAAAAATCCATTTGGCAATTGCCAGAGGCTTGTAGATGGAGCGTCTCAATAGGTGTATAATTAAGGCTGATGTGTCTATTAGCTACTTAATGATAGAATGTCTTGAATCAGTGGTATGTTACTGCTCAGACTTGGCTATTAGAATATTTTGGCAGCCAAGACAGAAAGAAGCAGTTAGTAATTAGTCTGCTTTAAGCATTTGGTTTAGAAAATGCCATAGGAAGTAATTAGGTAGGAAAGATTAATTTCCATTTAAAGGATACCTTCAGTCACAGGTAAAACATATAGCAAACCCATCAGTCAGTAGGTCATCCAATCATTGCCTGTGTTGGCTTCTGGCAATAGTTGTGTATCCTTTTTTGGATAGCCAGGGCACTCAGTGACAGTTGCATGTGTTTTTCTCTAACCCTAACTTTTATTAAGTGGATGAAATTTAAATCAAGACTATTAAGACTTTTCAGCAGTTAAGTATGGTAAACAACTAGTATTCTTGTCCCTTGGCTTTTTGCTAAGATGAGCATGGAAAATCAAATTAGGCAGGCAGAGGTGTAGAATTCCTGGCTTGGCAACCATATCATGAAAAACATACCTGCAAGCAACATTGTGGATCTGAAGAGAATTTATACATAGCATCTAGCAAGTCAATAGTCAGATAATAATAAACTGGGGACTTTCATATTTGCTAGCCATAAAAGTTGATGTCCAATACATGAAACCAGATTGGGGACTTGAATTTTGTCTAAAAATGTGATAATCTTTGTTTTATATAAAGGTCTATGTTTCAACATTTAGTCATAGCAAACACAAAACACTAATATGAAATTGATGTGAACTGCATGGCAAAATTTAGCGAACTGCAAATTTTGCATGTGAAATGAAATTTCATGCATTCATTCAAAAATCCAAAGCTAAACAACTAAGTTTACATTTAGATTTAGAAACTGCAAATACAACCGTATCTGGTGGTCAAAACCCACCCAACCTTAGAACTATCTTGTAATTCTTCTCTGCATCTTCCAGATGACTTGTACCCACTCCCTTTTTTGGGTAGGTTGTCAGTCATTTTTTTCTAATGTTTTAATGTTCACTGAATATATAGTAGATTTGGGTGTGGGGGGGTTACCTTCTATTCTTTCATCCTCATTCACAGACATTTGTTCCAAACTATGACACCAAAATAATGAAATGCACACCATGATGTCCCAACAAAAATGCTGACCTTTCACCCTTGCAAATATGAAAGAGTCAAGAAAGAGTTTGAATTGTGATTTCATAGTTTACGTTTTGTCATTTGTTGCTCCTCCCTGCCATCCCAGCTCCACATGGATACTTACTGGTACGTCCTCATCCTTTTCTGGGAAAATCTGCATCTCGCATTCTTCTGCCCCATACTTTCTCCAGGATTAAGGAAATATTGAGCAAGGCCTAATTTACCACAGCAGGTAGATTGGCTTAAAGTGTCTTCAGGTAAAGTATAATTCCTGGTTTTGAAGTTCCTCCATCTTCAAAGTTAGAGTGACACTGAAAGTGGCAGCAATGCCTGATTTATAATTGCTTCTCATATTAAGCAGAGTAAGGTAGGGACTTAAATGGCAGCTGCTGGATGCTCTCTAACCAGTCTCCAGGTAGGCGTAGGCATATCCTGTGACCTCTGTTTTACTTGACTGATTTTTTTAGGTGTTTTTTTTTAAAGAAAAAAACCCCCCAAATCTGGTATGTTGTAAAATAAAATATCAAACTCTAACATCACACCTCTACTATTGGAAAACTTTCAACTCCACAGTTTCTATATGTTTTTTTAAGATAACAAGACTCTTAGGGATAGCAACCTCTGCTTTGTTGTTAATGGGGGGAAAAAGAGGACAGAGAAAGGACATTTTGCCACTGCCAAGTTATACTGCTATCCACCCACAGTTGAATGGGCACAAAGCTATAAGACCAAAGTTGCCAATTGCTTACATTGCCTCTGTTTCAAATCATTTTAGTCATCTGGTACCATGGTACCACCATACATGGAATTGAATGGCAAAGGCCAACTGATTTTACATGACTTGAATCTGTTCTTGGATGGTTTCAGAATAAGGAAGAAAATATTACTTTAATACTCTTACAGCCTCATTGTCTGCGGACAAGGAAAGGAGCATTATGGAGATGTGGTGGAAAGGAGCTGAGGCATTATGGCTGGTTAGATCTCTCCATGAGCAGCTTTGCAATCAGAGATGGCACAGCAGTGGAATTGCCAGACAGGGCGCTATTCTGGCTGGCAGAAATTTCTCTGAAGGAAGGAGAGATCCTGGAACCATCCACTTGTGCTCTAGAAGAGCTGCTCCTTGCAAGGAATCTGCCGGTATTTAGTTTCTTGTGGTCAGTCACGGTTTGAATGGTTGGGAGCTGATTAAAACTTCTGTTAAATTGCTGTGTAGCCTTCCCTGACATTTAACTGGCAAAAGCCTCACCTCCTTAATCACTTTACAATTTAATTGCTTTACAACCTATGAAAGATATTCCGAATGCCAGTGAAAATTAGACTTTCAGTAAATGCCTTATTTCTTAAATTAAGGAGAGAGAAAAGGAGGTATTTTAAAAGATTTTAATTTCAAAGCTTAACAAGATCATGAGCTAAGAAAATGTCAGATGGACAGATGAGATAGCAATTTTTTTTTTAAAAAAAAAGAGAAAATAACATTTTCTGATGTAAAAGTACCTTTGGAAAAAAGTAAGATTATAATAACAGAATCACAGGGCTGGAAGGGACCTTGGAGGTCTTCATGTCCAACTCCCTGCCCAAGTCAGAAGACCTTATTGCATCCTGGACAAATGGCTGTCCAGTCTTTTCTTGAAGAGCTCCATCCATGGAGCACCCACCACTATGGGAGGCAAGTCCATTCACTAATTGTTCTTACTGTCAGGAAATTTCTCATTAGTTCCAGACTGGATCTCTCTTTAACTAGGTTCCACCCATTGCTTTTTGTCCTGCCCTCAAGTGCTTTGGAGAATAAATTGGCATCCTCCTCCCTATGACAGCCCCTTAATACCAAAACTTTATTCTGAAACCATCCAAGAACAGACTGAAATCTTGTAAAATCTGTTGGCCTTTTCTATTTGTTTCCATGTAGGGTAGTACCTTAGAGGAAACCAGATGATTAAATTAATATTAAATTAATTAGTCTAATGGACCAGTTCTTCATGAAAATGCTGATTGTTTATTTTTAAGGACAATAATAATTTGTGGATTTTAAAAAACAACCCTGCATTATCTCTTAAGAAAAGAAGAAGAAAAGAAATAGCAAGAGGCTGAAAATGGAGACTGCCTAGAAAGAGAGAGAGAGAATCAAAGGATGGAATTTAGACTGCTAATTTCCCTTCTCAAGAACACTGATGCCATTGGTCAAGAGTCTCCAGTTTTGGCTAGCTCCATTCCTAGTGTAGGTAGGAGGAAGCATGATCCCTGTGTTATCACTGTTTGAACCTCTGGAAGTGTCATAATGGCCAAGAGAAGATTAGGTAGCCAAGCTGGTCCTTTGTTTTACAGGAAACACTTTATAGGTATTCTACTCAAGAAGTGATTGATTACAAGAAAGTAAAGGATATTATTCTTTACCATTATAAAATTACAAAATATACGTACAGGCAAAGATTCTGGGAATGGTGAGTACCAGGAACAGAAAGGACTAAAAAACTTTGGGCAAAGCTGGAGGAAATTATGGATGAAGTTGTTTTGGAACAACTCCAAGAGGTCCCGTTTGTTTTTGGATACAATAGCATCACCCAGATATAGACAGTGTCCCTTTCTGAAGATTATCTTGCATCCAGAAGAGCTGAGGAATCTAGAAGGGGACATGGAGAGGTTGGAAAAGGGAAGCGGGGAAAAAGGACACTGAAAAAAGGAGATATGCAAGGAAAGACAATCTCTTTCCAGTTCAATGGAGATTAGGCAAACCAGGGAAAGAAAATTTATGTTATTTATGTGGTAGATAGGACACTTAGCTAAGGTGTATTAAATCTCCAGCAAAAGGGACCTGTCTGCTACATTGAAAGTGCACCATCCATAAAAAGTATCTCCCAATCTAACTGTGAAATTCAGGTTTTCATGTACTGATTTCAAAATAGGCCAACAGAAATTCTAGGTGTATTTTCAACTCAATTGGACTTCTCCCTTTATTTTGCCAAACAACAAAAATCAAGTAGGTTATTAAAACTGGATGTCTGCTATTCATAAAGGCCCCTCTGATTCTGACAGTAAAGTTTCCTTTTTTCCCAGTTATCAAGGTAGGCTTAGCAACCCTTAGGTGGATATTTAGCCCTACTTTTACATTCTGCATGTTTGGAAAAATAAGCATAAAATCCTATTTGGATGCAAATCCACCTAGTGTGCAATCAGTGAAAAAGATAACTTCAACCAGTTAGATTCAGAGACTGTTCATAGTTAATGTTATTCCTCCATTTACTTTCCACTTAATTTTCATCACTTGGCAAAATGAATAGAGAAATTCTATTGGGTTAGGCTTAAGCTATTTTGACATGAACCGTGATGACGCAGTGGTTAGAAAGTAATACTGCAGGCCACTTCTGCTGACTGCCCACAGTTTAGAAGTTCGATTCTCACCAGCTCAAGGTTGACTCAGCTTTCCATTCTTCCGAGGTCGGTAAAATGAGGACCCCAGATTGTTGGAGGCAATATGCTGACTCTGTAAACCACTTATAAAGAACTATGAAGCGGCATATAAGTCTAAGTGCTATTGCTATTGCTATTAAAGTGTGAAAAAACAAATTCTTAGTTAGATTTTGGGAAGTTGTTTATAGAAGTGGACCTTCTTTGTTTATGATCTGCCTCATTTTGATTCCTTGGCAAAATGAATGACTCTTACCGAGCAAAGATAATTTGGTAGTGATAGAATGCATATGCTGCACTAGAATACATGGTACAGAAAAAGTTGACACACTTGTGCTCAGGAAAATGACAGTTTGAGGACAATGCTGACAACAGCTTTATATGGCTTTGTGGAGCACTATTTGGACTGATTCAACAAAAAAATTGTCTGTAGATGAAGCAACTTTTGAAGGCAAAGCATCTCATTGAATTGCTGCTTTGCTTTAAGGATACATCAGAATTTGTCTTCCTTTTCAATCATGGTTCCGACAAATGAAACCCATCAAAAGAACTTCGAGGCAAAATTCTTCCTTAAAGAACATTTATTCGGGAAACAAACCATTGGCACATCGTTGAACCCCAAAACTAAATTATCTTCCCCGATACAAAATAACAAAGTACAATTCCCACCCCCAATAAAGTGTCATAAAACACATTCCCCAATTACCTTCAAGCACGAGATTTCTCCTCAGCTCCTCAGCCCGCCAAAACATTATCAGTTTGTCCTTGGGTTCCCACGGCAGTGTTATTATTATGGCTAAGCTTACATCCCAACCACCCCACTGCTGCACCTGAATTCTTAAAGTAAGAAAAGCATATTAAAGGAGAAGAGAAAATGGCTGCATTTTCATCAAGTTGTCAGAGCAGGAACATCCAATGTTAGCAGCGTTGACACTAGACATGAAAAGGGGCTTCTTGGATGTTTTTATTGACTTGAAGCAGCTAGCCAAATCAAATTGCAGTGCTCCACACAGGGGAGTAAATAGCTTAATTTCCTAAACTGAAGTACTGTTTTCAACTGCATCACAACGTTGCTCCAGACTAAAGTGACATCTTGAGACAGAGCAGAAGTGCTTTGCAGAGGCCTGCTATATTGAGGAAAATTACCAATTCCCTCTTCTCAAAAATCCACAAGTGCCACTAGTACCTTTCATCCTGAGTTATCCAGATATCTAGATGAAGTGAACAGCCTTTAATAGCCATTGTTGGTATAATTGACAATTCAGTCAGAGTCCCTGACTGGAATGAAGAGATAACAAGGCACATTCTTTGACATATGTGATTTGGGTCAATTCTTTGAAGCATAACAGCTTCCAACTTCATTTTTTTGCAGTGTAGAATCATTCACCTTCTCATATTATAATGTCCCAATTTCAGATTTGCATTTGTACCTGAAATTATGGTTAAATTACATAAAAATTATATTTTAATGCCATTAAATTACATTCATCAATCTAATGACAGACTTATGTCGGTTACCTATGTTTTTCTTTTTACTTCAGGTAGGGGTAATATCAAGTTGTATCCACTAGTAGATGGTCTGAACATTGCTGACATCTTGTGGACATTATTGGATATTTCATCTGACTGATAATGCTGTAATAGAGCAGATCCTCTGTTTTGCTTCTCAAGCCCTGGATACATGATTTAAAAGTGAGGTTATGAGAATGATTGGCTAGAGCATGAAAAGGTGATATATTACCTAATATATCTAAACTGTCTTGAAGAAATTTCCATAAATTTTAAGTTGGTGGCCCATCTTCTCAACATTTGGGGAAGGTAGTTTCAAAAATCACTGGAGTTCCATATACATTTTCAGAGGTGCATCCAATTTCTCTCTGCAAAATTAATGAATTTATTTCAGACAATATTTTTTCTAGGTTACAAATTTATAATAAAATTTTCCTAATGGGAGTATATAATATTCCTCCAGGTTGTTGAAATGCTACTGTCATTCCTTAAGTTTTCACAGTTACTATGAATTCAGCCATTTTGACTATCTTACTGTACAATCCTTAACATGTGTTAGATGTAATTTCCATGGAGCTCAATAGAGTTACTCCCAAGTAAACTGGTATATGCTCTTAGCTTTAATTAAACATTTCAAAATAATTAGTGAGCCTAGATATGATATCATAAGCAGCTCTTAATGTTATATTCAAACGTTTCAGTTCATCTATTTTGCAAAGATTTGTATTTGATTTCCCAGGTTTTCTTGCTCCATAGAATCCATACCACTCTTTGTTTCCTGGTCTAACCTGTTTAAAGTGCATTCATCTGTGCTTTTCTTAGGGCAACTTGACATTTGTATTTGCTGACCTGTGTTTTTCATAGGACTGGTATACTCTTTTCTAGTCTGATGTCCCCCAGGTATATTCAGTTACAAGTGATAACACATCTGGAAAGTGTACAGTTGAGGAACACTGACACATGCTCTTTTTTTAAAGGTAAACTCAGTTTAAAGGCTTAGAAATTAACTGAAGTAACAGAACGCTTATAAACAGAACAATTGCATTTGAATGAATGAAAAAGTTTATTATAGTCAAAGGACTCAAGAATAAACATAACAAAGAAAGAAAATACCAAAGATTTTAGGGGGGGGGGCAAACAAACATTCAGTTTCTCCCATTAGAGACTAAGCTAAGGGAAAAATTGTATATTTGTGGTTTAGAAGGTCTAGTCGAAAAATCAATAAAAGGGAAATAAATGTTTCCCCCCTAAATTATGCTTATTTAGTAAATATGTAACGTTTAAATCTTGGCTGTTTTTCCCCCTTATAATTCCTTCCCCTTAATTATTTTCAATTTATATTCATTGCTTTGGATCCAAACTTAATCATGCACTTAGAAATCAATGGGACAAATTACTGATAGCACAATTTAATTTCCCATAAAATCATTACAGGCTGTGTTCCATTTTTCTGTTTCGTTATTGTTCTCATCCTATAACTGATAAGAATGAAGATGAAATTATAGAGTTGTTCATTTATAGGGAAGCAGCATCCTCCAGTGGAAAACAAGAGAAAGTAATAATAGCTTTATATTACTGTACAGTTTGAATCATAAAACATGCTCAACTTAGTAACATGCTCAACTCTAAATAAAGCTAATCCATTTTCTGAGTGCACTTAGGACATGGAACTATAACTAATTAAAGGATCTAGGTTCACTAAGGCACAAAAAGGTACACTTATATTAAAACTGAGCTTATCAACTTGTGTGAATGCAACCTCTAATCTGTTAACTGATCTGGTAAGGGTATTGTATAACTCTACTTAGATGTTGGCCAAGCATTTAATCAACTTTCTTTTTCTCTGTATCGCAACATTATACTTGATTTCTCCTTCTCCTGCCTATTTCTTTTTGGTAATGCAATATTGCCATACTTAGCTTTGTATTTTCTCTACTGAATGTTCAACATTAATATACAAGACTGGCAGGATCTGCAAAACCTGATTTGAACTACATGAAACATTGGCTAGATGTATTCTGACTTTTTCAATAGTCCTGTTTGCAGAGCCATTGATGGAAGAGTCTTTACCACTGTTAGGAAAACCCACCCTCTGTAAACCACTACTGACCATCATTATGGCTTCACCTTTTGACACTGATCAAATAAAGTTCATATAGCACATGAGGATATCTGGAAACCTTTTGCAACAATATATTTAATTGTATTAAACAATAATATCTGCCTATTCCAGCTCCTTGGGCCAGACTCAATAGGTGGGACAAAAATGCCAAATCCATTCTAAACATCTGACTGACTGTGTAACCAACCATAATAATATAAATCTGACTTCCTCTAAGCGTCATGGCAAGCTGATGTCTTATCGGCTTTCACTGGATAGCAAGACAGCTTTTGTAAGGGGAACCACCGCTGGATGCTGCATTTGAGCTGCTGTAATCTCTTCAAAACAATGGATAGTTGAGATCATCCATGAAACTCTGGACAGTCACTCCTTGTGAGTAGACTCCAGAAGCTGCTGTTTCTATAATTGGCTTAAGGATGGAACAGCTGGGAGTTGGGATTACATCAAAATCACATTAGCAAGGCCTTTTAAACTTTGCAGACATTAAGCTCAATTCAGCCTTATACCTTAATCACTTTTTGAGATTTTGTTTTAATTGTATACAGGTAGTCCTCAACTTACGACCCCAATTGAGCCCAAAATTTCTGTTGTTAAGTTTGACATTTGTTAAATGAGTTTTGCCCCATTTAACATTTTTTGCCACAGTTGTTAAGTGAATAACTGCAGTTAATTTAGTAACCTGGTCGTTAAGTGAATCTGGCTTCCCCATTGACTTTGCTTCCCAGAAAGTTGCAAAAGGGGATCACATGACCCTGGGACACAGCAACATCATAAATATGAACCAGTTGCTAAGCATCTGGATTTTGATCACATGATCATGGGGATGTTGCACGGGTTTGTGAAAAATGATCATAAGTCACATTTCTCAATGCTGTTGTAACTTTGAATGGCCACCCACAAACTGTTGTAAGTCGAGGACAACCCGTATTATAAAAATTAAGACCACTGGAATTAGCAAAGTTTTACTGAATTCATTGGGTGAGTTTCCATTCTATGATATGTAAAATGGATTTTAAAAGTTTTGAAAAATATATGCTTTTTGTAGGTATAAGCACCATGGCTCTTGCTTGCATGACATGCTTACGTGCAGCAGTCTCCAACCTTTCCAGCTTTGCGGACTGGTGGGGAGAGGGGATGGTTCTGCACGAGTGGATCTCTTTTGGGATCAGTGCTTTTTAATTTGTTCAAAATTATCTTAACTTAAGGATAAGCAGTGGTCTGGCTAGATCTGCAGATGTCACCAAACTATTCAGGATACTAAAAATTAATTATGAAGAGCTCCAGAAGAGCAGAATACATTGTAAAGGACAATGGGAATTTACAGGAGGACAGAAACCTGTGAATTTGTGTTTTGTCTGTTGAATCTATTTCAATTTTTACAAAATAAACCTGTGTGTCTCTTTCTGGGACTTAATAGGTATGATAGCTCTGATTGGGTTTGGCCTCCATACAACACACTAGCCTTCCTCTTGATCCACTTAAGCAGTGGTCCCTAAACCCTGGCCCATTACCAGGCTGCGGCGTGTTCAAAATCAGGCTGCGGAGGCAGTAGGTGAGCATGCACACACGCGCAGCTCCACTTGCACACACTCTGGGAGGCGAGTGCACACAGCTCCATTTGTGCAAGCAGAACCATCTCCTCTCCCCCCGCTGGTCCATAAAGCTGGAAAGATTGGAGACCATTGCACTTAAGCATGTCATGCAAACAAGAGCCATGATGCTTATACCTACAAAATTCTAATCAGTTTGGAAAAAGGATGCCTATTTTAAATAAATAAATAAAATACTATAAGTATCCAATTACTTTAGTTCGGAGAATAATTTGGATATTTATTTTGGTATTTGCTTATTAACTGATTAATGCCTCATTTTGTGTCACTGCCCTGCTGGAAAGAAGGAAGGAAGGAAGGAAGGAAGGAAGGAAGGAAGGAAGGAAGGAAGGAAGGAAGGAAGGAAGGAAGACATGTAAGCAAGTTTCATATGTCTTTTTGTGTAATTTGGTACGTTATTCACTGTTTGGTGGAACATATAATATTTAAGTGGGACAAAGTCAGAGTTTGCTGCAAGCTTTATAAATGTTGTGTTCTATATTATAGTATTCTCTTCCAAAGGAGAAGTTATAACTATTATTGAAACACTTCTGGCAAAGATCTTGCTTTAATAATAGTCATAAATTCAAATGACCAACGTTCCTTGCAGAGAGATAGGGAGATTATCACCAATGGTTTTGACTTCTGCTGTAGTAGGAAAAAGGAGGATAGGAAATATGTTCACAAAAGATGAGTCTGAAAGGCAAATAAGTTGTTTCCCCTCTGCCACCCACTGATGTCTCAGTGGTATTAACATAAATGTCTATCTGTGAACTTCCTCATCTTGTGATTGTTACTGTGACAGGACTGCAAGCCACATTACTCTAGCAGTCCTAAACAAAACTCTAATCACAGCATGCCAACCTTTCCAACTGCTGGGCTGAATAAAAGAGAGTGATTTCTCATTTGATTCATGTCTTGCTATCAGGGCAGCACTCACTGTCAAATCCCACCAGGAGGCAAAACTTTTTCTCAGAGTTTTATCAAAGAGACAAGGACTTAGGAGGTGGCACCCAAATGGCAGCAAAAGGCAGAGGAAAAGGAAATCCTGCATCCATCAAAGGAAAGAAAAAAAACAGGAGAAAATTGGGCACAAAATAAAGTACACAAAAGTATTTTTATGCATGTTGTACAAATTCAGAATATACATTTTAATATTTCTGAAAGGAAGATGAACATATAGTTTCATTGTGGCAGTAGAGGGAGCCCAACCACAGCTGAGATGCCTGTTTCTTATAAAATGAGGATTTCTTCCACTAGCAGAAGATGCAGTTTGTTCCTAGTTTACCTTACCTAATTCTTCAACTTGCAGAAAGCAGTGGTATGTAAAGAAGAGAATAATATAATATAGAAGACAACACTCATATACTTATATACAACACTAGTATATAAAGTTATCACTCTCCAGGTCTGTCAATGTGAGATTTGTGCTAGACTGGAACTAGAGAACTAGACAACCATGAACCATTGGGTCATTTCAGAGATAGTTCCTTACCTAAACAAGAGAAAAAGCATGACCACTGACAGACAAAATCAGTGGGAATTGAAGCCAACTGATTCTGACTTCCTGCTAGCTTCTCCACTGATTTTCCTTGTGGGAAACTGGCACCAAGCATTGGAAATGATGATCCTGTAAACATGACTGTAGCAGCACCACAGGGGCCATAACTTTGCCAAATTTCAACCTCATGGGAGTAATAGGTCCCATGGACCTATTGGACACATTCTTTAAGTTAGCCCATTTGAGATACCTTGATTTTAAAAAATGTTGCCTTATGATGCAGCATTACGCCCAATTAAAGGTTACAAAAAGATAAACAGTGTTTTCATGTTATATAGATCGATCAAAATGTATTGGAAATGACTCAGTATTTAATTCCATTTATATCTCGCCCTTCTCCGAAGACTCAGGGCGGCTTACAAACTTAGCAGTAGCCTTCATTCTATGTATATGCCTGCTTATTAGGGCTTTCACACACACCCCAAGCGGCATTATTACAAAGTCAGCTTAATTGTCCCCAACAATCTGGGTCCTCATTTAGTATGTCAAGAGTAGCTAAACAGAGCAATGGATGTGAAGTTTCTTATTTATCTTATTTATCATACCCCAACATAGTTTATATTCACAAAACATGTGGGATCATGACAAATTAAACCATAATTAACTGAAATAATCCAAGTGGCTGGGTGTACTTAATACATTGGGTCCTAAACAAACTACAGTGGTGGGATTTACCAACTTGCCCACCAAACTCAACACAACAAAACCTCTGATACTAAACTATTGGTATTGTGACATTTGATCTGAACACCAGTTGTTCCAGTAGGTGGAGGGAAACTGATAATTGCCTGATAAAGACCACAACTGCCCAGTCACTAACCTACCATTTTTGGCCTTTGGCTGGTATTTAAACTTAATGCTAGTGACCATCGATAACCTTTATACAATTTCCTAACATTCTGCATTAGCTTCCTCAATATGAATACCTACCAAATGCACAGACTTCCAGAATTGTCTGCAATGGCCAACTTGGTTAGGGAATTGTGAGAAGTGAATCTAACATATCTGAAGCATACCCTGACTGGGAAAAGATGCTCTACCTCTTCTGTTAGTGAATTCAACCGGTTAAATATACACTTATTTTCTCTCTTGAATCACACACTATTCCTCTTCATATACCACAACAGCTTCTAATGTCAGAATCAAGAAAGATGTATTTATTTTCTTTCTCCAGATTATGCAATTTCCAAACTTCCCTTTTAGGATTACAGTTGTTTTATTCTTGTGTGACTTTGATATGGGAACACTGAATGCTTAACTCACATTCTGAGAAAGGATTGCTGAAGCAAAGCAAGCCCAGTAGCCTGTCTTCTGTTACTATGTACATAGGTAATGGGGTAAAATAATCTCCAATTTCTTAACAGGAATTTATGGAGAAAATCAACAACGACTTGATTTAATCAAGTTAATCAAGCTTAATAGAAATGGAATGCTGGAGGAGAGGACATGTATACCTATGATGCATTTATTTTCAAAGTAGACAAAAACGTCTGCTTCCAGAACTTGTGAATGCTTCAAACACTGGAAGTTTTTTAAGAAGAGACTGGGACAACCATTTGTCTGAAATGGTATAGGGTTTCCTGCCTGAGTAGGGGGTTGGACTTGATGACCTCCAAGGTCCCTTCCAACTATTAATAATAAATAATAATAGACAAAATCTGCACGATAATTTACACTGCAGATCCAAATTCAGAAATGTCCTATCCTTTAAGGAGAAGCGTCACGCATGGCACAAAATTAATAATTCTGAGCACGCGTGTAAACTACACTGAAGCGATTCCTCCAGCCCCAAGGGTTAAAGTTTATCTTTCTCACACGTTTCGCGACCGCTTGGCAATTTCCAAACAGCAACCGCAGGAGAAAGAGTAGAAATTAAGAGACCAAATCTCGCCTTTACACTGACGAGGTAAAACGATCACCCCTGTATAAATGGCGTCAACTAGATGCAGTGCGGAAAATCGGAGCTTTTTTATACATTACTGACGTGCAAACTGGCGAATCTCTCCCCGCTCGAGGACCGCCCGCTTCCCTTTCGCGTGGTCGTTCCCACCTCCAGCCACGCGCAGCCTCGGATTGAACTTTTACGCGCGCATCCATCTTGTTTCCTCGCCGCAGGAGATTGGACCGGAAAGACACGTATCCCCAGGAAGGTTGGGATGGTTAGTTCATGCCCGCTTTGAACGCGCAGCGGGGCGGGGATGGCTTGCTAGAGGGACAATGAAGCCTTTCGGAGGGCCGGCGCAGACGGGGGAAAGAGCAGCCCTTTGGGCGCGCTGCGCCGGCGGTCCGGGAGGTGGCGGGCGTGCTCGCTGGCTGGTTCGCTTCCCGCGCCTCTTCCAGTTTAGACCGTTGAGATGATCCCGCGTTGCAGCCTTGCCAGGAGTCCAGGAGGAGAGATAAATAAAAAGGCTCGAAGATCAATATCCCAGATGAGAAATTCTGCTCAGGTTCTTAAATCGTTAATAATTGCACGCAGGCAGATAGTCTACGGAAGAAGACTTTCGTAATCTTCCTAACAGTTGGCAAAAAAAATAATACATTTTTTTTAATGATTTATGGCTGACAGTGAAAATATCGATCAATTTGGTCATTTCAAATACCGAATCTTGCTTTGATTGCCACGGGTGGGGTTGGGGCAATTGTCTCAATTCCCCCCCCTCCCCCCATCCGAAAGGCTTCCTTGGACCAAAGTGCATATAACAAGAGCTCTTTAGTCAATTCCAGGTTGTTGCTCTTAAAACGGTCAACAAGAGGCTTCTGGAAAGTTCAGCTGTAAAAAGAGGAGAACAATAGCCCTCTGCTGCTCTTTCTCTCCAGCTGTTCCTGCTTGGGTGGATTCCTTCTTCATCAATCTCTTTGTCCTTTGTGAGCCCTCAAAGCAAGAGGCCATCAATACTCTTGCTGTACTCCGTTCTACAAAGCAATTTTTTGCTGGAGAAAAAAAGCACCTTGTGCTCTATTCAGACAAGGAATCATGGGACATAATATACTTATCCAGATTCTCTAAGTGGAATAAATTATAGTTACCTTTTTAATATGAGAAATAGAACCAGGAAAAACACATATTTGCCTACACTAGTAATTCTTATTCTTTTTATTGTATTTTGTGTATCCATATTAGCCATCTCAAAAGAGTTGATTTCTAGACAAGGAATAATGGAATTGATGGTGGTAAAGAGCTGAACTACGAAATGGGCAACCCCTCTACTCAGTTTGGAGCAAAGTTGGATTGTGTTTACTCTAATGAGATTATTAGAACATCTCATTATTGAATATTCATTATTCAATGAGATCAGCAATTATAAGGCATCTATGCATCACTCTGCTAATATAACTAATAAAGACAAGCTTTATATTCCCATAGTGATTCGGGGTGGAGGTAGTGGTGGGATTCAAATATGTGAACAACCGATTGTCTGTGTGGATGCCGCTTCCGAAAGTCCATTCTGGGCCTGGGCAACAAAAAATTAGCTACCAGTTCTGAAGTGCGAACTGGCTGAATCCCACCACTGGGTGGAGGATGCTCTAAGACAGGATTTTTCAACCTTTTCACCCATTGTACCACTTTTAGGATAAGGCAATATCCAAGTACCACCAGTTGCCCAGCAAGGTGTCAAAAACTTGACCAAAAAAGAGGGGGAAAATGATAAAAGTACAGGTAGTCCTTGACTTACAACAATTTGCTTAGTGACTGTTTGAAGTTACAATGGCATTGAAAAAAGTGACTTATGACCATTTTTCACGCTTATGGCTATTGCAGCATCCCCAGGGTCATGTGATTTACATTCGGATGCTTGGCAACTGATTCATACTCGTTCAGTGTCCCAGGGTCATGTTATCACCTTTTGCAAGTTTTTGACAAGCGAAGTCAAGGGGTGGAGGTGAGGTGGGGTGGGGTGGGGGCGTGGACAGTTCATCAATCAGGTTGTGGGGTACCTATGGGGGGGAATCCATGGGTCTTTGGTGGAAGGGGGTGGGACTGGGTGCCTTCCTTCCCTCTCTCTCCCATTGTCCCTTCTTTCCTTCCTTCCTTCCCTCGCCCTTTGTCCCTTCCTTCCCTTCCATTGTCCCTCCCTCTCATTGTCCTTTCCTTCCTTCCTTCCTTCCTTCCTTCCTTCCTTCCTTCCCTCTTTGTCCCTTCCTTCTGCTGGGTGCACAGACAGGGCCCTGATTTTCGTCGGTTCACTTCGCCCGGCCACTCCGTGTGGTGAGAATGCGCTGCTGCCTGCCAAAACCAGGCTGGGGTCTGGGCGGCATAGCGCAGGAAAATGGAAGGGAGGGAGGGAAGGAAGGAAGGAAGAGACAAAGAGGGGAGGAAGGAAGGAAGGGCAGCTGTATTAGCTGTAGACCTGCGCTGATCTTGGGCTCCTGCCCAGCTCACCTGCTTGCAGAAAACATGCTGCTTGCTAAGTGAAGCCCCAGGATTAGCTGTAGCCCGGCACTGATCCTGAGGCTTCACTTGGGAAGCAGCATGTTTTCTGTAAGCAAGTGAGCTGGGCAGGAGCCCAGGATCAGCGCCAGGCTACAGCTGATACAAGTGCCCAGAAGCGCGGATGTGTGCGTGTACTCACCCCTTGTGCCACCGTTGCTGTGAGTGTTGTGCGGGCAGCGGCAGCACCACTAGTATCACGCGGGTGGCAGTATTGCCGCGAACCTTGTGCGGATGGTGTCAGCGCCGCGAACAGCAGGTGGACTGCAGAGCAATCCTCGCACAGGCGTAGCGGTGTGAGCCTCGTGCCTGGGCAGCATCACTGCGGGCTGTGGCGCGATCCTTGCATGGGGGCAGCGGCACGATCCTTGCACCTGGGCAACATTGGTGTGGGCCGTGGCACGATCTTAGCGCTGGTGGTAGCATCGCCGTGAGCCTGGTGGTGGCGGCACCACAAGCCTCACACAGACGCCACTGTTGCTGAGAGCCTTGTGTACATGCTCACAGCACCGTTTTGCCCCATTTTACTAATTTCTCTTGCCATGTTTGTTCAGTGAATCGCTGCAGTTGTTAAGTTAGTCCCAGAGTTGTTTAACTGAATCTGTCTTGACTTTGCTTCTCAGAAGGTCGTAAAAGGGGATCACTTGATCCCCTGGGACAGTGCAACTTGCAAGCAGCATGTTTTCCGCAAGCAAGTGAGCTGGGCAAGAGCCCAGCATCAGCCCCAGACTACAGTTGATCCATGCTTCTGGGCGGAAGCACGGCTCAGCTGTAGCTGCACACGCCGATCCTGGGCTCCTGCCCAGCTCACTTGCTTGCACTTCTGGAAAACATGCTACTTGCTAACTGAAGCTCCAGGATCAGCGCCGGGCTATAGCTGATCTGCACTTCTGGGTGGCTGTATCAGCTGTAGCCCCCACTAGATTTAGCTAGGGCTCACGTACCACCAGCCAGATGCTAAAGTACCACTGGTGGTATGCGTACCACAGGTTGAAAAGCCCTGCTCTAAGATGTTGCAACTACTTGTGAAAAAATGACTTTAGCTGTTGATTTTCACACCCATACCCTTTGCAATATCATGGCTGTGCTTATAGAAGTTTGATCAGGTTAATTACCAATCTAATTGCTGCATTTATGAATGCTAACTTGGCTACTGCCAAAATCTGTTACTGAGCTTTTTATAGGCAAACCCAACTCAGTCAATTAATGGTTCAGTGTAAAGTGCTGAAAACGAATTAATTTAAGCAAATTAAATGCACTGTACAAATGCAGCTAATATTGTCCTACTGTACAAGGTTTGTGTTATATTTTGAAAATGCTAAGCTGCTGTTTAAATTTGAAGTAGAATTATTGCCATTAATCAAGGAATAAGTGCATTGTTCCTCAAGTCAGAAAGCTCATGTCTGCAGCTTTTGGAGCCAACATGAAATTGATTTATAATCTTGGATTATAGCAAGTCCAAATTACAGCATGCCCAATAGAGGCAATCCTCAATTTACAATCAGTCTCCCTTAGCAATCATTCAAAATTAGATAAACACCCCAAAAGGTACTTAGGACCCAGTTCTGAAATTCCAACAGCTTCCCCCTCTGAAGTCATGTGACTGCATTTTGGGTGCTCAGCAACCAGCCTGCATTTGTAACATCCAGCAGTCACATGACTGATTTACATCTGTTTTACCAAAAATTATATTTACTTCCTTTTTTTGGCAAAAGCACCCCATAGCAAAGAAAGAGTTCTCTCAATGAGCTCTGCAAGAATAGGTAAAAAAAAAATCAGGTCAGACCTGTGACCTACTTTATGACTATCACAACTTAATACCATAATGGCAAGGCTCCATTACAGTTGTAAATCAAGACCTAACTATGTAGAAAAACATTGCATTCAATATTGCCATGTGTGTACTGCCTACAGCTTTGTGTGTTGTATAAGTCCAACTTATTCTGGAATATTCAATGGACAAATAAACTGGACACAAGAAATGTGAATTTTGGCAAACTCTGGGAGACAGTGGAGGACATGGCTTGAGGCTGTCATGCTATGGTCCACGGGGTCATGAAGAATTGGACATGACTTAGCGACTGAACAACAACAAAATAAACTGGGAATAGCACAAATCGTGAATTGAGTGATATGTCCTTATCTTGCTCACTTGTTTCCTTTCCAAAAAGGTATCTTTCCCATTCCAGTTATAAGAAAGAGAATTAGTCTCACAGGTTCTTGGAATAAGGCAGAATCTAACCAATATAGCTATGAAGAAGAGCTGTGATGGGGTGACCACGTAGTCTGGCTGAACCCTGCAGCTGTCGCTTATACTCTGGAGGTGGATTCATCAATATCTAGCCATGCGTTTTGACAGTGAGAGCAATTAATAGCTGGCTTCCTGGGATTGTGGAGGTTTTCAAAAATAGACTGGACAACCATTTGGCTCGGATGGTATAAGACTCCTGCCTTGAGTAGGGGTTCGACTAGAAGATCTCTGAGGTCCTTTCCAACCCTATGATTCTATACCAGACATGTCAAACACAAGGCCCGGGGGCCGGATCCGGCCCGTGAAGTGGTTTCATGCGGCCCGTGAAGCCATCCTGGAAACAGTGAGGGAACGGCCCCCACTGCCTTGGCCCTGGCCCAGAGACCCTCCTTCTGCTAGAGACCCTCAGATCTGTCCCACTCCTGCCCAGGCCCCCATAGGCACCCTTGATGCAAACGATGTAAAGCTGGCCACACCCACCCAGTAGGCCACACCCACTCTAGCCACACCCACCCAGTAGGCCACGCCCACCCTGGCCACACCCACCCGGCCCCCTGAGGGCAACCGCAATGCTGATGCGGCCCTCAATGAAATTGAATTTGACACCCCTGTTCTATACCCTGGGCAGCAGTATTGCCCCATCTCTCCTTAGTGTTGGGCTATTGTGTTTTAGCACAGAACTCAGGCCATTCGTTCGCTGAGATACCACAATAAGGGCTGCTCTGCACATGTGCTTTCCCAGCTTATTGCTTGCTTGCTGCATGTTTCGTGGGTAGGCAGGGCATGAAATTGGCCTTCAGAGATTTTCTCTTGGTCTTAGTCCAGGTTGTTCTCAACTCCATTCAAGCATAGGGAATGCTTGCAGTCCAGCTCTAGGAAAATGGCTCGAGGTCTCAAGAATAGATATTTTGAAGCCTTTGTGTCTTGAAATGGATCTAATCTGGTCGTGGAGATTTTATGTTATTCCTGCACATCATCAAAGGGAAAACAAATCTGGGAGAAGGACACCTGAGAATTTCCTACACTTCCACTGTAGTTAGGAAGGAATAAGAAGCAGGGGGAAAGAGATGAGTGTTTATTCTTTGCATTCTTTTTTTTAAACCCACACCCCTAGCTAATGCCTGCAGGATTTGCCTGTCTGGGACCATCCCACAGCCTAGCACTCCCCTCAAATGTGTTGTAATTTCAGTGATCATCATAAGTGCTATCCCAACATAATATGTTGACCCCAGGTTGGAAAGGCTTTCAAAGGATTATGGAGATGCTATAAAAAGCATATTTATCTATTGAATTTATATCCCATTTTTAGTTTTTGCAACTCAAGTACATAACAATCCCTGCTCCCATTTTCCTCACCACAGCTCCCTTGGAAAGTGGATTGGGCTGAAAGTGGCCCAAAATCACCCAGCTGGTTTCCCGAACGAAGGGAGGACTGGAGCACATGGACTCCTGGTTTCTAGTCCAGCATCGTAACCTTTGCACCCAATCAGGTCTCAAAAATTATACCCTCACTCTGTGGCAAAACATATTTTGTCTAGAGAAACTCCAAGGTCAATCCCAAATAGAGCTAGATTTTCAGAAGATGTATTAGGAAAGCAGGACAACTAGATCAATAGTCTGACTCAGTGGCTAAGGTTGCACATTCTGCAAAGCTCTAATGAGGTTTTTGTTTTGTTTTTTCACCATTGCTTCTTTTAAATGTTATGCAGGAATCAACACCATTGCATGTTCAAAAACTCCATACTATATTAAAATATACCATCATTTAGACTCAGATGCTAACTTAACTCTGTTTTTCTCTTGTATTCCATTTTGTATGCAATGCTGAACCAAAACAAAGTGTGCAGGTGAATTCACATAGCATGATAGGCTTAATGTGGTGAATCTGTTTGAGTTTCAATGTGTTGCATGCATACAGCCAGTGTGTGATACATGAGCCCAGGCAATAATGTGTTATTGTGTTTCCAAAGGAGACAACATCAGTGATTGCAGTTGTTCTCAAAAGAATAAAGAAATTATGCTTTCAGTTTGGGAAAAATCATTTCATAACTTAAAAATACTCAGATGAATTCATGAAAGATACTGTTAATAAGGATGCCAGGCTGAGTTTTACACTTTAGTCAAAAAACTTCTATTTATTTTTAACCATTTCCTCCTCAGTTTTACATATGACGCACCTTAAGGAACTTGGAAATATATTTAGGGAGTCAGAATTAGTAAAAGTCTAAGCACTTCATTTTAGTTCATGGTTGTGTTTATACACCAGGATTCACTGCAATATAGGGTCAGCAGACAATCATTGTGTGAAACCATAGAAACTAACCCAAGTTAAAACTACTCAGACTTAGCATGTTACGCAAATGTAGATACTGAGTCTTAGTTAAGCATGCTTACATGAACCAAGCAAGCACATTCTGATCTGTATGTTATATGGAGATTTTTTTTAAAAAAACCCCCTCTTTTGTCAGTGCTGAAAATTGATCTGGCAGGAAGAGAATGATAGGATAACAGCTTTCCCCTTGCCCTTGACAACAATGTGGGAAGATATTATCTTGTGATTCAAATGCAAGACTGTGTAGCATGTATGTACGTATATATATATTTAGATGATAGCGTTTGCAATACAATTTGTGTCCTTTGTTATTTTTCTCACCTTGCTATAACCAAGGTGACCTTTCAGAGTCTCTTAAGGAAATGACTATGATTAGAAAGTGCTAGAAATGGTAGTAACAGGTATGCCCTCAGATACTATGAAAATAACAAGGAAATCTAATTGGACTGAATAGGACAGAACGTCCTCATTGCCAATTATAACATAAAGGAAAATTACATGGTGATTGGCATCATAATGGTCAGTGCTGAAATGCGATGACATATCAATATGATGTAGTTCTCTATTAGGAATGATAAATCAAAGGTTATTCATTTGTGTTTGATTTATGCCTTGGAAATGTTGCCATGGGAAATAAAGAGTAAAACCTCTTCCTGGCGGCATAAAGAGCCCACGAGAGTCCTCTTCTGCTGGCATGTGAGAATTATAGACTTTACAATTCCCCTTCCCAACCACTAGATTTCCCTGACGTGTTATCATCTGCTTCATTTTTAATCTCTCTTTCTCTTGGCTCAGTCTTGACACTGTTTAATATCTCTACTTGTACAAACAGAACGTACCAGAGACGATGGTTTTCACTTAAGGCGCTGCTTAGAGTCCTTCTATTTTGATTGAAATACCTTTGCCAAGCACAATGGGAGCTATTGACACTTTCTACCCTTACCAAAATCTGAGTTCCTTACCTTTGATTGAACGAAAGAATGAAGTAAAGGTTGTATTCTCTTTTCCCAGCAGATAAAGGATTCTCTTCTTTGTTTTCTGCTAGGTAAATGAAGAGGAAACAACAGTACCATACAGGTAGTCCTCGACGGACGACCACAATCGGGACCAGAATTTCTGTTGCTAAAGTAAGGCAGTTATTAAGTGAGACATGCCCAATATTATGACCTTTTTGCCACAACTGTTAAGCAAATAATTGCAGTTGTAAAATGAATCATGCAGTTGTTATGCGAATCTGGTTTCCCCCTTTGACTTGGCTTGTCGGAAGCCATCTGGGAAAGTTACAAATGACAATCACATGACCCTGGGATGCTACAGCCATCATAAATCCATGTCAGTTATCAAACATTGAAATTTTGACCACGTGACCGTGGGGATACTGCAACAATTACAACTGTAAGGACTGGTCTTAAGTCACATTTTTTCAATATCGTAACATTGAATGGTTGCTAAACAAATAGTTGTAAGCTGAGGGCTAGCTGTATTCAGCATGTTATTGCTTTTAATGGTGGCCTTAAACTGCTATTAGTAAAATAAGATATACCAGTACCTTACCTGCATTACTTGATCCTATATGATGCTCCATTGTAAGTGTTATGGCTTCATAATGAACCTGTACATGATTTTAAAAACCAATAAAAAGCACCCTGCTTAACCAGTACCATGGTTCATGTGGTCCAGCATTTTGTAGCACAATGTGGCCAATCAGATACACTTGGGGAACTTCCGAGTGTGGAAGGGAGGGTGATACCCTTCTTCTGTATTGCTTCCCAATTGGTTTCAAAAGCATCTTGCTTGTGTTTCAGCAACAGGTAAACAGAAAGCCATTGATCAACTAGTCCACCGCCTCTCAATCCATACATTAACTCTGTAGTATAGAGCAAACAGTGGGTAACCTCATGCAGTGGCAGTAGTTTCTACTCAGAAGAACTTTCCTGTCTATTTAGAAGCAGCACGAGAAGAATGATAATGGCGCCTGACGCACAAAGTCTTACAACTCAATAAGACTGAGGAGATTCATGTAAACGGTGCTGTCACTGTCACTGAAATCTTTTATAATCAGCACAGTACATTACAGCTTGGAATAGTAGACAACAGCACTGTTCTATTTGGACATGTAGTATTTGTGTCACCTGTTAATCATGGTTAATGTGGACATTCCAATAGCAGCCCAAGAACCAAACACAGTTCTGATAGCTAATGATTCATACAACTTTCAGCTTGCATAGGCTCCTTTCCCCGCCCCCTCTCACTTCCTGCTAATTTTTGGCAGTGCCAAAATAAACCAATCACATTTGTATCCACCAATTCCAGATGTGGAACTAAGCATGCATTGGCGTATTGATGCTAGTTGGAGCTGATAAGCAGCCTGTGGTGAACAAGGTGAATATAGTAGGCACATGGCTTCAACTGTCTCTAGTGCCATCAACAAAAAAGAATAACTGCTATATTCTGAAAGCGCTGTGAGGATTAACCCTATGATCTCACTAGGAATATTTCACAGATATCTGATGAAGTGGGAATTTATTTTCTTTTCCTCCCACAAGAGTGACGTATGGTATTTTGATAGATTTGTAACTCTGTTATAACAGGGTTAAACAGAGCAGGGTATGATTTGCCAAATACTGTAGGAATGCCGGAGTGTAAAAGAAAATACTTTTGGAGGAAGCTCTGATGCAAATTAAATCTTTTATCTCATATGTCTTTTATAAAGAAGTATTACATAGAGCAACAATAGCATTAGCAATACATTTAGGCTTATATACTGCCCCATGGCATTATTTTTTTAATTCCATTTATATCCCGCCCTTCTCCGAAGACTCAGGGCGGCTTACAATCTAAGCACAAATCAATGTGCTTAGCAATAGCCTTCATTCTATGTATAAAGGTAAAGGTAAAGGTTCCCCCGCACATGCGTGCTAGTCGTTTCCGACTCTAGGGGCCGGTGCTCATCTCCGTTTCAAAGCCGAAGAGCCAGCGCTTGTCCGAGGACGTCTCCATGGTCATGTGGCTGGCATGACTAGACGCCAAAGGCACACGGAAAGCTGTTACCTTCCCACCGTGGTGGTCCCTATTTTTCTACTTGCATTTTTACGTGCTTTCGAACTGCTAGGTTGGCAGAAGCTGGAATGAGTAACAGGCGCTCGCTCTGCTACGTGGCACTCGGGATTCGACCCGCCAAACTGCCGACCTTCTGATCGACAAGCTCAGCGTCCTAACCCACTGAGCCACCGCGTCCCTTCTATGTATATGCCTGCTTTATTAGGGCTTTCGCCCCCCCCCCCCAAGCGGCATTATTACAAAGTCAACTTATTGCCCCCAACAATCTGGGTCCTCATTTTACCTACCTCGGAAGGATGGAAGGCTGAGTCAACCTTGAGCCTGGTGGGATGCGAACCTGCACTAATTGCAGGCAGCTGGTGTTACTTAAGGAGGCATTAGCCCACTGCTCCAGCAAGGCTCTTACAGGACTCTGGGTGATTTACAATGTATTACTTGAATGTTGCCCCCAATGATCTGGGTCTTCATTTTACTGACCTTGGAAAGATGGAAGGCTGATTCAGCCTTGAGCCTTAGTTAGGTTGAACAATGCATAAAGGCATCCATATACCTGCTTTTTCAAATGTCATATTAAAAAAAAACCCATTTTTTTCAAATCTCTTGTTTCAGTTCTGTAGGCACCTGCAAGCTTCATGGCACACCTCAATAATTCTCACTGCATTCAATGAGGTTTATTCTTTTGTTACTTTCTGCATGTCATGCCATCAAGTCAGGTTCAGTTCCTAGTAATTGTGTCTTTGTAATTTTCTTGACAATAAAATAGGCTTGGTTTGCCATTGTCTTTTCCGGTTCTTGCTTTTCCCAGTCAAGCCAACAGCCATGGCCCCATCCAAATATTAACCAGAGTATCTTACTTAGTGTCTGTGTTCAATGGCTAATGGTTGCTAAGATAGTTTTCATGTAGGCTATACAATTACACTCATACCATGTTATTAGAAATATATTGGATAAAGCTTTGTGCATTGGCATATAACTAATGTTAATACAAGATGCTCAAATGGAGGCAATATTGGATGAATATTAAATAGAACATGCCTTTCTTTAATAGTTACCGTAATATGTTTGTCTACTGGTAATCCCGTTCTAATTGTTTAAAATAATTCATTTGAAAACTTGACTTTGAGTAACTGATTCCAGAAATTAGAGTAACACAAGACTCACAGACTATTTGTGAGAAAGGGCTGAGCAACTTGATCTAGATATATCCTCGAATGTATGAACAACAGGGAGAATACATCTGATATTTGGATTAAATTCAAGCTCCAGTAGTTTATTTTATATGATACTTGGGTTTCTAGAGACCCTCGCTATACTGACATTTTTATTGATTATGTAAACTTACGGGTTTTCCAGGAAAAAAAAAGTAAAATTCTGCTTGTGTTTGAAGGACATAGTACTGTATTACTTTCACTAACAACATAGCATATTATACTATTCACAACATGGGTGGGAAAATATACTTGTTGGTATCCATTAATCTATTGGTTTTTTTAATTAAATCTTTATTTACATTTCGTGTTAAAAACACACCGTACACCAACAAAGACAAAAAAAAAACATTTACAATATACAAAAAAATAAAGAAATCAAAAAATTGAAAACCATTTCAAAATTTTACATTATATCTACTTCTAAACTAACAATTATATTCCACTCATTAAGTCTCTTATAACCATCCAACTCCAAAGCTTATTCATTAACAAAGACTATATCACTTCATTTTTGACCAACCTCCAAGCCACCCTCATTTCTTTAATCTTTTATCCATCCAAATATACCATTTATTCCATGATAGAAATGCTGGTGTCTCTTCTTTACCCTTCAACTTCTTGGTCAATGTGTCTGCTTCTGCACCCTCCTATCTTTCCCTTTTTTCTTCTTCAAATCAACCCTCCCTGTTTTGTAATCCTTAGCCCTATCTACCACCGCATTAAAGTCCCCCAAGAGACACATCTGCTCATACTCCAGGTCTAATATTTTCCGATATAGTTTCTGGAAAAAGTCTCCCTGATTATTATTAGGTGCATATATGCCTACCAGTAACACTTTGCTTCCCACCATTTCTATCTCCAGCATCAGGCTTCTCCCCTCCGGGTCCACCCATAATTCTTTAGGACACAAGTACTCCTTAACATACATTGCTACACCTTTCTTTTTCTCCTCAGCAGACGCTACAAATAATTTCCCTAGTTTAGGGTAACTCAACAAATTAATTTGGCTTTTCTTAATATGAGTTTCCTGAAGGCATAATACATCAGCTCCACATTTCCTTAATCTGGTTAAGATATTTTTTCTCTTAACAGGAGCATTGAGACCATTAACACTGAGTGTCAAAAAAATTCACCCCTTGACACATCCTTACTTACGTGGGGCCTTAGATTTAGTAGTCTGTCTAGTTACCCTCTTGTATTCTTCTCCCTTTCCCTCTCCACCCCCCTCCCCCCTCCGCTCCCCCCGATTCCTCTCCTCCCTCTGACTTCTACTCTCCACTTCTCCATCACTCTCCTGATCACTAGTCCCACAAAAAATTTTATAGAAATCTTGTGCGTCGCATAGACTCTCAATCTTTATCTTTCGGTCTTCCCACATCACCAGGAGCCCCTCTGGAAGCAGCCATTTATATGTCACACCTTTTTTCCTCAATTGCGTAGTAACAAATTGATAGCGTTGACGTTGCTCTCGGACCCTTCTTGGCAGTTGCTTAAGAATTGTAACCGGACGGCCTTTATACTGAATTGGTTGATCTCTAGCTCTATGAAGCACTTCATCTCTAAGCGCCTTTTTGGTAAACCTAACATGCACTTCCCTAGGGAGGCTGTATCGCCTGGCATAATTGGTATAAACTCGAAAAGCCTCATCAATATCGCACCAAACCTCTTTTTTCTCTTTCCCAATCAGGTCTGCAATCATTTCTCCTACCACTTCTTCCAGCTGTTCTTCTCTGTCTTCTGTCACATTTTGGAAGCGCAAAAAAAGGCCGCTTTCTCCATCTCCAGGTACACCATATCATCTTCCAGCTTCTTGGATGCTTGCGTGCACCTGTGCTCCCATTTCTCCATCTGCTTCTCCATATTCTCAGAGTCCTTTTCTACTGTTTTAATTAGCTCTTCATGCGTATCCAGAGTCACCTGGACTACACCCAATTTTCCTTTAATTTCCTTCATCTCCTCTCTCATGTCCCCCAACTCAGCCTTCAGGCTGTCAAAATTCCTCTCCATTATGTCCTGCATGTTTTGTAGCATCGTATAAATCCCTTGAATTGTAGCAGATTTTTCTGTCGCTGGTAGGCTCTCCACCGACTTCCT
The DNA here is from genome assembly GCF_964194415.1 of Vipera berus. Taxonomy (NCBI): domain Eukaryota; kingdom Metazoa; phylum Chordata; class Lepidosauria; order Squamata; family Viperidae; genus Vipera; species Vipera berus. The sequence goes on from NC_138209.1 coordinate 21,516,425, forward strand.
AACCCCTGGTGGCGTTGTAACCGGAGAGGCCGCTGCTGTCAAGGTAGGGGCCTTCCTTAAGGTTTTAGTTGACGTTGTTAAAGACATTTCAGTTTGTCCCAGGAGGTTTCTCCACACTACTGTACACCACAGGTTAACTCCTTCCCAGATACTTTATCACAAACCCCGTACTTCCTTCTAATAATTTCACTTCCGCTCTTTAGGTAGAAAAAAAAAAGAAGGAGTCACATCAATATCCGTCAGTTTCTATAAGTCCGCAAATCAATACACTAACATTTTCAGGGAAGAGAAAGCTTCCACCAATCATGTCATATTCGTAGACAAGTCCATTTAAGCCTCTAATCAGCATTCACGGCAGCAAAAGACAAAAGGGGTAACAAAAAAAAAGAAAGAAAAATATTTGTTGCCAAAACCACCCCCGATAACTGGCTGCCGCTCCTTTCACATCTGCTTAGCACCCCGCCGGCACGCTCGCTCAGAAAGTCTTTAAATTCTCTTCTACTCTTTCTCACTTCCCTGCTTCTTCTCAAACTGCCGAGTCATTGGCTTCGGGGCTGCCAAACCGCGGCCCTCTTTCAAGCCTCCGGATCGTCGGGGTGCTTTCCTTTTTCCAGCGAGGTGATTGCATCACACCTCGCCTCCAAAGATGCCCCCTCCGCTTCTCCCAGCCTCTCCAGGGCTGGAAACGGCAGAATATTGCCGCAGGAGGCCTGAAAAACAACAAGAGGCTCGGCCGTCTATCGCCTCTCCTCCCAAGGCAGCGCCATCTCGGACTCCAGCTTCCATTAATCTATTGTTGATGTTACTGGAATTATGTTGCAGGGAACAATTATTCCCTATGATGCTTTTAATGTTTAATAAATAACAAAAACAATGGGTGAAGGATAGTTTCATTAGTGATGTTGGGGAGACCAGACAATAGGTTTCTCTGAAATTAATACAATTATTTTCAAATGGAAACTTTAAATCACAGATCAAGGTCAAGCACATATAAAAAGGATATATAATGCACTGATAGAAATTGACTTAGAAACGGAACTTGTCAAAGATTGTATGATAAAGTGGGCCCAGAACTTTCAGGAGGTTATAACAATGGATACTTGGGAAAAGATTTGGGTTAGAAACGTAAAATTTAAACAGGCTCAAAATTTAAGAGAGAATTTTTATAAAATGTTTTATAGGTGGCACTTAGACCCTAAAAAACTAGCAAGTATGTATCTGAACTGCCAGCCTAAATGTTGGAGGTGTGGTTGTGAGGATGCAACGTATTATCATACAGTATATGGTGGACTTGTAAAAAAGTCAAAGCTTTTTGGATTAAAATTTGGTGGAATATGCAGAAGATATTTAAGGAAAAGATAAGGTTTTCTCCACAGTTGTTTTTGTTGGGTATTATTACAGATTTTACTGTCAATAGATACTAAATTGATGCTGAATTTAATTACGGCAGCAAGACTTTTAGTAGCGCAATATTGGAAGAAGGAGGAACTGCCTACTATAGAAGAATGGACTTTGAAAGTTTCTAACTTGGCGGAAATGGCAAAGATTTCAGCATGTTTGAAAACAATCGCAACAGAGATATATTGTGGAATGGAGAAGATGGATCGAATATATTCAGAACAAATATGGGACTAAAAAGTTTCATTTAGCATTTGAATAAGTACTGGTTTTATACAGTATGATGTATTATTACTTATGTTATTTGTTAGTAATATAGTTATGTTTAAGGGGAGTTAAAGTGCGATAGAATTTCATGTTTTATTTTAGCTCGTTAGCATATTTTAGCATAAGTTTGTAAAGTTTATACCCTGTATTCAGCTCTGGGAAGTCGGGGGGGGGAGGGAAGGGTAAGGGAGGGTAAGGTGGAGGGGAGGTGGAGGGAGGGAGTTTTTCTTTTAAAAAAAATGTACTGTAAAACTTTTCAATAAAAAAAAGAAACTTTAAATCACATTGTTCAAGGTAATGGTGGAAGGTTGGAGTGTCACATCTTCCCAGAAACAGAAAATTATTAAATAAATAAATGCTGAGAAAATTAATCTTATTACATTTCCCTGTTGAATGGGGTGGTGTTGTTGTTGTTAGATGCTTGCAATAATTGGGTAATGACAATATAGAACATTTCATAGAGCAGTGGTCCCCAACCTTTCTGGCTCTGCGGACCAGTGTCTGAGTGGCCTAGTTCCCAATGGGCTGCAGCTCAGCATCGGGCCATGGCCTGGAGGTTGGGGACCCCTGTCATAGAGGACAATCTTTGATTAGGAAATTTCCTATACAGATAGTTCTTGACTTACAATTGGGATTGAACTGTCAGTTGTTGAGTGAAGCAGTCATGGGATTGCCATGCAAAGTCATGTGACTTCCCATGTGATTGCTTCACTCAATGACAGCAATTCCAGCACTCCCAGCAGAGAAGTTTACAAAGGGCAATCATGTCATTGCAGGGCGCTTGGCAACTCATTGTGAGTGCCAATAGGTTGCCAAGCACCAAGATCTTGATCATGTAACTGTAATATTTAGAGACATCTACGGTGGGAAGGTAACAGCATTCTGTGCGCCTTTGGCATCTAGTCATGCCGGCCACATGACCACGGAGACATCCTCGGACAAACGCTGGCTCTTCGGCTTTGAAATGGAGATGAGCACTGGCCCCTAGAGTCGGAAATGACTAGCACACATGTGCAGGGGAACCTTTACCTTTACCTTTTACCTAGAAGTGCTTTATGTGCTGTAAAGCACTCTTTCCAAGGTTGTTGAAATTTTGACCATTGTTAAATGAACAGTCAAGGACAACCTGCACTGAAGTGGTGGTTCTGTCCAAATGTTGAAGAAAAAAATCAGAGGGAACAAGATGAACCTTGAAGACATGTATCAGTATCGTAGTTTCCATCTAAACCACAACAACCACCTACCAGATCTCCTTTGTCATAAGCATCTCAAATGTATGAATTATAGTCCTGTTTTTGACATTTGCATCTAGGCTAATAACATATTTAAAGTGTTTATGCAAATCTATATTCAAACTGTTGATTTTGGTGATGCTTAAGTGAGGTGGTGTGTGCTTCTGTGTATGTCTTCAAGCTAGTCTTGAGTCCTGGCAATTAAGACATTCAAGTCCATGCCGTTTTCTTGGCAACACTTGTCAGAAATTGCTTCCTTTGGCCTTCTTCCTCAGATTGAGAGCTAGCTTCATGCCTAAGACAGGGCTAGAATGGCCAGTCTCCCAGTTACACAAAAATAGCTCTTGCCTAAATGTTCACTCTTCACCAAAGGGACCTCAGTCCTAAGCGCCGATAGACAAAAGCAAATAAAGCAGATTTATAAGGAATTGGTAGATATCCCAAGTCCTATCTTAAAAACTTCATTGACAATTAATTTATTAACTAACCAAGCTAACTTCAAAAGATAAAATTTTCTTCTTTTGCAATTTTTGGATGCAAATAAGTTATTGAAAATAGCAAGAGCAGAAAAGTTTTAAAACATCCTTATTCTGACATGTTAATAACTGTTAAAAAGTTAGTCACAATGCTTATAAAATGAATTTAAAGGAGAAAGAAGACAAAATCTGTTTTATTCCTCATGGAAATTAACTAATAAATGCTTGACGTGTGACATCCCAGTCTGATTTCACAGCAGGGTCTTTTAATTGAAAGTTCTAACTATCCCATTTATTACAAAGATCACTCAGAAGAAAACTTTATATGTTGTTCTGCTTGATTGCCACCAAGCAGAAAGGAAGGGGAAGAACAGGTCTCAAGATACTTGGTTTGAAGGGAGAAGAAACCATGTACAGCTTATTTTGAAACTTAACATTTGTCCAACAATATTTTTGTGCATTAAAATGATAGTTTGATAAACTTATTCCATCGTGTCACTAGCTAGGCTTAGCTATCATGACTTTCTAATCTAAGCTAAAAGGTGAGATTTTCTGTTTTGCTCTGAAAGGAGGAAATCCTAAATAAAACAAGTTGCCACCTGTTTGCTTCTCTCAGTCCTTCCTCCTGCCCCGTGAAGGATAAAACTGCTGCATCAGGAAAATATTCTTGGCAAAGGGCTGGGATTGTCAGAAAGTTAAAAAAGAAAGGTGATAGGCTGGAGAGCAATGGGCTATCTTTCTGCACATTAGATGTTGTTGAGGGAGAAAAGCAGTGGGAGGAAACACAGAGAAGCAAACAAGTGGCAACTGGTTTCACTGGAAACTGCCTATTATACTACCTGGATGTTCTTTACATATTTCTCCTTTCTTTTACCAACACAATGTGTGAGCCAAGAAAGATCCTAGGTGGATATGCTGTTCATCTCATATTTGAGGTCAGAATATAGAATCCACTTTTGTCTTCCAAATGGTTTTTGAGTCTGAAGCTGTCAGAACCCTTGACCTTGGATAAGTACTTTGCTGTGTGTGAAATCGTGGCAGCCTGCCCTTTCAAGGTTGCTTAATTATTTTTCTTTTGTGACTTGCCGTGCCATTCAGGTTATACTTAGCAACAGAGGGAAAGGAAACAAGACTTCACAGCAGATTGTATTACCAATTAATTGAACGTCCTGTGAAATAAACATTGTGGCTCGGATGGGATTAGAACGTGAGGTGAGTCACAAGTTTGGCTAATTGTTGTTAAAAAGGGGGAAGAGAAATGCAAAAGGCAGGAAACTGTCATTGTGGGGACTGTGTGTGGTATAAGCATGGGTAAGGGGCAAAAATATTCCAGAGTTTGGAACATAGAGCGGGTGATCTTCCTGCCATTTGCATATATCCCCAGGAGTAATATGCAAATAAATTTTTATCTCTAGATCTACCCATGATCATCTCTTGTCAGTTCTGCAGCTTTGGAAAAAAAGGAACAACAACAATAACACAATCAATTCAGCCCCTTTTCACCACTTAATGATGAAACTCCATTAAGCAGAAGAGGATAGGAGAGGACTGTATTCTGATATTGACAAGTCTGAACACCAATCAAAATGATGATTGTAATCAAACCACCAATAGTCAAGGGATGTAGAAAGCATGGGGACTAAGATTAATCCATCCTTTGCTGTATCTTTATCACCTGGTGAATTATTTTGTGAGTTATGTTACTTATCTGACTTGGTCTAATGACTGATTTGTTTTATGGAAAAGACCAGGAACTTAATGTTTAATTCAACACATCACAAACAATCCCACTGATTTAAGAAAACCACACTCATTCCTTGAAATCATGCGTATTCAGCCAGACTCCTTAGTACATCTGTCTAAACTTCCTCATTGTACAGAATAATATCATTACTGATATCATAGTATCTATTCCCAAAACAAAGCTGTAGACACCCTTTTTTAAAGAAAAAATACCCAAGAGATTTTGAATTGACAAAGTTTGAAAATGTTTACTTTGATTTCTACTATGGCATTCAATATTCTTCCCCTTTCATAACATTCAAGTTTGCCTGCAAATACTGTATTATTTGGTTCTACTGAACATCAAAAAAGTTACTGCTAGTTCTCTTCTTCCTATGCTAGATTGGGAGAATATAACTTGATTTTTTTCTGAATATCTTTTCAATTCAGGGCATTGAGTTGGATCAGATTAGCTCAGAGTGAACTGATATGGTAAATAAAACTATTTCCAGAGATCCCTAAAACAGATAAATTATCCCCGCAATCCCAATTCATTTTTAACAACTCTTATTCTTTTGCCTTTAATGTATTTGTTTAATCTGACGGCACTGGGAAATAATAAGCTCTCATACAATCCCAGGTTGTGTGCAAAAATATCTCAACTGGCCTTAGCACAGGAAATATTTTACAGAAGAGAAAGGCAAAGAGTAGTGGCTAATATATTAGTATTTATTAATATAGGAAGATGGAAAACTTAAGATGGAATCAAGAGAACAACTAGCTTCAGAAGAGCATTGCTTTCAATGTTTCTCATATACTGTACACAAAAGAAAAAATTGATACCTGTATAGACAAGGGGGTACTTGGAAATTAAAAACAAAATGGAATTTGAAGAGTTAGGTACAAATGATGAACATGTAATTGCAAAAATGCATAAGCTTTTGTTAAGATTTGAAAGTGAAGAGGAACAAATTAAGTATTGTATGATAAAATGGGCTACCAGTTTTGGCTATTGTCTACAGATGTATACATGGGAAAGAATGTGGCTAAATAGGATGCAAATTACATTGTGTTATAATTTAAGATAATTTTTTATAAATTGATATATCAGTGGTACATGTCACCAGAGAAATTATCCAAAATATATGAATGGATCTCAAGTCAATGCTGGGAATGTGAAAAACATGATGGGACATTATGAGAAAGCCAAGAAATTTTGGATACAAACGCATACAATGATACATTTTTTTAAACGATTAATATTGTAAAAAAAAACTTTTTAATGGTATTTAAGAATCCTGAATTAGAAAAGACTCATAGAAGATTAGTTTTGTGTATGGTAACGGCAGCAGGATTATTATATGCACAAAGAATATTGAAATTCCCACAATGGAGGAATGGGTTATAACAAAGTGAGAACTAGTGGATATGGCAAAACTAACCTACATAGTGACCAGTCTTTTTAGAAAGACTGGAAACCTTTTATGGACTTTTTGTTAAAAGAAGGGGAAAAAACAAAAACTAATAGTTTAAGCATTTAAAGATTGAAACAGATGAGAATTAAGGGATTGAAAAGATTTCTGAAAGAATTAAAGGTGGCGGGTGGGGGGAGACAATAGGTTTGTTAATAGCCATTTATCATAGTATTTCGTAACTTTAGTTTTCTTTTTTTGCTTTTTTCCATTTCTTGCACTTTTCTGTGTTTTTCTTTCAATTTGGTTTTTACTTTAAGTAGAATCAATAAATATAAATTAAAAAGAGAGAGGTGAGACCCTTTCCTGTTGATTTCTGTAAATTAAGTGGTGGATGAGTGAATATTACCAGAAAGGTAATAAGGCAGTAAGAAACATTATACAGAGGCATGACATAATTTAACACCCTAAATCTCTCTGAGAGGTTGAGGGAGGTATACTGTATACAGGTCTATAGGTTAAGCCAAAGAATGATCCTTGCAATTTTTCTTAGCCTCCATCACATTCATATACCACTTTATATACTTCTTTTTCTTCTTTAAACTTCTCACATCTCTTGTTTTAAAGATTTCACCATCTCTGCCCACTGCTCTTGATCTATCGCTTCCATTCAGTCTATTCATTCTTCTTTCATATATTTATGTTTTAATGTGGTCCTCTTTCATTTTCTGTATATAATCAAACTAGCTAAATAAACTTTTTTTGTACTTGATACTCATTTTTTCATTCAGTCTACATTCCTCACAAGAGAACACATACTGTATTATCCATTATTTTTCTGTCGAGACTGTACATCTTAAAAGTTTTCCATCCATTTTCCCATCTTTAGTAAAAATTCTGGTAAGGTACATAAATTCATCTACTTATTATTTTTTGCTATTTATGGGTAACTTGTAATTATCACCCCATTTTCTGTGTCCAACACAACCACTTTGGTCTTTGATATTCTAATTTTCAGATTCCTACTGTTTGTAACATCATGTTATCTATCTAACATTTGCACAAGTAATTTGGGTTCTCAGCCAACAACATGGCATCGTCTGCATGCACATACATTCATGTTCTCAATTGACATTTCTTTGAAGACACCAAGAGCATTCCTCATCCATTGATCCAGAAATATATTAAATGATGAAGGGAACATGACACACATGACCATCAGAACTGTTATTCAGAAACGCAGTGGTACTTGTCAGTACTACCTTAAAGAAGATTTTTCTGATTCTTAGCTCACGGTGAACAGTCCCAGGAAAATATGTCGCTGGATTAATAGGGTGCCTCTTTAACACAAATGTATATTTTCCTGAGACCATGCAGCTACTATACAAATCTGAAGCATCTTTTCTGCTTCAGATCTGAATAGCTGTGCATCAGTAGTTTTATAAAGGTAGGGAAAGTATAAACCTAGTTGTTTTATGTGCCACAGATTGTACTCTCTGCTAATGGTAAGAATAGTACCAACCAATTTTGGCACATTTTGACCAGTATACACAACCAACATACTTTATTTCGTGTACTTTCATGGTATTCTATGCAAATTATACTTTATAATCAAGAGGCTATCTTGGAAGCCAATACAATGTTGCATGCTTGCCACCAACTAGGAAGTATAATTATATTCATGTTACCAAGATTTGTAAATATCTCAAAAACCTGAATTTTGGAACATGTGAATACAGGATAAATTAAACAATTTCATGTATGAAAACAGAAACTTTAAAGGTTTAGCTTTTAAAAGTTGGGGCTTGTATTTTTGTTGTATTCTGCCAATAGCATTCAAGGTAAGTCAAGGTAGTCCTTGACTTAGGACCACGATTGAGCCCAAAATTCTGGTTGTTAAATGAGAAATTTGTTATGTGACCTTTTATGACCTTCTTGCCACAGATGTTAAGTGAATCACTGCAGTTGATAAGTTAGTAACATGCTTGTTAAGTGAATCTGGCTCCCCCATTGATTTTGCTTGTCAAAAGGTTGCAAAAGGTGATCACATGACCCTGGGACACAGCAATGCTCACAACTATGAACCAGTTGCCAAGCATCTGAATTTTGATCACATAATGATGGGGATGCATGCAAGTGTCATTAATAATTTATTTTGAAGGTACTGATATGTAAAAAGAATATACTGAAGTATCATTTATCAAGCATTCAGATATCAAGATTGTTATTTCTGTAGAGATTCACACTGGCATAGTAGTAGTTTTGGTAATACTTGCAATGAATAGAAAGAAATATAAGTGTTGATGTTTTGATGGATGAAGATTTGCTAGGACTTACAAAATATGCAAGATATGCAGATAACACCACTCTTCATGGATTACTGCCTTGTCGTGGCGAAGGGGCTTGCGTAATTCAATGAAGCTATGAGCTATGCCGTGCAGGGCCACCCAAGACGGACAGGTCATAGCTGAGAGTTCTGACAAAACGTGATCCACTGGAGAAGGAAATGGCAACCCACTCCAGTATCTTTGCCATGAAAACCCTATGGACAGTACCAAAAGGCAAAACGATATGACGCTGGAAGATGAGCCCCTCAGGTCAGAAGGCGTCCAATATGCTACTGGGGAAGAGCAGAGGGCTAGTACTAGTAGCGCCAGAAAGAATGAAGCGACTGGGCCAAAGCCGAAAGGACGCTCAGCTGTGGATATGTCTGGTGGTGAAAGGAAAGTCCGATGCTGTAAAGATTTTTTCTCCATAGGAACCTGGAATGTAAGATCCATGAATCAAGGAAAGCTGGACGTGGTCAAACAAGAGATGACAAGACTGAACATCGACATCTTAGGTATCAGCGAACTAAAATGGACAGGAATGGGTGAATTTAATTCAGATGACCATCAGGTATACTACTGCGGGCAAGAATCCCTCAGAAGAAATGGAGTAGCCTTCATAGTCAATAAAAGAGTAGGAAAATCAATACTGGGATACAATCCTCAAAATGACAGAATGATCTCAGTTCGAATCCAAGGCAAACCATTCAATATCACAGTAGTCCAAGTCTATGCCCCAACCACCAGTGCTGAAGAGGATGAAATTGACCGGTTCTATGAAGCCCTACAGCACCTTATAGAAGTAACACCAAAAAATGATGTCCTTATCATCATGGGGGATTGGAATGCTAAAGTAGGAAGCCAAAAGATAACTGGAATAACAGGCAAGTTTGGCCTTGGAGTACAAAATGAAGCAGGGCACAGGCTGATAGAATTTTGTCAAGAGAATACGATGGTCATAGCAAACACTCTTTTCCAACAACCCAAGAGACGGCTCTACACATGGACATCACCAGACGGTCAACACAGAAATCAGATTGACTATATGCTCTGCAGCCAAAGATGGAGAAGCTCTATACAGTCGGTAAAAACAAGACCAGGAGCTGACTGTGGCTCAGACCATGAGCTTCTCCTTGCAAAGTTTAGGCTTAAACTGAAGAAAGTAGGGAAAAGCACTAGGCCAGTCAGGTATGAATTAAATCATATCCCTGTTGAATATACAGTAGAGGTGACAAATAGATTTAAGGAATTAGATCTGATAGACAGAGTGCCTGAAGAACTATGGACAGAGGTTCGCGACATTGTACAACAGGTAGCAACCAAAACTATCCCAAAGAAAAAGAAATGCAAGAAAGCAAAATGGCTGTCTGAGGAAGCTTTGCAAATAGCTGAGGAAAGGAGGGAAGCGAAAGGCAAGGGAGAAAAACATAGATATGCCCAATTGAATGCAGAATTCCAGAGAATAGCTAGAAGAGATAAGAATGCCTTCTTAAATGAACAGTGCAAAGAAATAGAAGAAAACAATAGAATAGGGAGGACCAGAGATCTTTTCAAGAAAATTGGAGAGATGAAGGGAACGTTTAATGCAAAAATGGGCATGATAAAGGACCAAAATGGCAGGGACCTAACAGAGGCAGAAGAGATTAAGAAGAGGTGGCAAAATTACACAGAAGAACTATACAAGAATGAGCTTAACGTCCCAGATAATCACAATGATGTGGTCACTGACCTCGAGCCAGACATCCTAGAATGTGAGGTGAAGTGGGCCTTAGAAAAGCTGAGCAACAACAAAGCTAGTGGAGGTGACAGTATTCCAGCTGAGCTATTCAAAATCTTAAAAGACAGTGCAGTAAAAGTGCTACACTCAATTTGCCAGCAAATTTGGAAAACTCAACAGTGGCCACAGGATTGGAAAAGATCAGTTTACATTCCAATTCCAAAGAAAGGCAGTGCCAAAGAATGTTCAAACTATCGCACCATTGCACTCATTTCTCATGCTAGTAAAGTCATGCTTAAAATCCTACAAGCTAGACTTCAGCAGTATGTGGATCGAGAACTACCAGAAGTACAGGCAGGATTTCGAAGAGGCAGAGGAACTAGAGATCAAATTGCCAACATACGCTGGATCATGGAGAAAGCTAGGGAGTTCCAGAAAAACATCTACTTCTGCTTCATTGACTATGCTAAAGCCTTTGATTGTGTGGATCATAACAAACTGTGGCAAGTTCTTAAAGAGATGGGAGTACCAGACCATCTTATTTGTCTCTTGAGAAACCTATATGCGGGTCAAGAAGCAACAGTGAGAACTGGACACGGAACCACTGATTGGTTCAAAATTGGGAAAGGAGTCCGGCAAGGCTGTATACTGTCGCCCTGCCTATTTAACTTATATGCAGAGCACATCATGAGAAAGGCAGGGCTAGATGAATCAAAAGTTGGAATTAAGATTGCCGGAAGAAATATCAACAACCTAAGATACGCAGATGATACCACTCTAATGGCAGAAAGTGAAGAAGAACTAAAGAGCCTCTTGTTGCGGGTGAAGAAGGAGAGTGCAAAACTTGGGTTGAAACTTAACATTAAGAAAACCATGATCATGGCAACTGGCCCTCTCAATTCCTGGCAAATAGATGGGGAAGAAATGGAGGTAGTGACAGATTTTGTTTTCCTGGGCTCCAAGATCACTGCAGATGGGGACTGTAGCCAAGAAATTAAAAGACGCTTGCTCCTGGGGAGGAAAGCCATGGCAAATCTAGACAGCACACTAAAAAGCAGAGACATCACCCTGTCAACAAAAGTGCGTATAGTCAAGGCTATGGTCTTCCCAGTTGCAATGTATGGCAGTGAAAGTTGGACCATAAGAAAGGCTGAGCGCCAAAGAATTGAGGCCTTTGAACTATGGTGCTGGAGAAGACTCCTGCGAGTCCCTTGGACTGCAAGGCGATCAAACCGGTCAGTCCTAGAGGAGATCAATCCTGACTGCTCTTTAGAAGGCCAGATCCTGAAGCTAAAACTCAAATACTTTGGCCACCTAATGAGAAGGAAGGACTCACTGGAGAAGAGCCTAATGCTGGGAAAGATCGAGGGCAATAGAAGAAGGGGACGACAGAGAATGAGGTGGCTGGATGGAGTCACTGAAACAGTAGGCGTGAGCTTAGATGGACTCCAGAAGATGGTAGAAGACAGGAAGGCCTGGAGGAATGTTGTCCATAGGGTCGCGATGGGTCGGACACGACTTCGCAGCTAACAACAACAACAAAATGGCAAAAAGTGAAGAAGAACTAAAGAGCCTCTTGTTGCGGGTGAAGAAGGAGAGTGCAAAAGTTGGGTTGAAACTTAACATTAAGAAAACCAAGATCCTGGCATCCGGCCCTCTCAATTCCTGGCAAATAGATGGGGAAGAAATGGAGGTAGTGACAGATTTTATTTTCCTGGGCTCCAAGATCACTGCAGATGGGGACTGTAGCCAAGAAATTAAAAGATGCTTGCTCCTGGGGAGGAAAGCCATGGCAAATCTAGACAGCACACTAAAAAGCAGAGACATCACCCTGCCAACAAAAGTGCGTATAGTCAAGGCTATGGTCTTCCCAGTTGCAATGTATGGCAGTGAAAGTTGGACCATAAAAGAGTCAAAGAATCAAGGCCTTTGAACTATGGTGCTGGAGAAGACTCCTGTGAGTCCCTTGGACTGCAAGGCGATCAAACCGGTCAGTCCTAGAGGAGATCAACCTTGACTGCTCTTTAGAAGGCCAGATCCTGAAGCTAAAACTCAAATACTTGGGACACCTGATGAGAAGGAAGGACTCACTGGAGAAGAGCCTAATGCTGGGAAAGATTGAGGGCAATAGAAGAAGGGGATGACAGAGAATGAGGTGGCTGGATGGAGTCACTGAAGCAGTAGGCGTGAGCTTAAATGGACTCCAGCAGATGGTAGAGGACAGGAAGGCCTGGAGGAACGTTGTCCATGGGGTCGTGATGGGTCGGACATGACTTCGCAGCTAACAACAACACAAAATATGCTCAAGCATGCATTCCCATATAATAATTTATTCTACACTATTTGTAATGAGATGTTTGATTATGATTTTATGAAAAGAAGGTCTTATTCATAAAACAAATACACAAACTTGTGAAACCCAGTGAAATCATAGGAAGAATTCAATGACGATTTATTTTAGTTTAGAAAGCTTGTACTTGCTTTCATAAGGAAAATAATATGATAAAGATTCAAACAGATTTTGAATTTGTCCTAATATATACATTTAGATAACATAAACTTATTATATTTCCCAAATGTATACCATCCACAAGTTATCATCCAATATTCTATCAAAAACTGAACAAAGTGCAAATGGCAACATAAGAACCAAGATTGTGGCCCAAAATTTAATGGTTAATTTAGCTTCTTTTCTTTGGTGGATTATTCCTCCCAGATTCCCAGTGAGTTTCATTATAGAAAGAGGGATAGCTTGCATTCCTGACAAATGTAGCCAAATCTGAGAAAGCACATTTGCTTTTCCAAAATGTGAAAGGCAATATATGTTGAGTTTACAAATAGTTGTTCTTTCAGGTTGTTCTTTCCCAAATTCTCAAATTGAGCAAAGTTGCTCCATCAGATATTTTCTACTTGTGTGCTTAGATTGCAAGATATTAAGAGGTAAAAGGACAGCTAGAATTGGAAGAAGATAAGCAAATACAAATACCTAGTTTTCATAACAGTTGAGACAACCGAGTACTTGGAGGTGAATCCAGAGACTGAAGGGAGGTTTGAACAAAAAGGCATTATTGATCGATGGCAGAAAGAGTGCAGGCCAGCCACAACCCATTCTTTTTTCTCGGAGGGAATGGAGCCGTTCTGAAATCCCTCTTCCAATTTGGTGGTCATCCGTTTTGAACTATTGTAGCCATGTAGGAATAAATTGCCTTGCAGTCTATTTTGAATCCTTTAGTTTATCTCACACAGAGGTACCCACACCAACATGCTCTTGTACATTTATTTTAATTAGGAAATTGGATTGCCAATTCTCCCCTTGCCACCAGATGGCCTAAATATTCCATTGTTCTCAAGAACAAAGTAGACCAGGCGGGGTGGGGAACAGCACTAATAACTTTTCAGCTTTGCATGTATTTTGCATTGACACATCATACAGATATTATTCATCTAGTTAAATAAATGAGGCAGAAGGATCTATTCTTAACTGACCTTATGCTTTTCTTTTGTGACATGATGCTAATAAAATATATATGGAAGACTTAGTTTGAATAGCATTTCTCAAAAACTATTTTTTTTAAAATGGTACATCAAGAAAAAGTTCACGGTAAACAATATTCTCCATTTGCTGGGTTGCTTTCAGGAAATCCAAAACTGATCTGAAAATTTAAACAATGGCTTGCTTGGATGATGAGCACGGGAAACATGGCAAACAACAAAACTGATCTTTCTTTCTCATTTCTGAAGCACCTACAATTTCCTTTTCAGATGCTTGAATCAACAAGGAGAGTCCAGGAAAGGGAATTTCAGAAGCAGATGATTAAGCAGAGCAGATCCTGACATTGAAAGAGAATCTTCCATCAGAACTGGACACAGCCATCAAGCTGTGTTATTAACAAGTCAACAGCCAAAAAATTCCTCAATAGGGATTAACAATAATTCTGTAACGGTGGAAGTTAATTGTACCTTTTACTTCGGGGATCCCCAATCCACAGGCCATGGCCCACTATCAGGCCATGACCTGTTCAAAACAGGACCATGGGAAAGATGGGCAAGCGTGTGTGTGTGTGTGTGTGAAGCTCCATTCTCACAACTGAAGGGTGCTTGTGCTCACGTGTGGAGCTTCAGCAGCCTCCGCTCAAGCGCCCTTTGCTCACACGAGTGGAGCTTCACACGCAAGTGCAAGCACCTTGTCTTTTCTCAAGAAGCTCCATTTGTGTGAGTGTAGGGCACGCACACCTGCTGCTCGCACAAATGGAGCTGTGCATAAGCACGTGCACCTGTGGCTCACATGCTGACCCCCCTGTGCCACACTGGGCCGCCAAGCTGGAAAGGTTGGGGACCTTGGTTTTACTTCATTTGAGCCACAAGATAACTCCAAAACAAAATCTACCTACATTTCAATTTTTTCAGAGGGGAAAAGTGGCACTAGCTGGAGTCACTGTCTCAACTTTTCTCCCTCACCTCTTCACCCTGGTTAATAAACTCAGAATGCTTGTAATAACATTGGGATCTTCCACGAAGAGAAGCTTTCTTCCCAGTAGTTGCATGGATAAATGGCCATTTAAGGTGAAAGCTTGGTCCTTTGTCCTGAAAGAGACCAACAGCCTGTGAACATCTCAGGTGTCAAGTTTCCAATGGATGAGCTCTTCAAAGAACTCTGAGGCACTGTTTACCTTAAAAGTCTTTTATTAGAGCCCTATAACATCGGCAATGCTTGTGAGAAGCTGGAATCTGAATTCCCCTCCCCTTAGCACAATAATATTAAACACAATTCTCCTCCTTTCATTGCTGTCATTAATCACATTCTCCAATTGGAAGGATTAGTTCTCCATCCTTAGCGTAAACGCCCCAGTTCTTACTTATCGTCTCTTGTTACATTCAGCCTTGAAACTATTCCGCTACTGTTGTTTATGTCTAACTAATTTCTCGTACATTCTTCCTTCCCCCCTCCCTTCTTCAACTAACTTTAACTCTAAAAGTGATACACAAGCAGAAATATGAAATAGCTGCTTCTTCATCTTTTGTCAAAGCAAGAACATCCAATGTTAGCAGCATTGACATTGGGCTTTTAGCAATTAAGAGGTAGAAGCCGTTATGTAAAATGTAAAAAAGTAAATGTAACCTTAATCTGCCCTTGGTTCAATCTTTAGAATGTTCATAAGAATTTTTAATTAAAAATCAGAATAAACATTTGCCAGATCAGAAAATCTGTCCCCCAGAGTGGGGAGTCAATTAGAACGCAACAAATATACTTTGCTCTGCTAATCTCTGCTCTTGCCATCATTACCTGCTTTGCGACTTCCTCATTTAGTGGAGGATGATGGTCTCTTTTCACTGTATCCTGCAAAGTCATAAAATATCCTTGCATCAATCTCCTCTCCTTGCTTTCTCAAAGAACATAGCATTGAGTTACCAGATATGTGAACAGGCAAAGAAAGACATAGATAATTGGAAAGGAGGGCAAATGGAAGAAAAAGGAAGATACAGTAAAACTGTCACTTTCTTGGCATTTGTGACAATAATTAGTGAAAAACTACAAAAACTTTTAAAATGTTTTTAAGCCTACATTTATATAGAATTACTATATACATACATAGAACAGAAGATTAATCTATTTTCAAAAGCACCATAAGGCAAGACAAGAAATAATGGATGGAAACTAATCAAGGAGAGAAGCACCCTAGAACTAAGGAGAAATTTCCTAACAGTGAGAAAAATTAATGAGTGGAATAATTTAGCTTCAGATGTTGTGGGTGCTCCATCACTGGAGGCTTTTAAGAAGAGTCTGGAGAGCCACTTGTCTGGAATAGTATAGGGTCTTCTGCTTGAGCAGGGGGTTGGACTAGAAGACCTCAAAGGTCTCTTCCAACTCTGTTATTCTGTTACTTATTACAGCTTTTGAAATTTATCCATGTAGGATACAAGCTAAACTATGTCTAGTTTAATGAAGAGAAGGGCAAGGGGTGACATGATAGCAGTGTTCCAATATCTCAGGGGCTGCCACAAAGAAGAGGGAGTCAAGCTATTCTCCAGAGTGTCCGAAGGCAGGACAAGTAGCAATGGATGGAAACTAATCAAGGAGAGAAGCATCCTGGAACTAAGGAGAAATGTCCTTGCCGTTGGAACAATTAATCAGTGGAACAACCTGCCTCCAGAGGTTGTGAATGCTCCAACACTGGAAGTTTTTAAGAAGAGACTGGACAGCCATCTGTCTGAAATGGTATAGGCTAGGGCATGGGTGTCAAACTCATGACGTCACTTGACGTGTCGCGTTGTATCTTGACTCTTTTTGCACTGCCAGCAATGGGGTGGGTGCGGCTTCGGAACGATGAAACCAGCCCGCAGGCTGGCAGTTTGACACCCCTGGCATAGGGTTTCCTGACTGAGCAGGGGGTTGGATTAGATGACCTCCAAGGTCCCTTGCAACATATTATTATTTTTGTGATTATTATTATTAAGCTACCCTGGGGAACATAAACATTAAAACTTAAAACAACAACAACAACACAAACTTGGCTTTTCAATTGCAGGATTATGCTAGAGACAGTGGGGAGGCAAAAGTCTTCAGCATATAACTAAGGTCTTGTCAATTTCAGGAACCAGCTCAAGCCCTTGGAGGGTACTAATCTATTAATTAGGGTCACAGAGCAGAGCTTGTTAACTTGCGGTTAGCAGTTATTAGGGAAGCACTGTGCCACAGACAAAAGCTGCCCCAGAAGAAATGTTTAAAAAGCCAGATAATATTTGAAATTATAAAACTATGGAGGATGGAGGAAATGGTATGAGGATGAAAAGGAGAACATATTGTCATTTTGTTGGTTTTGCTGCCACCCTAAAGTAGTGTAATGTAAAAGATGCTTTAGATTACACCTGTCACTTTTCTCTGGAAGAACCATTGGGCTGACATAGATATAAGAAAATATTTTTCTTAATGAATAGGAATGGTGAAGGAAAGGTACGTCTCCTCTGGCTTTGGATGAAATTGGTTGGAAGACAACTAGTGTTAATGAAGCTATTTGCAGGATATTATTCTAAAATATTTGTGTGTATATGTATGTGTATATAAACAAAATCACAATAACTGAAAGCTTATCAAGAAACAAACAGTCTAGAGGATAAATGAGACTAATGGGGTTTATGCATTAATGAAGCAAAATCAGATGTCAGAACGTTAATTAAATTCTACAAATTGTTGTGTCAAGATCGCTCTCCAAGGCTGTGAGCCCAATATCAAGGCGTAAATTAAATTGCATGGCTGCATTTTTATTTAAACTCCAGTAATATGTTCAGACTTACATTATTGCTCTACCTGACAAACCTAAAACTAGCTCCTACAAATCTATATCCAATGAGCGGACAATGCATGTTGCAATTCCTTTGATAAAACACATTTCATCCTCAAGTATTTTCAAAATACTCCTATTTGATGTTGTTGTTGTTTTTTTAAAAAAAGCTTTAAATACCTGGAAGAAGGGCAGACTATAGAATATTGGGAGATTATGGAGGTTTGGATTCAGATCCTTGCACAGAATTGAGGCTGTAACTCATGGTCAATCCAACTATTTGTCAGGAAACTGCCTTAGGCAGCTGAATTTGGACATTCACAAAGCAGCAGCATTAGTAGCTTTTTCTGCAGAACGGAGAGAAGATATTCTGCTTTGAGTGCCTAAATAAAATGATAGACGTTCACGTTGATTTATGGAATGCTGTTTCTGTTCTGTGTTAGGCAACAAAATACCTGGTTACCCATGCAGACACACAGCTTATATCAGCGAAGTTGGCTAGCCAATGAACTAAACCTGAATCCATAGCTGCATTTGCTCCTGTTTATTCCTATAAGACTCTTTTTTCCTGCTTCTCTTTTCAGCTGCAACATGTTAATTCCTGCTTCATTTGCTTATAAAATTCCATTTCTGTTTGTATCATAGTGTTAAACACTTTTTGATAGAAAGATAACTAGATGACTTACGGACAGCAGACATCAAATGGGAAGATGCCGAAGACACTGCCATGGATAGGATTCATTGGAAGAAGTTTGCTGCCCTATGTGCTCCATGTGAAAGGAGATGGTGATGATGATGCTAATGAAGATGATAACCACTTTCTGGAACTATCAAAATTCCTGGAGGTAATCAGTACTGTGGGGTGGAGGGGGGCATGAAAATCACAGGCTGCCACTCCCAGATGATCAAAAGGAATCAGAATCACTTCCCTTACCAGATCCCAGGGGGTAGTGATAGAGGTCTCATTTCACAAATTTGCTGACTGGTTATCAAATGCTAGTACACACAGCTGACACCAACCAAGTTGGTTAGCTAGTCAGCATCCCCATGATTTTGATTGCATGACTACTCATATGAGTCAAGCCTTATAATTTATCAGAAAGGGGAGCTTCTAAGTTGACGGCCGGCGTCAACTTCCCTCCGCCCAGTACGCTCCCACAGAGAGCCTCCTCAGGGTGCCACCGGTCAAAGAATGCCGACTGGTGGCCCCCAGGGGAAGGGCGTTCTCTGTGGGCGTGCCGGATTTATGGAACCATCTTCCGGTCGAGCTCCGGATGGCGCCTGATCTCCGCTCCTTCCGGCGCGATCTTAAAACCTTCCTTTTTGAACAAGCTGGCCTGGCCTGATGGGATGGGGTTGGGTTTTATAAATCGGTCTTAACTTTTTAATCTGTACTAATTTATACGGGCATTGCTGTTTAATTACTTTTTAATTTTTGTATCTTGTTTTTTATTATGTATTGCCCTGTTCACCGCCCTGAGTCCTTCGGGAGAAGGGCGGTATACAAATTAAATAAATAAATAATAAATAAATAAATAAATAAATAATTCTTAAAAAGAGGACATGTCATTCTTTTTTCCTTCCCTTGTGTTTTCAATCACACAACACACATGAATTATGGGAGCCAATCTGGGTCGGTCTTGGGAACCAGAGGTTTAGTCTTTCAAACTTTCAATTATGTGCTGGAACCCATCCTCATGGAGCTTTCCCTACAGAAGTTTCTGTTTCTGTAGAGAGAAATTCCCTGAGGATGGGTTCCAGCATGAGTCCAAAAGCTCGGAAGATTAAACCGCTGATTTCGGTGACCAACTTGGATGGGATCCTGCAGCATTATCCTGAGACACATATATTTGCCTTCATTCATGACATAAATTATTTCCCATTATTTCTCACTCAGAAGAGTAACTGTAGATCAATTTCCATCTTCCGTTTTCTGTTTCTTTTCCTCCATTTCTCTTTTTAACTGTTTAATATGATATAAAGCCTTTCTTTTCTTATGAAGACTTGAGATCTATCTTTAGAAATGGAACTAAGCTGCTTTTGGATTCCTCATCCCAAAGAAAGTAGCAAAGCCACTAGGTCTTGCCTCTGATATTCAGAATAAATCTAGAAAATTAATCATACAGTGTCGTGAGTTTATTACATTTTCACTCATCTCTGTAGGCTCAATGTTCACTGAGACTTGGAAAATTATAATTCTATTGCGAGATCTTTGGTTGTTCAAAATTTTCTGTTTACAAAAAAAAGGAAACAAAAAGTAGATAGAAAAATACAAATACATAGATCATATAGATCTGAATATTTAATGAAGTCTTCTAATAAGCCCCACTGCCCCCATCAATATATCCAAATGATGTTGGCTTTCTTGCAACATAAATATATTCATGACCAACATCTGCAGGAAGAAAGTCTATGGACGTATGTGTGTGAGTTCCCATGTGGGGTGGCATTATTAGGGTTCTGCTCATCAAAGGGCGTTTGTCTTCCAAGATTCACACACAACAGGGAAGGATATTGGAATTAATGTTCTGGATTCATGGGCTATGAATGCCGCAAGAGACTTCTGAATGTAGGAACTGAAAACTATTTTTTTAAAATAGCCCTATTTCTCCTCTCAAGAGGTAGTAGGCATTTGCTCTGAGAGGCAATGAAAATATAGAGGAAACAGCATTTTAACCACAAGAAACCACAAGCATTCCATTCTGCAGTTAGCATGTTGCTGTCATGTACAAATTATTCAACTAAAAACTTCAAGGGAATTAACAAAAAGTAAAAGACAAGGGTTTTAAGTTCTGAATTACATTTTGTCCCCATTTGATATTATTATTATTTTTGTTGTAGACACCTATCATAAGCCATGTAAAGGGGAAAAAATAGGAATTAAAAAGTAGCTAAGTGTTGCAGAAGTGTCTGTTATCTCATCTGAAGATTAAATACGGAAGAACAAAACACACAATAGTAGAATCTTCACAGTAACACCAGCTTGCCTGGGTGGTTCCTGTTCGTCTCTTTAAAATATTTTATTAATTGTAACGGTTCCAAAAGCATGTGGGTCTGCAAGCAAAAGATTTCACTGCAGAAAGAGAACAAATTGAAAGAAAACTTTTCTTTTTAAATAAAGCCCATCTATTGGATGCTGACAGTTTGGAGAGAAAAATAAATAAATCACCAAGCTTTTTATCACTGCACATCAGAAGTCTGTTGGGACAATTAAATGATGAGAAAATCTAGCAGTTGTAATAGCATCGTGGCTGGTGAATATTCCTGGCACAATTACTACCATTCCTGTATTCCTACTTTCTTTGTCAGTGCATAAAATTTAATTTATTTTTAAAAGATTTTTAAAGGAACAATCAATAAATCCACAGTTGTATGCACAGGATCAGATTGGACAATATGGCTCCAGATGTCCTGTTCATGGTGACATGACTGACATAAGAGTAAGATTGGTCCATAGTACTTCTACATTCATTTCTTGGTATCTTACTTTCTTATCCATGACCAAGTATATTATTCCCCCAAGGCTGCAAAAAAGAACAGGGGGAAGTTCTTTTCCAGTAACGTGAAATTGACTAACTTCCATTTCCTGAGCCAATATCCAAACCAAATTGCAATTATACTTTGACATTTGGACATTTCTAAATGTTACGATGGCATTCTATAACCAAAAAGGGCATACAAGGATACAAATATTAGAGTAAATTAGTAAGCTGTATATGCTTATGAGAAGAACATAGAAAACACACTATATTGGTTTCAACTACTAAAGAAAAGTTATATTTTAGAGGGAAGCATGAAAATGCACATATATTATTTTTATTTTTATTTATTCATGCCAGCTTAACAAAGATTGTAAATGGATATGAGAGGAATTAAATCTTAGGTTAAGAGAAAACTGGACACTAGGCATCCTATGAGGATAAGAATTTCCCATCTATCAGTTCAGTACCATAAAAATGCTATTGCAAATATTTGAAGCAATGCTGAATTATGTCATATTGTATCATACCAATTAAGGTATAGTTCTGTTTATATCAATTAGCTTGTCCTATATGTATCATCATTATTTATTTTTCTATCCTAAACATTCATAAACTTTAATGTATTCTCCTTGCTTCTTATATAATATGTAATCAGCTTAAATCCCAACTTAATTTATAATGTTGTTCTGACTAATTTTAAGTTTTAATTTTTAGCATTGACTCCAATCTGTTAAAGAGAACAACAGTTATATTATGTTAAAGTATATACAATTTATCTTTTACATTGTATAACATTCAAGTCCACTTTGAATGTAGTTTGGATTGATTACAACAGGGGTCTTCAAACTTGGCCATTTTATGACTTGTGGACTTCAACTCCCAGATTTCTCCAGCCAGGCACACTGGCTGAGGAATTCTGGGAGTTGAAGTCCACAAGTCATAAAAGGGCCAAGTTTGAAGATCCCTGGATTACAAGAAAGCACTCAATACCCTGCCACATGATTGGGCAATCAAGTGCCTAGAAATAATAGAAGCCAGCAGAAACATCAGAAGATTTGTGCAAAGATCAAAGGTACAATGGAAAACTTAGTTCCTAGTCAATGGTGATAGAATAGGGGAGGTTAATATCAAGAGAGGAATCTTTCATGGAGATTTACTATCACCACTACTGTTTGTTAATGCACTGATTCCTCTGTCAACAATATTGAACAAGTCAGGCCAGGACTATCAAGCATAAAAATACCTGCCAGGCTGTCTTACCTGGGATACATGGATAATCTGAAGCTGAGTGGAAAAGCAACATCTGAAATAGAATCACTGCTTGACGTTGTCTGTGTATATAGCCAGGACATTGCAATGGAGTTTGGACTGGACAAATAAGCCATCTTCACTATCAACAGGAAAAGTTAGTGAAAACTCATGGAATCAAGACACTCAATGGAAATAACATCAAGAATCTGGATAAAGACTATCACTACAACTATCTGGGCATCCATCAAGCTGACAACATCAAGCACACTAAAGACTTTAGAATTCAAAGAGACAAACATCTGCCACATAACACCCCAGATTTAACAAATGTTAAGAAAGATAAAAAGTCTGGAAAATGGGAATGGCAATACCTGGAGTTAGCAGGTACGTATTTCCAGTTTTTTTCAAGCTTTGAAACTTCAGTATGATTCCAAAGGCTATTTGGCAACATAATCAACATGGAGACAAAGCACTCAAAGCAAAGAAAATACATATCTGAAGAAATGGTCATTAATATATAGAATCACAAATAAAAAATTTAAAGTAGCATTGATGAATAGAAATATGCAGTGAGAATGACATGCGTTGGTGCATAATCAGTTATCCTAATGATTGGCTATATTTTGTCTCTGATTTAGATACAAAAGTTTAAATGATTAAACATATTGAATGTGTGAATGAGAATTGGAGAATTTTGTACCTATAGAAGTTTCTAGTCCATCCCAGCATTACTGGACATAATATCAACAGCAAAATTGTTTCAATCTGGGTATTCAAAGTTCACTAGAAATGAGTAAAATTATTTTTCTGGCATTATTTTCCTCTGTGTTTTTGTCTCATTGAAAAATTACATCATTTGTTCATGGTTTTTTTTGTGTGTGTAAATTATTTTTTGCCAAGATACTTTAAATACCAATAGCACTTAGACTTATATAGCACTTCACAGTGTTTTACACCCTTTCTAAATGGTTTTACACAGTCAGCATATTGCCCCCAACAATCTGGGTCCTCATTTTACCAACCTCAGGAGGACGGAAGGCTGAGTCAATCTTGAGCCGGTGAGAATCGAACTGCCAAATGGCAGTCAGCAGAAGTAGCCCGCAGTACTGCATTCTAACCACTGCACCACTACGGCTCCTAAATGTGAGTTTGAAGCCTTCTTTATGCATAACAGGCTGTCTGGTTTCGTTGTTCAACCTTGTAAGGAACACCAGTCCTCAAATTTCCCAGCCAGCTTTCAAGTCAAAAGGGGAACCAAGATTTGCTTAACAACTGTGTAATTGACTCAACAACTACAGTGATTTGCAGTGGCAAAAAAGGTCATAAAATTGGGCATCACTCACTTAACAACTGCCTTGCTTAGCAATGGAAATCCTGATCCCAATTGTGGTCGTTAAGTCAAGGACTGCCTTTTAATTGAAAGGAAATCTTCATGAAAGCCATCTGGG
Organism: Vipera berus; assembly: GCF_964194415.1. Taxonomy (NCBI): domain Eukaryota; kingdom Metazoa; phylum Chordata; class Lepidosauria; order Squamata; family Viperidae; genus Vipera; species Vipera berus. The sequence goes on from NC_138209.1 coordinate 21,540,437, forward strand.
ATTCTTAAAGGAAAGCTGGGATGCAAATCTAAATGCTAACAAATAAAAAGAAATATCCTTTATTCTACTACATTTTTAAGGTGAAGATTCCCCCTTCCCATCATTTCTCTTGATTTTTTGACATTACTTAATTACTGGTGATAGAGAAGATTTTGGATATCTTCCTGTCACTGTGAAAACCTCTCTGGCTGCTCAAAGTTATCAATTTTAAAATGAGTAATGAAAAAAAAGGTTTCCCTTGGAAGTGTGGGAAGCCAGAGAAGGTGCAGATGCTGGAGAGATACCACAGGGTGGAATATTAGCATGAAATATTGGCAATGAAAATGAGATCATGCCCTTTGCCATCTCTTAAGTACAAAAACGTATCATGCCACCTTGGATTTCACCAGTGTTCTGTTCTCCTTTGAAAGAAAAGTTACAGAAAGTTGTCTTTGATCAAACTGAATGAACAGTAATAGCAAAATGCAGACGAAATCCCAGTACATTTCAGCAGAAGTAATATTCCTCTTCTGTCATTATGATGGTGATAAAACAAAAACAATCTGAAATTATTTTGGCTGAATGTAAACAAAATTGATTTTTCTTAAGTACAAATACCCTTTATCTTGATATGTAAATCTACACAGTATATATGGCTTTATTAATATTTACTAAAATTTGCATAATCTCCCCATTGCTATCCAAATGTCCATACTGTCTTCAATGCAGACCTTTATCCAGGCTTTCTTCCGCTTCCAAAGCACATCAAAAGAAGAGTTGTAATTACAGGTAATTACAACAATTAGTTTAGTGGTCATTCAAAGTTACAATGGCACTGAAAAAAGTGACTTATGACCATTTTTCACACTTACGACCGTTGCAGCATCCCCATGGTCATGTGATCAGAATTTTTACTTTTGGCAACTTGCTCAAGTTTATGACAGTTGCAATATCCTGGGGTCATGTGATCACCTTTTTGCAACATTCTGAAAAGCAAAGTAAATAGGGAAGCCAGATTCATTTGAAAAATATGTTATTAACTTAGTAGCTGCAGTGATTAACTATGGCAAGGAAGGATATAAAATGGAGCAAAATTCACTTAACAATTGTCTCACTTACCAACAGAAATGTTGGACTCAATTGTGATCATAAGCCGCGCATTACCTGTACATTGAAGTGAAAACGTCTCAAAATTTCTGCAAAATCTGTCTCAAGAAGTAAAATAAAATTTCTTTGGCTAAAACTTGGAGAAAACAAAAGTAGAAAAAACTATTGCCTGAATGTTTTCAGAAAGAAAAGTCATGCTTCAGGGTGGGGAAAGAGAATGGCACATTTCATTCAAGTATGATCTTCCTTTTCTTTAATATAGCCAGCATGTATTAAATCCATTGCATAGCTTAATTACTACAAAGGTGCTTTTACAAAAGGCACCTGGACATTCTTTGTTTTTCCTTTAAGATGTTTCGCTTCTCATTCAAGAAGGGTTTTCAGTTCTGACTGATATACTCCATTAATAAACTCAGAATAAGAACATTATAGATTTAGAGAACTGGGCCAAGCCATTTAAGCCATTAATCTAAGCCTCTTCTTAGTGCATGGATCCGTATGTATTTATTTACATTTTATCAAATTTATATAGCTGTTCATCTCACCAGAGACAATTCTGGGTGGCACACAAATTTAAGCATCTCAGAGAGAGGGTTGTCTAACCTCTATGAGAACAGATCTAATGAAGCAAATTGATTCTGTTATCAAACTACTTTTATCTTTAGGAGATTTTTTTTGTTAACATTTAATCAGAATCTCCCTTCCTGTAACTTAATTCCATTATTCCATTTCCTGCACCTTGGAATGACAGAGAATAGGTCCTGACCTTTCATGTGACATTATTTAGATATGTGAAAAGTGCTCTCATATCCTTCTTGATTATTCAAGGTTAGACATTTATTGTTTTACATCTTGTTTTTAAATCTGTATACTATTTATTAGTTATTGTACATTACATGCTAAATATACACACAACCCCTTCATCTGCTCTTAACAAGTTTTGATTTCTGGGGCCCTGAACATCCTCGCTACTTTTTCTCAACCTGTTTTAATTTTACTTAAATCCTTCTTAATGCTTGGTGCCTAAAAACTGGACATGATGTGGTCTAACCAAAACAGAATGATGTAGAACGTACTTTCCCTAATTTGAGAGTTGTTTGAAGTATGACAAAGAAGGGGAACTTCATGTGGCAGTCTGTTTTACTGGCTAATAGCTGACATAGTGAGGAAGTTTCTCCAGATGTTAGACTGAGCCTACTTCTTTGTAGTTTCAATCCACTGATTTTAATTATGCGCCCTGGGACAATGGAGAATAATTCTACTTCTTCTAGGTGACAACCCTTCCAATATTTGAAGACTGCTATCTTATCTCCCATAGTTAATTCTTCTGTAAGTTAAAAATACTCAGTTTCTAACTGTCCTCATAGAGTTCGTTTCCTGATTCTTTATTATCTTAATAGCTTCCTTTGAATTACTCTAATTTATTATTATTTATTATTATTGTTAATTATTATTATTTATTATTGCTTTGAATTGTGGTACTCAGAACCAAATGCAGTTTTCCAATTGGGGACTGACCAGGGCAGAATAGAAAGAAAAAATTTCTTGATCTGGATTCTGTGCTGTGCATTCCAAGATTGCATTCATTTTCTAGGGAGCTGCATCACACTAATGGTTAATTGCTTGCCACTGCTGATTATGTGCTTTTAGTAGATTCTTTCTTAGAAACTCCTACCAATCTTGTGTTCCTTTTCCCATTAGTTGCTCCTTGAAATTCTGCTCCTTATATTCTTAGTTTATTATAACCCTAAAACAAATCTAAGACAGATGTTTGATAACTCTGCATTTAAATCCCATTAAAATTAGGGGCTCCGTTGCTCTATTTCTTTTGAAAAATGGTATCCTTCAATTATATCAGTTGGAGACATATTATCATGACTCCAATGCAGCTATAAAATCATGTTTCAATTTCTATTCTAAGAGATCAATAGCATCAAATTATATACAAGGAGCACCATGAAGTTTCTGTTTTTTTTTTTGTTCTTTCAGATTGTTTGTTGAATGGTATAGAAGTCTCATTTCAACAATGCATTCATATTTTATGCTGTGTGCAAGCCTTTACCTGACAACGTTACTGTCAGATTTTCATGTCTACTTCCCAAAGGAATCAATTTAAAATTATTCCAATCAAGTTCACCAGTCCTTTTGAGGTACAACCCATCCTCTATCAATAGTATGACATATTCAGACCATGTTCCCCATTGACAAATCTCTCCTAGCAATACCATTTACATAGTCAGTTGTTGACCTGTAGTATTTGTTCACTTTCTTGTCCTGGTCCATGGTCTGAATACAAGAATACCATCTAGCTCCCAGGCTTTTTATTTATTTATTTACTTAAATTTATATGCCGCCCTTCTCCCAAAGGACTCAGGGTGGCTCACAACAATAAAAATTAAAAAAGAAAAAACATAGAAAAATTTAAAAAGAATTAAACTAGTAAATACAATAATAACATCAATTTAAAACCCAGTAAAGTCTAATTAAAATACATAATCAGTCCAGATTTTGAGCGTTTTTTTCAAAATTTCAAAATTGATTATGGGATATACCACCTATCCCTTGTGATATAACACCACCTGTCTCCCGTCTACAGCACAGTCCTTTCAGCAGTCCCAAGAAGAGTCCACACCCATTTGCGCTCTAATTCAGGTGACCCTGAGGCTACAGATAAATCCCCAAGTGGCCTCAACAACTCCCAGACAGCTAACAACAAGATGACTGCAAATAACAGAAATCTTTCTATTCCCCACCATTTGATCAGAACTAAATAAGCTTCTTAGATGAGAAGTGAAATGTTTTCAAAGAAAAAATCCAAGAAAGTCCAGTTGCCTTTTAAAAAGCACATTTGGGACACTGAGATAAATGATTTCTTTTTCTTTTGTTCTTTTCTCAAGCTTTTAGATAATATGTGATAATCTCCTTCCCATTACATCTCAACTATAAGCCCATGTATTGCAATCCAGGTTGCAGGCCATCTGACAACAATCTCTATTGAAACCCAATGTTCCAAGAGAGGATTCCTTGATGATGTCCAAATGTTTGCATGTTCACATACTTGCTCTGAATCATGCTCAAAGGAAAATAAAGTTGCCCTCGTGTGCATTCAGTCCTGGTTTCAAAGCATTTGAAACAAACAAATCAGATATACGTTGTAGACTCCAACCATATAAAATAAGGCCTGTCTTTTGGGACTTTGGTTTCCTTGGTTACCGCAGAAATTGTCACTATTAGCCATTGGAGCAGTCCTGAATGCTAACACCGTCAAAGAGTTTGGCTGTTTTCCCTTCTCTCTCCAGCCTCTTCTCAATGCACTCCTATTTACAATATTTCAGAATGGAAAAGTTCATTGAGATTATCAATCGACAACCCAATTATTTCAACAAATCCATCTTGGTTTCAACTTAATTGTCCCATTTAAAAAAGCAAATTAATGCCGATACATCTATTTAGCTTGATTTTTATGTTGAAATTTTTTGAAAGCTGGAGAGGTCCAGATTACAAATATGACAAGTATCAATTTTAAAAAAATTATTTTTATTTTATTTTATTTTTATATTTGCTTCATTATTTCTCTTCCATACTTGTTTTGGTACATAGCTGGGACTTAATCAAACTAAGTAGTTGAAAGGTAGAAAATGAAAAAAATAAAATAAAAGGCAGTTATGACAAATAAAATGTAATGCAGACTTTCTACTATTGTTGTTTAGATTTGAATTGTAGCTTACCATTCTATCCATCTGGTCTATGGCCAATAATGCTGTTACTATGGTGATAGAAAGGAAATAAATCATTTTCAGAACTTAAGTGGAATGGCTGCTGTACATTTCGAATTTTCTATGGGGAAGAATTAACCTTTATTTTCAGTTTGTATATATAAATGGTTAGATTAAAGAAAAGTTGCAAAACAACTTGAGTTAAATTATTATGCAAACCCAAATATTACTTGAAAAGTAGTATTTATTTTGAAGTGAATAAAGGTCCGTAACATATATATATATGTACAACTGACGATTCTTGACTAAAAATGAGAATTGCTTCAAATAAATATCCAACTGGTGCATTACATTTTTGAAAATACTTCTGTAAATATTTGGAGGAATATTATGTGTAATATACACAAGGAAAAATAATTTTAAAATACAAATTCTACCTCAAATTAAGTTTAAATGTGGACAATCTGTCTAATTTTGTGGATATTTCTAATATAAATATATTTATATTCAGTTTAAATATCTGAACTATATCTCTAGGTCCTCTTATCCCTAGATAGGTAATTGATTCCCAGCACCATCAAAACTATTCTGTAAAAACACAACAGCAACCAACTGATTTAGACATCAAGTAGTCCCCAAAGACATCAATTCAGATTTAGACAATTTAAATAATATTCAGAGATGATTCCAAAACCATCAATTTTATTAATTCTGGCATGATATATTTAGGTTTACCAATGTATTATTTCAAATAGAATTCCTTTATGTTCTTAGGCAAACAAATCAAACCATAAATCTTAATATGACATCTACTCATATATGCTAAGGATTCCATACACAAATCAAACAATAAAGAAATGACAAGACGAGCCTGCCATATAATGCTTTTTAATAAAAAAAAAGTGTGGAGAGGATCCCATTAGTCTTCACATGTTTTTGGAGAAAAGAAAACAACTTTAATCCGTTCTAAACTTCTTGAAAGAAAGCACAGTTTGAATAAATGAATAAAAAACAGGTACCATCTTGCCAGTAGATCTTGCTTATTAAATGACGAATTTTTGTTAGAGTTGCAATAGAAATACACCTGACAAAATAAAACAGAGAAATGATATCTTCAGTTAAAATAACTTTTGACATGGACTGGTTCAGCATTGCAAGGGCTTCAAAATCCATCTAATATTGTAGAGATTAGAATGTATTTTTCAAAATAAAAACACTAGCATTATTATATATAAGTGATTTTTAGAATACTGTACATTGACACAGATGATCAAGGATATAGAAACAAAGAAATACTGTAATGAATTGGGGTATCCAGTACATGAAGATCAGTAGATTATTTGGGTACATCACATATCTATCATGAGGTCATGAATTCTAGTCCTGTTTTATGCACAAAGCCTAACTTAGCAGTTTTAGAGAAATAATTCATTCCCGACTTATGGAAAGTCTGTTCAGTTGTCCCCTCTATTCTACAGATTGATATTGCCCAGTCATATGCTTAGCTTAGGGCTCCGGTAAGGTCAACTAGATGCTGCCACCTGTGTAAGGACACAGTCCTGATTTCAGATGGATTCAACTGATTTGTGTTTGGTTTCTATAGGCAAAATGGGTGGATACACTATCTTGTTTTGAGACTCAGTTACCAAAAATATCTGTGGGCTGTCATTCTCCTTCACTTTCCTCTTTCTATATTTCCCTTTCCTTTTATCTCATTTATCTCCCAAGACTTGGGCCTGAAGAGAGTATGAGAGGAGAAGGAAATTAAGGAAGAGATTATTTCTTTCTTACTTTCTCATTAGTTGGACTCCTCTTTTTGTGTTAAATTAGAAAACACTCTTTCAGTAAACAAAGAGGACATGTGTCAAATTAATACTCCCACATTGCCATTTTATCTTCTCCACTCACAGCCTCAGGAGATGAATCTGTCATAAGGGGATGGGGAAAGAATTCACTGTGTTGAATTCATTTCCTTACTGGTAACAAAGAAGGCAATGCCTGTTTCCCCACCTTTTGCAATTAATTCAGGCAACTGGGTGTCTTCTGCTTAGAAAGTAATCATATTTTTTGCAATTTATGAGTGAACCAGAATTATAAGGATGTAATGAATTATATAGGCTGAAGTTGCAGGACAGAAAATAAGAATATAACTCTCAGTCTGTCCTTTTAATAGGAGATGACATATCAAATCAAGTCAATTTTCTTTACATCATAGACCAGCATAAGGAGGTGGGGTACAGTGATTAAAAAACATAGAAGTTTCATCAGAGTGTAAAAATAAAAATTATGAACACCTAGAAAATATTTTCAAAAATATTAAAACACATAGTATATACAAAACATATTAAAACAGAGTCTATACTAAGCACAAAAACAAGAGTCTAAAAAAAATCTAAAAAATAGGGTAGAGATAGCATTGTTTTCCAGCGTTGTCAAGTTTCGGAGAGTAAAAATTCATTTTCTGGAGATGTTTCACCATGGAGTTGATATAGAAATTGAATAAAAGTGGGTCCAATATGCAGCTTTGCTTGATGCCTTTCTCAAGTTTCAGTGGCACTGATGAGATACCCTGGGCGTTACATCTTACTTTGAATGAGGTCCCTTCATGCAGCATACATATTAAATGAAGTAGACATTGTTCAGTCAAGGAAACCTCCAGTTCCCCCCACAATTTAGCTCAGGCTATGGAATCAAATGCTGTTTTGAAATCTATGAAAGCAGAATAAACCACGTTGTTGCAAATTGTTATGTATTAGGCTTAAAGGAACACCTAAAGCACTTGCATAAGAGTCACCACCAGGAGGTGTTGAACTGTAACTGTTTTGGTGGGAATCAGCTTCAGCGAGAAACAGAGGTTCAATCCGATTGGTTGGCTGTGTACCTGGCCAGGTACTGGCCAGGTATATAAAGAGTGCAGGTAACCCCTATTCCCCAGTACGGTCACTTCCACCTAGTAAAGAGTTGTTATGCTGTACTCATCGACCTGGCATCCTTCCTGCTCTCCAGAACCCACTACACAACACAAATCACTCAGAGTCACTTAGGTAACATGGGTGGTGTAGAAATTTTATAAATAAATAAATAATAAAGAAGATTGTATTTCTGCAGGAGTATTTTTCAAAGAGATGACCTCACTGGTCAATGGTGGATCGGCCTTCTTTAAAGCCAGTTTCCTTCTCTGTTTCCTTGTTCTAGCTAGACCTGGAATTTCCATTATAGATCTTTGTAAAGTTTGTTGATTATGTGGAGGAGGTTGGTTGGTCTATAATTATCAGAACATATTTCTTTTCCTTTTTTATACATATAGAGACAAAGATTACAAGGTCCCAATCCTTGAGAACTCAGCCATAAGTGTTGATACAAGTAACGACTGAGAGAAAACTGGGGGCCCAGAAGTCCAAGTTGTTTTTAATGGTTTCTGAAACAGATAAAAAGAAAATAGAACAAGAAAAAAACTCTCTGAAACTGCACAGACAGACTTACCTGTCCCTATTTCATTTTTTTTGCCATTTAAACTTGAACATATTAATCTTCTTCTGACACCCACCACAATTTCATTGTATTTCCTCTTTGAAATCTGAAATGGTATCTTTGTTATGACATAAATTAAAATGCCAGCATCTCCTAAAGCCATAGAATAGGGTAACTTTTTCATTATTAAGCACCTGTCTTATGACCCATACATCCATTATATATATATATACTGTATATATATATATACTGTATATATATATATATATATATATATATATATATATATATATATATATATATATATATATATATATATATATATATATATATATATATATATATATATATATATATATATATATATATATATATATATATATATATATATATATATATATAAATTCCATTTATATCCCGCCCTTCTCCGAAGACTCAGGGCGGCTTACAAGCTTAGCAGTAGCCTTCATTCTATGTATATGCCTGCTTATTAGGGCTTTCGCGCCCCCCCCCAGCGGCATTATTACAAAGTCAGCTTATTGTCCCCAACAATCTGGGGCAATAAGCTGACTCATTTTACCTACCTCGGAAGGATGGAAGGCTGAGTCAACCTTGAGCCTGGTGGGATGCGAACCTGCACTAATTGCAGGCAGCTGGTGTTACTTAAGGAGGCATTAGCCCACTGCTCCACCAAGGCTCCCATTATCTTTGAAAAGAAAACAGACAAGAATATTTTGTCCAAATGATCCATATTCTGAATCCATAAGGAACCTTCTGAGTACACACCAAAGATGCTACTGGTCAGCTTTCCATATGACAATCAAGCTAATTGAAGTGTGCCATAAAGTACATGCCTTCTGAGAGAATATTTTCTCTCAGAAAACATGATGCAATTCACTAAGCATGTCAAAGCCGATTCATTTCGATGGGCTTTTGATCCAAGATCACTGACTGAGTACCTCTCTTGACTTTATTTTTTAGTATTATCCTTGCTTTTCTTTGTTGATATCTTCTGTTTTTAATACTCTTTTGGATTTGTGTTGATGCTCTGTTTGATGTTATACACAATCCAGTCTCCTTTGAAATTGGGAGAGGTTGCACATACTGTAAACAAAATAAATAAATACCTAGTGCAGTTTTTGCATCCCAAATAAGTTTTATTTGCCTTCCCAGCTTTTTGCACCTCCTTTTGTTTGTCATTTGTGACATTTTGATGGCCAGAAAAACAAAGTGAAAACTAAAGGTGAATCATCTCTCTTGGAGAAAAATGACTTTTATTTATCTTGAGGTAATTCTTTCTACAAACAAATAAACAATGCTTAAACCTCTGATCACTTTATCAAATATTGGCTTTTTGTTTTGTTCTAAGCCTCATTAGTGGACTAAAGCAAACTAGGGGGCAATATTTTTGTATTTGTGAAACTTTCGAAACTACAGTAAAGCAATTACTGTGTAAGATAATAATGTCTTTGCACACCACTGGATTAACGATGACGATGTTGATGGTGATGAAGATAACCTCTACTTTCGATATTGTTTGATCACCAGAAAGCTCATTTTGTACCAAACACGGGATAGAACTTTGGTCTAGCAGTTTCCTTGGTCTTTTCATTATTCTACCTGATACAGGCCACAAGAGTTGCAATTTTAGCACTTTTCCCTGCAGCAAAGTTGATTGATGACCAGACCACACTACACAATTTCTCAGGGCTTCAGGGCATTGGAAGGTACCCCTTGATCCAAATTACTGACCAAACTTTCTAAGTAGAAGCCCAAATTTCTTAGAGATGGGAATTGAGATTACATGTATATTAATTCAAAATATTGGCTCTCAGTATTTTGAGAGAAATTAAAATGCTCCAATATTAATGAGAAATGGAATATTGCATAAGCAGAGAAAATCAGTTGGAACTTAATGTTACTACTGCAGGCAACAAAAAGACAACAATATTGCTTATCCATTTAAAAGGACAGTTTTGCTTCAGTTTAGGACAATCTTTGCCATGCTGGTACTCCCCAGATATTTTGGACTTTAAGTTGCAGAATTCCCAGGAAGAACAACCAACAGTTTAGGGAATGATCTTGCCCCCCCATGGCTGAATTGCTGTGTTATTCACTCATCCTTGAGATGGCTACAAACTAAAACAGCAGGAATTTTGCTGTCTCTTGCTAATTCCTATCTTGCGGTTGAATAAAGGTTCTAAAAACAAGCTTGAAAGAATTAGAATCAGAAGTACCTTTTAATTTAGGATTTTTTTCTTCTTCACAGATGGTCATTCCTCGATGTTCTGTTTAGGGGCAATAGGGTTGGAGTCAGGTGAGGTTCCATTATTTCAATGGTATATTCTTTCAGCCTTTTATACTATTTCATTGCTATGTTATTTCACTGTAAAACTTTCCAATGTTTTTATTATTTGAAGCTGCAACAAGGAGTTCCATTCAAATTCCACATACTGTTGTGTCCAGTTCTTTAGGGAGACAACAGCGTAAGAGTAGCAGACAAGCCTGACCGGGAACTGGCAGGGAGAGGAAAAGTCTTTCTCAGTCTGAAATAGCAAAACATGGATTAGGCCAAAATATGATTCTCCAGGTCAATCAAACCATAATGCATTCAACATTCTGGATGTGCAACTGAGACATGACTAGATGACTAGTTCTGTGGTTCAGTATGTTGTGAGAAGACAGGCAGGGAAACATCTATGAGAAGTTTCAAAGGCTTAAAAGCAGAGCTGTATATTCCAAGCATAGTGAGGATTTCATTGGTAACTGAAGAAATAGGCAGGGCCTTGACCTCACTGAGTAGCCAGACTGACTTAGTATGCTGCACTTTTTAATATAATTTTGAAACTGAAAAGAGAGACCTTAGATTCAGGGGTGTCAAACTCAATTTCATTGAGGGCCGCATCAGCACTGCAGTTACCCTCAGGGGGCCGGGTGGGTATGGCCAGGGTGGGCGTGGCCTACTGGGTGGGCATGGCTAGAGTGCGTATGGCCTACTGGGTGGGCGTGGCCAGCTCTACATCGTTTGCATCAAGGGTGCCTATGGGGGCCTGGGCAGGAGTGGGACAGATCTGAGGGTCTCTGGCAGAAGGAGGGTCTTTGGGCCAAGGCCAAGGCAGTGGGGGCCGTTCCCTCCCTGTTTCCAGGATGGCTTCGCGGGCCACATGAAACCACTTTGCGGGCCGGATCCGGCCCCCGGGCCTTGTGTTTGACATGTCTGCCTTAGAAGCAGTGGAAATAGTTGAAAATGGCAAGCCATTAAGAGTTATTTCCTGATTATGTTTCACAGCAGTGGAATAAACAGATTGTGTGAGGAGTTGTATTAAACCTATGAGGAAGGAACGTGAATTACGAAAGTTCTACATCCTCCCTCCCTTTTCATAATGATGGCAAAAACATCACTTAATAGACAAAGAAAGCTGCACCAGCTGCTTCTTTCGCATGAATCTGGCACAACTGCAACTGAGTTTATTAGACATTTTATAGTCCTGGGAACCAAAGTTAATGGCTTCTTCCCCCATATGTTGCCTCCACAAGAGCTGGAACTAAGTCAAGCCATTGATTGATGTATGAGGTAGACATGAATAAGACTAGACCCAATTACTAAAATGAATAATCAGTAGCACACTGTTTCAGAAAATATGGTAGGTTCATTCAGTTTATTTTTGTATTTATACATAATGGTGCAAAAATCATTCTCCATAATTTATTATTAGTATTACAGAGATATTCATGTGCTTATTACAATGATTAGAATCATCTCTCTCTCTCTCTCTGTGTATATGTGTGTGTGTGGGGGGGTATGTATGTATGTATGTATACAGTATGTGTGTGTGGGTGTGTGTGTATGATAAAAACCTTCCTGTTCCAGCAGTCCGGCCTGGCATGATAGCGTTAATTGGGGTCCCAGTTTGTTTTCAATATTGTTTTTATTACTTTTTATTGTTCATCTGTAGACCTTCCTTCCTCTGTACACCGCCCCGAGTCCCTCGGGAGAAGGGCGGTTTATAAAAACTAATAAATAAATAAATAAATAAATAAATAAAATAAATCTAACAACAGCTTTCAGCTTACATAAGAATGTTCATATTCATTCATTTTCACCTGATGTCTAAAAAGCATCAGGTGAACTTAGCATTGCTCTTATGCAGTTAAAAAAATTAGGATTCTGAGTATGTGCCGCATATGCACAGAAGTCCCTTTTGTCAAAAAGAAGCAGCCAATCAAATCAGATTAGCCCCACCTTGAGGCTTTGTCAGCACAGAGAAATGCAGTTCATTGAGGTGAATGACTTGTCTTTGTGGGGTGAAGGACCACGGACTGTTTATATGACCTTGAGATTTACTGTTATTTATTTATTTTACAGTACATATAAGCTACTCCAACTCTTTACATGATTGTATTGAGATATTGGAGCCAAGAGGTAGTAGTCTAACATTAAGTAATTTCTACTGATTATATTAAATGCTAGGATGCTACATTCTCAAAAATATTTTTAATATGTAAAAATAAATACATTGAAGATTTTAGAAAAGATTGAGTTGGATGTAAATAGATTGATTAAAAATCCATTCAATATCTGGGGTAAATGAATGTTAAAATTAATCTTAAATTAATATTGTTCCTCATTTTATTTATGTCTTGATGGACATTCCAATCAATTCCAAACAAACACTTTCTTAAGATTGACAAATTATTTGACAAATTATAATAATTTGTCAATTATATGGAAATTTATTTGGTAAAATAAATGTTAAGGGATTTCATTAGCTAAATTAGAATTATAATTTAATGATGGTGGCTTTATTTACTTGACTTGAAAAATATCATTGAGCTTATATCAGGCATATCAAACTGCCGGCCCACGGGCCAGATGCGTCACACTAAAATCACGCCCACCCCATTGCCGGCAATGGGGAAAAAGTTGCAATATGTCATTCAACATCATGTGACGTTGTGAGTTTGACATGCCTGGCTTATATCTATCAATTATAAATATGTAGAATGAAATTTTAGTAGAGTATTGTCTTCCATGGGGCTTCCTGGAAATGTTCATCTCTGCTAAAGTCATTGCAAGTTCTTGGATCAACAGTAGCAACAGAGGTGGGATAGGATTGGCAACAGATAGAAAGTTCTTGGCAATGAACAACCTGCTGAGGATGTGTGAACAACATCTCCATTTAGCAGAGGGGAAAATCTCTTTATATAAATTTGGGCCTAAAATGTGACAACATAGAATAAGGCAATATTAAGTTTCAGAGGCTCTTTGAAGCACCATTGGTCTGAGACTGTAAATAAAATAAATAAACAAACCCTACTGAGGAATAGGTTTCTACCCTAGCCAAATCAAGGAGCTTGAATTTTAAGTCCTCAATCCAGATAAGGAGGTTTTCCATCCTTAGTTCTAAGTTGCAATGTCCCAAATAGAACAGGTACACAACCAGGGGAGGGGGACCTCCTGGACTTGTGGCTTTTGTTCACCAAACAAGCAATGGTTGTGTCTTAGGGGGCTTTCCAACAGAATCATCTTCTGTGTCAATCATCTCCTTTCCTGGATCTGGAGGCATTACTTATGGTTACCTTTGCCTTGTCATTTCTTAAATGGGTGACTGCAATGTGATCTACTCCTCTTCTTCTTCCTCTTCTTCCTCCTCTTCCTCTTCCTCCTCCTCCACCTGCATTTCCTAGCCAGGGAATGGTCACCTGGGCAGTTTCCCAACTATAAATGCTCATATTACTATTTTTAATTCAAATATACTGTATAATCTCTTTTCTACAATGACCAATGCTTATTTTCAGGTAAACGTGAACTCTAGCAGAAGCAAGCTGCTTATATTCCATGATTCAATAGAAAACCTGTAAAATAGCATATGTTCAGAAGATGTTTTCTACATAAAAATCAAGATTAGGAATCAAAGGACTCTAAACCTACTTCTACTCTTCCTCCTCTCATAAAGCTATTATGAAGCATGAAATGGGAAGAGGCAGATGATACCTGTGGCAATACATATGGTCCTCTAAAACAGATACAGGTAACCCACAACTCGCACACATTTTCCATCAAATTTCCTATGTGGCGTGCATTATGTCTCACATGCATAAACATAGATAAAACCTGGAAATCCTGGTTTGGGACTTGAAGCCCGCAAAATTGCTCACTCCTATAATACTTGTTGATGATGGTAAGCTTTAATTTATGTAAACAATGTTTGATATTGAAACATAATGCTTATTCATAATTAATAAGTTTCACATTGTACTGGGCATTTATTGTGAGGCGCAAACAACCAGATCCATACATGAGGAGTTCAATTATCTGATTTATTGTTCAAGCCTATACATAGGAATCTTCTCAGACTGACTATTTGCATTTGGGTAAGATTAGATAAGTTTCAATGGCATTGAAGGGAAGCCCCACATAGGAATTCCAGACTAATTCACCATTTGACTCCTGCCCCTGGCTCCACCAGTCTCTCTTCAACATTTATTCGCAGGTACCCAGATAAATCATGCTACCTGCTTTAGAAACATGGAACAATTAAATTAATAAAATTTAATAAGCACTTTATTTTATGTGATTGAATTAGATTTTTAAATTGATATTAGAGATGACTAATCTCTATTTTAATGTGGTCCATTTTAATATGTCCTTTGGGACATAATTTGCAATCCTGAAAATTTTTGTATAATCAGAATAAGAGTACACTTATTTTGCCAAGTTTATGATGGCCAACATAATTTTTCTTGTTTTGTTTAAACATGCAAACACAAATAGCAAGTTATTAAAAAAAATAAAGAATTATTTTCAATGTTTGTTCAATTGCCTGTATATCCATGATAGTCCCAGTATGATTCCAGGAAATGTAGAAAATAAAGTTTTTATTCTTCATAGAATCTGGCATCGGATTCTTTCAATTATTAAAAGTTTAGAAAGCGAAGGCAACTTCTATCTGTCCTTCCATGTATTTTTGGTAGGTAAGCATAAATATGAGCTGGAGGTAGTCTCTTTTATGACCATCCTACCATGGATCTACTAACAGTGAAACATATAAATTTATATAAAGATGTAAAAATGAGCTGATTAAATCCAATTAGTTCCAGTGTTCCCATTGAGGCCATAATTGTTTCACAAATGGTAATGCTATACTATATGATGTAATTCATGAATCTGCCCAAGCTGAAATTAAATTCTGTCTTTTTTCTTTAGAAAATTATCAATGGGGATAAGTCATGGGATTTCAAATCTTTCAGTTTCCATAATAATTTTCAGGTTGCATTGTTGGGATGTGAGATGCAGAAGTAGTGAAGGAGAAAGCCAAATACATATTATTCCTTAAAAGAACCTTTCTGCTTCTTGTATGTGGAGCTCAGTGACCTTTGAGGCTGTGTGAAATTCATTTATTGGGTTTCACATTTAATTAACAGCTTTTGTTTTGTATTTTAATTTTCTGTTATTGAAGCACCTTGCTGCCATGGCAATCAGCTCTATAGAAATTAAATAGAAATAATAAATAAAACCTCACAACTGCTTTGACCAAGCCCACATTAATTAGTGTGTAAGATAGATAGACAAATGTGGAAATTATCTCCCTCTTCCCTTCATCTTCTGAGATTTCTGTCCACTTTATACAAATATCTTTGCTGTCTCTCCGATATTGGCTCTTTGTTCAAAGGAATTTAAAGGAAAGCAGATGGTGCTAGAAATATCTATCAATAGACAAAACTGAAATATCGAGATTATGTATATGTGTGTATTCATTCATGCACATGCTGAGATTATCAAATAGTATGAGCACAAATGTTATGAGCTAATGACTATATATGTGAGGTTACTAGTAACTGCAAGATGACTTAGTTTGACTCTTTCTATCCAACTTTAATATAAATACTAAAAGGCATCAGGTCCTATATCAACGAAACTACCAACAAAGTTAATGGATTTTGTGGGGTAGTAAAGAATATGTACTATGCATAAGTATTCACGCATTCACTGAACCTGTGCATAATGTGGGGGACTTCCTGGACTTGCAACTCCTGCTTGAGGAGCATGTGGAAGTCTTTGTGCAACTTCAGGTTGTGCGTCAGTTGAACCTATTCCCGAACCAGGAGACTGCTCCTAAACACTGAAACCTCTTGCCAAAGATGCCCAACTAGCA
Organism: Vipera berus; assembly: GCF_964194415.1. Classification (NCBI taxonomy): domain Eukaryota; kingdom Metazoa; phylum Chordata; class Lepidosauria; order Squamata; family Viperidae; genus Vipera; species Vipera berus. The sequence continues at coordinate 21,556,866 of NC_138209.1, forward strand.
AGTTGCATCTCTTTAGCAAGCAGTTTTTTTTATTTTGATAAGCCTGTTATGCTCAAGCAGATATTGGTTGCTAAGTTGAGGGGCAGTGGTTGTTTTTATTTTGTATTATTAATAAGATTGTTGTTGTAGTTTACACTTTATTTTGCTTGGTTGTTTGTTTCTTTAGCTGACTTGAGAAACACTGATTGCTGGAAAGGCAGGATAAAATTTCAAATAATTAGTAAGTAAAACCATGCAATTAGAATGCATGTCATGGTTCTGACAGGTGAAACTCTTCAAAGAACTTTGAGGCATTGTTTGCCTTAAAGGATCTTTTATTCGAGTAGCATAATATCGGCACTTACATAAAGGTAAAGGTAAAGTTTCCCCCGCACATGCATGCTAGTTGTTTCCGACTCTAGGAGCCGGTGCTCATCTCCGTTTCAAAGCCGAAGAGCCAGCGCTTGTCCGAGGACGACTCCGTGGTCATGTGGCTGGCATGACTAGACGCCAAAGGCACACGGAACGCTGTTACCTTCCCACCGTAGTGGTCCCTATTTTTCTACTTGCATTTTTACGTGCTTTCGAACTGCTAGGTTGGCAGAAGCTGGGACGAGTAACAGGCGCTCACTCTGTTACGCGGCACTTGGGATTCGACCCGCCAAACTGCCGGTCGACAAGCTCAGTGTCCTAACCCACTGAGCCACCACACTTACATAATCAAAGCCAAAAACTGAATTCCCCTCCCCTGGGCACATAGTATCAAAGTACAATTCTCTCCTCCAATTAACAGTCATAAATCATATTCCCTAATTAGCTTGAAGTGCAGGCTTCCTCTCCAGCTCTCCAGCCTGCCAATTGTTTATCAACACTGAGTTCAATAACTTTGATTCTCACGCTAGGTTTAGTGTTGTTATGTCGAGCTGGACTTTCATTCACATCCCCCCCCCCAGCATCATCTAACTCTAAAAGCGAAAGGGAAAAAATGGCTGCATTTCCAGCTGTTGTCAATGCAAAAACATCCGATGTGAGCAGTGTTTACAATGTAACTAAGTGAAGTTCATTTTCACTTAACACCATCTCTTGAAATAACTCTGGAATCCCTTTTTATTTGTAATACGTCGCTTCTCTATTTCTTCCAATAGTGAACAACAGGAATGCCCCTTTAAATCTCAGAAAACCTACTTTCCCTCACACCAGCTGTTACCACCCTGGTGCCTTCCAGATGTGTTTAGTTTCTATAATTCCTAGATAACAGAACCAGAGACCATGATGACTAGGAGCTGATGGAAACTGATCTGCAACACATTCAGAGGGTATTACAGAAAGTATGAATTCAACCAACAAGAATTCATTTAACACTTTTTACTCGAAAATATATAAATCCAAGAGACACAAAATAAAGAAAGGAAAAAATTCTTAAGTAGCCATAAGAATCTGGAGAGGAGGACAAAACATGAAATATGTTGGTGTAAACTTTACCTCTTGTATACTTATGTGTGATGTATGATATAATTACAAAAAGGGTATAATGTATCTTTCATCATGTTGGCATCATTATAGTTAGGAATGGATGGAGATATTAGTAAAACATGTTCATTTTAAAAAATGATGGAGCAATATACTCAATTATTAAGATCACACATTATATAAAGGCATAGTATGTTTAATCATGTTTGCTTCATGAACTACAAATAACTAGGTCTGTATCACACGACTGATATAAAGACTACAGGACTTTGGTAGACAAAACTGAAGCAAGCTACACTGTAGTTTAGCAAGGTTTGTGAAACCTGCTACTAATATTTCAACATTTATCAGAATATATAGCAGAAAAGGGCATAGACAGCTATTTGCCTTTTTTAAAAAATATTCTTCACTTTCCAAGTCTAGGTTACAGTCCAGGTTTTATGAAGATGCATAAGGACACTGGATCCGGGAGAGAGAACTCACTGTGTATCTCCTTTGATAGATCCATTAAGGACCACAATTGTGAATCCATCTAATAGTGGGACCGTGCATTGCACATTAGTTTGTCAAGGAGGAGACTACAACCTACTTTTACACTTTCCTGAAGCCTAAGTACATTACAACCACAATGTAATGGGTCACTAATCCTGTCACACTGTAAAAAAAAGTAGTAAAATTTGTCTAGCATGACCTGTTTTTAGCAAATCCATGGTGGCTTCTGGTAGTCACTCTGGTCATTTCTAAGTGCCTGCAAACCCACTGCTTGATTATCCTTCCTAGGATTTTCAAGCTGGTTGGCCTGTAGTTTCCCGAATCCACCTCCCCCCCCACACCCAGTTTTAACTACAAGAACTGGCTGTTCTTCAGTTTTCTGGCCTTGTGCTTCAGAATTTCTCAAAGATTTAGGTCAGTGACTCTGAGATGGTATCTACCAGTTTCTTTAACATCTGGTCCAGGATATTTGAATTCATCCAAAGCAACTATTTTTTTCTCATCAGTTTCTTACCTATTTTGATTTGCATTTCTTTTCTGCTTCGTATAATACTACTTCTGACAATTTGGACTGCTTTTTTTCCTTTTGTGGGAAAAAAAACAGGTGTAAAACAGGAACTAAGCACTTCTGTTTCCTTCCTGTTTCCTATCACCATCTTGCCATCTTCCCCACCAATGAACTTCCTTGATTTTTCTCTTGTTCAGACACATTCAAAGAATCCTTTTTGGTTATTTTTGATGTTCACAACAAGACTTAATTTATGCTGAGACATATCTGTCCTGACCCCAACCTTGCAGATTTAGGCCATTTCCTAATATTCTGCTCTATGTGCCCTTTCCCCATTTTTGAAACTTGTCCTTTTTGTTTCTCAGTTTCTCAGAAAGATGCTGGTACAATTACACTGGTCTCATTAGAAGTCTCCCTTTTTAATTTTTCAGAGTTTCCAAACTCTCCTGAACTGTTTTTGTCTCCAGGATCTCCATCTGCTTTTTCCCTTAGTTGAAGTTGAATATCTTGAGATCTAAAACACTAACCTGGCCATTTTCACTTCTCTCTGTCCACAATAAGGCAAATTATAGGATTACATGGTCTTTTTGTTCCCCAAGATCCCCACTATTTGACCACTTCTTCCTGTTAGCAAGTATAAAGCCTGACATAGCTGTCCTCTAATTCCCTTCTCCATGTTTTGAATGATGAACTTGTCTTCAAAATACATACCCAGATGCAGTTTTCTATAAAATATTTTTTGTAAATGTGAGTTTATTGTCAGCAGAGCAAAACATACAGAATTTAAATGGAAGATAATGATGACAAGTACTGTACCCTATATATTCTTTCAAGGAGTTAGGATACATAATACAGTTTTTATTGTCCTGCCAGCATCTGTGAGCAGAGAACAAAAAAGGCATTTAGTCCTTCAGAATGTGCAATTAAATCTCCCAGGAAACAAGAATCGTACAACTCAGATAGAAAGATGGATGTTATGAGCGGTGAAAGCTGATCAGTTGCTCATTGAGATGGGAATGAATCAATATCATACCAGACTATAGAGGCAGGGCTTGTAAAAAAAAATTCAGTCAGGAAATTGTGTTCTGAGAAATTCTATTCCACATGATAATGAAGGTCAGGCTTAGTTAAGTTCAATTGGGCCAAAAAAAAAGAATATAACTAAATATATACCTCTGTATTGTTGTCAAGGTGGCAAGCAAAAGAATAAATATATTGTACAGTGTGAATGAAGACCAACCCACTTTTCTGACTCAAAAATCAGAATCTGAGCATTATGAATGAGCAGCAGCTATGATCATCAACTGAACCCTCCTAATTGGAGTCTGGTTTAGACCCAAATTAGACTTTGAACGGTGACCCAAAAAGGAAGATACGAAGAGTTCCAGTCATATTCACAATATGTCCAGACTGAGAAGCTTTAATCTCAAACACAATGGATGTAAGACAATGGACATTGGTGAGGTTTTGTGCTTCTGGTTTCAGCACCTGGCCTGACAGAATGTACTTAGTGATGCTTCCTCTATGGATCTTGGGGGGGGGTTCCCCAATTAATTCACCCCTGTCATGGACCGATCATCATCTCCTGCGGATGGTCTTCCGTTTTGCCACTCCCTGTCGTGGGGTAGCTGAGCCAATAAGATGGTTCCGCCCTAGACGCCTTATGGACCCTGAGCGGTTCCAAACGGCGCTTGGGCCCCCACCTGCCTCCTTTGCTCACAGCTCGGTCGATGCCCTAGTGGAAGCCTGGGAAAGGGCAGCCACAGAGGCACTCGACCAAGTTGTACCCATGTGGCCCTTGACCCGACGCAGATCCCAACGGGCCCCATGGTTCTCCATGGAGCTCCGCAAGATGAAGCGTCGGAGACGGGGCCTAGAGAGCTGTTGGAGGTCCAGCCGATCCGAATCCGACCGGTTACGACTAAGGTCGTTTACGAGAACTTATCTCGCAGCATTGAGGGTGGCTAGGTCTAACCACTTTGCCACCCTCATTGCGTCCGCAGATAATCGCCCGGCCACCCTGTTTAGGGTAACTCGCTCTCTCCTTAATCAGGAGGTGAGGGAGGAACCCTTGCAGGGTCGAGCTGAGGAGTTTAGTTGATTTCTGTCGGACAAAATCGCTCGGATCCGGACCGGTTTGGACTCCGACTGGGCAGAGTCTGACGAAGAGGATACGGGCGGTCTTGTCGATTTAATCTGGGAAGAGTTCGATCCTGTGACTCCTGAAGAAGTGGACAAGATCATGGGGAAGCTGAGCTCCACCACGTGTTTGTTGGACCCGTGCCCCTCCTGGCTGACTTATGCAGCCCGGGATGGGACACGAGGCTGGCTCCAGGCAGTGATTACTGCTTCTTTGAGTCAGGGTAGTTTTCCCGCCGCCTTGAAGGAGGCGGTGGTGAGACCCCTCCTCAAGAAGCCTGCCTTGGACCCAGCAATTTTAAACAACTATCGTCCGGTCTCCAACCTTCGCTTTTTGGCGAAGGTTGTTGAGAGCGTGGTGGCGCATCAGCTCCCTTTGTTCTTGGATGAAGCTGACTACCTAGACCCGTACCAATCGGGTTTCAGGCCCGGGTACAGCACGGAGATGGCATTGGTCGCGCTGGTGAATGATCTCTGGCGGGCTCGGGACAGGGGTTGTTCCTCTGTCCTAGTCCTTTTAGACCTCTCAGCGGCTTTTGATACCATCGACCATGGTATCCTGCTGCGACGTCTCAGGGGGTTAGGAGTGGGAGGCACAGTTCTCCAGTGGTTCTCCTCTTACCTCCTGGGACGTTCGCAGTCGGTGTTAGCAGGGGGGCAGAGATCGACCCTGAGACCTCTCATTTGTGTTCCTCAGGGATCGGTTCTCTCGCCTCTCCTGTTCAACATCTATATGAAGCCGCTGGGTGAGATCATTCGTGGTTTTGGAGTTGGGTATCACCAATATGCTGATGATACCCAGCTTTTTATTTCGACCCCAAACCACCCCAGTGATGCCCTCGACGTGATGTCCCATTGCCTGGAGGCGGTCCGGGTCTGGATGGGGAGGAACAGGCTTCGACTCAACCCTGACAAGACTGAGTGGCTGTTCGTGCCGGCATCCCGGGAAATTCCGATTATTCCATCATTGGCCATGGGGGGTGAGCTATTACCCCCCGTAGATAGGGCCCGCAACTTGGGGGTCCTTCTAGACTCACAGCTCTCTTTGGAAGAGCATATTGGAGCTGTGACTAGGGGGGCCTTTGCCCAGGTTCGCCTGGTGCGCCAGTTGCGGCCCTATCTAGACCGGGATGCCTTGCGCACAGTCACTCATGTGCTCGTGACATCTCATCTAGACTACTGTAATGCTCTCTACATGGGGCTGCCCTTGAGGTCCACCCGGAGACTCCAGCTGGTGCAGAATGCAGCCGCGCGAGTCGTCTTGGGAGTTTCCCGATACTCCCATGTTACACCTTTGCTCCGCGAGCTGCATTGGCTACCGGTTGCTCTCCGGGTGAGGTTCAAGGTGTTAGTTATGACTTACAAAGCCCTCCATGGCATGGGTCCGGATTACCTACGGCAACACCTGCGACCGGCATCAACTTCCCTCCGTCCAGTGCGCTCCCACAGAGAGGGCCTCCTCAGGGTGCCGCCGATCAAAGAATGCCGATTGGTGCCCCCCAGGGGGAGAGCGTTCTCTGTGGGTGCGCCAGACCTCTGGAACCGCTTACCGGTTGAGCTCCAGACGGCCCCCGACCTTCGCTCCTTCTGGCGCGATCTTAAAACATTCTTTTTCGAACAAGCTGGCCTGGTCTGACGGGATGGGGTTGGGTTTTTAAAACTAGTTTTAACTTTAATATGTATTGATTTTATGGGCATGATGTTTAATGGTTTTTTAATTTTTGTATTCGATTTTTATTGTGTATTGCCCTGTTCACCGCCCTGAGTCCTTCGGGAGAAGGGCGGTATAGAAATCAAATTATTAAATTATTAAATTAAAATCTTAAACTACATCTGATAGAGTTCTCTGGTCTTATGCTTAATAATATAACTATTGACTGTCTACTACATCTTATGACTAATGTTCAACTGCTTTTTTTCCTTGTTTTAATTGTGTTAGTTTTATGTCACCTTTCCTTTAGAAAGTCAAGTACTTAAGCATGCCTACCTTTGGTTTTTGTGCTCAAAGGTAGATTGAATGGAGAGATAGTAATTGAGGTAGGCAGAGTTGAGGAATAGTAAGTGGCTCAAAGTTATCTTTTGTGACTGAAGATTCTTTGAACCTAGCCTAGCCACTATACCATATAAATGTAGCATATATGCATTTTATTATGTTTTTATTTCAAAGCTTGCTTCCAAATTACAACTTGCAATCATTAATATTGTATTTGAATTCTGTAGACTTTATATACCATTGTATAGAATATGTCTTACAGAAATTTCATGTAAAGTAAAACCTCCCATATAACTTTTACTGAAAAGCTAAAACAAGGAGATGATGATTTAATAGCTAACAGTCCAGAGAAAGATAGAACTTAAATGTTATAGATTCATCTATATTTCTATAGAATTATCCATTCTTTTGTATAGAGCTGAAGTGATTCATGCAGCTTCAGAGCAGTATTAATCATTACTTTGCAGAACAACAAGGAACATAAGTTAGTTGTGAGCTGTAGCTAGCACAGGAAAGAGATATTAGAATTAATTCTGCATAAAGAATTACTGTTTAAGCTATGTCTGCTCCATTATATGTTCCACTTTAAGGGATAGTTTTTTAATCTCCATTTCCATACATTTTTAAAATCTTTTGAAAACATCACACTATCAAATGATCATTACAAGGAGTGCTGGAAAAGAAAACAGTGTTCCTTATAGAATCTGGTGCTATTATAAGCAGTCCGATCTTTTAAAACCTTTAAATGTTGTGCTAACATAGGGTTGTCTGAACTGCTTTCCAGGCAAAACCTATCACCTTTAGGTAACACCTTGGCCAGTATTTCTCATACTTGGCAACTTAAGATGTGTAGATTTCAAATCTCAGAATTCCCAGCCAACAATGATAATTCTGGGAGTTCAAGTCCACACTTTTTAAAGTTGCCAAGTTTGAGAAATACCAATCTAGGCTATTTCACTCCCTAAACTCCTGATTGGATTCAGAAGACAGCAAGCTCTGCCAGTGGCAAGATTTTTAAGGGAAGGATTGACAGACACCAAGGAAGGAAACCAGTAACTCAATAAGAACCTAAGATTTGTATGTAGAAAATGGCATTTCTGTCCTTTTCCTATTATGAAAGCTTTTTGGATTGTATAAGAACAAATGCAGCTGAAGAAGATTGTCCCTTGCAATAAAAACCTACCCCATTCACCAGATTAACTCTCTCTACATGTTCAACATTTATTGCAGCTGCCATAATGTGTTAATATTACGCCATCAGCTGCTGAGGCTGTGCTGAGCCCTGCTTATTATCCTTTATCAGCCATGTGGACAGATGGGGCACATTTGGACTATATGCCTGGAAGCATTACAACAGAATTCCAAATTCCTGAAATTACAGCCCTCTAGGTAGGCCTTTAGTTCTCTGGTTTCTCAGCCCAGCTGCCTGGATTAGTCATATTCTTTTTCTTTCCCCTCCAGTAATAAGCATTTGGTTCACCTTTATGAAAGGATGCTGCTTTTCTTCTCCCTGGAGCAAACCCATATTATTACTAGAGCCACAGCCCTATGATCAGCATTACAGCACTCAGGGTAGTAGATCATCACCGTGCTGTCACATTGGTGATGTATTACCGAAAAGGCCATCCATTAGAAAATGTGTGCAAAGTGCTGCAGCCGTAATGATGTAGCACAGCAAAGACCGATGTATAAGATAGCTTCTATTATTCCTCTTTCCTGCCCACCCCCACCCTCCACACCAATAATATGATCTCTCCAATCTGGGACTCATTACCATAAAAGCAGAGACCAGTCAAACACTTTTGCTTTAACCTCAAGGCATCCCAAAGCTGCAAGATATAATTGGCTTCCAGGTTTTAAAAGATCTCTCATTAATCCTTATTGCAAAGCTTTAAGTTTGATGCCTGCTTAACTGTTGTTTCTCGTGCCATTCCATACAAAGGTTTGTTTGATTCTATTTTTCTTGTGCAACCAATTGTAAAACTAATTTAAGCAGGGAGGGGGGTTTCCCCCTGAGTAAATAAGTACAACATTTTGAGAAAGCCAGCAGTGCAATTTTATCCATGCATATTCATACATAGGTTCAAATGAGTCAAAGGACCTAGACCCCATGACTGACTTTAGAGAAAAGCTAAGCAGAATTGGACCTAGTTGTCACTTTATACACCAGGGCCATCAGAACTGCTAAGGATATAAGAGAGACAACATTATCTCAGAATAAGGCAATAGTAAACCATTTGCACAATAGCAGAGACTACCTCTAGCAAAACTGTGGAGACCTTGGTGCTATCTGTATTTGGTTGCTTCCAGACATTTCATTGGCTGATAGTAATATGATCCAATCTGATTTGGTCAGTGGGACCAGAGGTTTATTCTGCCAAGCTTTTGGATTTATTCTGGACCCCATGCTTAATAGGGTGATGATAAGTAACCTCAACAGTGTTAGTGAGTGTGGGGTTTTCTCCTTGCTTATATACAGGCAACAAGCAAACAGTCAAGAAGAAGGAATTGTCTCTTTTGCCTGTCCACCCAAAACAGTTCTCAATTTCAGGGAACAGTTGTCTCCTGCTACAACAGAAGTCACAGTTCTAGTAGCTCTGAGCTTTTCAGAGGTGAGATTATCAAGAATCAGATGTTTGGTCTCTGAGTTTCTCTTTTCTGATTATACCTCTGATTTTGGTGTTATACCAAATTGTAATTTTTGAGTAATAGGTTGTTAATTCTTTATTTTCTCTGATTATATTAAATATCAAAGTATGACAGATGACCTAGAACTGATTTTTCAAGGTGCTTAGCAGAAAAAGTGGAATGGGCTGGGTCATTTTTGTCTTTAAAAAATCCACACAAGCCCAGTTGCTAACCAATGAAGGATACATCGCCTTTTTTTTACATGCACATTGGTTGTTTTCTTTAGCCTTTATCATCAAGTAGTAAATAAGTGAGAAACATGGCTGTATTTCCAAGTATCCACTGAAAATACTTCAGCCATTCATACTCACATGAATATTTTGGCCATTCAGGATACAGCTGAGAATAGTCCTATGAGCTACCGTAAATAGATCAAATCATTATCTTCATATAATTAGCCCACGAATGAGGCAGACTTAAGTAATTCTTAGTTGTACTAATATTAAAATAGTAAGTTCTAATTTAAACTAACACTATCTAAAGGCATTGTAAGGTGTGTAAAATCCTTATCACTTATTATATCAGAGGCCAAATTAAGGAGAAGAATAAGAATGGCACGCACTGGCTTTTTCAAGCTACCGCGAGTAAATTTTCTTCCCTTTACTGTAACCCAGAATCACCATTCTCTACTGCCCTTCTACTGTTTCATCCCTAGAAACTAGATCAAAATAGTGTTCTGTTGGTAGTCTACAATATAATTAATTTGCTGTATTTGAATCTCATAACCCATACCGTATAAAAGAGTCTAAAACTGTTGCCCATCTAAAGAAACAAAGTGGAGATAAATCCAAAATAAAAATGCTACTTGTTTCTTAGTTCACTTGATGGCCTTTTTAAAAACTCAAGTTACAACAGAATGAGGTTTAGGAGAAAGGGCACAAGAAGGAGGTAACTGAAAGAGGGCTGCAGCCAGATGCATCCTATTCCTGATGCAGTGGTATGATAGGAGAAAGTTTTTTCCAGGCAGGTTTTGCACATGCTGAAGAAAGAGGAAACCAAACTAGAGGAATCAACCAATGATTTTATTTTCTGTGATGTTGTCCATGGAAAATCAGGACAGAAAAGAGCTAAACAGTAGGAATTTTGTAGAGAGACTCTGGAAAGAGTGCAGAGAAAAGCAACAAAGATGATTAGGGGGCTAGAGGCTAAAACATATGAAGAACAGTTGCAGGAATTGGATATGTCTGGTCTAGTGAAAAGAAGGATCAGGAATGACATGATAGCAGTGTTTCATTATTTGAGGGGCTGCCACAAGGAAGAGAGGGTTAACCTATTTACCAAAGCATCAGAAGGAGAGACAAGAAACAAAGGATGGAAATTAATTAAGGAGAGAAGCAACCTAGAACTAAGGAGAAATTTCCTGACAAGGAGAACAATTAAGCAGTGAAAAGGCTTGCCTTCAGAAATTGTGGATGCTCCATCACTGGAGGTTTTTTAAGAAGAGATTGGACAGTCATTTGTCCAGAATAGTATAGGGTCTCCTGCTAGAAGCCCTCCAAGGTCCATTCCAACTCTGTCATTCTGTTAGTCAGTAATGTGAGCAGAACATTTCATGCCAGTATAGTTTTATGCTCACTTAATGATGAAGAAATTGTCCTTCAACTCAGCAGAGGGGAAAGAGCCATAGGTCAAGCTTTCCCCATGCTGGTACTGGACAATAAATCCCATAAGACCAATAGTACAGTCTGTGAATAATAACAGTTTTGTGTCAACAAATTTAGATAACAGCAGATCGGGGACAATTGCAGAGATTCTTCTTAATGTGATATATCAGCCTGACTAAGTCCTCAAATAAAGACAGTGAATTTATCTTGGTAGCTTATTCTGGCCTGAAGATATGTTGTGACATTTAATTAATTCAGGTGAAAGAAGGATTACAAGATGTACACTATTATAAAAAAGTGTCAGAATGGAAACTGCTATGAAGGGTTAAACAGATGATGGTTCTTTTGGTATGGGAATTCAACGCTTCTCGTCAAGCATATCACAATCAATCAAATCCATAGCAGACCAGAATCTAGCATTTTTAAAACGATTCTCAAATTTTGCAAATTCTTTTTTTTGCATAGTCTTCAACCAATTGTTAAACCAATATTAAATTAAACAAAGGCGGGCTTTAAGCTTCAGTGGGGCAAAGTAAGTTGCATTTTTCAGAACTATTTTATCTGATTTTAATTCTAAATGTATTCATTATATGACTGATACATAGCCTCTCCCTAGAAAATTGAGTATGGGGGGAGAGAATCATTTTGCAGCATAGTGGAAGGAGGAAGAAAATGGTGAATTCATTTTTCATTTGACTGATCTCTCCATGATTCAGTGTAATCTGAAGCTCACAGACATGTTGTTTCCTACAGCACAATCCTTGTGCCTCTTCCCGTCATGCAGAAACATTTTCTCTTCTGCCCAGTTTCTGCCTTGTCTTTTCCTCTCCAGATAATAATGGGTTCCCTTGAAAATTCTTCTTGGATTTTGGGGAATAGATATTGCCACTATTTTCATTCTCCAAAGCCTAACAAGAACTTTGAATGCGACACCTGATCAGTGTGTACGTCTGTTGAACTCTTTGTTTTTTCTCTTTGATGTTTTCCTTTCATAAGTCCAACTATAGTGGCCACAACTATAATACTTTTTTAAAATTCCTATCTTGCCCCCCCTCCCCCAAAGTCTGATCATCAATTATTTTGATTGTCTTCCTGCTATTGGGAGTTTTATATCCCAAGCTTCTGTTTTGCTTTACTTTTGCTCTTTGTTGATGTTTTTAGATGATGATTATTCTGTGAATTTAAGCTTTTAAGGTTTTCCATTTGACCGTTATTACTGTGCTGTGTACATTTTATTTGTTTGTCATGTTTATGTTGGATAATATTTCAGATCCTTTTAACTTGAAAAAGCAACTCATAAAAAGAAAATAAGCATTATGCTGGCCAGTTTTCCATGAAAAGCACAAAGGATATTTTTGCACATGCGCATATCTCTTCCTTTATTGCTCTTGCATCTTAGTCAACCATGGTAGCAATGGACTTGCTAAATCAGATGGGTCACTGATCAATTGCAGTTCATTCAACTTGTTAATTCTGATTTGCAGGATCATTTCCATATATCACTTTTATTTCTTATCAAGATGATTCAAGAAAGTTTATTAGCATATGGCATATCATACATGGATTAGCAATATATATATATAAACATTTCATCTAGATTAGTAGAACACAATAAAATATAAATGTGATAAATGTGATTTCAAGAAAGTGATTGTTTATTAATGAGTACCTGAGAAAAACTTGTATAAACTCCTAATTCTGCCTTCCTAACCCTTTATATGCGCTGATCTACATTTATACCCGCTGATGTACAACTACCCTAAGCCAGCTAACTAGAGAAAAACAGGATAGCACATTTGCAGTGTATCTGAAGGGGAAAAATCTCTTCTGTAAGACTTCATGTTGTCCTTGTTCACTGTGTTTATAATAGTCCTAGGCAGAAAAGATAGCAGATATGGGGAATTCATAAGTCATGCTTCCTCAGTAAATGCTAGTATGAAAAGGTTAACAATAAACAAATGCTTTTACAAAGATTGGTATTAACATGCTGCATACAAAAAAAAGTAGAATTTTAAGAGAATCAGGGAGCTACATCAGCTAGTCCTATCCAGAACCATTCAATGACAAAGACAGGTAATGAAGCCTCACTTGCATATAAATGCATATGTGATGGACTCCTTCTTAGTGAAATTCTATTGGCCAAGAATGTGAATGTGTCTGGGTCTTGTCTAGGTCTCCCACCCATGACTATTAAAGAAAACCCATGTTGTTTGTGCTTGCAGAGTACAAAATGGCTTGTGTGATTTCCTAGGTATCTACAGCTTGTTGTCCTGATGCTAGCTTGGAACTTATGCAAAAACTCTACCTATGTCCTTGGCTTCATTTCCATCAGTCACAAAAATTGAAATAAAGTAGACCCTATTATTTAAAATAGAAGGAAAAAAATAACCCTCATGCTCAGTGGATATTTACTGAGCATAGAACCTATTTTGTAATTTTGGCACCCCCATCACAGAAGTTATGTTTCTCTCCAGTATATAATCTTAAAAAGCAATGGGACAATTAGCAGATATTCAGTGTTGATCTCAAAGTTATAACTTATCATAGAGGAGCAGGTAGTCTTAAAGAGAAGTCACTTGTTCCTAAACTACTTTTAAAGATGTGTTTTATACCAGACCAGAAACAACCAATGTAACTGAAAGGAGGCAATATTTTAAATCCCAGGTAAAAGGCTGCATTTGGAAATATCAGTTTATTCTGGCAGGAGGCCCATATACTGTACAGTACTGTGTATGGGAGTAGCTAGGAGACAAAAAACCTAATCTTAGTCACTGCCTCAAATCATCTTCCCATACAAATTAATCAAGATGTATAACTGCCCATACAAAATCAGACAAATATTACAAGTGCCTCTACCCATTCTGAAAAATAAAAATGCACAAATACCAAACTTATTCATTGCTCTTTTATGAAACCCAAATTCTGCTAACTGATAGAAAAGCCTCCTTGTTGTTTCTTCTTATGGCAGGGCCAGCCATGCTTATGTAAGGAAAAACAGTCAAGATGCCTTGCTTCCCTCTACCCTTGTATGTACATTTGAAAAAATTGTAAGCTTAAAAAGCACCCCAAGCTGGCCACCTACACGAGAATGGAGCATATCGTCTAAAACAGATTGTATAATCGTATCCAGATGCATTAGAACTCTTAACCAACAGTGACTTTATCTTGCCTAAATTATTTAATTATTTTTATATCTATAAGACTACATTTCCTACATTACCAGATCTGGTGCTCTTACTTTAGGAATACCTGCAATCCAGGAATCTCTGAACAGGAGCTTTGGTGGAAATGGCTTCTTTTTTTGTGGAAAATGTTTTTTTTCTGACAAATAAGAGTTTCCAGGTGGAAAAAAAACTCCTAGTGGATATTCACTGTCCAGTGAAAAATAGATAAAATGCCAGATTGCATGGCCTGCTTCATCAGATTTCTTATTTTTTTAGTATGAGGCCCAAGAGCAGGTACTTTTTATTTGTATTCCAATGGATGGAAAGGTAACCAGGCTTATAAGTTGTACTTTTAATGGTTTGTTCCACTTCTATAAAGCACATTTACCTGAGGTCCACCACCAACAGCACATTGATAAAAATAATGGTGTTCTTCTGAAGCTGCAGCTAAGTGCGATATCATAATCATAATGCATGGATTAACAGAACAAATCCTGAATATGGAGTAAATCAGTGTTGGTTTTTATTTTACATCCAGCTCTTCCAGCTTCTAGCATTTAACAAGTAATAGAAGAAGAAATGCCTTTCCTGGTGCTATTGTGTTTACCCTTATGAGTAATAATTGTCTATGGGATGGTAAACAGAAGTGTTCGAAAGGAAAGAAAAAGAGATGGTTTAACGTTATATTGATTCTTTACCCAGTTTTGTGCTCTCTTTCCCCAACTCTTTATATTTTCTTCTTTCTCCTGTTCATTGTTCATTTATTATATGATGATAAAAGGCTGCAGAACTAAAATCACACATGCACAAAAAATTCTTAGATTATTTATAAGACAATATAGCATATATTATATGCTATAATGACAAAATCATATACATTATTGTCTAAATTAAACATTACTGAGGTAAAAATTACTGATAGATTTCAGAAAAAAGAAAATACCAACCATTTATCTTAATAGCTCTGTTGTAGCAGTGACTTAAGTTGGGGGAAGTGATGAGGCAACACGGCATTGGATATGCAGAATCAGTTTTTATAAAGATTGGAAACAAACTGTCTTGGATGTTTTTATGAAGGAGGACTGGAGATGTTACTATAAAAAAATATTAATTTACTAAATCCAGGCATACCTTCCTTTTCTGATAAAATGAGTCTAACTTCCAAAGAAAAGTTTGCATTGTTTTATTCTTGGAATCATTTGTAGGTTGAACTTTTACTACACTGAAAAACTAGGCGTATTGAATTCTCTGCTGCTTTCATTTTTTCCCTTGTGTGATACCTTTGTGCTAAGTTATTACTATTGATATTTACAGGATCAATGTACAGTATATGATTCTTTAAACAATCATTTGAACTTACAAAAGGAAAGATTCCATGTCCCAAAGAATTCATAAGTCATATTGCATTAATCAGGACAGCAAAAGCTGGCTATAACCAAATGCAATTATAATATATTTATTTATTTATTAATGTTATATGTCATCCATTTCAACAATAGGGCAACTCTAGGAGGCTTACAAATGATAAAAAATATGTAAAATTTGGGGTGGGTTTGGGGTGGGAGGGATTTGGGGATATATTGTAAAATTTTGTTTTTGTAAAACTCTTTAATAAAAAAATAAAAAATAAAAATATGTAAAAACAATTAAAATTAACAAGAATTATATAAAAGAATGGTATCAAGGTACTTTACACACAAAAGCCATCTGTCTGTCAGATGTCTGTGTCTGTCTGTCTGTCTGTCTATCTATCTTCTATACACACACACACACACACACACACACACACACACACAATTCATTCACATTTATATCTATCTATATCTATGTGCTGCAACCACTTTTAATCAAGTTCGTCTATCATACATCCTGGTATATTTCATTCTATTCTTCTGAGGCTTCACAGGTATAACCTCTACAGTGATATAGTACTATTTCAATCCTTAATTGTTGTGACATATGGTATTTGTGTTGCCTGTAGTACAGCAGGCATGAGGTACTGGTTGCTTCTCAGATGTGTGTATTGTCCTTTCCTGAAGACTATTATGATTTGGTTAATGATCAACCAGAAGAGCAGTGAACTTTGGATCCTACCAAGCCTTGTCAGAATTGGTCATAATCTCAGCAGCTACCTTGAATTGTTAATGAGACCTGCAAAAGACATATGGATGGAAAACTCCCCAGGGGCTGCTGCAGTAACTTAGTACAGAATGCAAATAAGGGCTTCCAACAAGGTTGTTGTGAAATCTTTATAATTAATTAGTTTTCAGTTGTGTGGTTAATTTCCTTCATCTTCATGTCCTGCATCTATTGCTTAGACCTTAGACAACAGTTCCAGCAACCAAGGGAGGATATTGTAATATCACATCCAGGGTCCCTTGATGGTTGAGATATCCTCCACATTACTCTGCTTTCTCTCCATTGAAAACTGACCCCTGAAAGTAGGGCTGTTACACACCTAGAGATAATTGAAACAAATACAGCCATGCTACCAGCAGTTCTTGGATTCTTGGTATTTATGATGGACAGAGCTGAGATGGTCCTAGACAGCTGACAACAGTCAGTGCTATCGCATGGCATACCTTCAATGGGCCACCATATTCTATCTGTGGGTATAATGGATGCAAGTAGCTATGTTAATGTCTACTTTGCCACTCTTTCTGGCTTCAGTGGTTCTATCCTTCATCTCCTTACACAGTATCCTCTACACTTCCTGAAGTTAGGAGCATGATGACAGACAGAAATGTTATTTTAGGATTATACTAATCAGTCATGAGCAATTCACCATGGCTTCTGCTTTGCTGCTTCTACAATAGCAGGGTTGGTGCCCTGTCTTGTAGAAGTTATTCTCTTTCCAAAGAAGCACTACCTCATGCTACCCTTGTCTCAACTGAGAATACAATTCTGTTAGTTCTGTCTCATGTTGGGCACTAGTAGCATTCAAGCCAGCAAGTACTGTTCAAACTTATAAATGAATTTCTGCCTAGAGTTGCTACAGAGCAATATTCCTCTGGGTGCAGCTCCCTGATATACTGTCATGAGAAATATTGGCTAGCAAAGCAAACCTTTAATGCTGACAGATGGTAGGTGTATTCAAAAACTAGAAAGGGCACAGTGCATAATAGATTTCTGCCAGTTGATTCAGCTTTCAATCCATAAAACCTATGGATGACTGTTTACACAATGCACAGATCTGCTGATAGATTTGCAGAAGGCCCCATGTTTCACTTCACAGGTCTCCAATGAATGCAGCAGAGAACTCATACTCTGTAAACTATAGATTTCTGTGAAGATAGAAGAATATGTTTTATTAATAAAATATGTTTATCAGGTGCCTCACCCCCCAAAAAATATTGCTAAGCCTTTAATTGCAGAAATTTAGATTCTGAATGAGTCTCATTAACAGATTTACTGCAAGGAAAAGGAGATTAGGTTACAGAACTCTGGAAACCAGCTAAATGCATTTGAGCCCCCTTTATTAGAGGCTTTCTTGATACTTTTGGTCCTCTTCCCAACAGCTTCTTGATGCAGGAGAGAAGTTGCTCCCTATTTCCTGATAAAAGTGAAGGAATGTAGGCTTCCAGTTCCAGTTTTCGGCACGACCAGACACGTGAGGGAATGCCCCCCACGTCATCTGGATTTCTTCATTGGGGGATCCCTGTAAAGGGGTTGAAAGTCACCCTGGAGTGGTGACGAGCAGGGGAGAGGTTTCTCCAGTCAGCGGTAGAAGGGCGGCGGCCCTCCCGTTGGCTTGGAGCAACTCTCCGAACCGATGAAGAAAGGATCGGCCACTTCCATGGCCCATCATTTCAGCCGTTTCCTGCCAAAGCCAAAATTACAACAAAGCACTTGAAAGCACTTGAAAACTGGGTGAGAATTGCCTTCTTCCTTTTTTAATTGTCTACTTTTTCCTGCCAAAAACTCCTTGAAATTGCTTCCCCCAGCGAGGAGAGAGGGAAGGGAGCTTTTTTTCCCCACCCTCCTTAAGGACGGCCTTTGATCATGCCGGGAGAAAAAAGAAAACCTTGAACAGAATAATACTATTTAATTTGACTTACTTCCTTTCTATTTTTGGCGACCCAAAACTCTTATCCTTACAGATACCGGCTATTCTGTCTATTTGATTTAAAAAAGGGAGAAAAGAGAGAAAAGAACTACTTAAAAGTTACTTAAAAGTACTCAAAACTGATAAATTTACTCTGTCTGAAAAAATTTTAAGTATGCTGGGGACATCTTGTGGCCTTTTTGGCAAATAAACCTGTTTATTTTGGAACTGCCCTTGACATTATCAGCTAAAGATAAAAACCTGAAACAGCTGGAGGTGAACTTAAGGCTTGTGGAGGTGAACATTTACTGACTTTTGTTTAAAAATTAGCCTCCACTAAGGACTATTTACCACTACTTCAAAATGGAGACTGATCAGCCACCAACCTGCTTGACTATAAGCTCATATTAGAAACAATCCATAAAGTTTCTGAGAAGTTTATCTCCAGGCTGGAAAATTTAGGTGCTAACTCCAATTTACAAGCTGTAACCCAGACTTCAACTAAAGAATTTACAACTCAGAATATAACAAAACTGGAACAAATTACTACTGAGACAGAGGAACACAAGGTACAACAAGATATTGAAAAAACTAATACAAAAAATTTGACTCTATCCAAAGAACCAACAACTCTAAAAATACAAGGAACTATCACTATGGCAAATAACCTTAAGGACCAACAACAAACTATGGGAAAACTTAATACTCAACTTTTGACTCCATCAAAAGAGCCTATAACTTTAGAAGTATACTATGTGCAAGATAGTGATGCTAACATAGAGGACGTGGAAGATCAACAAAGACAGTTTCCTGAAAGCCTGGATAGCCAAGCACTAATTACAAAACTGGATAAGACTCTCAACTTAAAGCAGATGAACCCAGATGGAAGAGGAATCCAGACCGAACTGAAGATAAAGTTTTTAGAGCAAATACAGAAACTAGAACTAACAGGGCAACAACAAATGGTTTGGTTTTTGTGGATTACTGATGGCTAGATGGCCTCCTTCGATTCAAATAATATGTACTGGAGTGAAGGGAGACCTATCTGGCAATTTAAAGGCCTTGGTCTGGAAACCTGATTGGCGAAAAAAGAAAGCCAGAATTAGATTTAAAAAGTGAGTTCTTAGAGAACCATTAAAGGCTATCCTTTTAGTAATCAGTGATCTATCAGGATCTAAAATAGAAAATGTTTATGAGATAGAACTATAATGCGTTGATGTATCTATTAGGCTTATTTTAGACATTATAATTTATGCACTGACATAATGGAAATTTGGTTTATAGATCCCATGTTTGATGTTAAAAGACGTTTGATTATTCTATTTAAGAATTAAGAATTAGCTAAAATTTAAAACAGAATCCGGTTGTGTATAAATAGTTGTAGATTGATAAACATAGGCTGTGGTCCTGTCAGTAATGTGTGATGTATTAGGATGTGAAACAGACAATGTTTATTAGGTAGAACATAGCTACTCAGCCACTGTGTACATGTTAGATGCTATAGTTTTTGCTGTAATGAAATAAGGGAAATTTGGGTTGTGAGTATTATTTGGGATGTTAAAGGCTAAATTTGAATAATATAATTAAAATCAAAATTAGATAAAATTTAGTAACAGGATATAGATATATCTCAATGAAATTGAATTGACAATTTTTTTAACTGACCATGCTATTTCTAGAAATTTATTAGTTTAAAATGTTGTATGAAATGTTAAGGGAAATTGAGAAGAATGTTTTGATAATGTAACCTGAATTATGTACTGAAAACTCTGTTACTGGATCTTTGATTACCCAGTCACCATGATGCTTTCTAAATATGTAGATTTTAACTGAAAAACCAATAAAACGTGTTTTTTTTACAAAAAGTGAAGTAATGTACAGTCTATTCCGCTCTTGCAATATTTTGCAAAAATCCATTCCCATTCCCAAAGAATTCCATTTGGTCCTTTTGGTTCCTCTCAGAGTACTTTGTAATTCAACCACAGCGAAAAATGTGTCTGGAAGAGAGGAAAGTGCTACTTTCAAACATGAATAACTAAAGACAACTCTAAGGTATCTCAGCTGTGAGCTGGGGTGGGGGAGGGTCGATGAAGTAACATCATGCGGACATGTCATACAACAATAGTTCCTGGGGATATTTGTGATGCAGTTGGAGAGATTTTTTTTTTTTTAATTCCATTTATATCCCGCCCTTCTCCGAAGACTCAGGGCGGCTTACAAGCTTAGCAGTAGCCTTCATTCTATGTATATGCCTGCTTATTAGGGCTTTCACACACACACCCCAAGCGGCATTATTACAAAGTCAGCTTAATTGCCCCCAACAATCTGGGTCCTCATTTTACCTACCTCGGAAGGATGGAAGGCTGAGTCAACCTTGAGCCTCGTGGGATGCGAACCTGCACTAATTGCAGGCAGCTGGTGTTACTTAAGGAGGCATTAGCCCACTGCTCCACCAAGGCTCATAAGAGAATGAGTCCAGTGAAACAAAACACAAGCAAAGTATGCACTTCCTTTGGCCATCCTGCAACTAAATAAATGCAATAACAGCACCCAGCCATTAGGATTTTTCTGAAATTCTCTTCTTTGAAATTAGTTGAAAGTAAACTATTTTTCATCAAAGTGAATGAAAACGCACGAGGTTGCCTCTGTCTGGCACTGAGTTCAAAGACCCATGTTCAGCACAATCCATTATAAGTAGGGAAGTTGTACAAAATGGGGAAGGGAGCAACGTTACGTCCCCACTGTCCCTTTCTGTACTGGCTCTTTTAATACATATTCATCTAATTGAGTGGGCCAGAACTACATTGTTCTTTTTTATAGAGTGGAACTATATATCTCTTTGAAATGTAAACACCTTCAGGAATAAATTAATAGGTCAAAGTAATCTGTAATTCTTTCCTACAAAGTCTCAATCCTTTTAAATTTATCTTCCATCTTCCCAAAATCTGTTTACCTAATGCAAAAATAGCCAGAGAGTAAAATGCAGAAGTGAATCATTTGAGCACTTTCCCTAGGACTAGTCTATTGACTATAAATAGCAATGAAGTAATTAAAAGTAGGTTTCAGAAAAGAATTTGAAAGGCAACTTGAGTAACCAAACTAAAAACAACAGACATTGAGAGCAGAGAACAGTCAATAAAGGAGAAGTCTGGTAAAAAGAAATCTCAGGCTCCTGTTAATTTTATTTATTTAGCTTAAGTTAGACTTTGTTTGTTTCATTACAATCTGGCAATTCTCAGTGGCTCCATGATACAAATAAAATTTACCATTAAATAACTAAATTTTAAAAAAAATTCCTCACATGGTTCAACAACAACAATAATTATATCTACATCTCTATGGATTTTATAAATTAAAAACAGCACTTTAAATTATGCAAGGAACTCAAATGACAACCAGTACAGACATAGTGGTATTAGTGTATATACATATCCAACCTTGTATGTCAGTTAATGCATGGGCCACAGCATTCTGGACTAGTTATAGTTTCTGTACACTCTTTAAAGGCAGTCCCAAGTAAAGTGCATTGAAGTAGCTTAATATGGAGATAATGAGGATACAAGTTGCTCCTTCTGCACCAGATATGTCTGCAAGTGATGCATCAATTAAACCTGGTCAAAGGTTCCTCTAACCACAGCTTTCATCTGCTGCTTAAATAGGTGCCATGAGTCTAGAAGGACTCCCAAATCATGGACCTGCTTCCACACAGGCATTGTTTACCCATGCAAAGTTGTGGATTCAATGGAGAACCCCAATGGACACAGCAACTGTAACTTGCTTGGGTTCTGCTTCAGCCTGATATCTCTGTTCCAAATCCAGATCCAGATCAATACTTCATATCAATAAAACAGATCTTTATTAATATCTTCTGTTATTTATTTATTTATTTATTTATTTATTTATTTATTTATTTATTTAGATTTACCGTATATACCACCCTTTCCCGAAGGACTCAGGGCGGTTAATAAGTGATTGGCTGTGATTGGAGCTACTTAATTGGATATCATCCCCCTCATGCCATCAGATGACCATTTCTGAACTGACCTCCAACAACAATGCTCTATCTTTTTGTTTGAATTTTCCTTAAAAATAATACTAATAAACTAGGAGAGTTTGGGGAATATATTTCTTTATTGTATATGTACAGTATTTGTATTCTAAAGTCTGTTGAGAGATTGAAGGGAAGAACAGAACAGAACAGAACAGAATAGAATAGGAGCTGGAAGGGACCTTGGAGGTCTTTTAGTCCAGCCCCCTGCTCAACAGGAGAACCTATACCATTTCAAACAAGTGACTGTCTAGTCTTTTCTTAAAAATCTCCAGTGATAGAGCACCCACGATTTCTGAAGGCAAGCTGTTCCACTGGTTAATTGTCCTCACTGTTAGGAAGTTTCTCCTTAATTCCATGTTGCTTCTCTCTTTGGTCAGTTTCCAGCCATTGTTTCTTATCCTGCCTTCTGGTGCTTTGGTGAATAACATGACTCCCCTCTTCTTGGTGGTAACCCCTCAAATACTGGAATACTGCTATCATGTCACCCCTGTTTCTTCTTTTCTTTAGACTAGCCAAACCCAAGTGTCATGAACTTTGAGGCATTGTTTACCTTAAAAAAATCTTTATTTGAGAAGGATAGCATTGGCACTAACACAATTGAAGCCAAAAACTGGATTCCCCTCCCCTGAGCACATAGTATCAAAGCACAATTCCCTCCTCCAATTAACAGTCATAAATCATATTCTCCAATTAGTTTGAAATGCAGGCTCTCTCTCCAGTTCTCCAGCCCACCAATTCTTATCATCTCTTATTTCATTAACTTTGGTTCACTAGGTCCAGTATTATTATGTCTACCTAAATGCTCATGCACATTCCTCCCCCCAGCATCATCTAACTCTTTGTCAAGATCTTTTTGGATCCTGAGCTTCTCCTCTGGGGTGTTGGCTATTCGTGCCAGTTTAGTGTTATCTGCAAATTTAATGAATTCCCCTTCTATTCCCTCTTCTAAGTCATTAATGAAGATATTGAAGAATACTGGGACTAAGATGGAGCCTTGTGGTACCCCACTGCTTAATTCTCTCCATGTGGATGTAATACTATTGAGGACTACTTGCTGACTACGCTTTGTCAGCCAGCTAGAGATCCATCTGATGGTGTTGTTGTCTATCCCACCTTTTTCTAGCTTACTAAGCAGCAGGTTGTGGTCTACTTTGTCAAATGCCTTACTGAAATCTAAGTATACTATGTCCACAGTGTTTCGCTGGTCTACTAATTTAGTGACTTTATCAAAGAATGAAATAAGTTTGGTTTGGCATGATCTGTTTTTGACAAACCCGTGCTGGCTACTGGATCTTCCCAGATATTGATGTTAGATTGATTGGTCTGTAGTTTCCTGGGTCTGTTTTTTTCCCCTTTCTTGAAGATGGGAACTGTTAAGTCGTGGGCTCTGGTGAGCAGGAATCATGACACAAGGCTGAGTACAGAGAAACTCATTCTTTTATTCTTGCTGAGTACTTGAGCTTGGGCAGCACCCAACCACAATATATAGCCTAGACCTAAGGTGGCAGCCAATAGGCTTGAACCTGCGCTTGCCGCCTGGGGCTGACCAATTGCAGGACCGGAAACGGCCTGTCTGGTTTGCTGGAGAGCCGTTAGCTCTCCAGCAATGCACGTGGTGTTATACCACAAGCTCAATACATAACACCCCTCCCTCCTAAGATCAGGCTATAATACCCCTTAATAAGCTTAACAGCAGTCAAGACTTATGAATCACTCCCAACAACCATAATAAAATAATAACAAAAATAATAATTAAATATGCTATAAATTCAAGGTGGTTAGAATGACATTAGGCGACCTTTACAGACGTGCCATTTTAGTAGGGACTACAATGAGATTAAACAATGGGTAAATGGCTTGCCAATGCAATAAGGACTACAATGAGATTAAACAATATCTCATGAACATGCTTACAAGCAGAACAGGCAGTTTCAAAATGCCCCAATTTCTGTAGGTAGTGGTACAATTGTCACAACATTACACATCACTTTATTTTACAATATAGTCTGAGAGATATGCCGGAGGTTTGTGTGGCCTGGAGGAAGGCCTTGGAGTTCCCCTCGCTTTGTGGTCTACCAGCTTACCCAGTGGGCTGGGTAGGCCCTTGTCCCCTTGTGCTCCATTGTCCAGGGGGATTGAAATGCTCTGGCTGGCCTCACCAGGTTGACCCACCCCAGAGTCAGTCTGTTCTGCAGAGTAGGCACAGCGGTTGCTAAGATTCGGCTGGCTCACCTAGTCAGGGGTTCCATGTTGCACTTCTGAGCTTCCTGGTTCTTCCTCAGATTAAACTTCTGCTGAGAAGGGAAACCCCTGGTGGTTCTGGTGTGGGCTGGCATGGGTACCAGTTTGAGGACCTCGGGAGGGACTTATGCCACAGTCCTCACTTAGTGACCATTCTGGAAACCTTTTCCTTAGTTGGTCGATGTGTCTTCTGACCAGTCACCCTCCCTCCAACCCCACTTCATAAGATAGGGGTCCAGATGCCTTGGTTACTTGAACAGGAACCCATAAATTCCCTGGCCCATAGTTTCTGGCCCAAACCCAATCGCCCATTTGCAGCCCCCTCAGGGATTTTGGTCTAGAGGCTTCTGATGCCACTCTGTCTGGATGCAACCTGTCCAGTTTAGTAATCAAACGCCTTCCCCAATGTAGCTCAGCAGGACTTTTACCTGTAGCAGTGCAGGGTGTAGAATTCTGGCAGAGCAAAAAATCTGCCAATCTGTGATGCCAGTCACCTGTGATAATACGCTTGAGTGCCACCTTTGTTGTCCTTACCATGAGTTTGGCTTGTCCATTTGAAGAAGGATGAAATGGTGCAGACGTAGCATGTCTGATGAGGTTAGCTCTAAGAAAAGCCTGAAACTCAGCAGCAGTGAATTGAGCCCCATTATCGGAAACTAAAACGTCAGGCAACCCATGTGTTGCAAAGAGTTTTCTCAGCACCTGGATGTTCCTAACAGTAGTCATTTTAGGAACTGGAACTACTTCCAGCCATTTTGAGTGGCTATCCATTACTATCAGGAAAAGCTGTCCTTGAAAAGGCCCAGCGTAGTCTATGTGAACCCTAGACCAGGGGGTATGTGTTTCCTCCCACCTGTGAACTGGGCCTGAGGCATTTCAGGCCTAGATTGCTGGCATGTATAGCAACCATGAACTTTATCCTCTACAGCCTTATCCAAGCCAGGTCACCAAAGGTAGCTTCTCGCTAAGGATTTCATTCGGACAATGCCTGGATGGCCTTCATGTAAAGAGTGTAAGACTCTGTCCCTCAATGAAGTGGGAATTATGACTCTGTTGCCCCATAAAATGCAGCCCTTGTGTGCAGACAAGTCATGTCTCCTGACAAAATAACTTTGAAATTCAGAGCCTGGACTTTTTTTCAACCAGCCCGTTTATACCCATGACAAACTCTACTCAGAATTTTATCTTTGGCAGTTTCAGCAGCAATATCCCCTGCGTGGAGGGGAAACTCAAGTAAGTCCTGAATGGACAATATTTTAGAAGCAGGAGCTGAATCAGGTTCCATTAGTGGCAGTGGTAGTCTGCTGAGGCCATCCGCATGGCCCATTTCCTTCCCTGGTTTATGAATTAACTTAAAATTGTATGCAGACAAAAATATAGACCATCTCAACATTCTTGGAGATAGTATGTGAGGAGTTTGTTTGTCTGTGGTGAACAACCCCAAGAGCGGTTTGTGGTCAGTGTAGACAGTGAAATTCCTGCCATACAAATAATCATGAAATTTCTTAACTCCAGCCACTATGGCCAAGGCTTCTTTATCAATCTGTGCATAATTGTGCCCAGCAGAAGATAAAGTCCTAGAGTAAAATACAATAGGAACCTGTTTCCCATTTTTCTCTATGATGCTTAAAACTTCCCCCACCCCATAGGGAGATACATCACATGCAAGACATACAGGTTTAGACTCTATGTAATGAGTTACAGTGGACTTTTCTGATAGAAGGGCTTTCAGATCCTGGAAACATTTTTCGTGTAAATTAGTCCATTTCCAAGGGGCTTTTTTTATCAAGCAGCCTGTGGAGGGGCTCTGCTATTGCTGCCTTATGAGGTAGGAATGTGTGATAAAAATTTAGGAGGCCCCAAAATGCCTGCAGCTCTCCTTTTGATTTTGGCCTTGAAGCCATTTTGATGGCCTTCACTTTTGAATCAGCGGGGTGAATTCCATTAGCATTGATACGGAACCACAAGAATTCCGTTGATGAGACCGCAATGCTACATTTGTTTTTCTTCAATTTGAGGCCTGCATCACGGAGCCTCTGCAAAACACCCCTGAGCCTACCGGCGAACACTTCTGGGGATTCACTGGCAATGAGAACATCATCAAAATAAGGGCAGACACCCTGAATACCCTTAAGTGTGCGTTCCATAATCCCTTGGAAAATACCCGGTGCAACACTGACTCCAAACTGTAAGCGTTTGACTTTGAATGCCCCTCTGTGAGTTACTATTGTTTGAGCCGCGGCTGTGGCTTCATCAACCAGCAATTGCTGATACACCTGCGCTAAATCAAGTTTAGCAAAACTGGTTCCCCCTTGCAAGGAGGCTAAAATATGGTTGACTACAGGAACCAGGTAAGCATGTTGCTTAAGGGCCTCATTTAATGTGCATTTATAATCAGCACAAATGCGAACTTCCCCGTTGGACTTCAGTGGGGTGACAATAGGAGTTTCCCACTCCCCCCCATCAACAGGCTGTAATATGCCGTTTTACTAGCTTATTGATTTTGGAATCGATTTTGTGCTTTAGGGCAAAGGGGACCCTGCGAGGCTTAATCCTAATTGGCACAATGTTAGGATCTAACTTAAAAGAAATTGGCAGGCCAGTGTAAGTCCCCAGGGTTAAATCAAAAACATCCGCATATTCTTCGCAAACAGTCATGAGGTCTGCAGTTTGTGTCCGGTTAAAGCCTGTAATTTGAATGCCTAAAGCATCAAACCAATCAAGTCCAATAAGACTCGTTCTTTGGCCCCCTACTACTATTACATCCAGGTGCCCCAAAAACCCTTTAAATTTTACCAATAATGTGGCTTCACCCTTAACTTTAACATGAGCATTCTGAAAATCCGTTAAAATGATATCTGAGGGTCTTAGTTTAGCCCAATTGTTACTGCGCCTACACACAAAGTTGAATGTGTCTTGCAAAATGATCAATACTGCCGAGCCGGAGTCCAACTCCATCTTACAAGGAACTCCTTGTAGCTCTACCGAGAGCTTGAGTTTAGGCTTGAGGGGGTGACAAGCCCCGGTATGGCAAACGCTTCTCCGGTTTCTGAAGAACCCCACACTAACTGGACCCTGGACCCCAGTAGCTTTCCTAGTCGGTTCCTCCAACTGGTGTTTGGGTGACCTGTCTCTCTGGCGGGCTCTGAAAACCACTGCGATGTGGCTGGCCCTTCCGCAAGCTCTACACGTGGCTGAGCGAAATCTGCAAGATGGTTGCCTCCGTACCCCTTACATCTAGGTTAAAGAACTGCCTTGTAATCGTTCTCTCATTGGTGGTTACTACGGTTTTGCACGTTTGGTTGCCTTTGGAGCTTGTTGATTTCGGGTTCTTCATCTTCTGAGAATTCTCCAACACATTTGGTGACCTCAAGATGGACGGAATCTTGAAGGTTTGGTGGGCTGACCTGTCTGCACTGCACCCCCGGTGGCTTCATCGGCCATGACCTCGTCCTGTGCCTTGGATAATGTGAGATTGGGTCTAGCAAACAGTCTCTGCTGGAGGGTGTCTGTCTCGAAGGCCACAGACGAGCCGGTCTCTTAATCGTTCGAGAACTTGCAAAGGCGTGCGGCCTGCCTTAGGCCCGCGATAAACTCTGAAGCTGTCTCTCCAGGTAGTTGCACTCTTTGGTCAAATTTAAAGCGCCACACCATCTCCGACATCTTGGGCTGAAAATGCCAGGTCAGCTTCTTAAGGTCTGCAAACGATACTGCTTCGATGGGCATTGGCACGAAAAGATTCTCTGCTAGGTCGAAAGTTGCTGATCCACACATGCACAGCAACGTGGTGGCTTTTAGGCCTTCCTCTGCAATTTGGTTTTCTCGTAGATAGTTCTCCACTTGCGAGAGGTAAGACAGCCATTGTTCTGGATGCTTTACATCAAACTGAGTTTGCCGACCTTCGGCATCTTTCCTCGATTCCTGCGTTCTTGGATCCTGCTTCTTAGGCTCAGGGAATGCATCTGCTGAGCAGTGGCTTACTAGCCGGCCTAGAGAGGGGTGGAAATGCCTCTTCCCTCCAGCATGTATTGCTGACCCCTCAATGACTTCAGCCCCTTAAACAGCAAAGCAGGATCCCACCTTCGTCACCACTGTTAAGTCATGGGCTCTGGTGAGCAGGAATGATGACACAAGGCTGAGTACAGAGAAACTCATTATTTTATTCTTGCTGGAATTGTACTTGAGCTTGGGCCTCACCCAGCCACAATTTATAGCCTAGCCCTAAGGTGGCAGTCAATAGGTTTGAACCCGCACTTGCCACCTGGGGCTGACCAATTGCAGGACCAGAGACAGCCTGTCTGGGTTGCTGGAGAGCCGTTAGCTCTCCAGCAACATACATGGTGTAATACCACAAACTCAATACATAACAGGAACCACATCAGCCTTTTTCCAGTCATCAGGTACTTCCCCGGTGCTCCAGGATTTTTGAAAGATATGGTGCAATGGTTCTGAGATAATATCTGTCAGCTCCTTCAGAACTCTGGGATATAATCTGTCAGGTTCTGGTGATTTATATTTATCAAGGTAAGATAGGTGTTCTCTTACCATTTTCTTGCTTATTTTGATATGGGGAAAGATCTATAAGAATTCTGATTGCTTAAGTTTGTAAGTTTGTAACTTACTGCTAAGTTTGTAAGCCGCCCTGAGTCTTCGGAGAAGGGCGGGATATATATGGAATTAAAATAAATAAATAAAATAAAAATAAATAAATAAATAAAAGGGGGGGATTAACAATTAATTGTGACCTGTTTTGCTAGATATTGAAGAATGTATGGCAGGAGTGGGTCCTTATTATTAGACCCTGAATTTATTTAAGACTTCTCATATGAACAAGGAATATTCCCTGGAGCAAAATACTCCCAAAGGTGTGGATAGCCAGTAGCATATGAGACAGAAATGCCTAGAGTAGAATATATTTTCTTTCCAAGGGACCAGAAAGAAGATTCATTTTGGGCCCAGAAATATAAAATTGGCTTTACTCAACCTCTCTTTTTAAGGCTTCCTGATGAAATAAAAGAGCAATTCATTTATGCATATACTAAATTATTCCATTCCCAGATAGTGGAGACAACCACTGAAAACAGTAAGTCTATTTTTAAAAATTTCTGTTAAAATATAATAGAATCCAATGAAGTTGCTAAAAATGGGACAAGTAATAGCCTTGATCCTCTTCCAATTTAAAGATTCCAAGCATATTTTTTATGACTACATTGAAGCAATCTATAAAGTATGTCATGCATCAAGGGAGAAGGGAAAATTACAAAATTGCATCAAAAAAAGTATTGCTTAAAATGAGAAGAATGAAATAGAAGGCAGAAGAACTTGCTAGGTTTGAGGGAGCCTTCAAGCGATATATTTGGAAAGAGAGAATCTTAATTTTTGTTGGTGTTGGTTAAGGAAACTATAATTCCCACATTGCATGTGGCCACTGCTGTGGCATATTTAACCATTGGTTGCAGTGGTATTCATCTTTAGCTGCCAAACTGATGCTTCTTCACTGATTACTGGGTTAGTGAAGAGTACAGAGCTGTTGGCTATTGGCATATTCTATATATACAATATACAAGATAAATATTCTGGAATATTCTGCCTGCCTGCCTGCCTATCAGCTCTCATTCCAAAGCAATGCTTTGCTGGTAGGATGTGTAGAATTCTAAAACTGCTTAAAATCTGAAAACAATGCTAAAACTTCTAAAAATGTTAGGGTTTTAAACCTGCTCTCAAGGTGTGATAAGAAGGGGACAGACTCAAATTCAGCAGCACATTATTCCACATTATGCGTACCAACCTCATAAAAAGTGCAGGAGTTACTGTTAATGTTAAACCATCCAGTTGTTGCATTGACATCATGGAGTATTAGTAGATTGTAGAGATTTTGCAGATAATTTAGGCCCAAATCCTTTTAGGCTTCATACGCTAATATGAACATTTTAAATTAAGCCTTGGGAAACTCCACCTGCTGAAAAGATATGTTGATTATCTCAAAAATTATTGTCAGAGTGAAAATTTTATCAGCCCTTATAAGCCAAGCCAATACAGGATCTAAAGGGCAAATAGTAGTGTGAACAACTCCAAGGCCCTTACCTACTTCTTTAGGAGAAAAGCTGATTCAAACACACATTACTGGATGGTGTCCTGGCTGCTTAATACATATTTTGACACCAAGTTCAGTGTGAATCTGAGTGAATCTATTTCTGAAGAACCATGCAAATTGCTTATAGCGGACCTCAAACATTACTAAGATGCCAGTGGGCCACATCATCTTCCCAACAATTGCAAAAGATGTCCTTTAGCCAATTCTCTATATTACTCTCTGAGGGAGATGGGCAGTTTCTAAATGTGATAGATATATAAATAAAAATAAATTCATTTTCCTCTTCTCTTAAACAGCCACAGCATATGATTTATGATGGTATTGATATTGTGTCCAATGGATTCATCCATACATTTCTGCCACAGTTATTCAAGCCCTTTTGGTCTTATGTTTTACGCACCATACTTGGATAACATGGAGCATGATGGCTCTGAAAAAGGGCAGAGAATGATTACTATGTCCCAACAAGATTCTGTTATTATACCATAGCTCAACTAGATCACTGACAGATCAATCATTTGGGTCTAATAAAGCATCCATCAGTTCTGCCTGGCATCTAATCAGCTCCATTAGCCCTCAACATAATCAGATTCCCCACCTCACTCCCTGTTGAGTATGGAAGTTGCTACGTAACACAACGAGCACCTTCCTCCTTACTCACCTACCTTTCCATTGATTCAATGCATTCGTCATTCTGCCCAGAAGATGTGAGGCTCTAGACTTTGTTCCTATTCTTGTAACAATAGCACCATTGCACTCCAGTAAGGCTTAGGCATCACACAAGACACGCACACATCTGTAGTTTTTGAATTACTGTTGTCATGACAGCAGCTTTTATGTTTCAGAGCACAAAGAAGGAAAAGTACAACTGTCGCTCTGTATGGCGTGCCACCTTGCCAATTTCCATTTCTTTTCCAGCTACCTTGAATGGTAAAGCATCTCAGCAGAATATCTGTTAACGTTTTTCAGTTTTCAATTTTATTTACCCTCCCTTCTCTAAGAGAGTCTTGACAATTAAAAATTAAATTGTCTTTTATTACTTTTGAAATATGAATGCATAGTCAATTTCTGAGAAAGTTTTGCTTTCTTCTGAGCTATTTTTTCCTGAATAGAGAAATGGTGGTCCTATATACTGTATACTGTATTAAGGCTAATTTTAGAAGGTAAAAACTTGTGATAAAGCTAAAAGCTGGAGAAAATTCAGTGTGACCTGAACTTAGCCAAGAAATGGGTTTTTAGCTGTGATTTTATTGGTTCATGATAATAAAAAAGAGGCACATGCCACTTTTGATATAAAGAACAAAAGTGAAAAGAAAAATAGAGGAGATATGCTTTCAAAGCTAAGACAAAGTCTTGAATTATATATAGGAATATATATTCATTGCAGATGAAGCTACTGCAGTTTGGGATTTCATGGAGTTCTCTATGTCCATGTGTGGAAATCTTACAGACATCAAATATATTAATCTGCAATTCCCAGTAGAAGCCAGACTGCAAAGAGGCTTTTCTCACCATAATTGCAGCATATTGCAGGAGATCTACTTCTATTCTTGCTGTGAAAGACAAGGGATGAAATTAAAAATTATAGGAATTGAAGGGTACATAGCCAACTTTATGCAGACCACAGAAAAGGAATATGAAATAATCAGCAAAATAAAATAAATGCAGGAAATTAGGAAAATAAAATGAGACATAGTTAAAGCTAGTTTATAATTATACCATTCATGTACTTGCTCATCCTTGCTTCCACCATATGTATACACTATTTTTTGTTCTTCATACTTCTCTCCTCTCTGCTTCCGAGGGTCTCATCAACTGCATCCAATCTTCAATTCCTTGGCCTTCCCATTAATTACAACCCATTCACTCTTCCTTTTTATAAGTGCTTAAGAATATGATTCTCATTCGCTCTATTTGTCCAAATCACCTGATTTTTTTCATACCACTCACTCATCTTTGTAATCAATCCACATTCATTCAACACCCATTCATTCTTAATCCCATGTTTTCCTTGCTTTGCCACATACACTTCTTAAGGACCACATTCCCACTTCAAGTTAAATTTCTCAGGAGATGCCCACCATTCATTCCAGATACAAGAAGTACCCTCTTACACACAAGCAATTTCACTTTTTTTTTGGACAAACAGTTCACTCCTCCACAATAAATGAGAGGCTCTTACCACTGTTTTGGCAGCATTGCCAAGTGTTAAATTTTGTCCATCCATGTTTTCACCTTTAACAAGCGTTCTATACAAGTTCATGAATCTGCTGCAACTTTTGTGTAACATACCTAAAGAAGAACGGGCTCCAAAGTTATGGGTAACAAAACTGTAGAATGGCATATGCCTTCCTTTAGCTGCAGAAATGACTTCCTGGAATCTCCCTTGTTCCTGATCTTTGACAAGGAGAATAACCTGAACTAGAACCTGATCACCTTTTACTTTCTCTTTGGCTTCCAATCAAAATGGAATTCATAGCTTCCCTGGGGCAGAGAGTTTCATATTCACTCTTTTCTATCCTTTATTTTTCCCCCTTTCTTTTGCTTTATCTTCCCAGTTGGAATAAAGACTGTAAATTCCTTGGGGTAGGCATCTATCATTGTGTATAGAAATATCTCTTATCTGTCCTGGCACTATTGTACATAATCATTATTTTGAGTTTCTCGTAAGAAAATTTCTTAAGTCACTTATCTGTCTGACACAGGGTTTTAGGGTGATTTTAAGAAGAAACCATGAATTTTGAGGGTAATGTGACTCTTTTCTTTGGGGGAAAAAAGCCTGTCAAAGACAATGCAACTGTTTGTTAATTCTCTCAAGGATAAATATGAATTGTTCCCAGAATCAGAACTTTAATAAATATTTGTTGGATGAGAGTTAAAGGGCTTTTCCTCCTAATAGCCCCACATGGTTAATGGGGTACAATATACTGGGTCACATTGTTGAAGATTAGTGGACCAAGAAGTTTGCATTCATCCAACCATTTATTTTTGACCCTCATTTCAATGTAAAATGAAAAAAGAAATTCATTTCCAGATTCGCTCTGGATGAGCTGAAATATTTCCTTGACTGAAAAGGGCTTTTGCCCAATTACACTCAAACATAGTAGAGTTAGTCCTCGATTTACAACCACAATTGAGCCCAAAATTTTTGTTGCTAAGCGAGACATTTGTTAAGTGAATTTGTCAAGGGAATCATTGTAGTTGTCAAGTTAGTAACACGGTTGTTAAGTGAATCTGGCTTCCCCATTGACTTTGTTTGTCAGAAGGTTGCAAAAACTGTTCACAGGATCCCAGGACACTCATACATATGAATCAATTGCCCAACATCCAAATTTTGATCACATGATTCTGGGGATGCTGCAATATACGTAAGTGTAAAAAATGGTTATAAGACACTTTTTTCAGCGCTGCTGTAACTTTGAATGGTCACTAAACAAACTGCTGTAAGTTGAACACTACCTGTTGTCAACGCTGCTAACATCAGATGTTCTTGCTTTGACAACATATGAAGATGCAGCCATTTTCCTTCCTATGCTTTACTCTTAAGAGTTAGAAATAGATGATACGGGGGGGGGGAGGAGGAGGAATGTGTATGGGAGTTAGTTAGACATAACAATATTGTAGCAGTGTGAGAATCAAGGTTTTTTGAAATAAGAGATGATAAGAAATGGCGGGTTGGAGAGCTGCAGGGAAAGCCTGCATTTCAAACTAATTGGAGAATGTGATTTATGACTTCTTAATCAGAGGAGTGAATTGAGCTTGATACTGTGTGTTCAGGGGAAGGGAATTCAGATTTTGGCTTCGCCTATGTACGTGCCAATGCTATGCTACTCAAATATTCTTTAAGGAAAACAATGTCTCAAAGTTCTTTGAAGAGTCTCATCTGTTGGAACCACAACACCTGTATTAGTATTTGTTGTTGTTGTTAGCTGCGAAGTTGTGTCCGACCCATCGCGACCCTATGGACAATGTTTCTCCAGGCCTTCCTGTCCTCTACCATCTTCTGGAGTCCATTTAAGCTCACGCCTACTGCTTCAGTGACTCCAACCAGCCACCTCATTCTCTGTCATCCCCTTCTTCTATTGCCCTCAATCTTTTCCAGCATTAGGCTCTTCTCCAGTGAGTCCTTCCTTCTCATTAGGTGGCCAAAGTATTTGAGTTTTAGCTTCAGGATCTGGCCTTCTAAAGAGCAGTCTGGGTTGATCTCCTCTAGGTCTGACTGATTGCCTTGCAGTCCAAGGGACTCGCAGGAGTCTTCTCCAGCACCATAGTTCAAAGGCCTCAATTCTTTGGCGCTCAGCCTTTTTTATGGTCCAGCTTTCACTTGCATGCATTGCAACTGGGAAGACCATAGCCTTGACTATACGCACTTTTGTTGACAGGGTGGTGTCTCTGCTTTTTAGTGTGCTGTCTAGATTTGTCATGGCTTTCCTCCCAAGCAGCAAGCGTCTTTTAATTTCTTGGCTACAGTCCCCATCTGCAGTGATCTTGGAGCCCAGGAAAATAAAATCTGTCACTACCTCCATTTCTTCCCCATCTATTTGCCAGGAATTGAGAGGGCCGGATGCCATGATATTGGTTTTCTTAAGTATGCCTTGTTATTATATTTTTTTACTCTGTCCCCATGACATTGTCTTCATCTCATCTTTAGTCTATGATAAGGGAACCTTAGATCACCCTTAGCTATTCTATGGTAATACTTTCCCCTTTAAGTCAGACAGCATCAAGCAGCTGTTGCAAAGTATGTAAAATCTGATGTGCTTCACACCCATTTCCTAGTGGAAAAGTCAGGTGACCCATAGCGGGTGGTATCATTTCAAGCTGATGGAGCCACACACTCTCTTTTTCTCTTCTGTGACCACCATGACTTCTGATGTACATTTCCTGGCTGCCTCATGTTGGGAGGGGCTTGACTGCCCTGAGAGCACTCTCCCCTCTCCCCACTTCACTTCCTTGCTTTGCATTTCTCTTGGTTTGGCCTCTGCTGGTAGCTGCTGAATAAAATTGGCACAGAAAGTCTCCTAGTGCATTCCACTTTCCAGAACTCTCTTTATTTTTATTCCAGGACAGACAGAGCCAGGAGAGAAACTAGCTTCATCCTGGGACTCCTGTTGATTCTCTTAACTTACTAGTACTAATTGATCCAGACAACCAAACTCCAGGGGATTACATTTAACCTAAGATTGACCCAGTCATGCACAGGATTAAGTTGACTCCACCTAATTGACAGAACACTTAAGCCCTATCGTTGATTACAGATATCTAGTGTGGGGGGGGAGGGGTTATTACATTTCTCCTTTTTTACCCTTTATGACATTGACATAAGCAATGCATCTGTATATGTATCACCACTATTTGTCAACAAGTTGTTGTTGGCCCTGTGAGTCAACCACTGTTTTTCAAAGCCCTTTGTACACTTTGGAGAAAGCTTCCCAAAGAGCAGGATGCAGGAGATGCTCACTCCTGTTTTCTTGGTTTATTGATACCCTAAGAAATGGAAATTGTTCAGGTCTCTGCTAGAGATTTAGTCTTCACCCAGTGGGTACCAAGTGGCAGGGAAGATTAAAACAGCAGATGACAGCAGAATGGCTGGATCCTTATTTACCTACTACTGTTTTCCCTGCAATGGAAGCATCTTAAGGTAACAAAGAAATTATGAAAAAAGTTATACATGAAACATTAAACATCACCTTATTTGCTACTTTTCCACTCAGAAATTCATGCTGTAATTTCTTTGTTGAGTATACATATGCATGGACACACAGAGAGAGACTTCTACAGTTGCTCAGGAATAATTTGCACACTACTTCCACCCTACTTTTGCCCTGTCAGTCAAGTTGTAAAAGGATAAGCAGATATTAAATATGGCACATTTGAATGTTGTCTTAATGGCAATTCATTACTTAAGAAATCTTTTGTGCTCATGCTTCCAAATCAAAGCCTTCATTTAAACCTGAGCATGGAATTGGATATCACAAAAGAGAAAGAATGGCTGGTACTCCATGTTCCTTCCTTTTCTCTTATTTGCCATATCTTTCTCCTCCTACTACTACTACTGCCCATGATGAGATAGCGATAGTGATCTCATTTCATACATACCAAATATCACCAGAAAAGTGGCATAGTGTGGAAACTCCATCTTTCTTGCAATATTTAGTTGGCCTTTTCTATAATCATAATTCTATTGTCAATTTGTCTGTAGTTTTTCAGCAGTTTTAGTCTTCCTTTTCATTGTTTCATTCACCTCATTTTTCTCCCTTTTGTAAAAAAAAATCCTCTGTTTTGTTTCTGCTGCATGTCTATTTCTGAATCTTTTCTCACTTATTCCTAGCCTAGGTACATGCCTTGCCAATATCACTTTCCCATGTCCTCATAATCTTCACCTTGTTTGAAGCCCATGAGAGAGATACATTTTAATCATCCTTTGTCAAATGATATTTAAGTAATATTCACATTAAAGCCTAAGAGCATCCAACAAGAGCTGCAAGGCATGTAAAAACGGCTACACTTCACCACCATTATGCTAGAGGTGTTGTCAGGTAGTTAGAAGTAGGGGGGACTGGAGCAAATCTTATTGGCTATTTCAGGCTGGTGCACAGTGGTGAATGTTTGGGCTATTTGAAATATTGCACAACCTAAACATTGTGTTACTAAATCCCAACATTGTATTTGCAGAATTTCACGTCAATCAGTCTATGTATCCATGCCAAGAAGCTTCTGTTTTGGCACGTTCCGTGTTTGTTCATAACTCATCTCATCAGCAAGTGGAGAGACTGCCCTATCTACCACATTTTTCTTTACCTTCAGATTCCAAATGTGTGGGAAAGATCAAAAAGGGCCAGGTGAAAGCTTACGATGAAAACGAAGTGAAGTTAAATACATTTCTTCTCTTGGTTTCTGAACTGTTTTCTTTCATCTTTTCCTAGTGTGAGCCATCCAGGGCCTTTGGAGTTGGGTAGTTCCTAAATTGGATGAATGAATGAATGAATCTCATCCAAACTATAGATTTAGCTTTTATTAGGCCCACTTCTAAGCATTAGGAATACCACATGTCAGTTGAAATACTTTCCTAGAGTCTTGGGCTGAATGGTTTCTTGTAGTGGTATTTCTACTTCCAAAACTTAATTCCACTCCATAAGTGAGAAAAATATTACTTTTTATCATAATGTATGATATAGTGATAATATATATTATTCTATGACTTAAAAATGCACAAACAAAGCATTCCATTTCATTTCTAATAGATTAGCTTGCCAGTCCAGAAAACAAGCAGTCAGAGAAAGGCCCTTAGTAAGAATTTAGTTTGTAAACAATTTGTGATAGTTTTTATTTTTTAAGTAGGAGTAGGGCATGTTGAACACTAACGTAGACAATTTGGAAACTACTTTATTGTTCTTTTCTTGTCTTTGGGGGGTGTTTTTGGTGCTGCAGAATACCCCTTTTGTGAAGCTGTACATAGAAAAAATATTGGACATAAAGATTGGATGTAGAACTTAAGGTTGGTTTTGTGTTGTTTTCAAAATTCATATTCATTCTGGAAAAGGGAGATGAAAAAGTCAAAGGAAGACAATGAATCAAGGAAAGTGCTTTATGAAAACATTCTTATCCTGTCAAATGTTGAAATGTTGTTTCTGAAACAGAAATAATAAACTTACCTTAATTAAATCTCTGTCCTGGTGAAGTATACCTCCAGGGAGACCCCTTCCTGATCAGCCTTATCAGGTCAACTTTATCAATACAACTGATTAGGGCTTTTCAACTTTTTCACCAATTGTACCACTTTTAGGATATGGCAACATCCGAGTACCACCAGTCACCTAGCAAGGTGTCAAAAACTTGACCAAAAAAAAGGAAAAAAGTGATGAAGTACAGGTAGTTCTCGGCTTACAACAGTTCACTTAGTGACTGTTCAAAGTTACAATGGCACTGGAAAAAGTGCCTCCCGAGCCGCAGCTGAGCTTGATTCCCAAGACACCAGCCTGCCCGCCTGGCAGCACTCTTCCTCCTGTCTGAGGTTTTCATTGTTGTGAGGGTTTCTGTTGAGGATTGGCAGCAAGGGTGGTGTGGTGTGGTGTTTGGTTTTTATTTCCCCCCCCCCGGTGGGTGGTTGCAGCAGGTTTTGGTCACTTCACATGACCCTGGGACACTGTGACCATCATAAATATGAATCAGTTGCCAAGCATCTGAATGTAAATCACAAGACCCTGGAGATGCTGCAGCATTCCAGCTGATCAGCACTTCTTCTGGGCTCAGCAGAAGTACCAGGATCAGTGCCGAGCTCCAGCTGGAACCTGGCACTTCCGCTGAGCCCTGACAGCCCTGCAGCTCCAGCCATCTCTTGCTCAGGCTTGTGCGGTGCTACCACATTCCCCTCCCCCGCTACCACTTTTCTAGGATGGTCGCGTACCACCTGCTGGGTGCCAATGTACCACAGGTGGTACCCGTACCACTGGTTGAAAAGCCCTGGATTAGACAATGGCTTTCCCAGCTAATAGGTTAAAATAAGCTAAAGTCAAAACACTTTTGAAGAACAGTTTTTCTGTTTCTTCTAATCCCTAGTGTCATTGTCTTTCAGGAATGCCTCTTTGTTTAGGTGGGCTAAAACTATGAACTTGAAGACCATTGTCCCTACCTTTATGGTCGAGAAAACTTTATCATAATCTAGTGGTACACAAGAGACTCTTGGGATTTCAGTTTAAAAGAAAACCTGGACTGCAAATACCAGAAATGCTTCTTTCTGCTATTTCTTCTGATACTTAACATCAGTGCACAGTGACCTGAAGTCTGTTGGGAGGAGATTTGAGTCCAGTATGGGATGAAGCTCAAACGTGGACAGATTGCCACATTAACTGGATGAGACTACAGAGCCCAATGCATTTGTAGATTTGTCATGCTCTAGTGGTCCAGTGCTACTTGACCTGAACAATGATTCTGATTTCTGGAGAAAAGACCTATCAGTCCTTCCCAGAGAATACACCAATCAATGACAACAACCTCAAGGTCTATCAGTCATATTACATAACAGATGTTAGGTGATGCTGATGATGATGTGCAATAGGGAATTTGCTCTTATAGCCACTCTGCCAGAATTGAATTGAATCTCTTGAGCATCCTGAGCACCTCCTCTGAGACCTAGGTTATCACTTTTATTAGAATTCTACAGTTCACTGACTTGAGACAAACACAAAATAACAGTGGAGAAAAATACAGTTGCCAAGTAGAGGACGGCTGAACATTTGTTCAGTTCAGGAATTCATCTTCGTATGAAGAGTACCTTGTCTTTTTACACAAAGCTTCTCTCCAAAGCTTACCAAGCTTTCTTTGCTTGTAACTTAATAATAGAATGGCAGTTTCTGTTCTTGTTAAGTTGAACTACCATATTTAGACTGCAAAAATTTCAAAGCCACTTGGTGGCAGCAAAGAGTCCAGTTAAAGAA
Source organism: Vipera berus (assembly GCF_964194415.1). NCBI lineage: Eukaryota > Metazoa > Chordata > Lepidosauria > Squamata > Viperidae > Vipera > Vipera berus. The sequence goes on from NC_138209.1 coordinate 21,596,771, forward strand.
AAAAGTTGGATATTGCTCCAATACAGTACAGTACTGCATGCTGCCTTTTACCCTGAGCTCTAAAATAGTTCATAGTCAGTCAGCCTTAAGGCTTTTTTATGTTCTAATCTAGAAGAACAATTAAAGCATAGATGGACAACCTCCGGCTTCAAGTTCCGATATACCTGCCAACTGCAATAATACCAGCAGTAACAATAATAACAAGCCTTAAAAACAAATGCATAAAAAGTCAGAATTGAGAAGACAGCAATAAACAGCAAATGTTGCCTCTGCAAAGAAGCTGAAGAAACAGCGGAACCTCATTAGCTGCTGCAAGAAGCTCACACAGACTGACTAGAAACAATGGCATGACAAAGTAGCAACAGTGGAGCAGTTACCTGCAAGGTAAGAACTGGTGGAACCACAAAGTAGAGAAAGTAATAGAAAATGAAGAAGCTGGAGTACTCTGAGACTTTGGAATTCAAACAGACAAGCATCTGCCACATGACATCCCAAACTTAAAAACTGATGGTAAAAAAAGACAGGAAAGTTTGGATAGTGCATGTGGTAGTTCCTGAGTCGTATTCTGGAGAACCTGGGTAGTATTCTGGAGAGCAGAATAGAACAGAAAAAACTGGAGAAGTTAACAAAATGCAAAGACCTGCAAATAGAAATAGAATGACTGTGGCAAAAGAAAGCAAAGATAATATCAATAGTGATGGGTATCTTGGGAGCAATCCAAAAATATCTGGAACATCACTTGAACATCATCAAGTTGTGATGGGAGTTTCCCGTTACTCCCATGTAACACCTCTGCTCCGTGAGCTGCATTGGCTTCCAGTTGCCCTCCAGGTGAGATTCAAGGTGCTGGTGATGACCTATAAAGCCCTATATGGCTTGGGTCCAGGTTATTTGAGGGAACACCTGCTGCCGGCATCAAGCTCCCTTCGTCCTGTGCGCTCCCACAGGGAGGGTCTTCTCAGGGTGCCGCCGGTCAAAGAATGCCAGTGGATGACACCCAGGGGGAGGGCCTTCTCTGTGGGGGCGCCTGCCCTCTGGAACCAGCTGCCTGTGGAGCTTAGGACTGCCCCCGACCTTCGATCATTCCGCCGAGACCTGAAGACCTGGCTCTTCGAGCTTTCCGGCTCAGGCTGAGTTTTAATTGGGGTTTTAACTGGGATTTTACATGTTGCAGGGACTTAGTTTAATCTTTTTTAAATTGGTCTTAATTTTTGTATTAATGTTTTAAAAATTATACCCTGTAAACCGCCCTGAGTCCTTCGGGAAAGGGCGGTATATAAATTCAATAAAATTAAAATTAAATTAAATCAGTACTAATGAAATCACCACCAGTCAATTGCAAAAGGCAAATTTACTTGGGACTGCTTGCATCCTGCAAAGATATCTTTAATATTATTAAACAACCATTTCTGCCTATCTCAGGTCATTGGAAAGAACTCAGTTGGTGGATAAGAACACCAAATCCAATGTAAACATCGAGCTGACTGTGTGACTTAACCACAATAATTTATTAAACTTATACACTGCCTGATTCTCTACAACTCTAGATGGCTCACAACAATCAGAAATTACCATAAAATCAATAAAAAATAAATATAAAGGATGGAAAGCACATTGAAGCACAGAGTCTCACTTTTCCTTGCTGAAAGCCCAACTCTTCAGTTCTTCCTAACAGTAGGGGGGGAGGGGCAGCATCTAGCTCTTGAGGGCAACCTTGTTCCACCTAGGAAGCACCACTAGGCTTTATTAGGCAGACCAGGCCAAGAAATCAACTCACAGGATGACCAAAATTACTTTTAATGAGATTGTATAATAATAGAATCTGATTGTGCTATACCACCTTCTCCTTACAGTTCAGTGAATCAGTGTAGTGTCTGTCTGATCTGCCTCCTAATGTTATATCATGTCTCTGGACTTAAATAACATGTTTCAGCCCCTTTTGCCTAGGTAACGGTTCCTACCTATCTCCATCAAGGTCACCTTCCTATTTCTCTACAATTTTCCTTTTTGCAGCCCACAGAAGCCTCTCAGACTATGATTACTAAAAATTGGTGGCCTTCCTGATATTTTGAGTGAGAAACAGATAAAGACTGCAGTGTAATTCCTAAAACAGGCTTTACAGATCAAATATAAAGAAACCACACTACCACCTCATGTTATACCCCTCAGCCTTCCCCAGAAATGTTAAGGGCAACCCTTGGCCCTCAAAATGTCATCCACCCCCCGAATTAAAGACTACACCAAACTAATGAAGTGGCCACAGCCAGGAAACCCAAGATTAGCTAGACTCCGTTGTGCTTTATGTTCCTGCCTTTTCTTTGATGCTGCTCATGTGCCAGCCTGTTTGTGTGGTGATTGATGATCCCTCTCCTGCTGCTGCTGCTGTCAGGGATCTGTAATTTAATTAATGGGCTCTACTGTGTATGTAACATAATTCCTTCAGCACTTACGCACCCAGGGAAGATGCAAGGGCTACAGCTGCAAATGACACCTGCGTGAGAGATGGAGCTGTAAGGAACTCTTTTCTCTCACCTGCCTGGCAGAACCTGCCCACTCCTTGCTTTGGGCCAAATTAGTCTTCACTGAGCTATTCTTTTCATTTCCAAAAAGAAAGAATGGAGAAAATGAAGCCCAGAGACAGGACAGAGGATACCATTTTTTTGATAGGGCTGTTTTGGACCATATAAATTAGATATTATTCCAAGCTTCCAATATCTTTGGTCATATCCTGGCTACTCTGCATACAAAATTGACCGGGAAACCCCAGGAGAGGGGGTTTAAGACTGCCGGCGGGTAACACCCAGGGGTAGGGCCTTCTCAGTGGGTGCGCCTGCCCTGTGGAACCAGCTGCCTGCGGAGCTTAGGACTGCCCCCACCCTCCGTTCTTTCCGCCGGGACCTGAAGACCTGGCTCTTCGAGCTCTCTGGCCCAGGCTGAGAATATTTTTAATTTTAATTTTAACTGGGTTTTAATTTTCTCAGGGTTTTATTTAATCTCTTTTAATTTGTTTTAACGTTTGTATTGACTGTTTTTTTAAATGCCCTGTAAACCACCCTGAGTCCTTCGGGAAAGGGCGGTATATAAATCTAAATAAAATAAAAAATAAAAAAATAATATTAGATGGTGACTCAGGTGACTCCCTTCTTTTCACACACACAGACAAATTCCCTGGAGGAGCATGCTACACAGAGCACAATCAGATGTAATCGGAGAGAGGTGGTCTCTCAAATAGCCATCCCATGCCATGTAGGGATTTAAAAGTCAAAACCAGTACCTTGAACTGGACATGGAAGCAGGTAACCAAATCAACGCACTGGACAGAGGTGCAATCTGTGTAGTTCTAGATATACATAACTGCACCATCTGAAATTTCTGCATACTTCTTCAAGGGCAGCTCCATATAGCGAACATTGTAGCAGTCCAATTAGAAGGTAAGTAGGGCATGAGTAACTTTAAACAAACCCCTTTGATCTATGGGCAATCTAACTCATGGACGTGGGTTCCATGGAGGGGGGAAGGAAGGGGCCAAAAATCTCAGCATTTGAAATGATCAGTCGAATGAACATTTTAATCCAAGGAAATAAAATCAGTTATTAGATATAATCCCAGATTTATTTTTCAAGAATGGGAGGGTGTCTCCATTCCCTTGTGTTCATTAAGGAATTGACTTGAATGAACAAATAGCAATGAGGGGAAAAAAAGCTGAGATGGTGAAATTAACTGCCTTGATTAAAGAAAAGAGTTTTCTAACTTTTTTTTTCTACATGCAAACCCCTTTTGGACTTGAGGGGTCCTTAGTGCTCTCTGAGCTGGGTTGTTTTCTTGAAGACATTTCATTACCCAAACTAGGTAACAACATCAGTTTGGGTAATGAAACATCTTCAAGAAAACAACCAAACTCAGAGAGTTTAAGCACCCCTCATTTCAACTCTGAGCTACAAATATTCTCCTTGATTGGTACTTTTGGACTTTTTGCTGGAAATTAAAATAAATGCTCTTTTGGAATTAATTTTGATAAATAGAATTATTTATGATTATAGAAATAATATGCATTGAATTTTAAATCATAAGGGTAATGTATCTTATATATGTAATTATATCGAAGAAAGTTGGAAGTTATCCTTTTCTTATTTTTTCTTTATTCCCTTGCACTTTCCCCTTCTCTATTTTTTCCTTTTTAATTCACATTTTTATTGTTCATATTTTATTTTTTGTAGAAATTTAATAAAGTACATTTTTTAAAAAATAGTAATGTAAAAAAGCAAGATGGAGAATGCAAGAACAGAAGAATATTTAGAAGAGGTAAATTAAACATTTTGCCTTTTGGCCCTCTTAGAATTCAACCTGTTCAGTCTCTTCAACGTGGACACTGTCTTACTGCATATCATTTTGGGTGCCTTTCAGCATGAAACCAAACAAAAAAATATACCAAATACATATGACGATACTAATAAACACGTGTAGAATTGGTCAACATGATGAGTATATTACATATCCTGGAGAGGCTCCAACTATCTAGACCAACATGTGGAAGAAAAAGTCATGCTTTTAAGGCCCTCCAGAACACACTCAAAGTGGATTCACTGAACTTGAGGGAGGGTCTTATTCAGTGGTGGGATTCAAATATGTGAACAACCGGTTCTCTGTGTGGATGCCACTTCCAGAAGTCCATTTTGGGCCTGGGCAACAAAAAATTAACTACTGGTTCTGCTGAACTGGTGCGAACTGGCTGAATCCCCACCACTGGTCTTATTTCAGAGTGAGGTCCCATGGCAGAGGTATGGCAACCAAATCTTCAAAAGCTGTTCCTCTGATCAAGAGATCTGCAGCATTGAATGCTGACAGTAAAATAGTGGGAGCTCACACAGTATTGCTGTCCCGATCCAATTAGGACTTATTCAAAGTGACAGTGATAATTTTGGAGCTATTTAAGTTGGCCAATTTGTTAGTGAAATAAACAAGAATGTCTTCCAAACATCTGAATAAAGGTTGCTGGAAAGCAATCTCAAAAGAATCACTGATATCTCCTGTTATCCCATCCATTTTAAACCGGTCTTTTTTTCAAGATGAAATTGGTCATTTAATAAATGTTTAGGTTTGAGAACAAAAGCCTCTAAAATTATGATAATATGTATGCGTGAACTGGGGAGGTCATAATATGAAAATCTAGTGGAAGTAGAATAGCAGCGGGAAAATGATGCTTCCATCTCGCCCCCCCCTCCTGTCTACCCAAGCAATTTCCTCTTTAGCATTTTTTCCCCTGGCATTTGCTTGTTTTTAGCACTGAAGGGAAAGCATCAATGAGAAAAGACTGCCGGGTGTGACAAACTTGTAATTTTGATATGCCTCAAGCTTCTGGTAAATTGACTGCATAGTGAGAAGCCTGAATCAATGGAATTAAATTGCTCCACCTCACTCCTCTCAAAAATCTTCTTCCATGTAATCCTATTTATACAAAAACACAACAAATTAAAGCAGGCTGTGCCTTTGTAATTCCACCAAGTGTCATTAGGAAGGTGGGTTTATAAATATTTTTGAATTTGTTGGCTAAGCCAAATGCTTCATAGATAGACCATTGTCTTGATTGGACAAAGCCAATGTCCATTTTCCCTAAAGAGACTGGTCTTTTCTTATCACCCACATTCACACAAATTGAGAATAAATGCTCAAAAGGAAGCATTATCCAAATGGGAGCTATCTGTAGAGATCAAAGCAGGAGAACCAGGTCATCCCGCTCCATTACCTTCTCTGCAGTGAAGATGGGCTGAAACCCAGGAGTTTATTTAAGAAGATAATGAGTAACAATGTGATTAAGTTGATTCGATTACGAATTCTCGTTTTCTCTTACCTTTTTTTCTTTTTATTTAACCATGCTCATTTTTGTATCTAGAGAATTGGCTTCTTTGGTTTATTATTAACACTTTCTTTAAGAATGACTGCATAATTACACAAACAATTCTTGTGTTTCAGGGTTATTTATATTAAGCTTTGCATTTCTGGCCTTTGGACAAGAAGATTGCAATGGCCCTTGTCCCCTTATTTTCTAGAATTGGGCAGAAGACAGGTGTCCTTGATAGATGGACAAAATACTTCCCAGTTGGACAGACTACAGTGTGTTAGGTGGTTCAAACTAGCCTATCTATCCACTATTTTTATTGGAGAACCTTGGGAGAAGGAGACTGCTAGGGTGGCTTAAAATTACAGTATGCTCCTTCCTGGTTTGTAATACCTTAACAAAGGTAAGAGATAGTTCATTTCTGGAGATTTATGCAACTTGGTTTTTGAATAGTCTGTGGAATTTTCCAGAATCTAGAGCCTGTAATATTGTGCATATCCTTGTTGACCTACTGAATAAAAAAATAGAGTCAGCTGCTGACATCATTCCCTCTAAGTGCTTTAAAGCTTGTTTTTTTCTGTTTTTCTATAAAACTCTGAACAATGAAGTAGGTTTGAATGCATGTCTTTAAGACTTCTTTGAAATTAACATGATATGCTTTAGTATATATATCATGCCTACTGCATGGCAAAAAAGGCCTTAAAGAAGATCGTACAGCCTCCATTATCTGAAGTAGCTGTTCAGCACAACTATTAAGGGTAATCAGAGGTTCTTTGCTCTAGAAAATCCAATATTGGTGCTCTTAAAGATTTTGTTATAGATTTGAGAGGAGTTTTTACCATTCATTTTTATGCTGATTTAAACACAATATTTTGATACAGATTGTAAGAAGGAACTCAGTAATTTAATGGGCCAATTCCAGTTTTTGAGGACTAGCAAGGTAGACAAGACACTAGCATGCATCTTGGCTTGGCAGGGTAGATACAAGAAGTGATAACAATGGTCACTAGTTTGAAGAAGCCTCCCTAGAGCTAAAAGATTTCATCTGATGATGAACTCTTATAAGTATCTCTTTTGGGGGCAAGGTGCTAAGGGGGTGTTATCTAGATAACCACAGATATTCTTAGATGAGACAACCTTTTTCAGTTAAACCTCTTTTGGGGGGAAAAATCACCCATTGATGCATAAGACTGATGGAGTATAACCCTGTTGATCTTTTTTGATATCTTTGCAACTTCTGGCATCTTCATATACACTCTTCATGAGTGCAGACTTAGAGCACTATGTTATGATAATTCCACACTTATCTGCACACATATTTGCCAGTTTCAGGAATGATGACTGTACTTCTGATGCTTAATAATATGATATGTGGTGCCACAAGTCTCTACTTTGTTCTCAATGCTATTTGACATCAATATAAAGCCAATGGAGTGGTTGGTTAGAAATTTTGAGTCTTCTGTATTATCATTATGTGATGATATTCATTTCTACTTCTCTGTAACATCTGAATCAGGAGAAACAGCAGATATTCTGAAGCAAGGCCTGGATGGAGTGGTGGGATAGAGGGCAGCTAATCAATTAAGACTGAATCCTAACAAGACGGAGAATTTGTGGATGGATTCTTTCCAACAATGGGAATTGGGAAATATATCTATTCTCGAAAGGATTGTAATTCCTCAAAAATAATTTAATCTGAGGATGCTGCTGGATGTACCACTGCCACTGTAACCAGGAATCAGTTACATCTTGGTCAGGGATAACCTAGTTACTCTTGTCCATGTACTGATAACATCATATTGTATGGTTATAAAAATAAATAACTAAACAGCACCAAAAACTCCAATTTCAAGAGGTATAATTAGTCACACGCAAGAAAGACATTACCTCAGGGTTACTTAGGCCTGGATAACAAACTGACTAGTTATTGAACAGCTAGGCTTCATATTTTAGGGGCTGGATGTCACTGAGACTAACAAATATAAGGAAATAAACAAATAACCAACAGAAGTCCAGTTCAAGATATCTTATTTTCAGCAATGACAAAAAAAGCAGAATAGCTGTACCATCTTGACCCCATTTGGGAACTGCAGAAATGCAGAGTTGCATGAAAATAATCTGAATAGTGAATTAGATGCTAATGATACAAAGTACTTGGGAGAGATATTTGGAAAACAGAACAGGCAAATATGAGAAGAAAATAGAAACTGGCAAATGGTCTGACAGAAAAGCTTGTGAGCTCACCTCCTGAGCCACCTAAAACAATTTCTGGTTGCATCCACTACAAGTCAGCTGGACCTTCCTCTGCTGCAAAGAATGGCAAAGTATTACAACTTTTACATAACATAAAGTTGTGACAGGGTAGTTATGGATTAAGTGAGTGGATGGAAAGGCCACTGTTTTTATTGTGTTAGAGTAAAATTATAAGGCTGCTTAAATCATAGGGTAGAGAAGAGATGAGAATTTTGGGGATTGTCAGGATTTTGGTGCTGCCGTAAACTGCAGGTGGAGAAAGACTGTTCGGCTGACTAGAATTGATTCAATGTTATTCGTCCTCTTCTTTTCTTGTATGAATCCATTGTCCATCAGTCTAAGGCAGACATGTCAAACACAAGGCCCGGGAGCCGGAGCCGGCCCGCAAAGTGGTTTCATGTGGCCTGCGAAACCATCCTGGAAACAGTGAGGGAACGGCCCCCACTGCCTTGGCCCTGGCCCAGAGACCCTCCTTCTGCCAGAGACCCTCAGATCTGTCCCACTCCTGCCCAGGCCCTCATAGGCACCCTTGATGCAAACGATGTAGAGCTGGCCATGCCCACCCAATAGGCCATACACACTCTAGCCACGCCCACCCAGTAGGCCACGACCACAGAGGCCACACCCACCCAGCTCCCTGAGGGCAACCGCAATGTTGATGCGGCCCTCAATGAAATTGAGTTTGACACCCCTGGTCTAAGGCATTCAATTCATTTCATTTCAATTCAGTTTGTTAATCATCTGCTCAAGATCACTTTAAAAAGTAATATTTTTAATATAAGTATTTAAAATAACTTCAGATGGGAGAGGGAAAAGAACAATCTCCTTTCACATTGACACTGGAGGAAATGCCAAAATAATATCAGTTGTGTATTAGATATATAACACCAGAATCCTTAATAAAACATGCTGGTATGTGCAAATATCAATTGGTAAAATTACAAACCTTGTTAGATCAATCAACTTAAATTCTTTTCATCAAGCAATGGAATGGCTTTTATTATTCTAAAATTAGAGCATATAAAAGAGGCGAGCTTTTATTTTTAAAGTCATGGCTAACATCTGAGCTTCTGATTATCCCTGCAAACTGATAAGTACTCTAATGAAAGTCCATCAATAAATATTAGGCTTTGACTGGGAAATAAAAATATCCTTGTGGAAAGCAAACCATTTAAACTGTTGGCAAGAAAAGTACATGACCATATTGGTGAAGTCATCAGAAGACAACTTGTCTTGAAGGACACTTCATTTTGAAAGTTCATGTTTTAAAGTATCAAGCAAACCCAGCACCACACAAAGAGAGTTTTGATTGTGGCTTATCTTTTATCTTTACTTTACCTGGTTGGTCTTCCAACTGAGTTACTCTTCAGACCTGGTTCCAATTTGCCTGATGGCTCTTGTTTTGTTCAGGCTCCTGCCCAGGGCTTTGCCTTATCCTTCCAACAGTCTCATTAAAATGTGCATTTGTCTGCAGTTTCATAGTCAAATGTTTACAACTAATACAGGGGAAGTTTGTTTGGTTTATACTTCCTGGGTGTGAATTCTCATTTTAAACCTCCTAACGACAATAATTCTATCAGTAGCCAAATGCTATGCTTTTGTTACGGACGTACCTCAGAAGCAAAATGCCAAAGATATCTAAAGTCTTTCTTGCTGTTCAACTCTATATTTAAGGAAATTGCTTATAATTGCTTTCAACATTTCATGGCAATGTAATTCATGGGCACTGACTCTGTCGTGCTAAAAAAAGCTTTGCCTGTCTCTTCAGGTCTTTTGACATCAACCACTTTTTTTCCCCCTGAATCAGGCATTCAGCACTTTTTTTTCCCCAATTCACTTTGATGAGCCAAGAATATATCTAGAATTTATTCTCCCTTACACCAGATTTTTGTGCTGCAGAAAATCACATTCCTTCTTTCAGACAGGAGTTTGCTTTGTAATTCTGTGTGACTGCCTTACCTCCACTGATGGAAGGAAGAAAATGCTGGAGGAGCAAGGAAATGGATAATGACACAAGGATGTGCAGTAAAATGTCAGATAGGTTCCCTAACTTTTTAGATATATGCACACAGTCTTATCAAACAGTTATGCAGCTCCAAATATGAAGCCAAGGAAGATTTCCAAAAGGTCGGTCTGGATTTGTTTTCTTCTTTAAAGTTTAGGTGTTTTAAATGTAAAGATTCTACAGACTTGCAGAATGCAATTTGCTGTTTGACTCAAAGTATAGTTTGCCTCTAGGTTGCTAGCAGCACCTGACTATAATTTGCATATATATGGTAAGAAGCTTAGAATGAGAACAGCTCATTAAAATTCACAAATGTATACATCCCGTTATGTACTTTGTGTTACTATTTGAGATTTGTACGAAATAATACTATCCACCGAATGTATTCGAAGGAATTTTGTTTAGATGAACAACTACTATAGCAGCTAAAAGGAAAAGAGGAAAAATCATTGTATAGAGCTAATCCAAAATAAAACTCCTACACAGGTTCAATAATGATAACAGTTTTCCTTGGAGCAATTTCTGCACATGCTTAGAGAAAATTAGTTATTTAGATGGCTTTTGGCAATGGTATTTCAGTCTCTTCAGATGTCCTATCTCCTGTGCTTAAATAGCTCTTGTAAATGCTGCTTTGGGTGGCAGGGGAAATGTGGGAAAAAGTATTGCTGAACACTGAAACCTGCTGGAATGGCACCGGATGAAAATCAACAGCTAGAAGATTTTGCTGGAAGGTGTTAAAAAATCAGGTGTTGCCAACCTTAATTTATTTTTTTAATGAGAAAGGCAGAAAGAACAAATGTAAAGGAGTACATTTCTTTTGTTGCCTATCTGTAAGTTATATAGAAGGCATGAAAAAAATGAAGCTCCCCTTCTCTAAGTCAATTAAACAGTCCTTTGTTAATACTTCAGAGAAATAGAAAAAATAGCCACTACAATAAAATTAATCTCTTGTTACAGGCTGTGATTAATGTGAATCCTGAAGATCATTGGTCAGGTAATAAGAGAACATATCTTCTGTAATCATAGCTGATTTGGGCTTTTTGGGGGGAGGCAATGTTGCAGTGCAGAGATTGGAGAGCCAAGGGGAGGAGTCAAGCAGGGCATCAGTATGATGTTGACCCTTATGTAATTTTTTCCCAGGTGCAAATAATTAGTTTGAGAAGATTGCTATGCATACACTTAAGCTATAAAACAATAATTTTGAACCTTCACATGCAGACCTGGTTGTTTACACCTGACACATGTAGAGATTATAAATATAACATACATAAATGTAACATAAACTAGTTATCCATATAGAAAAAGGAAGGTGATTATGATATCAAAAATATTTAAAACAGAGTCTAACCAATTGTTGTGTTTAAATATTTTTATTTATCAAAATATTAAAAAATACAAAGAAAAATGATGATAATGGGAAAATAGGGGAGGAAAAGAGGAAGAAGACAAAGTACAGGGTAAGGAGGAATAGAAAAAGAAAAGCATTGACATCTGACTCCTTTTGATGCAGTAGAATAAGGTAATATGATTCTAAACAATTGTTAAACAAGTGAGCTGTTTTTATGTACCTGGGCATAAAGTGTAGCGTTTACACTTTATATCAACATGACTTGACACATAATTAATTAGAATTAGCATCTAATATATATAATATAGGTGTTATAACCGTATTGCACAATATTTTTTTTAAAAAAATAATATATTAAACATTGCAGTTAAAGAGAGAAAAACTAATACACACTACAATAACTAAAAGGATAAAAATAGTGCAAGAAAAAAATAAAGAGAGAGAAAAATTAAAAACAAAGAAAGCAAAGAAGAAATATATAAAAGGACTTCCCCTTCATCACAGCAAGTATTAATAATTTTAATAACTTAACACCTTCTCTTAAAGTACAAGAAATTATCTCTTCATTCCATGCCTCATTTCTTAACTATAATCTAATCCTTAAAACGTCATCATTCAGTCATGGTCAGAGAAAGTAGTAGTAATAGTAGTAGTAGTAGTAATAGTAACAACAACAACAATAATAATAATAATAAGTCCAACCCCCTGCTCAGGCAGGGAACCCTATACCATTTCAGACAAATGGCTGTCCAGTCTCTTCTTAAAAACTTCCAGTGTTGGAGCATTCACAACCTCTGGTGGCAGGTTGTTCCACTGATTAATTGTTCTCACTGTCAGGACATTTCTCCTTAGTTCTAGGTTGCTTCTCTCTTTGGTTAGTTTCCATCCGTTGCTTAAAGGTTATCAGGAATAACAAATCTGTTTTAACCCTGATCAAATAAACCTGCTTTATTTTTCTTCCTTTTACTTTTAACAATATATTCTTTAATTACTTCAAGTAAGCATTTTTATTTTTTATTTTGTTGCTTCTCACAAAATTCTTCAGAGGTTTAATAACATTCCTTTGTAAATCTAAGGATGTTATCCAAGTTTGTCTTTTGGTGTGCTATTTGTGTATCCCTTTTAATTATTAAAATATCAGTGTTTTTATTTGTATATTTAGGATAACATTTTTTTCCGTATCATTTTTGTAGCTCGTCGTTTTTTAAATCCACACAGTTTCAGTGTTATCCAGGTAATTCTTGTCTTTGAATTTGACTGAAGTCTGGGAACAGGCCCCTCGTCAGTCAACAGGAGTGCTGATTTACCACCAGACTATCAAGTACTTAGAAGCTGAAGGCTGGGCAGCACAAGCAAATGACAGCTAATGACAAAAGCCAACCATCAACACACCCCAATCAACATCTAAAAATCCACTTACAACAGGCAGTATAAATACCACACAGAGAACAGCGCACACTCTACTGAAACAAGTTCCCTGAGCATGGGCTCCAGCACGAATCAGAAAGCTCGGAAGACTAAACCTCTGGTCCTGGTGACTGACCCAGATTGGATCATGCAACATTATCCTGGGACACGTATATTCGCCTTCATTCTTGTCTTACGTATTTTCTTTTAAGAATTCACAACAGAATGTTTCCACAGGAAGAATACATATAATTAATTTCAAAAATCATATTTTAAGTTCACCTGGACCCTTAATCTGTTTGTAACTTTCCAAAAACTATATTCTAATTGCTTTTTTACTGTTTACTCCCTGCCCCCCAAAAATCTTATCTTTAAAGCTTTTTTTTTGCTAAGAATTAAAGGGTCTCCTATGCATTATTGCAAAATCTGACTATCAAGAGGTTCTTAATAGTTGGAAAGCAGTTAAAAAACTATTTCCAAAAGTGATTTAAAAATGAGTCTTTGCAGAACTCTGTTTCCATAAATCTATACTGAAGCTGTGAGACTGGTGAAAATCCCTCAACTCCCAACTGCTCAACTCATGAGCTGACTGCAGAAAATGCTGCAGCTGTCCAGAGTACAAATCGGTCCTTTCATTATCTCTTCTTTTTCTGGAGAAATTTTGCTGGCCAGAATGTAACTTCTATCTGTCAATCTCACTGTAATGCCATCTCTGCCTCTTCGCAGATGTCTAGTTTGTCATGAATCCTCACTGGAAGTCAAGCATAGGTAGCACTTTAGAAGGGCATAGCTATATTGATTCTTAATTCCCTCATTTTGTGCATAACCTCACAAAAATGGGATATGAGAGTCACAACAGAATAAGCTTAATAGAAGTAACTGACTGAGTTTGCCCATCATGATAAAGCAAAATATAAAGCTTAACAAGTATAGATGAAACAAAAAAAACACACTAGAATTGGGAAAATGTTTTTCTTCTCCTTGCTTTCTAAAACAGGCATGTCAAACTCACGACATCACGTGACATTGCACGACTTATCGGGACTTTTTCCCCATTGCCGGCAATGGTGTGGGTGCGGTTTTGGTGTGACACATCTGGCCTGCAAGCTGGCAACATGCCTGTTCTAAAAGAACCAATTTCAGTGAATTTGAAAGAATAGCAGCACTTGAAGGTAGTCGAAATCCAAGATTACCGGCATGCTTACTCAATAATATAACTTAATACCTTACAAAATGTGAACCTAGCCATTGCTATAGTGAGAGAAGATAATACAATTATCCCTCATCCCTCACAAAAGCTAGGAAAGAGCAGGCCAGGAGCAATATGTCCTTTAGCAGACCCCGTGTCACCACTGCATCTATCAAATGCCCTTCCATGCGCCCTCAACCTGTTTCCACTATAAAGCAGGCTTCAACCTGCCTATGGTTTAATATATTATGTAGCATATCTGATTGTAGCAGCAATGAACCATAGATTATGGCAGATGAGGACTTGCTTGAATGGACTTAGCAGCACAGTTGCATACGTGGTATGACATTTATTTCTTTAGCACATGGCATAGAATACATGGATAGCAATAATAAAATATATAAAAGGAGCACATAATACTAATGCTAATAAGTGTAATGGAACTCTTATGATGGAAATATGTATTGAATTTTGTAAGGTATGAAGAATTCAAGAAGTTATATATAATTTATAGGTTACATTTTGAAAAATGTTGGTTCATGAGAATGGAATAATTGTTCTATGTATCTAGGCTATTTATCCAATCAAGTGGGGTATTTGTTAGCTGGAGAAAATTCTGCTTTTCCTCCATATAAGCTCTCAAATGGCAGCTATGATCCAGTGTCTGACGAGAAGCATCACAGAGGAGCATCACAGTGGAGGACACTCTGCCCCATTCAAACTCAGAACCTTGACAGATGCTGTGCAAGGTGCAAATCCTACTCAGAGTTTTACAGCACTGGTGGGTGGCATTGAAACCCACTAATTTTTGTGTCAGATCAGATATATTTTTTCCAGAATCTGGACTTTCAAAAATCCAGTTTACTTTCCATTGGGATTTTACATTTTACAGTTAGCGTTATGCAGCTCCTGTGCAAGTGGTATGATAAACCCAGCTAGTATCTGGGGAAGGGGAAATATTTCCTTCTGAACGCTATGAGAAATTATTATTAAGGAAATGGCTTTATAAACTAGCCTGTTTATATAATTTTCAATATTGATTCTATTTTTTAAAAGGGCACTGTGTAAACCTAAAAGTAATAATTCATAAAATGTTCAGCTAGAATAATAAAAGCAACTTTTTCCAGTAATGATTCTTTATACATTTACACAAGTTATATAAGTTATTTTGATGTCTACACTCTCATATAAAGTGGAGAAAATAGAGTATGGTTTTATATTAGGCTTATTTTAAAAATATATCTCAAGCTATAATCTTTCATCACCACACCCTTCCTAAATCAGAATAATAGCTGGAAGCAAAGCAATTCTTTCTAGAACCAAGAAATATCTAATTGAAAATGTATGGAAAGATTTTACTGAAAAATATTTCTAAAATAATGATATTAGGACCTTTGGTAATTACCTTGCATTGTTCTTAATTAAAAAGAAAATTTGCAGGAGAAAAAAAAACCTCCTTAATGCCCCATCTTTTCTCTTTTTCACTTTGCATCATCCATTGGCAAAATTGCTCTTTTGCGAAACTTACATTGCTCAAAGTTTTGGTTCATCGCCAGTTGTTTTCATAACTAGTGCCTTTAGCAATACCAATGAAAAATCATAGAATATTCTCTTTTGTCTCTAATTATTTTTTTCTTGAAAAGAAAATTAAAAAACCAGAAGTAATATGAACATAGAGATAGTTACAATATCATTTGACTATATGGACACTAAAATTGCAAAAGGATGCATGATGAATGAATAAAGAAGCAGAGAGTGAGAGAGAAAAAATGTATGTTTTCTGAAATGCTAAAGGGACAGGTATATTCAGATATTGTCATGCGATTCTTTTACAGATAGGATTTCTGAAAGAGAAACAAAATCACATTAATTTATTTCCTATAAATATTGAAGTCCTAAAATATTTTCAGTCCCATGTTCTGGGTTTTGATAGAATAAAGTTTCTAAAGTTCTGGCTAGAACTGTAGTCTTAATTTTCAATTTTCCCATTATTTATTTTAGAGAAAATTATTTCAAATAATCAGGAATCCTATACCAGTTTGAATGATCTGTTGTTGAAGAAGGATCAGTCCAGATGTGGTGTCAAGCAAGACTTGTTATTTCTTTGCAAAAATTTGTGATGGTTGGATGGTATTTATACGGTAGAAGAAACTACTTTCTCCACTTGTGGGAATACATATGTATCTTTTATGGGATGAGGAAATCTGTAAAACACAGATAACTTTTGGGATGGTTGTCTCACCTGTCTATCTTGCTGCACTGTGGAAAAGCAAGGTTAATAAACAATTGCATTTTAATTTTTTCCATATCATAGTCTTCCTGTAAATGTGTTACATCAGATGTAGTTAGATGTGATCACTGCAGCAATAGGAAATTTGAGTCTAAACAGTGACAGTTCTACCATGGTGTAAAAAATATTCATTTTTTTCTCAGTGGAACTACTGTAGGTAAGCATTCTTAGGCTTATTTCATATGTAACATAAAACCATGGTTTAATATTCCAAGAACAAGAATCTTCTGTTTCCTCTGCTTATCTAAGAACCTTTTTTTATGTTCCAAGTGATGGAAATGTGATTTGTTTTTAGATTATAAACCAGGATATCAAGTCAGAATGAGGTTCTGATTTATTTCCAGAGATGTTGAATAATTTTCTGCCATACATTTTTAGCAAAGAGAGCTTATCTATACATCCAGGACTAATATATGACTAGAAACACAGTTGTACTTAATTTCTCTTTTACAGTGATCTTTTTCTCTGTATATAATAGGAAAACAACATGTGCTTAAGGAAAACTGCATAGGAGACTGAATGCAAACTGCTTCATGTAATTTCATGTTTAAATTGTTTGATGAAAGTATGGATATTTGAAAGTTTGAATTGTGACTGATATAGGCAAATCTGATAGATATTCATTGACTTTCAGTTAGCAATGATTAGAATAAACATTGGCTTTCACTTCATTCTACAGGGGAAGCAGGTGTTTTCAATTTTCCAGTATGTATAAAGAAAGAAAGGGGGAAATGCAGAATTAAAGCTTGTTCATACCATCATGTCTGAATAAGAACACAAAGCAATTGCCTGACATAGAAAAGGCTCTGAAATGCAGCCACTTTTTAAAGTCAGTATTCTACCATCTTAGATAGCATTTCTGTTTCACGTATTTTTATGCTGATATTTGTACGGTTTGTCTGCAATAAATTATGTCTGGGAGCAAAGCCTGCTTAGTCCTATTGCTCTTTGAGCTCTCTGGCAAACAGTGCAATTAGGCTAAGTGATTAAATGAAGCCATAAAACAACACATGGGGAAAATAGCATATGCATCCCCTCACCCAGGATGCTTTGGAAACATCACTCACATTGATGAGAAAGCAAAATGCTGGAACAAAAATTTTATATCACAGAATCTGACTTTTTCTTACTGGACAAAACAGAAAGCAAATGAAACACCTTTAAGGATCCTCTCTGCAGAGTTCTATCTGGAATTAAAAATGCTTTACACTTTTGAACTACTCTTCATTCTCTTCCATTTTTTGCTTTCATAAACTTCTGTCTGTAAGGGAGGATGTGACTGAAAAGTCCTGGCTTGTGTGGAAACAACCAAGATGCAGTTCTTGCAGAACAAAAAAAACCACATACAGCCAATCCAATTCTATTACTTTGCCTAAATCATTTCTAGGATCTCTCCCATACTTGTATTCAGTCACAACCCTGCTGCATTTATCAGAAGCCAAACAAACCTCTACTATAACATAGTGCTTTTTCTCTACCTCTTCATTGGGACAGCTGGGTGTCCCCCCCCCCTTTATTTGTTCTCTCCACTTTCTGTTCTAAGTGGCTTTGTTTCCAGGAAAGCACCTACTCAGAAAGACCAAATACCATTTACATTAGTTTATATGCATGAACGGAAATATGTCTTTGTATCTCTTCTCTCTGTCTGTCTCTCTCTGTGTGTACTCACAAATACATTGCCCAAGGTTGGATCCATTAGGCATTATGTGGCACATAATTATGAAAAATAAAAGTATAAAAGTAAAATCTACACAACAAACAAATTATTATGAAAACTCAAAGGGAAACACTAATTATTTATCAATGCTCAGAGAAATAAAAATGCTCCACTCCAATTTGCAAATAAACAATATAAGTGCTGATTTTTGGAGAAACTCAAGGAAAAGTGTCTTAGAATAGCACAATAACAAGATGTGCAAGTATTGTAGTAAGAATTAGCAACTTCACTTTATGATTTACTTCCATGTGTACATTCATCTTTGTAAAAGAACATTTCTCCCTTTTCCAAATTGATATTTTTTAAAAAAATACAAGAAGGAAAATTTCATGCACACACTTATTCTGAACCCCCCACTCCCTTTTCCTTTTATGTTATGACTTTGATGTTATGAATTAGGAAGGAGGGACTAACATATTACTGACCTTTATACAGTAAATGCCCTGGCAGCTTTATTTTGGGGGGGGGGGGAAGGAAGGAATCAATTAAATAAATAGTGCCCTGCAGAAGAAGCATATCTGTCTGATAAACAATTCTGAGCTGATACAAAATATATTAATCAATTATACAGAGTCAAATCTGCAAAGAAGGTCACAGAAGGCAAACAAGGAGCATTCAAGGAAAAGGAATACAGTCTAAGACAGTGTGCACATGGTGTTCAACCTTAGAGAAGCATTTAGCTTATTGGTAATCTGGAGACCTCACTATTAGTACATGGTGCAGGAAAAAAAATTCAATATCACTTATTGTAATTTAAATTGCATTAACTAAATGCAATTCATGTAGTTACTAAATATGTGGATTGAATAAATTGGTTGTTCAGGGACAATTGTGCATCTCTAAAAATTCTAGAAGGGCAGTCTAGACCCAGCATTTCAGTACCCTGGACAGCTGTCAGCTTGCTCTTAAATCCCATCAGAGTTCTTCTATCCTTTGCTGATGAATGGAAACATACTGTAGCTGTTGAGCTGCATACATTGTTATCCCTACGAATTTTCATATGGTACATTGCCTAAAGTTGTGAAAGGTTCAGAGCTATTTAAAACCCTTCCATAAGAGAACTTTTAGCAGGCTTTGTCTTAGAATTGGGGTTAGCCACATATTGTTGGCTTCTCTCAGTACTACTGATTCCTTGAGATGGAGTCATTATATGGGCATAATTAGACATACTGAAAGTGGTATGAAAGGGTTACAGGAAAATCCCAATATTTTACTACAGTCAGATATTCCCAAACCAATGTAGTTGTGGGAGCTTACTTTTAACAAATAACACTATGCCTTCATGAACAGGGTAAACCTAATAAGGGGGGCTGAGATACATATTATTTATTTATTTATTTATTAATGGGACTTATATCCCGCCCTATCTCCCGAAGGACTCAGGGTGGCTAACAACAATAACATATAATAAGTACAGAAATTAAGATAAAATTAAAATTAAAGTCATCTGTGCAATAAATTAAAATTAAAAATTAAAAATAAATTAAAGATTGTAAACATAATTAAAATGCCTGTCAGTCCAGGTCAGCCAGGTGGAAAAGGAGTGTTTTGAGGCCGCGGCAAAAGGACTGGAGATCTTGGGCCATCCGAAGCTCAGGGGGGAGCTGATTCCATAGGACTGGAATATTATCCCTAACTCCATATTATCCCTAACCCCAGAGTCACATAAACCATCTCTACAGTAGCTAGTGGCATATTGTATAGGATTCTATACACATGGACATGGGACATACAATTGATAAATAAATTAAATATTCAGAGCATTACATAATTAATAATTTAAAGGATCTTTACTAAGAAGATCCTTCACAAGTGCTGGAGGTTTTCCATTGTATTAATTATGCTGAATAGAAATTGAGGATAATGCTTATAAAGATGTGATATAAGCATCTTTTCTTTGGGGGCTAGGTTAAATGTGTGATCATTGCTCGTTTCACCACGGGCATCTTGTATTAATGTAACACGTGACCTATTGATAGAAGTAGACATATATTATGGCAGATATATAATGTCAAACAGCTCTTAAGAAGATTGAATTTATGTAGCCAATAAGCTACATACGTGCATAACAGAAACAAATTTGATCAACAGTAAAAGTATACTTTAGATACAATATAGACTTTCCAACCAAGTCATTGAAACAGGCTGCTCCCCCCAACATATCTGTTTAACATAGACTTCAAAAAAGTCTGTGCTTCAGACTGTCTTTCAAAATCCAGACACAACTAATTTTCATTTCAACAAGAGAAAAAGCTCAGAAAGCATTTGTGCTCAATTAGGACATTTGATATAACTAACTGAGAAGACTGTGAGCTGGGTATAAATTAAAACAATGTAGGCAAACCATATCAGGACTGCGAAATTAGGGGTGGTTCCTAGATGGTTAGGCTAAGAAAGGGAGAGATGTGCTGTAGAGGAAATGAGTGTGTCCACGTGTATGTATATATGTACTAATTTTTCTTGCATAGAGTCATATATGCCATACCTCTGATGGAAGTGGTCTGCACAAACTTTAATTCAGATGTCCTGTGTGAAGGAGTAAGATTTGTATAAGCTACCTAGAAGTAGCAGCAGCAAGTGAAAATAGCAATTTATACATGAATAAGTTTCCCAAAGGTGCTTTTTTCAGGAGGCAACTGGACTTTCTTGTTTTTCTTTGAAGATCTTTCGCTTCTCTTCCAAGAAGCTGCTTCTGAGAACTGAAGAAGCTTCTTGGATGAGAAATGAAACATCATCAAAAAAACCCCAAGAAAGTCCAGTTGCCTCCTGAAAAAGCACTTTTGGAATAAGTATGGCCTGGATGATTGAGAATCTCCATAGACATGAATTGGTTTGTGCAGAACCTTTATGTTTGTGGACTGATAATTGAACAATATTCCTCCCACCACAGTCTAAATCTCAAAGTCCCTACCTCCATTCTTCACCACACATATCACTATTAAGGTGATCAATTCAAATGTAAATACAGAATGTGCATGTCATTCCCTGACTAAATGCCAGACCTTGTCATTCATACTGTTCTTGGATGGGGGCAAGGGGGGGGGATCAGTCAAAAGGAGGTTAGAAGAGTCCAAGGGATGAATGCCCAGTAACTACCATACCATTCACATGAGTAATGTGAAAAATTAACAAAGTGTGAAATGTGACTTGCCCATTGAAGAGAAACACCCCCCAGCCCAGTTGACAAGTATGGACCACACAATCTTCTAGAGACACGTTTATTGAACTGCTCAGGAGGCAGAATACAAGGATGTGTCCACCAAGAGGAAGTAAGGCAAGAGCTTATATTGTGATTTTGTTTATATGAAAAGGATAATAATGCCCCTTAACCATGTAGTCCACCCAAACCCACACTCACATCAACCTTATACTTTTAGCCTTTATTTCAATCAGCAAGCCTTCAGTAACCATCAGGGATCAACTTCCTCATTCCCAGTTTTTCCAAATAGACCCTGATTTTTAAATTTCACTCCCCTAGTAAGCTATTGGTATATTTTAAACCATTTGGCTAAGCATTAAAAGATCTATGAAACCATTTTATTAGGCCAAACAGTTTCATTAGTTATTTTTCCTTTAATCCTGATCATGATAATAACTTCCTAGACTTTTTGAGACTCAGCATCGCAAAATCATCCAGAAGGTGGCTTTGTGTAGTCCATATGAATTCTGCTTGTGTTAGTTCTATACATGTAGTACAAACAAGGACTTGGTATTTTTTGTATGCATAACCTGATCTGAATCATTCTAAATCTCAGCTGAAAAGAATGGGAAGGGATCTTAGATATAAGCACCTCAAGCCAACGCCAGGCCAAAATAATATTTTTTTTTGCCTAAGGCAAAATAGATGACACTCCCTTCATCATGATTGGACTAAGAAGTGAATCTTACTCTCAGCAACAATGTGTCTTCTGTCACATTCCAGGAAACATTTTAAGATATCCAAGGCATGCAGAAATTTCATGGCAGTCCATCAAGTGTTCCCCTGCCCTCAGCAAGTATCTGTTGTTTCCTTTTGGTAGGGCTGGTTTTGGTCCCAGACAGATTTCATCTTCAGTGAAGGAAATCTAGAACTAGAGTGTCGGTCTTCAGTGGAAGGGTCTTCAGCATCAATTGGATAGTTTCATTATCCAATTACATTTATCACAAAGGTTCTTCTTTCAAGGTTCAGGTAAAATCGATTAACTTTTAATTTCTATCCATTACATTTTGTAATGGATAGACTTTTGGGAGCAGTTTTTTTTTATTACACAGCTTCAGGTCTCTGAAATTTTTAATATTTAAAATGTAACTTTTATTTTCTATCTAAGACATGCTGTCTTCTTAATTTTTTCATAGAATTTATTTTCTATATTTTTGATCATATTTTTGTTCTCTTTTGAATTCATTTAATCTTGTATGAAAATAGAATACTCAGAAATCATCACAGAATTCCAGCTACATGAAATTTCATTTTAACTTCATAAGGAAACATTGATAAATGCTGTTTTGAATTGAGATTTTTATCTGGAAAAGCTGGCAAGGAATGATAGGATGGAAAGAAAAAAGAATTTATATGAGACCTATTCTAGTTTAATCTGTTTATTTTAAAACTACAGTGCAGTATTACTTATGAAAAGTCAAAGCAAGAGATTTAACTAATTGTTTTTAAAATGTCACGAGCAACAGATCTGGACTGCAAAAATATGAAAGATCACTAGATGGAACCAGAGATATAGGAGAAAAAAAATTCATACTGTCATCTAGTGATCATCTGGATTTTTTCTATTCAGATTTGTTTCCCTTCTTTTCTACCTTTTTAGGACCTTGTAATCCCTTCAGGATATAGTCAAGGCAACTGGATGGAGCTGAGCATTTACTGGCTGGATGCCCTTCCGGATGCCATACGGAGTTCACAGCAGATATTTTTTCTTTGTGCCCTAGGAGAGAAACCTAGGATTGAACTCTCAATCTTCCAGGCATGAGGCAAGCATCTTCACCATTAGACCACCATGTTGCTCTCTGTTCAGTTATGTCTAGATAACCATAATTAATCTCTACCTTTTGTTTCTTCTCCTTCTCCTATATTTTAATTTTGTAGCACTTCTTTTTCATCCTTTCCCTTTTCTATCAGTTCTCATTTAATTTCTTCCCTGCTTAATATTCTCCTCCTCCATATACACCTGTATATTCTCTTTGAAAACTCCATATGTTATGGAGCTGAAAGCTGAGAATGCAAACAGATGCAGATTTTCTGAACAGATCTTTGCTTTTAAAAAGCTGTAAAACTGTTTTCAGTCTTTCTAGTGGGTAGTATATAAATTGTATAAATAAATATATCACGAAGACTGCCCTGATAACACAGGCAGATCTTAG
This sequence comes from Vipera berus, assembly GCF_964194415.1. NCBI lineage: Eukaryota > Metazoa > Chordata > Lepidosauria > Squamata > Viperidae > Vipera > Vipera berus. The sequence goes on from NC_138209.1 coordinate 21,620,168, forward strand.
CTGTAAAAAACCCAGCCACTGAAAAACCCAACTCTTTGCTGCATCTAATGGCCATCCGGTATATATGGGTGGACTTCAATTCCCAGAATTCACCAGTAGCCATTCTGTCTGGGAAATTCAAGGAGTTGGAAGTTCACACATCTTAAAGTTGCCAAGGTTGAGAAACATGGCAATAGATTTAGATTCTTCTTTCTCAAAGAACATTAAACACATGTAAGTAATGTAGTTCTAAATACACTGTAGGCCTCTAACTGAAAATGTTCCCAAAGCTCCTGTAATTGAAGAGAATTTAAAGTCTGGGCCTTAATGATTCATTTAAGGAATTTAAAGAGAAAGGGGAATACATTACTCTGTCCATAGTGGCAATTAATGTGCTCCAAGGAGGATTATTTAAAATAGAAACTACTGTACCAGAACATACTTGAAATCACGTGGAAACTTCTGAGTGGATTACCAGCAGCTTCAAGAGAGAGAAGATTATCTGAGATAAAGGGACCCAAATTCAAACATTTTTTAAAATTTATTTTTATCATTTTTTAATTAACAAAAAAGGAGCAAAAGACAAAAACAATAGGAATAATGATACATACATTGTGAAAGAGAAGAAAAAAACATAAAAAGTGCTATAAGAAAAAAGTTTTTAAAATTATTGTTTGTTTATTAAATTTATATGCTGTCTATCTCCCCGATAAGGAGACTCTGGGAATCTTACAAACAGTAAAATAAATAAATAAATAGAAAAACAATTGAAATTTTGAAAACTGCACAAAAAACTTGAACTAAGGAGATGGACAGCACATCAACAGCATATCAACTACATCCAGCAGTTAGTGTCCCCCTCATGTCGACCCACCCATAATAAGCCATAATAAGTAACATAAATGCGTATATGTATATGTATACAGACACACACACACACACCCAAAGCAAATATTATTCCAGGTGTATGTTTTTCTAATATATTTATACGAGTATCTCTTTTTTAAAAAACCTACAGTGTTTTGTATAAATGAGGCCCATATTTCATTACCATGGGTAGCAAGTGTAATCAGGTCTTCAATCCATTGGATGAAAGGGGGCATAAATTTATCTTTTCAATGCTGCAATATCAGTCTTTTGGTTATAATAAGAGCATGGAGAATCCATTTACATTGTCTGGTTATCAAATTTCATCTACTATTCAAATTCAAACATAATGTCTAGAGCCATTATTTACTTTAATTCTGTTTTAAAATTCAGTGTTTTTTTTATTTGCCAGTAGACATTGCAGCTAAGTCAGTAATAACCATTACTGGGAAACTCAGCTATATTTTAATAAGTTTTATGTTTCTATCTTGTCCAAACTTGAGGCCGAACCTATATCATATGCTAAAGCTGACATTTAGGCCTATGCCTCTCTGCTTTTCTCTGAAAAGTAGCCATGATTGCAGAAAGGGTTTATAAATATAGAATATAATTGATATTTTATTAAATCAACCCCCTAGCTCCAAAATTTGTATAGTGATAGAAAGAGATATGATATAGTAAAATAAGAGGACAAAGTATAAAGAAGAATGTTAAAAATGACCACTTTCATTTATTCATTCATAATTTTTTCTGTTACTTTTTTGTTTTTTAATGAAACCAGATCAGGCTCTTAAAAGACCTGCATTTCTGAGAATAAATCAAAAGTGAATCTTTACAAAATGTAGAGAACCTGTTTGGTCTAGTGGTTAAGGCACCAGGCTAGAAACTGGGAGACTGTGAGTTCTAGCCCCATTTCAGGCATGAAAGCCGCCTGAGTGACTTTGGACCAGTCATTCTCTCTCAGCCCAACCCACTTCACAGGATTGTTGGGGCGGGGGAGAGGAGAAAGATGGATTAGGAATGCTTGCTGTCTTGAATTATTTCTAAAAGTAATAAAGGTAGGATATAAATAAAATATCAGTGACTGGTGTCCTATTTGTGGATGAATAATGTAAATCTGCGTTTAAAAAGTAAGAAGGCATTTTCCCCCTACCCTGACAATATATGCAATAAAAGGTTGTTTAATCTATCTTTAATTTCCAAATGTCAAGGCCACACTTTTCCTTAAATTTGTAAAATTAGAAAAAAGCAAAAGTTGTGTATGGACATGGATGAATGCTTTAATGCAAGGATGTAGAGCTAGCATAATCTAACCTTTTTAAATATTGAGCAGCAGACTGACTTTTGCATTCTGTCCTTTCAAGAGGTTCCTAAAGTCAGAATGACTGGATATACAATCAACAGTACATCTGAGGTTATTGATATTTTCCCTAGAAATTTTAAGCCTGATTTTATGTTTCAGCATTTTTCTATGTAAATTAAATAATATAGAAATATAGAATATAGTACATTTCCTTCTGAATTTTGAACTGTTTAGGAGATGAGCTGTTTTCTAACCATTGCTTCCTAGTTATAATACAATTTAATAGAAGATGAGGGCTTTTTATGGTCTATTTGTTGTTGTTGTTGTTGTTGTTAGATGCGAAGTCATGTCCGACTCATCGCGGCCCTATGGACAATGTTCCTCCAGGCCTTCCTGTCCTCTACCATCTTCTGGAGTCCATTTCAGCTCACGCCTACTGCTTCAGTGACTCCATCCAGCCACCTCATTCTCTGTCGTCCCCTTCTTCTATTGCCCTCAATCTTTCCCAGCATTAGGCTCTTCTCCAGTGAGTCCTTCCTTCTCATTAGGTGGCCAAAGTATTTGAGTTTTAGCTTCAGGATCTGGCCTTCTAAAGAGCAGTCAGGGTTGATCTCCTCTAGGACTGACCGGTTTGATCACCTTGCAGTTCAAGGGACTCGCATGAGTCTTCTCCAGCACCACAGTTCAAAGGCCTCAATTCTTTGGCGCTCAGCCTTTTTTATGGTCCAGTTTTCACTAACATACATTGCAACTGGGAAGACCATAGCCTTGACTATATGCACTTTTGTTGACAGGGTGATGTCTCTGCTTTTTAGTGTGCTGTCTAGATTTGCCATTGCTTTCCTCCCCAGGAGCAAGCATCTTTTAATTTCTTGGCTACAGTCCCCATCTGCAGTGATCTTGGAGCCCAGGAAAATAAAATCTGTCACTACCTCCATTTCTTCCCCATCTATTTGCCAGGAATTGAGAGGTCCGGATCCATAATCTTGGTTTTCTTAATGTTTAGTTTCAACCTAACTTTTGCACTCTCCTTCTTCACCCGCAACAAGAGGCTCTTTAGTTCTTCTTCACTTTCTGCCATTAGAGTGGTATCATCTGCATATCTTAGGTTGTTGATATTTCTTCCGGCAATCTTAATTCCAACTTTTGATTCCTCTAACCCTGCCTTTCTCATGATGTGCTCTGCATATAAGTTAAATAGGCAGGGCGACAGTATACAGCCTTGCTGGACTCCTTTCCCAATTTTGAACCAATCAGTGGTTCCGTGTCCAGTTCTAACTGTTGCTTCTTGGCCCACATATAGGTTTCTCAAGAGACAAATAAGATGGTCTGGTATGCCCAGCTCTTTAAGAACTTGCCACAGTTTGTTATGATCCACACAATCAAAGGCTTTAGCATAGTCAATGAAGCAGAAGTAGATGTTTTTCTGGAACTCCCTAGCTTTCTCCATGATCCAGCGTATGTTGGCAATTTGATCTCTAGTTCCTCTGCCTCTTCAAAATCCTGCCTGTACTTCTGGTAGTTCTCGATCCACATCCTACTGGAGTCTAGCTTGCAGGATTTTAAGCATAACTTTACTAGCATGAGAAATGAGTGCAATGGTGCGGTAGTTTGAACATTCTTTGGCACTGCCTTTCTTTGGAATTGGAATGTAAACTGATCTTTTCCTTTCATCTCTCCAATTTTCTTGAAAAGATCTCTGGTCCTCCCTATTCTATTGTTTTCTTCTATTTCTTTGCATTGTTCATTTAAGAAAGCATTCTTATCTCTTCTAGCTATTCTCTGGAATTCTGCATTCAATTGGGTGTATCTTTCTTTTTCTTCCTTGCCTTTCACTTCCCTCCTTTCCTCAGCTATTTGCAAAGCTTCCTCAGACAGCCATTTTGCTTTCTTGCATTTCTTTTTCTTTGGGATGGTTTTGGTTGCTACCTGTTGTACAGTGTTGCGAACCTCTGTCTATAGTTCTTCAGGCACTCTGTCTATCAGATCTAATTCCTTAAATCTATTTGTCACCTCTACTGTATATTCAACAGGGATATAATTTAATTCATACCTGAGTGGCCTAGTGCTTTTTCCTACTTTCTTCAGTTTAAGCCTAAACTTTGCAACGAGAAGCTCATGGTCTGAGCCACAGTCAGCTCCTGGTCTTGTTTTTACTGGCTGTATAGAGCTTCTCCATCTTTGGCTGCAGAGCTTATAGTCAATCTGATTTCTGTGTTGACCATCTGGTGATGTCCATGTGTAGAGCCATCTCTTGGGTTGTTGGAAAAGAGTGTTTGCTATGACCATCGTATTCTCTTGACAAAATTCTATCAGCCTGTGCCCTGCCTGTTATTCCGGTTATCTTTTGGCTTCCTACTTTAGCATTCCAATCCCCCATGATGATAAGGACATCATTTTTTGGTGTTAGTTCTATAAGGTGCTGTAGGGCTTCATAGAACTGGTCAATTTCATCCTCTTCAGCACTGGTGGTTGGGGCATAGACTTGGACTACTGTGATATTGAATGGTTTGCCTTGGATTTGAATTGAGATCATTCTGTCATTTTGAGGATTGTATCCCAGTATTGCTTTTCCTACTCTTTTATTGACTATGAAGGCTACTCCATTTCTTCTGAGGGATTCTTGCCCGCAGTAGTATACCTGATGGTCATCTGAATTAAATTCACCCATTCCTGTCCATTTTAGTTCGCTGATACCTAAGATGTCGATGTTCAGTCTTGTCATCTCTTTTTGACCACGTCCAGCTTTCCTTGATTCATGGATCTTACATTCCAGGTTCCTATGGAGAAAAAATCTTTACAGCATTGGACTTTCCTTTCACCACCAGACACATCCACAGCTGAGCGTCCTTTCGGCTTTGGCCCAGTCACTTCATTCTTTCTGGCGCTACTAGTACTAGCCCTCTGCTCTTCCCCAGTTGCATATTGGACGCCTTCCGACCTGAGGGGCTCATCTTCCAGCGTCATATCGTTTTGCCTTTTGGTACTGTCCATAGGGTTTTCATGGCAAAGATACTGGAGTGGGTTGCCATTTCCTTCTCCAGTGGATCACGTTTTGTCAGAACTCTCTGCTATGACCTTTCTGTCTTGGGTGGCCCTGCACGGCATAGCTCATAGCTTCATTGAATTACGCAAGCCCCTTCTCCACGACAAGGCAGTAATCCATGAAGGGGTGGTCTATTTGTACTCTGCAAAATCAAAATCCTTTTATGTAATTATGAAACAAAAAGTGTTTTTGGAACTTCCTTGCTTATCCCACTTTCCATTAGGCATTAGATTAGCAATGTGGTCTCAGATAACCCTGTTTCTTATATTGTACATCTGGCAGTCCTTGCCTGAAGTATTATTGAGGTTTTTGTTGCAGAATCTTCAATGTTACTTTATTAACTTATGAAATAAATGTTATTGTTTGGTTTTTTTGAACTTTCTTTAGCATTGCCCTTGTTTTATTATCAGAATATAATCTGAATTGTCCGGTCCTTTGGCTGTGCCATGTATTGCATAGCCACTTACAAAAACCAAGTAACGCTTTATTAGTACCTTGTTGTTAGAATTTAAACAGCCCTACTGATATTTCTTCAAAACCTGAAGCTTTAGTGTTAGAATATTTTCTAGAGTCCATTTAACAATCTAGAATGTTTCACTATGCTTCATACATACCATCTACTATGGAATCTTTTTGATCAATTAATCCATATATTTGTATCATTTCTTTTTTAGTGGTTAGATGAGCTTATTTTTCTTTTTATTTCTCATATTTTTTCTGCTATTTTCCGCACGTAAAAAATAACTATTTTACTGTCTTTGGTTTTTTTTTCCTTTAAATGGTGTTTTGGGTTGTTTCATCTTTAATGATACAATACATTTAAGTCTAGGATTTTTCAGATATTGTTAATCTAATCCATTAAGTCTTGTCCTGTATTATTACTGCATAATCATATAAAATATAGTTCAGGTCATTTTGTCTTGTTCTGATTATTTCATTTTCTGTTTGTTTACTTTAAATTGCAATTTTACAAAATGAATAAATAGCCTGAAATAAATTACTGCTACTTTAAGAGCTGCTTTTATGATTTTTTTTAAAAGAGGCACGTTTCTTCAAACAGTATTGAAGGTGGAAAAATTATGTGGTTGCTTTAATGAGTAGCAGAGAGAGAGATGGGTGGTTGATTGGGATCTAAAACACTTCTGGATCATTTTTAAATGTACCCAGTCCTGATAGATAATTATTGTTATTAGTTTTCAGAGGGCTATTCTGTGGGAATCTATTTTAGAAGGGCTTTGATTAAAATGTGGTGAACTTTGATACAAGACACAGATTTAGGGTAGTTATGCCCATGGACACTTTTATAAATGGGCAAGTGACATCATATGCATCTTGATATCATAGAGCAACTGGTGCAAAATATGAAAAATGATATAGATTAATTGTGTAACTTTTGTAAAAATGAGTAAAAGTATATGGCATAGCATAGCATAGAGTTTGTTCAGTCAAAGACGAGAGTTAAAAATAAAATGTGTTAAATAATTAAAACTATATAGTTTTTAAAAATTGCCTAATTTGTCTCATTTGCATAGTATATTTTATACTGTAATGAACATCCATGCACATGGTTCTATGTTGCATTAGTATAAAGTGTCTTCTAAGACAAGAAGAGATTAGAAATACCATTAATAATGCAATTTTATAAATATCTGCTCAAATTGAAGGCCTGTTAAATTCAGTCTTTCTCACTGTGATGCGATAAATTTCTGTTAATCTATAGCAATTATTTTCCAAGGTTTTCTTCTCTTATTCTTTAGGTGCTATGTTTCTTTTTCTTTCTTTCTTTCTTTCTTTCTTTCTTTCTTTCTTTCTTTCTTTCTTTCTTTCTTTCTTTCTTTCTTTCTTTCTTTCTTTCTTCTATGATGATATATAAATGGCACTAGGAATGTCAGAGAAATCTGTCATGGATTTCCTTTCAAATGAAATGGTGTGAACTGCCAAAACAGCATCTGCTATGGCACAAATAGGCATGTCATTCATAAGAGTTCTGTAATGTTGATTCAAAATATTTTCAGCACAAATAACACACTGAAAAATTTATATATCTGGAGAAAATGCATACACAAATGCATATATATATTTAAAGGGTTAACATAAAAACGCATATTAAGACCTTTTTTACATAAGATACTAGTGCATACTATATACAAAAACAACCACAGATGTTTTTTTCTGTTTTCTTTCTTCTTTTGAATCAGAATGGTGCAGACCTTTCACAGGATACAATAATACAAAATGTGTACTAAAATGTGAATAAATTGTACAAAATACATATGCCTGAATAGAAAAATGTATACTTTAAGCATAATGATATGAAATAATATGATGCAACAGAGATTCCCCATTTAAAATAGGGAGCTCCCTACTAACAACTTAATTTAACTATTTTTCTTCCAGCATAATGTTCGGGGGAAAATGCTCATTATCTAACCTGGTTATAGGATTGTTACAAGGTGAAAATAAGGAATGTACATATGTGTGCCTCTTGTCTGGGAGAAACAAACAGTAGCTAAATTAGTTCTATTTTCCTGCCACTGTCATCTTGACAAAAGAGATAATTCCATTATTTGCAAGCCTTCTCGAAAGCCATCATCACCTACATCTATGCATTTGGATGATGAATCCAGAAAATAAACAGCTGTCTTACAGGTGGGAAAAGCCAATAAATAAATAAATATAGGGGGTGGGGAAAGAAGACCAGGGACAGGCTCAGCAGAAGCAATCTGCAAAATACAGAGACTATTTATCAGATGATCATAACTACCAGCAAGTTAATGTTTAGCTCTGATCACCCATCCGTCTCAGGTATGCCACAAATATCTTTCCCAACAATGTTCCCATCTCTTGTCAACCCATACTCCACATTCAAGTTGACTGGAGCCAGCAACGTTAGTATGAAATTGAAGAGAAGATAATAAGAGAGCTGTGGCCATAATAAAAGGCTGCAGTCATGTGGAAGAAATTGAATACTCTGTCACCGTGTACCAAGAGCAAAGGTGGTTTGTGGAAGGCTGTTGGTGTGAAAGCTGAGGGGAGCAACTAAGCAGGCCAGGCTGAAACTGGGGGTACAAGCAGCTGTGGGAAAAGATGGAAGAAGTATATTTAAGTCTAGTCCAGAAGCAAGAGACAGAGAGAGACATCTACTGGTCTGTTTATCGCTTCCTCTAGTAGCCTCTTCCCAGTAATTAACGCCAACATTTTCTCTCTCCCCCCCCCCACTGACAGCTAAGAGCATAATTAGAGCTTAATAAAACATTGAGAAGCCAGCAGTGTGAAAAAGGGAGAATGGAATAAACAATAAACAATGTGGCACTGGGGAAGGGCAGCCAGGGAAGAGGATGCAGAAGCATGATGGCTGAGTAATGCCTTCGATAAACTGTGGGCACACCGGCGCTGTCACGCTTTCGGCAGCCCCAAGTGTGCCAGTAGCGTGGCGCAGACAGACAGCTCGAATTAATCCCAAGAGGAGTGCATGACAGGCGAGTGAAACAGACAATTAGAACGAAGGAGGAAATTGGAAATGGCAAAGGTGTGAACATATGTCAAATTACAACTAAATGATAAATTACAATTCTGTCATTGAAAGAAGAAGTAATTAAGAAAGATTCTGGCTAGCTTTTTCTGCTTTTTTTGTAAGAAAAGGGATGAAAAGAAAGAGAATGAAGGTTTTCCTTCTCTCCCTCCCTCCCTCCCCACCCCCACCCCCAACTTATTCATTCAGTTATTCTTTCCCCTGGAGACTTTGGCTTTGAATTTATTTGGTGAATTGTTTCTGTCTGTCTCACATGTCACGTCCAGTTCATCCACCTCGCTCCTTGAGGGCTGCATTATTTGTGTGCATTAGAGATAATGCCTTCCTTTCCTCTTCCCCCGCTCCTCAAGCCTGACTCCCGGTCCCCTAGCCTGGCAGAACGACTGTGTCACAAACGAACAGGAAGCTGATGGTACCCGATAAATAAATGTGTGCAGTGCAGGTTATTTTATTTTATTTTTTTAACGGCCTGCTGAAGCTGCTGCACTCTTAATTGTTTTCAGCAGGCATAGCACAGTCCAGCTGACAATTAGGAAGCCGCTGGTCCATTGCTTGTGGGATTCAGACACCATCTCGTCATCATAATCATGTCTTTTTCATTTAGGCAGAAACACAGTTAGGTGGGGTTCCAAATCAGCCAGCTGGAAGCCTCTTAACTACTTTTTTTTTTTTTTTTTAAAAAGAGGGGTAAATACAGCAACTTGTTGAATGACACCAGCCAAACCTACCTTGACATTTCAGAAGCCTCTATTGTTAACAGGCTCCAGTTTTGGGGACCACTTTGGCTCATCAGTTGTGGTTGGGTCACGTAGCCATATGACACCTTCAAGGAAGGTATCCTGCTTGTTTGAAGAAAATCTCTTTGGGAGGGTTCACACTGTGAAGATCTGTTTCCGACTAAAGCATGGGAAAAGAAGGGGCCGCATTTAATATTTTAGGAGGCATATCAGAGTGAGGGTGAATGAGGGCAATGATGAAAAATGACTTTCATTGCGCAAGTGTAATGTAAGACCCAAATCCCCCCCCTGAAATTCTTGCCCAGTTCATGCCCTTTTCCAAGCAAATTTATCTTTACAAGTAGGGCAGCAATAGGAGATGCTTCATTAACTCCTGAGCAGATTTTGCCTATAGCTACCCTGGCAAGGAAAAAGACAACCAGCTCTGTTTCTACAGAGCTGGTTTTATGGATTCTGTGTGGTTTTATAGAGTCTCATTATGGAAATCATTGGTTGCTTGAAAAATGCTGGATGTTCAACTGTCTTTTTCATCATTTTCACTAAAGTCATCATCTCCCTACCCTCTCCTATTATTCTTTCTGACTGGCTAAGATATAGTTTGCTTAATAATGCTCTATGGAATAACCACAGTTGTTTGGGTTCATGCAGCAAGCTTAGTCATACATGGAGGGTGCAAAAAGTATGGCCCCGTGGTCATAAGGCATACATTCTAGGCGCCTCAGAGTGGGTAGAAGCAGAAGTATGCACCAATGTTTCTATGCTAGGCTGCTTTAGGGAAGGAAGTCCAGTGAACAAAATGGGAGCCTTTAAACTTAGCAGATGGTTTGGAATATGGCAGTTAACATGCCATGGAAAGTTGGTGCAGCCTTTCAGCTGGTGGAAGTTGTACATCCTACCATTCACAATGCCTGGATCCAGAGAACATGCTAAGAATTCTTTTATTTGAGACAGGTTTCATGTTAGTATTTCTGTAAATTTCCTCCATTCTAACAAAAGAAAAAAGATATTTGTTGTTTCCAGTGATAAGAAGCACAAATATTTGAATTAGAGAACTTCTGACTTGGTCTCAAGCAGTTAAGGCTGAATCATACAGTTGGTGCACATCTTTAGAATATCATACAGAGATTTTGGGTATAATTCAGCTAAATTTAGTTCTACTGATTTCTATAGGCAGAGTTAATATACTTGTTAACCTTGCTGTAATTTCTTTGAAAAAAACATAAATAGGAAATATAGACTGCTCCAAGCTTTAATTCTGTTGGCCCGTCATTATAATACTTTTCTTCATATTGACAAAATGAAAATACAATATTTGTAAGAGGTAAAATTATCCCATTAATACCAGTAAGAGCATGCCTTCTGTTGTGAGAATGACCATGAAGGTTAAAGTCTCCTTACAAACCCTTGTCACAGTCTAGCTCCGACTTGCCCTCTAAAGCTACAACCTCACAGATTTATGGTTTAAAAAATTATGATCAAGCATTGCGCACACGGAGCTAATTAAGCCCCTAATATCATATCCCCTTGGGCCTTTTCACATTTTGAACAAATGCTGGATCTTATTCTAAAATTTAAAATCTAGAGAAATATTGAGCAACAAAAGACTCCTGCAAGTTCTCATGAATTTGGTAATTGTCTAATAGGTAAAAGAAGAGATGAGATTCTTCTGACTGCAAGAAGCGTGTTTCTTTCTTCCTCTGAGTAAGATACATGACTTTATATGCCAGTGTAACAGAATGGATGAGGGAGACACCACCGGTATCATTCTGAAATAAATCATTTTGGAGCTGTTCTGGTCAGATGCTAAAGTTAAGAGTCTCAGCAGCTTAATTAGGAGGCATGTTAAAAGCAAAAGGTGAAAGTTGCATTAATTACAGGAGACATCTCTCTCAGCCAGCCAGGTAGCAACTGTACCAGGCTGCTAAGGTAACATTATGCCACCCTCTTCATTAATCAAGGGCATTCATCTGTCATTTGAGCTGGCTGGTTTGATATACTTCTGCCTATGCTATCATAGCCTAGTTTGACTGTATGTTTCAGGTTGATCGTTTTGGTTTAATTGGAGCTAATTATTGCCATATAAATTAGCAGAGAAAAACATCAGTACAATGTTTAGCACACATTCCTCTAGGCTTTCTCCTGCTGAGGCAGACAGATTTTAGTCAAAACTGTGATGTAATGTGTGATGAACCAGTCTGTGGTGTCATCATCATTTTTTCTTCATGGGAGATCAGAGCACAGACAATTTCTCCTCTCCAGATGTTTTACATAAGAAAGTTTAAGAATGGTGGGGAGGTGGGTAATAAACATACAATTATGTGAATTCTTAAACAGTGATTCCCCACCCCCGGGCTCAGTTGTGGGACCTCCAAATGGGAGATTTGTATCACTCAGGATCAGCTCCAAAACTGTCTACTCAGAAGATGTTCATTCACTTGAGAGTTCTTTTTCTTTTCAGACTTTGAATTGGTTTATCTGAAATTTAAAAAAAAACATTTTCTTTTGCTACACAGGAATTTGTGGGCCTTTTCCCACCTCTTGAGCTCAAGCAAGCCCTTCCAAGGCTATTCCTCAATCCTCAATCCTGATGCCTTGAAGATAGGGAAATTCCTTGCTAAAAAGGGGAACAAAAAGATCTCTGCTCTGTTCCCACCTTGCTCATTTCACCCATGCTTCTCTGTGCCCTGAAAGACTTTCAAGAAGTGCTCTCCATCTGAAACTGCATTTTAAAAGTAGAACTCCTGGAGCTTGCTTGCATTGTTCAAGATGTTCCTCTTTCAAATACTGAAGCCACTATGGAAGAATGGAACAGTGGTTAGACACACAGGAAATTGTACTTGGCTGGTTGCAGAACTGCCAATATGGTTTTAATGCATGGAATTGAGTAATAATAGAAACCATTACAGCAATATTGGGTGCATATGTGGGGGAGGTAGAAATTAATTGTAATTTCCCTTTTGCCTAGAGTGGGGAGCATAGACATTTGTATCACTAGGAGCTGTAAGAGTTTAGTGGGATGGGCACTATTCTAGGTTTTCCATTTTCTTATTGGAGTAGCCAGAGAGATAACTAATTGATTCTTGGTGAACTCAACATATTTCTGCATTTCACCTAAATGTGGAGGCGACAATTGCAGGTCAGTTTCAAAAATTATGGTCATTGAGAGTGAAAATGGTGGTGAGGAAATGGGTTTACCTGAAGAATCCCACCTGAAGAAAATTCCATCCAAATGCAACTTATTGATTGAGTTTCCCAATATCCCACCTACTCCCAAAGATGTCCAGTATGTTTTGGTGTATCAGTCATCTGTTTAGTTTTTTCTCTATCTTCACAATAGTTTACAAAGTTTAAATCACACAATATAATAGAGTTTTAAACAGTAAATGAATTTATAAAAACATCCAACCTCTCTTTCCAGCAGAAACTAACATAAATGTTTCCAGCATTATTGTCCATTCAAAGATGATGGCCTGAAAACAGAACAAATGTAGCAATATCCAATCAGGGTCAATCACCGGGACCAGAGGTTTAGTCAAGGTACATTTAGACCAAACATACCTTTTTTAAAATTGCATTCCCAATGTTGATTGGCTACAATAATGCATGCTCTGCATGTTGTGCCTACCTGTCTTGTATTAGAGGTTGAGGGACATGAAACAAGATTTCAGGATTTGGTTGACATGAAGAATAGGCAGGATTGCAGACCACTCAATGTTCTTTAAGGATTCAAATCTGGCAACTTCATTCATTCATTATTCATTCATTCATTCATTCATTCATTCATTCATTCATTCATTCATTCATTCATTTTCTATAGCTGCCTGTCTCAGACAAGTGACCCGGGGTGACAAACAATCATAAAAGCAGTTAATATATATTAAGCAGTTAATAAAGGATGATTTTTGGCAGGTCCACCCAGTGGTGGGATTCAAATATATGAACAACTGGTTCTCTGTGTGGATGCTGCTTCCAGAAGTCCATTCTGGCCCTGGGCAACAAAAAATTAGCTACCAGTTCTGCTGAAGTGGTGCAAACCGGCTGAATCCCACCACTGGGTCCACCCAATTTCATTAGGTTGTTATTAACATATATAGTTAAGGCAAAGATATACAACATTTGCAAATGTTATTAATTGAGTGTACTTTGGGGTTTGAAAAGGCACTTTCTGAGTCTTGGAATATATGCATTTTCCTCCTTTTCTTTTCAGATATATATCCTCTGTGTCCAGGGTGGAGATTTAGTCTTTTGGAGTTTTCACACAACCTCTGTCATTAAGGTTAAGCTTTACTGGCAAGAGATGCCAATAACTGATAGATGACTGCAGCTGCCAGGAATGTATTAAGCCCCTAACAGTCAGCTAAGATGACAAAATGTCACGGAGAAATGCCTGTAGTCATTTAAAATGTCTTTAGGGTGAATCTATGCCTGATTTGTATCCTTCCCACCTACATAGTCCTTTTAAAGGGAAAAAAACCCCAAGAAAGATTATTTTGCCTGTCCTTTCGTTTGCTTATTTTCTTTCCTCATATCTTTTTTTAAGCACATGATGTGCTTGTAATGCTATAATGGCAAATGGTTCTGAAAGTAGCCTTAAGGTCTCAAAGACACAATCCTTTGATCAGTCCCTCTCTGATCAGTTACTCTTTTCTTCAATATAAGTAAAAAGTTACAGAAGAGTAAACTAGGACAGGGTGGATTCAAATTTAGGTGCACACAAATGGGTTGGTAGAAATAGTTTTGTCCACTCTACCTGTGACTCCAGATGTCCTGTCCAGAGCTGAGTAGAGTAATGATGGTATCATTGCAAGTTTTGCACAACAAATTATGTTCTTGTCCATGGTGGATAATGATGAATTCTTCTTAAGAAAGCCACAACCGGCAAAATTCTGGGTCTCTTGCTGTCTACTTTTTGAAGGTACTTTCCCCTGCACTTTGGCAGAATAACTATGATCCCAGGACTCAACATTTAAGAATAATATTAATTAGTATAGTTTAATTTTGAGAAATGTTTTAAGAGATAATCAAGATAAATATTTGTCATTTACCATTGTCTACTATTTTATTGTAGGGTTTTTTTTGGGCGGGAGAACTATGGAGCTCTTTGGCTTCTTTAAAAGGTAGAGTAGTATACAAAAATATATCATCATGTTGTCTTCATTATTGTGCCACGTGCTTCCTTCTTTTTGCTGTGGCATCTAGTAGGCTATTGGAACTGCTATGGCCTTTCCCTCAGCATGCTCCGAAAGTTACCATCCCTTCTGACGTGTATTATGCCACACTCATAGCTAACTCATTCTCTCCTTCCCACAACAACAGGCGTTGTGGTATGGGAAAATTGAGTTGTAGGAAGGAGAATGCCTGAAGATTGACAGGAGATATCTTCTCAGCACATAATGAAGAGTGAAGCAAGTATGAGCAAATGCTTTCATTTTATCTGATTGCTCTGTGGTTTCACCTTTCATAAAGGGGGTAAATCTGTCTCCAGGCTGCCACACCTTTACATGAGTTTACAGTTGCAAAGTAGTTGTATTTTCTTTCAAAGAGTACTATTTAAAAATATTTATTCCAAAATTAAATTAAAACTCTGAATTAATTTTTATAATAATAATGATCATACAACTGTGCTGCAACTTTTGGGAAAGGAAGAACAAAAATCCAAGTGGTAAGTATGTACTGGGTTACACTTAACTCACAAGATTTAGGCTTAATTCATATTAGAATTTATGAAAATGGCATGTTTCATATTGGGTTATTATTTTTTGGTGTTTTTCATTCAACAGTTTGTAAATTTAATTATAATCAGTATCTTCAAAATTGCTGCTATATTTTTGCTTTGCATCATTTTATTTATTACAAATAGCACTGGCACACACTGGTATATATGCATCTTGATTCAACCACAGCATATAAAGAATTTTGATTTTATTGAATATTTCTTTTCATTTTTTTTATCTCCATGTACGTGCACAGTGCACATCAATTGTCTGCAAGAAAGGAAAATAAGACTCAAGCTAAAATTGAGCCTAATTCTGTCTGCTCAGTGACTTGAACAAAACCCTAAAATCAATACATGGAATAAAAAGGCAAGCATGTTGATGATACCTCAAAATCACAATCTAATAATTCAGAGCCTTATCATACAAAGGAAAAATAAATGAAACTGAGTATTATTATCACCAGAATTATTTGCAGGCCTTACATGGACCCTGATATTTGTGACCATTTCCCCAGAACTGTGGAATTCTGTAAAATTAAGACTTGTCCATAATTTGATATTCTTCATAAAAAATGCAAGCATACTTGCTGAATAGTCAAGAAAAAGTAGTTTTTTCTTGTATAATGTGTGTAATATGCACTTGAGCTTCAATATAAGAGCCTAAATTATTGTTACATGAAAATAAATTTTCTGACCAAGTAAAGTTGCATTTTTTTAATTACTGAAAATATATTACAACACATTTAAAAAATAAGATCTAGTAATATCAATTTGTTTTTATAACTGAATAAAAATGTTTTTAAAAAGTTTCTTACATATATACATACATACATACAAACATATAATCAGAAAGATATAGCTGCTTTAGAAATTTGTAAAGAGATGCTATGTTTGCATTTCTGTACACTATGAAAATAAAGTGAAATTTGATCTTGCGCAGCCCCTTTTAGTTTATGCACCTGAGTATGTGTATATGTATAGGATATATTTTTTACAATATTTACCAACTCATGCTAACAAGAGCAGAAAGAGTGTATTATATTGTTTCATTAGGTTTTTCAGCTCAGCAATGTATTGTGACATTGTTCTTTATTAATGCCATTTTTTGCCCTAAGAAATGTACCCTCCCAAGGATGGCTGTATTACATTCTAGATACTAGTCTGAGAAGTATAATTAAAGCTCGTTTAATTGACAATGAAGACCAGAGAAAAATTATTTAAGTCAAGTTGGGATAATCTGTTTCCCACACACTCACCCTTAGTTTTGTTCTTTCCACAACTTAAACAATTTATAATTCATATATGCAAAGTGTTGAGCACATCTATTTAGTTGCAGGTCCTATTAAAGACTGTGGGATTAACTCCTTCTGTAACCTGTTTCCTTCCTACTCCTTTTGTAGACCATTCTTTAAAAAAAGAACATAGTCACAATGAGGCCCAAATCTATGTGAAATCGCATCCTCTGTTTAATTACTGAATAACCCAGTTGTTGAATAAATGCAGAATTGCCTGGAAGACATTTGATCTGTTCATTTGAGCTTACTTTCATTAGATTGTTTATATTTCCCGCCTTGGAAACTATCTATCTTTCCCATATTGGGAAATTTAGAGGATTAAAGAACATCTCTGTAAAGTGCTTTGTCTTTCAATAAATATGCAACATGGGCTTGATCGTCACATGTTTAATTTGAGATTTAGTCACTATCATAAATCACATGAGTGATAGAAGCATATTCAGCTTTGAAATATACATCAAAGGGGATTGGTTCTACTTCAGGATTCTTTCACACTTCCTGAAAATATGTATAGGATAATGGGCCAGTCACTCTCTCTCAGCCCTAGGAACCAGACAATGGCAAACTATTACTGAAAAGCCTTGCCAAAAACCTGCAGGGACATATCTAGCAGTTTCCAGGAGCCAATATTGACTAAAAAGTACCAAACGTTCCCTTGGGGACTTTGTCTTTTTGCTTGTCTAATATTCTTTAACTATAGGATTTAGCCACTGCTACTCAGGAATGAGAAACCTATGTGTTAGGGTCAGGTGGAGGGCAGAGTAAACATTTTTCTAATTTGCACAATGAACAAACTAAGGTTGGTATATGTCTTCCTGCATAAAAGAATGGAAGGGATCATGTACTCTGTTTATAACTAAAGACCTCCTGATTCATTGAGCAAAACCCATGATATTACCAAGCATGTATGTGCATTTAAAATATGAATTTTAACATCAACATAATTCATGCATACAGGCATACAGGCAGAAATAAATTTATAGTGCATGTAATTTGACTTTGACCCATTATACTAAGAACTTAGGTCAGCTTTAGATTGCTGAAAGCTTTGAGGAGCGGTGTTATATAGATTTTCACAATGGCCCCAAACCAAAGATTTACAAGATTTATTATTTACAATAATATTTTGTATTATTCATAGTGTAGCAGTGAATTCATTAGTAAACCAGTCACTCTTGATAAGTATAAAATATAAGGTAGGTTTTTTTCTGCATTTTCTTTTCCTAGTTTGCATTTTTCATTCTTTAATTTATTTTTTAAAAATATTTAAGATTAAAGATGTTTTGTAAATAGGGTATGCACAATTAAGGAAAAAAAGATGCAGGTCCAGTCATGTGCTGCCCAGATGCAGATTTTCTTCTATGATATGCTACTTAAGATCTAGGAAGGCATTCTGGTGTAAGAGTATGGTTTGTAAAAACTCTTCTCATCCTGTATTATTCATTGCAGTTATTTCTTAGGGTCTGACTCTATTTGGAAAAGCAAAAACAATACTGGAAGTTATAAGATTCTGAAGAAAAAAGTGACAGATAATTGAGAGATTCAGAGTAAAGTTGAATTGGAATTTTCAAATATCAGTGACTAAGAGATATTCAATACTAAAACCCGAATGAAGAAGTAACATGTCTGGCAGAATTTGGTGGAATTAAAATTTAAGAAGGAAGAGAAGAAAGGGAAAGAGATATGCAAAATCAGGGCCCAGGCACAATAGATTGTTGAGATCAGAAAGCATCAACACCAACTTTCACTATGTTTTCTAACTTCACTGATCAGTGAATAGGAAGTTGAATGCAGTTTATGAAATGACCAGGAATATTTCTGCAATTTTTGGTTCAAATCTGGATTTTGAGTTATAATTCTCTAACACTAAGGGCTTCTAAACTTAAGAATTATGCAGAAACATTAACACAGTTTTAAGTATAACATGGCATGGACACATTCCAAGCTTTCTCACATTCTATCTTCCTATGCCTGTGATCTACTAAGCCTGACTCCTGATTTTGCATATCTCTTTCTCTTTCTTCTCTTCCTTCTTAAATTTTAATTCCACCAAATTCTTCCAGACATGTTACTTCTTCATTCGGGTTTTAGTATTGAATATCTCTTAGTCACTGATATTTGAAAATTCCAATTCAACTTTGCTCTGAATCTCTCAATTATCTGTCACTTTTTTCTTCAGAATCTTATAACTTCCAGTATTGTTTTTGCTTTTCCAAATAGAGTCAGACCCTAAGAAATAACTGCAATGAATAATACAGGATGAGAAGAGTTTTTACAAACCATACTTTTACACCAGAATGCCTTCCTAGATCTTAAGTAGCATATCATAGAAGGAAATCTGCATCTGGATTCAAAGACCAACAACATTGATGCCACCACTGTATAGAAAATGGGTCCTTAACTTTTTTCAGCTGGTGGGCTCGTTTGAAATGTGTAGAGCCTGGAGTGAATTCTCTCACAAAATGGATGCTGGGGAGAAATTGCCCATTTATAAAATGGCTCCCTTGTGGAGAATTAATGGTGATAAAGTATTGATTTATGAGAATGTTATCTATCATTTCTTTTAGCTTCCTGTTTTGCAAATTTCTCCTGATTGTTTTATTTAGGTAGGTAAACACATTTCCAGACTTAACACTGCAGCACAGTAGTTATCATTTATATATCATAGTATCCCTTTGGTGCTCAGAAGAATTCTTGGAAATAAAAATATACTGGAGGTTGGTTTTGTTTTTTTATTTTCAAATTAAAAGCATCTTTTTAAAATGTAAATAAAACAGAAGAGACGGGGAAACTGGTGCTCATTGAAGTGAGTGTTGAATGACTCATATAGTCTCAAACTACATTAGGAATCACAATTATATGTTAACTAATGATAGTTAATTGGGAAAGGGGAGGGACTTTAAAAAATCAGGGCAGCCCTCTTCTCAGCCCTTCTCAGAAAACAAGAAAAATGCACATTGTTACATTGCTAAAAAAATGTTAAAGATTGTTCTTACATTGTTAAAAAAAATAATGTATTTAAATGTAATTTAATGTTTTATGGCTAATTTTAAATCTACAATATAGTGAGCACTAACAGTAAATTTTGGTAATTCTGTTGTCAGCAGATATTATAGTTCTATACTAATTAACTTTTTTTCTTTTTTTTTCTTTTCCCCTTTTGCTTGCTTGTTCACTCTTTTTCAAAAATTAATCATTGTGTTATGAAAGAGTATTTTGTGATTTATTTGACAAGCTTCCCAGAAATTCAGATTTCCTATGAACCAATCCAATCCTGTGACCAAGTACATGTGTTACATGATCCACTATGTAGTTGAAGGGATCTATCTTTACTCAATTTTCGATTCTTCCAGGCTTAAATTCATTTTATCTCATTTCTGCATCAGTGTACTAGTTTTTTTTAAGAAACCAGTTGAAAGTATATAAGCAGTTTTCTGCACTTCTCTTAATCTACACTATTGTATTAGTGTTTTTTAAACCCCATATTTAGTGCAAATATTTTCCTTGGTTTAGCACATTTTTGCATATTATTTTCATACTCTTCTAATATATACTTAGCTGCTAAATCTGTTCTTGTTTTTAATTAAGAAACCTGCACCACAAACCTGCAGTAGTGTAACTACTGAGTTACATTTCAGTTTGCCTGTGCTTTGAAAAGTGAGCATTTGGTAATGTGAACCTAACAAACCGCTCCCCTATCCCTAATCCTAGTTGCTGAACTAGATACCATTGTGACATCTCTTGTGTGTATTAGTGATGCTTCAGTAGCCTGAAAACAGGCCAGCAATTCTTTTTTTTCTTCTAATAAGCTGCCCCAATGATGCAGAGTAAAACATCTGGGTCTGGAAGCTGCAAAACATAAGGACTTGTGAGAATCTCCTTAGCAATTTTTCTCAAAATTGTCTTGTCTGAGGACAGTTGAGGAAACTTCAACGTCCTCTGCAGAATTTCTCAAATCATACCCCTTTTCAGAGTTAACAGAATAACAGAGTTGAAAGGGATCTTGGAGATCTTCTAATGATCCAACCCTCTGCTCAAGCAGGAAACTACATCATTTTAGAAAAAAATGATTGTCCATTCTCTTCTTAAGCACTTCTGAAATCAAGCTGTTAAAACTTCTGAAATCAAGCTGTTACACTGGTTAACTGTTCTCTCTTTCTTTTCTCTAGACTACACATATCCAATTCTTGCATCTGTTTATCATGTTTTGGTCTCCAGTCCCCTAATCATCTTTGTTGCCCTTCTCTGCAGTCTTTCCAGCATGGTTATCCAATCTCTTCACAAAAACTTCCAGTGTTGGATTATCCACAACTTCTGGAGGCAAATCATTCCATGATTAATTGTTCTAACTGTCAGGAAATTTCTCCTTAGTTCTGGCTTAATTCCCTCCTTGATTAGTTTCCATCCGTTGCTTCTTGTCCTGCTTTCAGGTGCTTTGGAGAATAGCTTGGCTCCCTCTTCTTTGTGGCAGTCCCTTAAATATTGGAACACTGCTATCGTGTCACCCCTAGTCTTTCTTTTCATTAAACTAGACATACCCAATTCCTGCAACCATTCTTGAAGACTAAACATCCAGAATGCAATCAGGAGAAAGAAGGTTGCTCTGGGAAGATGTGCAAGTCTTGTCCAACTTCCTCTTCCTCATCTGCAAAGGACTTCACAGTTACTAAGGGGAATAGCTCTTTCTCAATCTACATAGACTGACTGGAACTTTAATACATTTGGAGAGGATGCGTGGAATTATTTCCAGCCTCAACCTTTCTGTAGGTTGTGTTGCAATACTTTTGGTTTCACAGGAATGTAGCCCTTTCTTTTTATGGGAGCTCATTTCATTATTCAGTGAACCCTTTGCTGACCCTTGGATCCCACTATAAATTTATGTTTCCTGATATAATTCAACAGCATCAGTCTTTGATTTATGTGCTTCATTTCTAAATTTGAGCATTTGGTTACAAATGCATGTTTCTCCCCCTTGTGATTTATGTACTTTCACCCCAAATGTATGTTCTCTGCTGCAATATGTGCATTCCTATTACGCCTCTGATGACACCTTTCCTGGGAAGAAGGTGAGAGAACCCAGCCTGGGGCCAAGTCCTGAGGTTAATTGCAATCAATTCACCGTCCATGCAATTACACTTTCATCTGTGCTGCCTGTGAAGTGAGCATGCTTAACATGCTATCAGCAGGGAAGCAAATGTGCCTTTTTCTTCCCCCTCTCTTTGAGCCAATAAAGCCAGCTGAGGTATATGATTACATGGGGAGGGAGAGGGAGGTTTTGATTCCCTGCTTTTTAACACGTTCATTGAAAAGGCATTGAGAATAATTAATTACATCCCCATTAGGCCATTTAGTGCCGGGCTGATTACTGCACAATTTTGGAACAATATCAAAAATAATGGGTAAATAAAAACAAAAAGAGAGGTGACATAGCCATTTGACTAAAATGAGCAGCCTGCAGTAAAATAGCAGACATGGGAAAGATCTGCTGGTGTTTTTATAGAAGAACTTGGGGACAAATGCTTAGCATCCATTTCCCCCAGGACTAATCTATTATGATTCTTCCTGTTCATCTTTTCTTTCTTCCTTATACTAAATAGCATCCACATTAAGAAAATGTTTCAGGTTCTATTGACTTTGCATTTTTTGTGCAGCTGGAAGTGGAGTTTTGAAATTGCTTTTTGAGCATTTCCTTATTTTACCCCAAACTTGGACAAGAAATCAGATTTAATGCAATGAACAAAAAGTCCATCAAAATTCTCCATCAAGCTGGAGGACAAAGAATTTCACTACAGAGTTTCTAGGCAGTTAGACTCATTATTAGTTCAGATACGATTAGTACAACACCTGTCAAGCACTGGATGAAATGGGTGCTTTGCAATTATGAAATGGTTATGAATATCTTATTTTTTGGGAAAAATATTTATAATAATCTGTTACCAAATTTAAAATTCCATGTAAATCTTTTGAAGAAGAGGAGGAAGAGGAATATCCCTAAAATAGATGATTTTCCAATTTTTCTTTCTTGCAACTATCATTACAACCTTACTGATATGATGTAGCTTTATTAAGTAGACTGAAATATTTAAACTTCCATTTGGTCTACTAGAAACTTTCGTGAGAAATTTTTTCCAGTTATATTTCTGAATAGAGAATTATGTTTAAAATATTTGTTTATCTATCAAATTTATAGAGCACTCCATCTCACAAGGGGGATGCACAACCATTGACAAAATGAATAAAAATAGTGACTTGAAATATAAAAAAACCTAATAATAAATACTCTAAAAAGTCTAAAATACAGTCAAAGTGGAGGGAGAACAAGAGATGGCCCCTTTAACAATAGACCCATCTAAACAATTTTCTAGTTCCATGGGAACCCCAGGCTTGATCAAATAACCCGGTCTTGAGGGCCTTATGGAATGTTAAAAGGGATGCACTTAATCTAATTTTGGGGGGAGGATGTTCCATAAGGTGGACAGCACAGCAGAAAAGGCATGTCTATTCGGACCCATCAACTGTGGATCCCTAACTGATGGTAACTGCAGCTTGCCTTCTGATGGGACAGGCTAATAATATAAGTGGAGAAATGCACTCCCTCAAATATCTCAGTCCCATACCATGAAGGACTTTAAAGGTTAAAACCAGCATCTTGAATTGGACCCAAAAGCAAACTAGCAAGCAGTCCAGCCTGTGGAACAGAGCTGTAACATGCACTCTTCTAGAAGCACAAAACTGCATTCTGTATAAGTTGAAACTTCTGAATACTCTACAAGGGCAGCCTTATGTAGACTGCATTGCAGTAATTCAATCTAGAGGTGACTGTAGGCAGGGCCTGCTGATCCAAGAATTGGTGTTACTGGTGAACAAGACCACTCTGAGCAAGACCCTCCTAGCCACAAATGCCACCTGTTCAAGCAGGCGTCATGAGTCTAGGAGGACTCCTCCCCAAGTGGCACATATATGCATATGCAAAATATACATATATTTTGAAGTATGCCAAAATAGTTTAATAAATATAATTATACTTATTCAAACAATCAGAATAAAGTGATGGCTTTGGTAGGGTCTCCAGGGGCCAAATCTAAGACATTCTATGGTGACCTATGGTACTTGAGCCTCAGGTTTACAATGCTGCTTCAGTACATGGTCCTAGGCCTGGGTTATCAAGTCTCCATTTTCAAACTTCTTATATTCTTTTAAACATTGAACCAATGTGTTTGTCTTAGGAGCTGCAGCTTTATGATCAATCATGCATTAAAAGGTGTCACATAGATCCCATGGTACAGTCTCCCTCTCCTTTCGAGATAAACAACATCAGCATAATTGAACCACCTGAAAGCCACCTTCCCTTTTTCCTGTTCTTATATTCATTTTCAATTCTATCCTATTCATCCCATTCTCTGATCCCAATGTCATCCCAAAAATGCTGCACAAATAATTAAATGAGGATGAAACTTTATGCTATGCTGGAAATGCTATTGCTAAGCACATTGATTTGTGCTTAGATTGTAAGCCGCCCTGAGTCTTCGGAGAAGGGCGGGATATAAATGGGATTTTTTTAAAAAAAAATCTATGATTGTCTTCCAAAGTTTGTTTGTTTGAACTAAAAGTAATTATGGAACTAGACATAGCTGCTTCATTCATTCAAGAATGAAAAATTTATAGATATTTATTTATATTATTTGTCTAGATTTTGCCCAACACTGCAAGACTCAGGTACTGAGATGGAGGGGAGACTAGGAAAAGTTGGTTTTTAATAAGGAACAATGGTTTGGGGGAAAGGGTTAAAGATACTTCTGTTCTTAAATCTTTCCCCATGCAAATTAGCAGCCTTTATCAATGGCTGCAGTGCATTTAGAGTCTGGATAATCATGAGAAATAACCTAGACTAACATACCATTTGAATCTGAGGAGAAGAAGCAGATAATTGAATTCTAATGTATGGGAGAGATTTACTGATAATATATGAATCCACAAGGTCAACAATAAGAAATTCCTCTGGGTTATTTTCTTTAAGCTCTGCTAAAAACAAGAGAAATACATGGTTCCTATCAGTCCTTCATACAATAAAAATTCAAAAGCTGTTTTACCAGTTTGCTGTCTTTACATGTCAATACAAGAATATGCACAGAGGGCAATTCCATCTCAGTCACTGATCTTTGTTAGACATTTAGTGCTTTTAACCAGTTATCTTTTTTTCTCAACAACTGCACAATATCCATTAAAGGTGATTGGATGTTGTCTGCATAATCCACTTTACTGGAATAATAGATGCCATAAACCTACCTTAGATTATTGACTGTCTTCCAGCTTGTTCCAATCACTGAGCTCCTCTGAGATTGTAAAAGCACATGGGAAGTTTCTGTGTTGTTAGCCTTTTATCACAGAGGATACAAAGGTAGGAATGTGCAGGTGGTTTTCCATTCAGCTTCTGACAACTCAGACCTGCTTAGTTTCAACAAGGTAAATCATGTATGCTCAGACAGTGCTCAGGAAAGATAAAACAAGCACTTCCAGAATGTTTACCTATGCCAGAATACCTTATTGTGTCAACAAGCCTGGTTGCAATAATATAAATATCTTTTACATAAAGCCTTATTGATGGTCATAGGAATAGCACTTAAACCTATATACCACTTCACAGTGCTTTACAGCATTCTCAAAGCCAGGGGTGTCATACTGCCGTCCCGTGGGCCGGACGCATCACATGGAAGCCACGCCCATGCCATTGCCGGCAATGGCAAAACTGTCCTGATACATCACGTGACGTCACGAGTTTGACATGTCTGCCCTAAAGCAGTTTAAAGAGTCAACTTATTTCCTCCAACTATCTGGGTCCTCATTTTACTGACCTTGGAAGGATGGAAGTCCGAGTCAACCTTGACTTGGTCAGGATCGAAGGAATTGAACTTCTGGCAATGTGAGCAGAGTTAGCCTGCAATACTGCATTCTAACCACTGCGCCACCATGACTCTGTTTGGTCCTACCCAAAGAAATAGTACTAATTATATAAAATTCGGTACTAAATAAACTAGCTACAGATTTCAGCAAAATGGTCAGAGATCCTTTTGTGTTCTTTAGGCAATGGAAAGTAAATTCTCCTCTTCTTCCTGGTTTCTTCCTCTGAGTATGGGTATTCAGTTTATTTACATGACTCTCCTCTATAAAGCCTATAAAATTAACAAGCTCTTCTCAGGTTCATGAAAAAATCTTAGGATATAACCCCGAGGCCAAATTCTAAAAACATTAAGAATGGCAGTGGACAGAGATAAGAAAATACAGGTAGTCCTTGACTTACAACCGTTTGTTTAGTGACCATTAAAAGTTACAATGGCACTGAAAAAAGGTGACTTTGATCATTTTTCACACTTACAGTGGTTGCAGCATCCACATGATTATATGCTCAAAATTCGAATGCTTGGCAACTGGCATGTATTTATGATGGCTGCAGTGTCCCTGGATTATGTAATAATCTTTTGAGACCATTTGATAAACAAAGCCAATTGGGAAGCCAGACTCACTTAACAACCATGTGTATAACACAATAACTGCAGTAATTCACTTAATATCTATGGCAAGAAAGGTTGTAAAATGGGGCAAAACTCACTTAACTGTCTTGTTAGCACTGGAAATTTTGAGCGCAAATGTGGTCATATGTCGAGGACTACCTGTAAAGCAGTTTTCCCAACATCACTAAGATTTCACAGAAGTGTAATCCTAGAGAGTAACATATTAGGGGAGACTAATCTAACACCTAATATTATCTATAAAATCATCATATGCTCTAGTCCGCCCACATCTGTAATTTTAATTTCCTTAACTCTAATCACCCAATATTATATGGCTGCTCCTTAAACTTTGAATAGTTTCCTGAAATCTTTGTATTATATCACCAATCACTTCAAATTCTTCCTCAAGCTCAACTTTTCTACTTTCCTTCAGTTTCTCAAAATTTCCAATATGCTACGGTAATTCATCTAGAACGTCATCTAAATAGATTTGAGAGTTAGACTAAACTAAAGATTCCACTGGCACCAATGAAGACAACTGCATGGGGTCATGACTTTAGTCATGACTAAATGCTTATACCATTGTGCACGGTAGTCCAAAACTGGTCTCAGCTACCATAGACTAACAATTAAGAGCAGAAAATAACAAATCAAAGTTGTATGATGTGCAGTTTGTGTATTGTATTTATATCTGCCCTGAAATGACTTTGCATAACTTTCTTCTACCCCTTGTCTCTTTTTGTTAGCCCTTTGAGGTAATTCAGACAAAAAATATGAATACTAACTCCCCCCACACACACACATGCACACTTTTGTTTTACTCCCTTGATGACGGGCCCAATTGTTGGGACCCCGAGAGGTGGCTGGGCTTAACTAGGGGCCTCTGGTGGAGATGCATTAAGAAGCCCCTGATACATTTTTAGCTGGGTATTTTAAAGGGTTAGGAAAGGGGAGGGATAGTAGGATGGGGAGGGAATTTTTAATTAGTACTCAGTCTGGGCCTATGAGGGGTCCCAGCGGGATAGGGTTGAGGGTAGAGGCTGCTGGTTCTGTGTGTACTGGGGTGGGGCTTCAAATCCCCACGACGATAGGGAATAGGTGTGCCTGCCCTCTGGAACCAGCTGCCCGTGGAGCTCAGGACTGCCTCTGACCTGCGTTCATTCTGCCGGGACCTGAAGACTTGGCTCTTTGAGCTCTTTGGTCCAGGCTGAGAATTTTAACTGGGGTTTTATTTTCAGGGATAATTTAATCTTTTTAATTGTCTTTTAACTTTTGTATTTTGTATTGGTGTGATTTTAAAATGCCCTGTAAACCACCCTGAGTCATTCGGGAAAGGGCGGTATATAAATCTAATAAAATTAAAATTAATTAAATTAAAATGGGTTGGTCTCTTCTGAAATGATTTCCATGCCCTCCCTCTTTCTGTGGCATCTTTTATATGCTGGTTCTCTAATCTGTGGCTCTTCTTCCTGTTTTCTAAGTCATTGCCACATATCATTAAATGTTTTGTTACCCTTCTTTTGTGCTAAATTTCAGATTCTAAGCTCTTTGGATTGGACTCTGTCTTCTTGCACTTTGCAAAGTACGGTGTACCCTAAAGCATGATTATAAGGAAGGAATCCAATCCAATTCATCCAATAATGAAACAATCAGATTTTGAGATCTAGTTGGCAGCAATTCTCAAGATAGCTCTTTTTTGAGGAACTGGCTGCACTCAATGGAAAATTTGCTTGCCATCCCCTGTTCCTTCTCCTCTCGCCATCATATCCTAATTGTCCTTTGGGTCTCCAAAACATGATTTTCACATCCTGTTTTCTATATGATCATCCACATTGCAGCCACAGTGTAGCCCAACTCCTTCTCATCACCCTTCCCTCCACAATCTGAAACAGCTGGAGTTGCCTGGATATTGGAGCAAAAGCAATATTGCCACAGAGAACCACAAATCTTTCCAAGTCTGAGATCAGCCTCCTTTTACACTTGTAGATAGATTTGAAGCTGCCTTCACTTACACCTGTCAGAAGGATTTAGCGGCATTTATTTTATCCCCAACGCTTTCCATCCCCCTTCATCTCCTACTATCCCTCCCCTTTTTTCTTCTCTGATAAAGTGAATGAATGAATGAATGAATGAATGAATGAATGAATGAATGTAGAGCCTTGTCATTGAAACACCAAGGGGGAAAAGGGAGGGGGCCGTTCTCCAAAAGGTCCAAGCAGACAAACTGTTAATGCCATAAGGATCTCTCTGCTCAGTCCTGCTCTCTTTACACGAAGCTTGGGAAGTATTTTTCTGAACTGCATGAAAAAAAGCCATGTACAGCTGAGGGACTGAGGGAGTTGGACTCCAGGAAGGCACAAGATTGTTGTGCTTCCCAGAAAGGTTGAGTTGTACTCCCCCACCTGCTTTAATGAGAATGCATTAAGCCTTTTTTCTTAACAACCCTGGTGCTTTTTTTTCTTCCTGCAAAAAAGCCATTCAGCTGCAACTGACTGCTGATTTGGAGTGTGAGATATATTTATGTATAATAGGAAGGAGAGATGCCTTTTTAGACAGTGCAGACAGGCCCTCCCTCCTCCTGCACAGCAGGAACTGAAGTGGGTCTACCTCTGCTGAAAGTAAATGCGTGTTTGTTGGGCTATGTCCCCCACCCCCCAGCCGTCCCCACCAGGACAATTTCCCCTTTCTTGCTTTTCTTTACAAAAAGAGACTATATCTCTATAGTCTTTTGGTGGTAGATACTGTCAGCCTCTGGATCTGCAGACCACACACATAACAAATGTGCAAATATAAATCCCCACACAGTTGTTTATGCTCTTGCATTTTATTCCCAGAAACACTTAACTCTACAGCATCCTAAGAAGAGAAGTAATATTAGCAATGACAGTATTGGAAATCATAATATACTATGAAAATTAAACTCTTTTTTATGCTGTTATCTAAAGATGAATATTAAATAGGTGTAATGGATTACCACTTCCCACCCCCAACGTGATATGGAAATTTCATGTGGCTTCCTATTAAGTGGTCCGGCTTATTCCTTCATTTTATCTATAAAAATTATTCAAGACTGCTGTGAACACAGAAGACCTCCTTGGTGGCAAGCTGGGATAAAAAAAATGTGGGTCTTTGTTGTACCATCAATGCATAATGCTCTTTTGTTTTATTTCTGTACTACCCTGAACTGGAGATTTATCAAAGCTGGTTGGTATCACCAAAAGTTTTGTTTTGTTTTGCTTGCTGAAGGTAAATCTGACTTTGAGTAATAAAGTAGAGCAAAGACATAGGTCTAGAAAATGGGAGTATGTGAGTTGTAGTCCTGCCTTAGGCACAATGCCAGCTGGGTGACCTTGAGCCAATCACTTTGCCTCAGCCCTAGGAAGGAGACAATGGCAAACCATTTCTTAAAACTCTTGACAAGAAAACTGCAGGGATTTGTCCAAGCTATTTCAGAGAATTGGACAAGACAGAAAAGTATAGGAAAAAGGGAAAAAAAATCTGCCCTTACCAGTCACTTAACTGTTTCAATCAAGGTCTCCTTATTCTTTAATGTTTGTGTGCTAGTAAAGCTGTTCTGGGCCAGTGATAGGCATCTTTCAGGCTTGTGAAACAACAATAACATCTAAAGTTCAATGGAAAAGACAGTGAAGTGAAGGCTTGTGAGCCCAGTAAATAATTTTGAGTACTGTAACTAAATAACGCTTCCAATCCTTTTCAACTAAAACTATGATTTAGTTTACTTCAATTTTTGTATCACTTAGTAAATATTTATTGCTTTTTATTAAACTTATATGCAAATTCTTGTTATCTACTATAAAGCTACTACAGTGCTGTTTCTAGATTTTTCTCCTGCTGACCTTAATCTAAAGAGGAAGTATTTTGAGATCCCATTTTAATTTCTAGAATAGAGTTGGCAACTGTCCAAGAAAAGGATAGACCAATTTTGTTTGAATTCCTTCATGAAAGTGAGGAACTAAGTGTGGCATTTTGGTTCTTAATCCCAATAAAGTAGGCATGTCAAACTCGCAACGTCATGTGACATTGCACAACGTTTTGCGATTCTCCCCCCCCCCCGTTGCCGGCAATGGGGTGGGTGTGGTTTCGGTGTGACGCATGTGGCCCATGGGCCAGCAGTTTGACATGCCTGCAATAAAGCATAAAAAAGAAACCTCCCAAATGCAACTACTTCTATTCAATTGATGTTACCCAAGCCCAAGCAGGGATCAAAAATATAGAAAAGGTGCAGGTTTCAGTGAAAAATATTGCCCATTTCTCTCTCTCTCTCTCTCTCTCTCTCTCTCTCTCTCTCTCTTTCTCTCTCATACACGCTTGACAGACAAAACCAATGCAAGATTTTGTGTAGTGAGCCTCCTACCATTACAGGTAATCCTTGACTTATGACCACAATTGAGTGCAAAATTTCTGTTGTCAAGCAAGACATTTGTTAAGTGAATTTTGCCCCATTTTATGACCTTTCTTGCCACATGTAAAAAATGACAATAAAGGTTATCTATCTATCGGTTGTTAAGTGAATCACTGCAGTTGTTAAGTTAGGAACATGGTTGTTAAGTGAATCTGGTTCCCCCATTGACTTTGCTTATCACAAGGTTGCAAAAGGGGATCACATGACCCTGGGACACAACAACTATCATAATTCTGAGTCAATTGCCAAGTGTCTGAATTTTGATCATGTGACCATGGGGATCCTGCAACGGTCATAAGTGTGAAAAATGGTCATGTCATTTTTTTCAGTGCTGTTGTAACTTTGAACGGTCACTAAATGAACTTTTGTAAGTTGAGGACTACCTGTACTTATTCTATTACCTGTGTATCTTCATTTCTTCCATGTCAATTATATTTTTATTTTGTTGCCTCCTCCTCCTTCACTAGACTTGTTTTTTGGCTGATTTCTTCATTTTTCAAACTAGTCATAGAGTCAGCAAGGAGACATTTTTCTGATTTCCAGAACTATTTCCCCCCTCAAACTGAGAGTCCTGGCTGGTATTATGACTGTTTTGCTATAACAATGGCAGAGGCTGATTAAAACATAAGGTATGTTTTAAGTTGCTTTAAGTCATACTTCAAACATTTATTTGGTGCACCGCAGCAACGCCTGACACAAGCACGTTTGGAATCTGTGACACCAACCAAACCTTGTTCCTTACACAGAATAGAGAAAGGGCAGTGAAAGTAAGCAGTTCAAAGATCTGACTAGTAACATCTGAGGACACTTTTTTTACAACAGTAAATACTATTTAACGTGAAAGATGTATGGTTGCACCAAAAGAACAGCAAAGCAGCAACTGTGGGAATTTAGACACAGTTCTGGCAGCATGATATTGGTGAGATGGGGTACTTGAGATACAAACTCATACATAGAGGTGGCCTTGTCAAAATAAAGATGCTGTCAATTTGTGGTTCTTCACTGTATAATTAGCCAAGATATATTTCACATCCACATTGATTTATGTGTAGTTTGGAATATTGTGATAATCAACCAAAAGCAAGATCAGAGAGTGGCAATAATAGTGGGTGTGCATCTAAATATTAAAAAAAAGCAAGACAAGCCCAATGGAATTAAAAGTTATGTAGAGGAGCAGCTGTATTCATCTACGGAAGCTTTTTAAAGAGGACTTTCTTAATCAGGGGGCAGGTCTCAAGATGGTCTTATTAATTATGTTGACCTTGTTCATTGATGTTCCTCTCACATTGTAGAAGTAAACTATTTTTTCTATTCCAGAAACATTTATTCTCCTAAACTTTTGAATATTTTTAGTTCCTTTTAGATCTAGAAATTATCTTGGAATAATTACTATTATCATTTTAAATAATGAAAAGCAAATCATAGAATTATTTTAAGATTTTAACTGAGATAGGAACAAGAAACAGAAGATAGGAACTATTTTTTAAAATGGGCATCTACGTCAAAACAATACAATACACACCAATTTTATTTCTCCATCCTTAACCCTAAAAGCCTCTCAATTTTTTTATAAATCGAAGTGCATTTTTGCAATTGAAATATGCTGAGGAATTAGATAGCAGCTCAGTTGTTATTATAAATATTTGCTGCAGATTTTGTTGTTATTAATAATTCACCTCTAAGAATTTAATTTCTCCCCCATTTTTTTAACAGAGTAGTGGCACTGTATGTCTTCTTCTTTGCCTCCTTCCAACTTCTTATATATTAATATTCCATTTTAATAGGCAGGAACAGGTAATTCTTCCTGAAGTTGTTATTTCTTATTGCACTTTATAATAGGAGCAATGAGGGAAGCAATTTCCATTCTTCATGAATTTTGTGTGTGTGTGTGTGTGTGTGTGTGTGTGTGTGTAGAGAGGGGGTGAGAGAGAGAGAATACATTTTTGTTAATATTTCCTAATTACTTCCACCTAAGACATTTTCTCAGAAAGTCTATCATTTAGGATGTGATATCCTATCTTTTTGCAGATAAACACACCATGATAAATAATTTTAAAAATCAATATATAAAAATCCATACCCATCTACTAGCCTCCAGGTAGCCATTTCATCCATGAATTAAATGTCAGATGTTTGGAATTACTGAAAGCAGTTTTTTTTTCTCCTCTTCTAACTTTGAAATGTAGAACTCTTCTTCCATCTTTCCCAAGAAGAAATATTTCTGAAAATAGTGTCTTGACATTCCTAATGCAGGGAAAGTAAACACCTCCATACTCAAACTGAATATTTTAATTGACAAGGACGAAGGGAGCTGGTTATAAGGCTTAAATGGGATTTCTCTTCTTGAAGATCACACAGTTCTTATTTCTGTTTTGCTCATTTGTTTAGCCTGTAAAAGTTAACCTTTCCAAGGACAAAATGTCTGACTTAAATACAGAGGGTTTGTGTGGATATATTTTTATTACGTTTTAGAAAAATGTTATTAACTCCCTTTGTTGCCTGACTGTATTTCATTTTTGCATTAAAATGTGTCAATCCAAAGCTTTCCTTTTTGGCACTCCTGGCATCTCCCAATCTTTACAAGTATCATTTTCAACCGATAGAATCACAACAACTCTTTGTATAATAAAATAGTTTTTTAAAAAAACAAACAAATAAACCAGAGAGGTAATTAAAA
The DNA here is from genome assembly GCF_964194415.1 of Vipera berus. Classification (NCBI taxonomy): domain Eukaryota; kingdom Metazoa; phylum Chordata; class Lepidosauria; order Squamata; family Viperidae; genus Vipera; species Vipera berus. The sequence goes on from NC_138209.1 coordinate 21,653,252, forward strand.
ATCATTTGTGGTTGGTTTTTCTGTTGTGTTTGTTTACCCCCATGTTCACCATACAATTCTAGCTATTCTAAAAAAAGCTTTAAGAAATCTGAAAGACATGTGGTTTGAAGGTGGGAACAGGGCCAAACAAAATAAATGGGATTTGAATTTCTAAGCATTAACTAGATTGGTGCATTTTCTCTCCACCCGTCCCTGTCATTTTAATCTCCCCAATGCAAGGAAATCTCTCGGCTAGAATATCTTCATTTCAGATGACGGACACCCACCCCACCTCCCCCACCCCGCTTTCTCTTAAAAAGAAGAAAAAAAAAGAGCACGTCTTGACTTTCCTTGCTTTAGAACAAGGAGTATTTCTTTCCCTAACAGCATTAGCACACTGAGATGCGGAGTTAAAAGCAAAGGGGAAGGAAGATGCAAGGTAGCTGAGAGACGACTCTTCCTTCTGCCATCCAGAGAAGGAAGAGCTAAAAGGATTATAAAAGTTTAGATTAAAATGATATAAAATCTACCATTTGGCTCCAACACTAGTGTCTTGGTCCTCTGAAGCTAATCTGTATGCACTCTGTGACCTTCTCGCAGCGAACCCTGCTAAATATATTATTCCCATGGGGGCTTTCACTGCTGCTTGGTGTCAGAAATCAATATGTATGAGGCGCGTGGATGGGAATTTCTAATAGATCTGCCTGGCCCTGCGCTGCTTTTCAATATCTGCCTTGCACTATTAGTGCCGGCTCGGTGCCTGTGAAATAACCGAGATAATCTTTTAAGGTGCGCTGTTAAGGTGGAACCTAAATGTAGCTGTTTCAATTATCTCCCCGGCTCTCTCGCGCACCCGTAGACAGGAAGCAAAGCCCCTCGGCAATTATAAAGAGGGTTCTCCTGGGATGGGTCACCTTGGGTGCAGCTCCGCTTATTAATCACCGATCGATCAATAAATTAATCGATCGATTGCTTTAAAAGCAGTTAGGGTTAAAATATATGAGGGCAGCAGGAAATGGTTTGCTGAAAAAAAATGTTTTCTCTCTCTTCCTCCCCCCCCCTCCTCTTGTGTGGTTGTTGGGGAAAAGAAATCCACGTTTTAATGAGGGAGGAAACTTCATGAAAGGCAGTGTCAAATCGTGGGTGTCAGTGTGGGAAAAAGATGGGGGAAGGGATCCCGGTCCACGAGTGTCAAGAAAATTCCAGAGAGGCCATGTGAAACTGAAGAATCCATTCCATCAGATCTGAGGGAGTGACCTGCCGTTTTCAGAAACGATTTCTTTATTACTAGTGTATAAATGTCCCATTTATGCTTTTTTAAAATGAAGGGGCTGATGATACCTGCTCATCCCCTTCCTTGCTTGGAATATGGAGCGGAGGAGGGCGGGAGAGCTATCCAAATTAATTTATTTTTTTGTCAGAATATAATTATTTCAGCTCATCACTTATAATCTTCCGTCTGCCTGGGTTTGTTGTAAAGAAACCAGAATCATCAATAATGCTTCCAACTACCCTTATCTCCCCCACCCCAGCGCACGCACACACACACACACACACACACACACACGAGAATATCCTACTCTTGCTCCCCCACACCCCGTTAAGCCCGGAACTATTTGAGGCCTGAAAGCTTGGAGGGGGAAGAAGAGGGAGCGGCGCTTGGTGCTTTTTCTTCCCTCGCTGGCTGGCTTCCTTCTCCTCCCTTTTTCTTTTCACTTCAATGCGTAAAGGAAGCTGTTCCAGTTGAATGCACAGAGGTGCGGCATATAAAAGCAGTAACTTGGAAGCAGAGAGAGGATCTCTCTCCCTACCCCCCTTATTGGGAGGAAAGGAGGGAGGCAATCACTAATCCGCGCATACTTTTATCTGGCTTTTGATAAGCGGCAACTCAGCAACCAAGTTGAAAATCCTTGCTGGAGATGACACGGAGAGCGAGAGAGGGAGGGAGGGAGCGGGAGAGAGGAAGGAAGTGGGGGGGGGACGGCGCCCCGCTTCGGAATGACTTTTCAGTCAGTCACGTTTGGCTTGGTGTCCTTGTGAGGCTGTCACCCGACCAGAGGTTGATTTGGCACCCCGCCCTACAGATTTCCTCTTCCCTCCTTCCTTTCTCCTCCCTCCCCATTTCTTCTCTCTGCACACTCCACTTAGCACATCACAATCCACCTGACAACTCTCAGAAAATCCCCTGCCTGCTCGTCTAGCCTTATTTAGTCTCGGTGTGCGCACACTATTAGCCAGGATGTGGCAAGCTAAGGACAAAAGGGCTTGAGGTGAGGAAAGAGCTGAACCTAGATAGAATGAAACCAATTGGAAAGTTTTAGAAACAGAATGCATGCCCTTCAAATTCCAATCTCATCAGAGTGATGTCTTAGCTTTGAGGCGGCTTTTCTATTTCACTTCTCAATCCCAAATATTTTCCCTTGAGAAATAAGAACTCACTATTACAGAAGATGTTGGCTTTTCTCATGATTAGAGTTGGATTTATATTTGACAGGATGTTACTGGTTGGCTATGAATCATTACCTGTTTAAGACCAGGGATGTCCCCTTTATTCATATATTTACCCATAACAAAGAGTGTGTGTGTGTGTGTGTGTGTGTATTCGTGTGAAGTCTTTGTTATGGGTAAATATATGGAAAACAATAATACATGTTAATCAAACATCTGTAAGAAGAGGTAGAGTTAGTCAGCCATTGCCCAGAAAAACATGTAGTTTTAAATTTGCATTCTAGAATGAACTATTCTGAAACTTGTGTTATAATCAGTGTATCTTCTTTACCATCCTCTATGGAACTACACACATTTGTATGTAAATTTTCTTCCTATTCATGAATAAAATGTGAACCTTGTTCATGACTCCTATTTTATCTTCTAAAACTTTGGTGTTTGCATGCAGACTTTTCATCACCTTTTAAGAATTTTGAAAAAGCTGACCAAGTCAAATAAAACCCTTTCTTGTTTCACCAGTACACATTTTGTTTTCACTTGAAATTAGCAAGATTGTAAAAGAGATCTCAAAGTGATGCAGAAATGGGGAAAAATGAATTTAACATTGGAAATATGAGAAATGAAGACAAAATAAAATCCATCTATTCTTATTACCCATTGTGTCTATAAAATATATATCTTAATTCTGTAATTATCTGATTCGGAATATAGGTTTTTCCCCAGTTCATTACATATGGCTGCATTATAAAGCAAGAATGATTAAAGTTATTTTCTGGTTCAGAATGTAAAATGGATTTCTATTTACAGTAGATAGTTGTAAATGCATCCATGAAAATTCCTTAGTATATCTCCTTATTCTCTGTGAACTCACAAATAAAAATACAATAAATACAGCATTTATGGGGAATTTGATGGTCCAAGTTTGGTTTAAGAATTAAGTCCTTTTAAGTAGCAGGGTTTTTAAACTGTTCTTCAGCATCTAACTAAACAACAAACTCAGAAGGAATAGGCTCATTTGATCAGAGCATTTTTATTATAAAAAAGATTGTTGAAATTATATATCAAATCATTTATTTAAATAAATTAGCATACATTGAATGTATGCTGATCTGTGATCTTTTTTGTCCTTTTGTTGGATTTGCTCCCTTGGGCATTGGGGAAGGAAGTACAATGTCATCCTCCTATACAGTAATGAGAAATTGTTTCCTAGAATCTCAATAGAAGCAAACAGCTTTTTTCTAACTTCTTTCTCAAAGGTTCCTCTATACCAAGGGTGTCAAACTGGTGGCTCGTGGGCCAGATGTGTCATACGCAGGCCATGCCCACCCCAGCTCCACAAAGGCAAAAAACATCACAATATGTCATGATACGTCATGTGACACGGTTGAGTTTGACATCCATGCTCTATACCTTTCCCTAGAATTTAAAACAGTGGTTTCCTTAGAATTATTTTTTTCTATTAAGAGTCCATTGACCAGATTTGTGAACTTTTCTCCCTCCATCATGTTTCAACCCAGTTCTTCATTGGTGAAAAGTTTTTTTTTCTGAGGAGTATTTGGAGATAGATACTTGCTCGCTCAGTTCCTGAAAGAGAAATCTGAGCCTAATGAAAGCCAAGACAAATAGAAAATGATCTGTTAGCCTGGTAACAAATAAGTGGAGAAATAGGAGAACATGAAAGACAGTTTAGTCTGTTGAGGTAGTGCTCCAACTGTACATAAACCTTCCCCACATCCAGCACAAGACCAAGAGAATGTTACTCTGTTCCTATAAAACAGATATTTTTCATACTTGTGCAGCTGGAACTAAGCAAGAATGTAATCAAAGCTGATTGATAATTGTTACCACAATTTCCAGTGGCAAATAGTCCAGATAGTTAAGATATTTAGTCCAAATAGTTAAAATATTTAAATTTAATACCTGGAACAGTGGGGTTGTACAGTGAGCCAGAGCACACAGTTATAGTTGATTGGTTTGAGATTGCTGGCTCCAGCATGAGGCAATCTGTGCTGTGATTGGTTGCTGTGGGCATGGAGGGGGAGTTTCCCCTTTTTCCCACCTTTTTCTTCTGTATCCTTTGTGTGCTCTGATTTACCTCATGGTGATTTACCTCATGGCACATAGTGATGTGCCTGACTATCTTCTTTACTGTATATATAGATGTAACATATATTTATATAAAACTACAAGTTCATGTCAGCATCTCTGGCTCCATTTGGACACCTGCTGAGCAATTCCCTGACACATAGGCAATTAGTTTATTTAGGAACTGTCATACTCTTGCCTGTGTGAAACCCTTTTGAATTCTGCTTCCAGATAACCACAATGTTACTTTATTGCTGTGCTGAAGGGCAATAATGTGAAAGCAATCCTTTTTCATCATCAAAAGATGTTAAGGTGGAAGGAGACTAGCTTTTGCATCCTAAACTTTGTGCAAATGTTTGGCCTCTTTAAATGATTACACTGAGGCTTTGCATGGTTGGCATATTTTATCCTAAGATTCATGGTGTTAAAATCATGTTAAGATCTCTCAATACACCAATCTCTTGGTGAAAAGAATCTTGAGAAAATTCAAATGACCTTTGTCTTCAGAACTTCTATTCTTTAGTTATAAGTGAATCTAGAGATGATTACTGAGCAGCATGCAAGTCATATGAACTTCAAGTGATCTAAGAAATTGTTTCCTTAGAAATGGAAAATAATGTTAAAAGCAACAAACAGAGTGTTAAGAAGCTTCAGTTTCTCAGAGTTGCTGTGGGTTTCTGTCTCTGTATCTAGTTAATTGGGGAGAGTTTATTTATCCAAAATAAGCCCGTGACTGTTTTGTAATAAAACTGACCTTTTCTTGCCTTTACAGTTGGGATTTCATGTTTGCATGACACATAGCTTCTCCTTTGACCTACTTATGAAAGTCATATGAACAGAACCTGTCCTATGAATCTTTTGTTAATCCAAAAGGCATTTTTAATCCAAATGGGAGACATGCAAAATCTCTCTCTATTAAAAGTAAAGGAGTATGTCTCACAAGATATCACACTGTTATCACAGCAACTTAGTAAGAGGGATGGCCTGGTAGCTGAAATCTTCTAAGCAGAGTGCTCTTTTCACACAATATTCTGAGGTCTTTCACCTCTACTATTCCCTTTGAGGGTAGGTAAATAAAAGGTCAAATTTTTACTTCCATATCTGAATAATAGTGAGCAACTATGTTATAGAATCTGATGAGAAAAAACACCATTGGTATAGCATAGGTTGTGTAGGAGAAGAGCAGGCTGAGCTAGAAGGTGGGGTTTAATGTGTCATCAGTTTGGAGTCATTGTGTTACCATGAGCCACACCCCATGAATTCTGTTGACTTTTATCTAGCGCCAATTTAGTTTTGAACATTAGTTGACTAGATTCTTGAACAGAGATAAGAATAATAAACTGTTCTGTGATTTGAATTCAACAAATGCTCCTGGTTATTTGCATCTGACAGATTGCTATATGACAACTCCTGGTATCCCTCAGCAGTGGTCATATTTAATAGAATGTAGGAAGCTTTAGTTCAGCACTTCTGATCCTTATCTTAAAGTCTTATTTTCTGAGTATTCTCACTAAGTATCAGTTCATTTGATGTAGGTTTATTACTGTTTGACCTGAACCATTCTTAATCAAAATGTCTACACCATATGAATCTATAAAAACAGGAAAGAAAGGCACCTAACAGCAATTAATCTAGGACTTTTCTTGAGTAATTTTGTTGTCTGAAATGAACCAGAAGATATCTTTCCCTCATTCCTCAGGCAAAAACTAGCTAGAATGTCAGTTAAATCCCCTTCTTCCTTCCTCTTATATGATGCTACATTTCCATTGATGTTAAGTTTTTTATAAATAACAACAGAACATTAAAACATAGAAAATGAATAACATGAACATAATAATAAGAATTTCCCTCATGTGTCATCATTCAGACAGCAGAATTTTCAAGCATCAACAGATTCTTATTTTAACAGAGGTGATGAAATGAATGCTCCAGCATTCCTGAGAGATAGAAATTAGTCTGGATTCAGGGCAGCTATATGGGCTTCATGACAGCTAGTTTAGTATAGAAGTTAAGGCTTCTGGCTAGAAACTGGGAGACTAGGAGTTCTGGGCCCATCTTAGACACACAGCCAGCAGGGTGACCTTGGCCTAGTCACTTCTTTTCAGCCCTAGGAAGGAGGCAATGCAAAAACCTTGCCAAGAAAATTGCAGGCACATGTCTAGGCAGTCTCCAAGTATTGGACATGATTGAATGGAAGAAAAAAAAAGACTTCATAACTCTTTCTGCAATAAAGTGAAAGAATAGGGGTTAAAACATTGCCATTCCAACTCTATAGCATTTTGCCTCCTGGTAAGACCTTTTCTTGTTTAAATACCATTGGCTTGGGCTTTGCTGTCATTTCTTTCTCTCTAATGTTGCCAAGTAGACTGTTTTTGCACACTGTTTTTGAAGAATGACACCACTTGGCTCTTGATTTCAGCTAAGGCAATGGAGAAAAGAGACTTTGTGATGCTTTACGATAAACCTAAGCCTGGCATAAAACTCCAGTTCTAAAGGAGCTTATTGGAAAATGTGCAAATTTCTCTGAGCAGAGCTTTCCAAGTGGACCCCATGATATATTTTCTTGCTTGTGTGTGTGTGGTTTGCATGCCTGGCTCATATTGTGGGCCATCATAAACAGCCACGTCATCAGTGTTTCCAGGTGAGGAGAAAGATAATATGCCCAGCTGGATTCATCCAGTCCTGGAACTGCTCTTGTTACATTACCAGCTTTCAAACCTTAACAGAGAAAAAGAATAATGGTTTATCTTCTCAATCCTCCTTTCCAAAAGTTTACAAAAGGCTTAACATAGCTCATATTTGCTATAGACAGAATTTGAAATGTATACAGAAATCCAGGTTTTAAATTCTGTAAGATGGTCTTTCTGAAAAGACTTTTAGAAGAAACTGCAGGTAGTTACAGATTTCTGACTTGATCCAGTTGACACCAGTTTTCATTGTTAGTTGAACATTGTGCATTAAGTCTGAATATATTCCTTTAGCTGCAGAAATCACAAAAATAAAGAATAAAATCTTAAAGCTGGAAGTGACCTGAAAGATCATTTAATTTAATGCCTGGTTTCTGCTCGTAATCATATTTTAAAAGGATCATCTCAGGAAAAGAGGGATGTTATTAGTACATATATCCTGTAATTTCATTCTGTAACTGTCTAGATGAATGCAAAGTATTAAAAAATCAGCTTGCTTTAGTCTAAAGTCTGACTTATATAAGTTTGATGCAAGTGAAGAACTAAGAATCTAAGAGCTTTTGAATTTATATGAAATGGAAATCTAGGACTGGTGTTTCTTAGCTGCAGCCTTAAAGAGATTGTTTACATTAGAATAGCATGTATTAATCATTGGCCAGAGACATATAACTAAAATTTGCAACTGAGCTGCATCTTTGATTTCAATCATATTTATTATAGCAACTGAAACATTCTCAGAACTCATTAGTTCTATGTTTCATAGGATTTATCTCACCCTGAAGTGGTCAGAAACCTTGCACAACAATGCTCCAATTAACCCTTCCCCAAGGTAGATAATAACAGAAACTTGAGAGTCTGATTGTTCTGTTACCTCCTCCTCCTTTTTATGGTTCAGTAAAGGGAGGGCATCTGCCACATCTCCTTGTGGACTTAAAAATTGCTTCCACTGCTTTCCCTAGGCAACAGATCCTGCATATCTCTTTCAAGGTTATCTTCCTTACTCCCTACAAAAGGCTTCTGAACACCCTTTGGATGGAAGCCCTCAAAATTTCATGGGGGATCTCATTGCAGAGGGCAAGTGCTGCTAAAAAGAAGGTGTGCTTCCCGGGTCCAAGAAATGTTTGAATGAGAGGATCCAGAGTGCACCAACTCTGTAGGTTTTAACAACTAGGCAGAAGCTACAGGAGACAAGTGGTGCCTCAGGTAACCAGGTCTCATGCTATGTACAGCTTTATAGGTGATAACTAGCCTTGAATTACACTTACATAATACCAGCAACCAGTACAATCCATAAAGCATGGGTGTTATGTACTGGGCTCTTAAAGAATACCACGTGGGTTGCTGGAGCAGCTAACGGCTCTCCAGCAACCCAGACTACAAGTCTCCTGTGCTGCAGTTGGCTATCTCCAGGCGGCAATGGTTGATTCAAACCTATTGACTGCCGCCTAGGGGCTAGACTATATATTGCGGCTAGTTGCAGCCTTTTCCCCAATACAGTTTCTGCACGAAATAAACTATGAGTTACCTTGTACTCAGCTTCATGTCTTTGTTCCTGCGCCAAAGAACCCACTATTTAACAGTGGCGATGGGGATGGGATCCTGCTTCACTGATTAAGAGTTGAAGTCTACGAGGGAAAGGCAGCGCATGCCGGAGGGAAAAAGCATTCCCCCCCCCAAGGTCGACTAGCAAGCTACGCTAACGACCTTATGCTCAGTGGACTCATTCCCTGAGCCTAGAAGCAGGATCCGGAAGAACGCAGGAACCAGCAAAAGAATGCCGAAGGTTGGGAAACTGAGAGAATTCGACGTGAAACACTGGAGGAATGGCCATCATATCTATCACAAGTAGAAAACTACCTCAGGGCCAATCAGATTGTGGAAGAAGGACTGAAGGCCACAACGCTACTCTGCGTGTGCGGCCCAGCATCCTTTGATTTGGCTGAGAACCTTTTTGCGCTGACACAGATCGAAGCAGTCTCCTACGCAGACCTCAAAAAGAAGCTAACCGGGCACTTCCAGCCCAAGATGTCTGAAATGGCTTGGTGGTTCAAGTTTGACCAAAGAGTGCAGCAACCGGGTGAATCAGCTTCTGAGTTCATAGCGGGCCTGAGGCAGGCTGCACGCCTTTGCAAATTTTAAAATTTAGAACAGCGACTATGAGACTGGCTCGTCCGCAACCTATGGGACAGAACGCTTCAGCAGAGACTCTTTGCTAGGCCAAATTTAACGTTTTCTAAGCACAAGACGAGGTGATGGCTGATGAAGCTGCCGGGGGCACATTTCAAACAGTACAGCCCGCCAAATCGACAAGGTTTGAAGAAACGGTCCACCGTGAGGAAGCCAAACACACCGAAAAATTCTCCAAGGAGGAAGAACCTGAAATCAACCGACTCCAAAAGCAAACCAATGTGCAACACCGAAATAGATAGCAGCAAGAGGACAATTACAAGGCAGTTCTCTTACCGAGATGTAAGGGGTGCGGCGGCAACCATTTTTGTGCCAACAGCAGATTTCGATCAGCCACGTGCAGAGCTTGCGGAAGGACAGGCCACATCACAGTGGTTTGCAGAGCCCGCCAGAGAGACCGGCCACCCAAACACCACTCGGAAGAACCAACTAGGAGAGGGACTGGGGCCCAGGGTCCAGTTAGTGTGGTTTTTTTCAGAAGCCATAGAAACGTATGCCGCACCGGGGCTCGACACCCCCTCAAAACCAAACTTAAGCTCATGACAGAGCTACAAGGAGTTCCATGTAAGATGGAATTGGACTCTGGCTCTGCAATTTCTATTATTTCTCAAGACACTTTTAACTTTGTGTGTAGGCACAGTCACAATTGGGCCAAGCTAAGACCCTCAGATATAATCCTAATGGATTTCGCCTAGTCGCATAGCAGCAGCCCTGCCTGAGCTTCTCGACATCCTCTCGGGGTTGGTGATTGAGTTCCCCAGATTTATGATTTTGGGTGACTTCAATCTGCCATCCCTGGGGGGATCATCTGAGTTAGCTCGGGAGTTCATGGCTTCCATGACGGCCATGGACCTGATGCAAGTAATCCAGGGTCCGACTCATGGGGGGGGTCACACGCTCGATTTGATTTTTCTATCTGGCCGGTGGTTAGATGATCTGGGTGGGGGTTCCCCAATTGTTACGCCCCTGTCATGGACCGATCATCATCTCCTGCGGCTGGTCTTCCGTTTTGCCACTCCCCGTTGTGGGGTTGTTGAACCAACTAGATGGTTCCGCCCTAGGCGCTTAATGGACCCTAAGCGGTTCCAGGCAGTGCTTGGGTCCCCACCTGCCGCCTTTGTTCACAGCTCGGCCGATGCCTTAGTGGAAGCCTGGGAAAAGGCAGCCACGGAGGCACTCGAACAAGTTGTACCCATGTGGCCCCTGACCTGGTGCAGATCCCAGTGGGCTCCGTGGTTTTCCACGGAGCTTCGGGAGATGAAGCGTCGGAGACGGGGCCTAGAGAGCTGTTGGAGGTCCAGCCGGTCTGAATCTGACTGATTGCGGCTAAGGTCCTCTATGAGGTCTTATCTCGCGGCAATGAGGACGGCAAGGTCTAATTACTTTGCTACCCTCATCGCGTCCGCAGATAATCGCCCGGCCGCCCTGTTTAGGGTGACTCGCTCCTTCCTTAATCAGGAGGTGAGGGAGGAGCCCCTGCAGGGTCATGCCAAGGAGTTTAGCCAACATCTGTCGGACAAAATCGCTTGGATCCGGACCGGTTTGGACTCCGACTGGGCAGAGTCTGACGGTGAGGACATGGGCGGTTTTGGTGATGTCATCTGGGAGGAGTTCGATCCTGTGACTCTGGAAGAGGTGAACAGGATTATGGGGAAGCTGAGCTCCACCACGTGTTTATTGGACCCGTGTCCCTCCTGGCTGGTTTATTCGGCTCGGGAGGGGACACGAGGCTGGCTTCAGGCAGTGATAACTGCTTCTTTGAGTGAGGGCAGTTTTCCCACCACCTTGAAGGAGGCGGTGGTGAGACCCCTCCTCAAGAAGCCTGCCCTGGACCCAGCTGTTTTAAACAACTATCGTCCGGTCTCCAACCTTCGCTTTCTTGCGAAGGTTGTTGAGAGCGTGGTGGTGTATCAGCTTCCTTTGTTCCTGGAGGAAGCTGATTATCTGGACCCATACCAATCAGGCTACAGGCCCGGGTACAGCACGGAGACGGCATTGGTCGCACTGGTGAATGATCTCTGGCGGGCTCAGGACAGGGGTTGTTCCTCTATCCTAGTCCTATTAGACCTCTCAGCGGCTTTTGATACCATCGATCATGGTATCTTACTGCAGCGTCTCAGGGGGTTGGGAGTGGGAGGCACTGTTTTACGGTGGTTCTCCTCCTACCTCCTGGGACGTTCGCAGTCGGTGTTGGCAGGAGGGCAGAGGTCGGCTTCGAGGCCTCTCATTTGTGGAGTTCCTCAGGGGTCGGTCCTCTCGCCTCTCCTGTTCAATATCTATATGAAGCCGCTGGGTGAGATCATTCGTGGTTTTGGGGTTGGGTATCATCAATATGCTGATGATACCCAGCTTTTCATCTCTATCCCAAACCACCCCAGTGATGCCCTCGATGTGATGTCCCATTGCGTGGAGGCGGTTCGGGTCTGGATGGGGAGGAACAGGCTTCGGCTCAACCCCGACAAGACTGAGTGGTTGTGTGTGCTGGCATCTCGGGAAATTCAGATTATTCCATCTCTAACCATGGGGGGTGAGATATTACCCCCCGTAGATAGGGCTCGCAACTTGGGTGTCCTCCTAGACTCACAGCTCTCTTTGGAAGATCATATAGGAGCTGTGACTAGGGGGGCCTTCGCCCAGGTTCGCCTGGTGCGCCAGTTGCAGCCCTATCTGGACCGAGATGCCTTGCGTACAGTCACTCATGCGCTCGTGACCTCCCATTTGGACTACTGCAATGCTCTCTACATGGGGCTGCCCTTGAGGACTACTCGGAGGCTTCAGCTGGTGCAGAATACAACCGTGCGAGTGGTGGTGGTTTCCCAATACTCCCATGTAACACCTCTACTCCGCGAGCTGCATTGGCTTCCGGTTGCCCTCCGGGTAAGATTCAAGGTGCTGGTAATGACTATAAAGCCCTAAATGGCATGGGTCCAGATTACTTACGGGAGCACCTGCTGCTGGCATCAACTTCCCTTCGTCCTGTGCGCTCCCACAGAGAGGGCCTCCTTAGGGTGCCGTTGGTCAAAGAGTGTTGACTGGTGACCCCCAGGGGAAGGGCGTTCTCTGTGGGCGTGCCAGACCTTTGGAACCGTTTACCGGTTGGAACCGTTTACCGGTTTACCGGTTGAGCTCCGGATGGCTCCCGACCTTCGCTCCTTCCGACGTGACCTAAAAACATACTTATTTGAACAAGCCGGCCTGGTCTGATGGGTTTGGGGTATTTTAATATTAATTGTATTAATTTTTATTGGAATTGGGCTGTATTATTTAATTCTTTTTTAACTTTTGTACATTGTATTTTTATTGTATTTGCCCTGTACACCGCCCTGAGTCCTTCGGGAGAAGGGCAGTATAGAAATTAAATTATTATTATTATTATTATTATTATTATTATTATTATTATTATTATTATTATTATTTTCAAAATGCTCACATTAAAGTTTTGGGGGAAGCCACTTTGTTGGTAAAGTTTAAAGGGTTTTTGGGGCACCTGGATGTAATAGTAGTAGGGGGCCAGAGAACGAGTCTCATTGGACTCGATTGGTTTGATGCCTTAGGTATTCAGATTAGTGGCATAAACTGGACACAAACTGCAGACCTCACATCAGTAGGCGAGGAATATGCGGATGTTTTTGATTCAACCCTAGGAACATACACAGGTCCGCCTATCTCATTTAAGTTAGATCCCAACGTAGTTTCATTCAGGGTTAAGCCTTATAGGGTCCCCTTTGCCTTAAAACATAAAATTGATTCTGAAATTGATAAGCTTGTAGAACAGGGCATGTTACAGTCTGTTGATGGTGGGGAGTGGGAAACTCCTATAGTCACCCCACTTAAAGCCAACGGAGAAGTTCACATTTGTGCTGACTATAAATGCACTCTAAATAAAGCCCTCAAGCAACACGCTTACCCAGTCCCAGTGGTCAATCATATTTTAGCCTCCTTGCAAGGGGGTACTATTTTTGCTAAACTTGATTTAGCTCAGGCCTATCAGCAATTGCTGGATAATGAAGCCACAGCCGCGGCTCAAACTATCGTGACTCACAGGGGGGCTTTCAAAGTTAAACGCTTACAGTTTGGAGTCAGTGTTCCACCAGGTATTTTTCAGGGAATCATGGAGCGTACACTCAAGGGTATTCAGGGTGTCTGCCCTTATTTTGATGATGTTCTTATTGCAGGGGAATCCCCAGAAGTGTTGGCCAGTAGGCTCAGGGCTGTCTTGCAGAGGCTTCGAGAAGCAGGCCTCAAATTAAAAAAGAACAAGTGTAGTATTGGGGTTTCTTCAACAGAATTCCTGGGTTTCCGGATTGATGCTAATGGCATTCACCCCACTGATTCTAAAGTGAAGGCCATTAAAATGGCTCCTAGGCCCAAATCAAAAGGAGAGCTACAAGCATTGTTGGGCCTCCTAAACTTCTATCACACATTTCTACCTCATAAGGCAGCAACAGCAGAGCCCCTCCACAGGCTTCTAGATAAGAAAGCTCCATGGAAATGGACTAACTTACATGAAAAAAGTTTCCAGGACTTAAAAGCACTATTGCCAGAAAAGTCCACTGTAACTCACTACAAAGAGTCTAAACCTGTATGTCTTGCCTGTGATGCATCTCCCTATGGGGTGGGGGCAGTTTTAAGTCACATAGAAAAAAGTGGGAAACAGATTCCTATAGCATTTTACTCAAGGACCTTGTCCTCTGCTGAGCGCAACTATGCTCAGATTGACAAAGAGGCCCTGGCCATCGTTGCTGGAATAAAAAAATTCCATGATTATTTATATGGCAGGGATTTCACAGTATACACTGAACACAAACCTCTGTTTGGACTTTTCACAACAGACAAACAAACCCCCCACATACTATCTCCAAGAATGCTGAGATGGTCTATTTTCCTATCTGCATACACTTTAAATTAATTCACAAACTGGGCAAGGAAATGGGCCATGCTGATGGCCTCAGCAGACTACCACTGCCACTAATGGATCCAGATCTGGCTCCAGCTGCTAGAATATTGTCCATACAGGACATACCTGAATTTCCCCTCCATGCAGGGGACATTGCTGCTGAAACTGCCATAGATAAAATATTTAGTAGAGTGTTGTCATGGGTATACACAAGCTGGTTGTATAAAAGTCCAGGCTCAGAATTTCAGAGCTATTTTATCAGGAGGCATGAGTTATCTGCCCCTAAAGGGTATATTTTATGGGGAAACAGAGTCATAATTCCCACTTCCCTAAGAGACAGGGTTTTACAATCATTACATGAGGGTCATCCAGGCATTGTCAGAATGAAAGCTTTAGCTAGAAGCTACCTTTGGTGGCCTGGCCTTGATAAGGCCATTGAGGCTCAAGTCCATGGTTGTTATTCATGCCAGCAATCTAGGCCTGAAATGTCACAGGCTGTTCACAGGTGGAAGGAAATACACACTCCCTGGTCTAGGGTTCACATAGACTACGCTGGGCCCTTTCAGGGATAGCTCTACCTTATAGTAGTGGATAGCCACTCAAAATGGCTGGAAGTAATTCCAGTTCCTAACATGACTACTGCTAGGACCATCCAGGTGCTGAGAAAACTCTTTGCCACACATGGGTTGCCAGATGTCTTAGTTTCAGACAATGGGGCCCAATTCACTGCTGCTGAATTTCAGGCCTTCCTTAGAGCTAATCTCATCAGACATGCAACATTTGAGCCTTTTCATCCATCTTTTAATGGTCAAGCTGAACGCATGGTGAGGACAACAAAGGAAGCACTCAAGCGCATTGTCACAGGTGACTGTCATCAAAGATTGGCAGATTTTTTTACTCTGCCAACATTCTACGCCCTGCACTGCTACAGGCAAAAGTCCTGCCGAACTACGTTGGGGGAGGCATTTGATTACTAAACTGGACAGGTTGCATCCAGATAGAGTGGCAGCAGAAGCCTCTCGACCAAAACCCCCGAGGGGGCTGCACATGGGCGATTGGGTTTGGGCCAGGAACTATGGTCATGGGAATCTGTGGGTTCCTGGTCAAATTACCAAGGCATTCGGACCCCTATCTTATGAAGTGGGGTTGGAGGGAGGGTGAGTTGTCAGATGACACATTGATCAGCTGAGGAAATGGTTTCCAGAACGGCCACTAAGTGAGGACTGCATCATATGTCCCTCCCAAGGTCCTCAAACTTGCAGCCAAGCCACATGGACTATCAGGACTTTTCCTTCTTAACTGAGGCAGAACTGGAGGGAGAACTGGGGAGCTCTGGAGTGTAACACGGTTCCCCTAAAGGAGCAAGCCAACCGAACTTCAGCAACTGCTGTGCCTACTCTGCCGAACAGTCTGACTCTGGGGTGGGCCAACCTGGAGAGGCCAGCCAGAGTGCATCGAATCCCCTTGACTCAGGAGCACAAAGGGACACAAGTCTACCCAGCCCATGGGGTAAGCTGGTAGACCACAAAGTGATGGGAACTCCAAGACGTTCCTCTAGGGCACACAAGTCTCCTTCATATCTTGCAGATTACATTGTAAAATAAAGAGCTATATATTGTTGTAATTCCTGTTGCCACTACACTACAGAAACTAGTGCTATGATGTAACTGTCTAAAAGTGTCATGTTTGAAGCCTATTCATTCAGACGTTGTTTAATAACATTGTATGTAACTGTCTAAAAGTGCCAATTTTGAAGCCTATTCATTGAGACGTTGTTTAATAACATTGTAACTTACATTGTTTTTTTTTACTTTTATTATTATCTCTTTTATTTTAGTGTGTTTGGATAATGAGTCTTGACAATTGTTGAGACTAATTGGTGTTATTATGGTCTGGTCTAAGAGGGGAGGGGTGTTATGTACTGGGCTCTTAAAGTATACCACGTGGGTTGCTGGAGCAGCTAACGGCTCTCCAGCAACCCAGACTACAAGTCTCCTGTGCTGCAATTGGCTATCTCCAGGCGGCAATGGTTGATTCAAACCTATTGGCTGCTGCCTAGGGGCTAGACTATATAGTGCAGCTAGTTGCAGCCTTTTCCCCAATACAGTTTCTGCACGAAATAAACTATGAGTTACCTTGTACTCAGCTTTGCGTCTTCATTTCTGCGCCAAAGAACCCGCTATTTAACAATGGGCATGCCAAAGCTTATTCACACTGCTTTGTTACTATGTCCTCTACCAATTGAAGCTTCTGAGTAGTTTTCAAGAACAGCCATATGTAGACCACATTGCAATAATTGAGCACTGGGGTGACAAGGGTTTGAGTAACTGAGGATCACCCAATCCAGGTAGAGATACAATTGGCACACCCAGTGGAACTGCAAAAAGTCTCCTCCCAAAGGCTCCAAGACGCCCCCAGATTGCACACCACTTCTGAATGTGGAAGTGTAACTTCATCTAGGGGTAAAGATGGAAGATGCCTGAACTTAGGCAGTCCCAACGATAACAACATCAATCTGACCTTGGTAGGATTGAGTTGGAATCAGTTCTTCCCATTACAGACCCTATTTACAAATCTCTCAATTGAATTTTTAAAAATGTTCTCTAATGATATTGATATGGATCAATGATTCTGTATGATTCTCTTTTTGGATTAAGTACTGCAGTAATCTCAGGTATCCTACAATCAAACAATGGAATATAAAAAGAATAAAGCAAAACTACAAATCCTGTAGATCTAACCTGTTCTATGCCTTTCATCATTTTTAGACACACTTTGTTCAATCACCATGGGCATTCTCAGTTCAACATCAATTACCTGATCAATAAATGATGAAGAATTGTCTCCCATGTATGACTGAAGCTGGAATCTTGACACTCAAACCCTCTAAATACCACACCTTGTGCTGGGGAGAGAGCAATTAAATAGTGTTCTACTTTCCTTTCTGCATATAGCATTTTTAAAATGCCTTTTTAAATATTTTTGTTTCAACATTCATTCTGTGAATCCAGGCTCACTGGATTCACGCTGCTATTGTTATTAATGTTGTTATTGTTGGGACTGCCTAGTACTATCCTATTTTTTCTCTCCAATATTCCCATACTTAAACCCTTTGGAAAGAAATAATCTTGCTAAATGACAGAGTACATTCCCTACCATTTAATAGGTCTTCTCAACTAAATCCCTCCAGTAGATGGTCAAATTAGTAAATTATAACATAGACACCAACTTGACAACCTAATTGCCAGGAAAAACAAAAAAAGGACTGAGCAGTGTTTTGATGTTCGGGAATCATAACATTCTTTAGGGAAAACCAAGAACCTCAGGGGTTGGGGACAATATGTAAATGTGGTTGGTTTTGTTCCCTAATTTGTGTGGGGAAATTTCTTTGCTTAAGATTTCTTTGCTTAAATAAATAGAGATTATTTTAGGGCTTCCCAATCCATTTTCAGTTTTTGAGGTATGTTACCTCAAAATGCTTTTCCAGGGTTTTGATTGAAAAGGGCATGGCAGAACTTTCAAAAATGATCAAAGATCATGTGCAGCCCTGAGGTTGTATGTGCTTGAAGTAGACAAGGCTGACTTGATAGAGAATTATAGTGATCCATCATCAGATAACTTTTGTGTTCATTGGTTTAGCTTCACATTTTATGTATGAATATAGTTAGTAGGAATGTGTAAATCAGGCAAGATCTGATTCCAATTTGTGATTAAATCCAAGTTTGCAATTCATTTTAAAAGACCTAAGTCTATTAAAATTGCTTCAAGGGTTCAGTTCAGTGATATGATTCAATTCAAAGTATTTATCTGATTCAATAAGTGTATGCCTATTTGTGCAAAAATCCATCTGATCTTTGAAAATAACTTAAAAGCTCCTGATCCACTGTGAAGCCTCAAATTGATTCAGAGATATAATTAGAAAATTCATCCTGAAGGAATGATTTGTTTGACACAGCTTCAGATAGAATCTTTGCACAATCCTAGAAGTTAGAATGCCACAGCATTTGCAACACCTAGCTAGTCTTGGTTGATTAAAAAACAAACAGAACTTCACCTGAATAGTGCCTGAGTGAGAGACTTGCAAGACATTCCAAGCTGTAGGCTAGAATAACTTGTCATGGCCAACTCACCAGGTCAACTCACTGCGGAACAACTTGCCATGGCCGACTCGCCAAAGAACAAGAAGTACACTAATATTTAAAAAACAGTGGAATAGAATTATTAAAGAAAGGATGCCAAAGGAGAGGCAAAATGGAAAGTGAATGACAAAAATTAAAATAATTATTTTAAATAATTAAATTGAATTGTTGAATTGTCCTGTGGTGAGCTGGCCATGGTGAGTTGGCTGTGGCGAGTTGTCCCATTCCTATCCAAAAACACTCATGTTTTAAGTTTTATTAGCTTATAATATACAATAGAAATTCAAAAGCAAATAGTGGAAAAGATGGGGAAGGGAAAGGGGAGTAGAGAAGTGAGTGAAGGGAGAAAAAAAGAAAAAAAAGGCATTGACTTCCAAGTTCCTTTGGTGCAATAGAGCAGGGGTGTCAAACTCAATTTCATTGAGGGCCGCATCAGCATTGCGGTTGCCCTCAAAGGGCCAGGTGGGTGTGGCCTGGGTGGGCGTGGCCTACTGGGTGGGCGTGGCTAGAGTGCGTATGGCCTACTGGGTGGGCATGGCCAGCTCTACATCGTTCACATCAAGGGTGCCTATGGGGGCCTGGGCAGGAGTGGGACAGATCTGAGGGTCTCTGGCAGAAGGAGGGTCTCTGGGCCAGGGCCAAGGCAGTGGGGGCTGTTCCCTCACTGTTTCCAGGATGGCTTCACGGGCCACATGAAACCACTTCGCGGGCCAGATCCGGCCCCCGGGCCTTGTGTTTGACATGTCTGCAATAGAGAATCAACTTCAAACCTCAACTTTTTACTTTTTCAAAATATTATAGACTAGCCATTTCGATAGCATCAAATCTATCTAACTGATAAAGCCCAAAGTCAAAATTTCATTTTCTCCCAGCTCAAGCATAAAAACATTCAAGAAGGCAACAGCAAACCATTTTTATATTGTGCTTTGAAAATTTCATGGAACTGACCATGTAGTTGCTTTATCTTCGGTTGAGCCTTTACTTTTATATATCTATCACACTATTCCCTTTCAAGGTAAAACAAGATTATACAAATTGTAGGAGAAGTGAAAATTAGGGGGCTTAATAAATTAAAAGCCAGTATGAGATTTCTTTTTTAAATAACTAAACTAAATCTAGGTTACACAAGTATCTGTTCATTTTTATTGAGCAGGTCCTTGGAATCTTCTCTAAAGTTGTAGCCTGATGGCACCACTGTGTATGCATAGAAAAAGTGACACATCATCCCTCAGAGCAATCTATGTGAGTTTTTATGTTTTTCCCAATATGGATTTTCTCTTTCAAAGGAGGGTTATTCTCTCTTGCTTTCTAATATATCATTTTTCAGGAGTGTATAGGTACATCTGGTGGTAAAGGATGATCAGCCTAGAACATTCATAAGGATTAATGTTAGCTGGTTTGGATAAACAGCAGGGCTTCCAGACACTTTTAAAGAATTTATTTTTGTCTCCATTCATTATAAAATGTTTCTAATAGCACAGCAGTTGCGTCTTTCTGTTGTCATTTCTGTGAGAGGAGTGTTTAATAAGTGGACTAAAACCGACTTTCAAGGAATAGGAGAAGAAAAAAAGAATGGGGGAAAAAGAGCATTGAAGCCAAAATTCTCTTCTCCTTTGAATGTTTATATTTCACAAGCCAAACCAGGCAGGCCCAGACTGAATAATTAATTGTAGCTTTGTTTAACTTTGCACATCTGTAGTTTTAGAGTGAAATTGTCTGAAATTTCATTCTAGTGAAAGAGCCTTGACTTTTGAGAAGCTGAACAAACCTGAAAATAGAAATAATAAAATAATAAAATGTGGGACTGGCTCTTTAGTAGGCCAGGGTCTGTGTTTTGAGAAAATGAGGCAGATTGAAGAAGATGGCTGATAATACAGTCAATCATTTAAGCAAAAATGGAAAAGAAAGTTGGTTTTCTCATGCTTATTATTTGACAAATCAGGGCAAAGAATACCATTGTTCTAAATATAATATGTGTTCAAAGAATTTGCTTGATAGACCAGTATCAAATATATTTACCACATATGTGCCAACTGAAGAATAGGGAAATCAAAATACTAGGAGAGTTGTATGATTTTGGTGTGAAAATGTACAGATTATGTTGAAGTCCAGTGTGTGTTATAGGATTGTGATAAGCTCATGATACCTGGTATAGAAATGTAGCTGACTTGATCTAGCTGACTTGAAGAGCACATCCCATGAAAAGGAGACTAATGCATGCCATCAAAACTGCCACAAAAATACATTTCACCTGAAGAATTGATACAGAACAGAATTGGTCACAACAGAAAGGGGAAAGCACCATTCAATTAATTTTCAAGTAAGCATGCAAAGGACTGAATTTCACATCCTCTGTTATTAAGGCATAGTATCTCATTTCATTCCCATTCTCTCTTCTGTTATCCTTTTGTACAGAGTTGTGAGTATAACTGAATTCACTTTAGGACATCTGAAAAGCCAAAATGCATTCTTTTATATATACCAAACATTGTAATGCAGATATAGTTCAGCAACCATGAAAGCATATGTAAAGACTATTGCCATTGCAAATATGTATAACATCTTTTCTCTGAGGATTACTTCATTCTAGTGCCATATCTTTTTTAAAAATATATTTTATTGATTTTTTACAATAGCAATCTTTAGTGCTTAGTAAACAGCGTGTTGTCTGGGTTCATATATTTAAAAACAATAATAATTAATTTCTATAATTCCATTATCAATATATTAGTTAATGATATATTTCTTTGATCTTCTCTTCCAGTAGTATTCTCCTTAGTCAACATTAAACAAATATAGTTCTTAATATTTTCAATACATATAAGGTTGGATATAAACATTTTTCTTATGTTTATACAAATAACAGTAACATCCACATATAATATCTTTTCTGATCGGCTTATGTTTCAATTGTATTTGTATTTGTATATGTCCTGTTTTCAAGATTCTTATTTAAGCTTAATTTCCTCTCAGTATTCAAACCATTCTTATCAGTCATAATTTTCTCAAAATTAATTACCTTTAAATATCCAAACTTTTCATTCACATACACCATCCCAATATTTTTACATCTTATATATTATAAAAAGTACTATAGTACTTATATACCTTATCCCTCTTACTGTAGGACCCCTTTATATCCAAAATTTATCTATTCATTTAACCATATTCAAACAAGTGTTTAATCATATAGTACTCCATCTGGTAAGTTGAATCAAATCTCTTGAATCTGACTCTAGCCTTCTTCTTTTGCCATGTAGCTTTCCGTGTCAGTATGGTCTGCTTGCCAGGGGATTCTTCCTGTATTTTTATGAGTATTGTTGGGAATAGAAAAGACAAGTTAAGTAGGATGCATGTTTTTTGTCTTCCAAATTCTAATGATTCTCCTGGCCGCTCTATAACCCATTTTGTTAGATCTTCTTTCTTATACTCAAGTTTGTTTTGAAGTCCTGAAAGATAAAATATCTTTTCCATTTTCATTATTGTGACAAAATCTTGCAGATTTTCTTTTGTTTTTATTAAGCTGTGGTTCTCTTCATTTGTAGCTTCCCTATATGAGTCACTTTCCTCTGGTTTATGTTCTGTTGTCTGATTTGTTTGTTCATTCTTTATCATCGTTTTTGAGAGTTTTTTTTATTGTAGGTTTAGGTTGAAGATGTGCTCATTTATGTCATCAAAGTTGTTTTTAATCTCCTCATGGTTTGAAACAATTGTCATTTGAATCTGTTGCAGCATTGCATACATTTCCTCCTGGAAAGTATTTGCCTTGTCCTGGAGTGTTGCTTCTGCAGATCTCTGATGTTCCAGGCTGGGGCCTACAGAAGGGAATATTAGGTGTGGTTTCCTGTCACTTTGAGATAGGTATGCAACATCCATTTTGTTTCCCCCCTCCAAATAGTCTTTCACCAGTACCATAGTCTCTGTGATTAGCCTTGTCAAACCAGCCAATCTTAAAATCCAAACAACTAAATCGTATATAGTTCTTATCTTTATATATGTTTTTTGTAACCCAATGTATTTCCAATTGTCCAAGCACCACTGAAAGCAGTATTTTATAACAGTTCTTCTGTTCAGGGGTCTTACAGTTATCAACCAGCCAAAATTGCAATCCAGAATGTTTAGCCACCTAAGAGCTTTCCAGTAAATTCCCCCCTAGAAGATTAGCCAAAAGTCAAGGTTTTTCTTTCTCTGCAAACAGTTCTTGAGCTTAGAAATCACAGCTCATTAAGTATTTATAATCCCAGAAGATAAGCAGCTTTTAAAATAAATGTAGTCCTCACTCTGTAGTACTGTATTTTCTTTCCTCTGTTCCCATCTGTTCTTTATTTGACTAAAGGTCACTGAGGTTCAAAGGAACAAGTTTTTCTCTATTTCTGGGTGTCTTACCAATTTCTGAGTCAATGCAGCTGTAGTTTTATACTCTAATCCTCCACTAGATGTCAGTAGCTATTCATTTTCCAACTTTTAAGACAAATAATTATTTTCTTATAATTTCATCAATACTCTTTCAGATGTGAAATCTTAACAGTTTTCATAATTTCCAGATTTATCCAGACTGTAGTATTATTAACTTCATTTCAATATATTTCTGTCCTCCATAAACATTAATTTGCCACTTCCATCTATGGAAGGATGGGGGTATGGTCTCCTTCTTTCTCACTTTCAGATGATTTTTTGCTTCTTGGGGATCTTTTCCAGGAAATCAGTTAGAAAATAGGAGGGAGACGATTGATATTCTCACCCAGTTCCAAGCACGCTGTTTACAGTTATTCTGGTTGGTGCTTTTGGACTTTGGCCCCCAGTAGCTTGGGCTAGTCATCGAGGTGTGGCTAGCCTTTCTCCTATCAGATTGGAGGGCTTCCCCTGGATCAAACGGATTGACTGCCATTGTTCCATGATCAGCGGGGGGAGGGGGGCTCCTTCTTTGTTGCCTCTCCGGGTGACTTTAGACCTATTTAGGGTCCCCTGGCAGGGTGAAACCAGCTGTGGAGTGCGAAGCAACACAATCCCTCAGCTGCGTCGTTGTGATGCAAGACTGGAAGTCATTCTAGTATCTTTGTAATATGTACTACATAAGTGGAATGATAAAGACTAATCCCAAACTGCCCACTGACTCCATAATTTATGGAAATTTGATTTCTTGTATCTAAATCTACCACTTCAATCATTCCATTTCTAACCACCTCCTTTGACATCCTTCAATTTATACCCTGCTATGTACCATGCATGTACATCCAAGATGGGTATGCCCCTTTAGTTCCCTAAGAGTGCATTCTGTTTCATTTTGCTCTTTGTAAACACAATGGAAAGTCATACTGATTGACAATAAGCACCTAATGTGTGATATATAGGAACAGAACCACATATAGAAAGCAACTCATGTATAATTATGTTCCTTCCCATTCCCCTCCTCAGATAGCTATATATAGATGTCAGACATCATAATGATGCACAGTAAAATCATAAATATAAAAAATATTTATTATTATTATAGCCATAGGGACTTAGGATTGTAATTTTTAAAAATATCCCAAAATCTTCAAGTGCTGCTCCTTGGATTGTGTTAGCATTTAAGGGGAAAAGAAGGAAGCACTGCTTATTTTTTATGAGATGGGAGTTTGGGCAATGTTTCCATTTGATTCTGTGATTTGAATTGGAATAACCCTGTGTTTAGAATAAAGCAGCAGCCCTGGAAGCATAAGATAAAGCTTGGATTAATACTATGAAAGTTTAACCCCAAAATGGCAGACACAATGTCTTATAGCAGTATAACCATCCGATAGCACTATTTGACTTACAACCATAACGGAACCTGTCCATGTGACTGACCCAATTTTACAATCTTTTTTGCAGTGGTTGTTAAGGAAATCACTGTGGTTGTTAAACAAATCCTTTGTTCACTATGAAGCACAAACATAAATCATGTGGGATGATGCAAACAACCGTAAATGTGGTCCAGTTGCCAAGGACTTGAAGTATGGTCACTTTATTGCGGGGGGGTGGCAGCTGTCAGAACTGGGTTACAAGTTCCTTTTGGGGGAATCCGTTGTATCTTCAAATGGTTGCTATGGGACCAGTGATAAGTCAAGGACTATCTGTATAGTTAAGAAATGAAACATGGACACTCATATTGTTATTTTTCTTTCTCACAGATGGACAGATTTAGTGAATTTAGCATTCAAAGCAAGATCTCAAGTTTCTGTATATATCATAATTAATTAAAGATGATAATAATAATAATAAAACAACAAAACATTAATAATAATAATAAAGTTGGGACCTTGGAGGTCATCTAGTCCAACCTCCTGCTCAGGCAGGAAACCCTATGCCATTTCAGACAAATGACTGTTCAGTCTCTTCTTAAAAACTTCCAGTGATGGAACATTCACAGCTTCTGGACGCAGATTGTTCCACTGGTTAATTGTTCTGTCAGGAAATTTCTCCTTAGTTCTAGGTTGCTTCTCTCTTTGGTTAGTTTCCATCTGTTGCTTCTTGTCCTGCCTTCGGGTGCTTTGGAGAATAACTTGAAAGAGCTTATCATTTTGTAGAATTATATTAAGAATTGCTAATAAGTTCCACATGAGTTGATAATGGATTTAAATCTGCCACTAAGATGTACTATAATATAAACCACATTTAGTAACCATGTTTATAACTGCTATGGAGAGCCATGTTTTTTCAACATCTGTCTTGCAATACTAAGATATCAATATCGATAAATCAATATCAGTATTTATTGATTTATTCTAAATAAAATATGTTATAGAGTACTTGTAGCATAAAGTCATGTTACAAAAATACAATCACCTGCATGTAATATATAATATCCTGCTTTGCAGGAGTTACTATACTTGCAAGTTGAAAGTTATCACCTGGTGGCATATTCCCCCCTCCAGATATTATTTCCCTTCCCTTAAAAAGCAATTTATATCACATGGATGACCTCCATAGGGCCCAATTTTCCTAGGGCTCATTCCAGTCCTTTCTTCTTTCTTATCCAAACAATTATACTAATAATTGTCTTTTAAGGAAGAGTTATGCATCTAATTAAAATTTGATTAGTTACCAAGTGAGAATTTAATGATGATCACTATCTCTGAGCAGCCATGTGGAACTGTGCAGGATCATGCCATTAATAATTGCTGAGAAGTTCCTTGGAGAAATGCTTCTTACAAGAAACTGGCTACTGGTTAAATAACATTGAAGCAGCTCAGTTTTTCTTACAATAAATCTGTCTGGGCCGCCAAAGAGTTGGTGTGAATCTGCAGAGTTTTTCCTGATGTGCAGTTCAAGAATTATATTCCCTTTTTGAGACAATATGAGATTACACTGAGAACCAATCTGGTCTCATGAATAGCATGCAGCACGCAGGGAATATTAGTTCAAATCAAAGGGAAGCTACTTGGGTGGCCTTGAGCTATTCACCATCTGGCTATCCCAATTTCCTTTCTGCTGAATAGAAATAAAGCAGATCTAACCATACAGTTGTAGAGAAAGCCACACACGGAGGTTATAGAGGATTCAGTACACGACCGCCAGGAAACCCTTCTAAACTGTAGATAAGAGACAAAGCTCTATATAGTTAAAATTGTGTCCCTGGAGCAGTGTTTCTCAGTCTTGGCAACTTTAATATGTCTGGACTTCAGGTCCCAGAATTCCCAATCCAGGCTGGTTGAGGAATCCTAAGAGTTGAAATGCACACATCTTAAAGTTGCCAAGGTTGAGCAGCACCACCCCAAAGAATATTGGAGCCTTTAGTTCTTGAAAGAGCTCCATGAGTCCAAACAAAAAATGATGTTTCTAAATGAGGAACCATCTTGTTATAGATATTATGGCAAATAGGGTGGCTCAGGAGGAAATATGAATATACATTTAGGGTGAAAATATTTTTCTGATGTTCAATAATTGTTTATTTCCAAAGATGTTTTGCTGTATAAAATTCTTATTGTCAATGGCATTATTTTCTCATGTGCAACCCATAAATCTTCCTTTCAGATGTGTTGGGAATCTGAGGTTACAGGTCTCAGAATTTTGAGACAGCATGACTAACAGTAATCTTGCTTAGAAGTAGCAATTCCACACATTGGGATGGTTTCAGGAAGCCTATTATGTGTAACACCTGTTTGAATTTTGCCAATAGTATCCAGTTGTTTAACACAGAGGTCCCCAACCTTTTGGGCACCAGGGACCAGTTCCGTGGAGAGAGGTTTTTCCATGCCACAAAGGGGAGTGGTTTTGTATGCTGCCTGCATCCCGCACATGGGGCTTTGCTTGTTTGTGTGGACCGGTTGCTGGCATGCCATGGCCTGGTACTGGTCCATGGACCTGGGGTTCAGGACCCCTGGTTTAACACATGCTAAAAAGGTTAACCCAAAAAACTGAACCATCTCTCATTCCACTTTGTTCTGGTAACCCGTCTTCAAACAATTTTAGGAGTTGAACCATAGATCCACACAGGTGAACTGATTCATCATTAGGATAGTGAATTTGAGGTAGTTATTTGATCCAGGTGCCTAGTTACATACTATATCTTTGTTTCTGTTGGTCTTCAGTCAGTCTTCCAGTATAACAGGTGATGATGTTTCCCACTGGCCTGCTGGGCAATGCCTAAAGGAGCTACAAATCATAAACGTCTGTGGAATTCACCCTCCTTGGATTTTCCTACCTTGTGGGATGCTTGGCCAATAGCTTCAGTCATATAGTACACATAGTGCTGCTTTTCCATGACATATGGGGAACACCTGCTTTGTTATTTCTATCAGAGATGGGTCACAGACATTGAAAGAGATGGTGCTTTTTGTTGCAGATACTGTAGGAGAATGCTGTTAGTCTGTGATGGTAATAAATCAGGATTCTAGTAGCACATCTTTTGACTAACAATTTTAATAAAATGCATAAGCTGTCATGAACTGTAATTCATATCATCAAGTGCATAGAGTAGCTAGATTAATGTAAGATTAAAATTGGGGTGAGTCTGGAAAACGGGATTCTCACCTAACCAAAGGCAGAGTCTCACAAACAAGAAATATCAGGATTATGTTTACATGGGAACCCAGATGTATCCTATGCCCTCACATTTACTCCAACAGTACTATGACAGAGCTCATCAAGTATGCATGCAAGATTAGACGCACCTTCACATGCACTTCCTCTAATGTGATATATGGCATCATCTGTCAGCAATGCCCCTCTGGATTCTATGTAGGACAAAGGGGACAACGTTTGTGCAAAAGAATTAATGAACAAATGTTTGACATAAGGACCCAGAACAGGAGCAAAGTAAAATTGGAGCATTTCATCCTCCAAGAACTCAATGGCAGATCTCAGGGTGACTGCTTTGAAAAACATGGGAGTTTAACAGCACCATTAAATGAGAGATTGAGGAACTCACATACATAAAAAGATTTCAAGTAATCTCATAAGGTCTCAGACACTTAACACATTTCATTTGTTAATTGATCAGGTATGTATAAACTGTTTCACATGTAACCATCTCCATAACCATCTTCCTTTTCTTTACCCCACATCACCCCAATTTAAATTCCACATCAGTGTAGCCATTGCATGCATCTGATGAAGTGAGCTGACATTCTTGAAAGCTTAAGCCTGTTAACAAAATATGTTAATGGAAAAAGATGCACAGCCCTTCTGATTACCGTGGCAGATTAATCTAAACACATAGCTTCAACATAAAATCTCAGCAGGGCTAGAGATATGCATACCAGGAAGCAATTTGACATTTAAAGCTTGAAAGGAAGTAAGAAGTCCTTGCATCCCAAGTGTCCTTGGGAAACAACTCCTCCTTGGTAACCAAACAGCTGATGTAAACCAAATATCATTGCTCCCATGATGATGAATGAAGAAGTTGGCATCAAAATCCCAATGAATGGAAAGCATCAGTAATTCAAATAAAAATAATTGTCGGAGCTATAGCTGGGCAGGAGAAAGTGAAATGGATAATATCAAAGAAAGGTATCAAAATGAAGTCAAGGGATCATCTGAACATGATTTTGATTTTATTTATATTGTATTATTTTTATAACATTCAACAATGAGTAAATAAAATATGTATAAAATAGTCATAGAAATATAGCATGTGTAAAATGTTGAATGTTTTATGTGTCTAATTTGTAGGTGCTTCTGACATGAAGAAAAGTTTATTTTTATGAATAACTCAAGGTGGCAAACATACCCAATACTCTTTCTTTCTCCTATTTTCCCCCAAACAACACCTCAGAGGTGGGCTGAGCTAAGAGATCATCCAGCTGGCTTTGCTAAGACAGGAGCAGAATTAACAGTCTCCTGGTTTCTATCTTGGTGCCTTAACCACTAAACCAAACTGCCTCTGATGAAGTCATTAGTCCATGAACTATTTCTAAGTGGTTGTATTCTTATTGTAAAGAGCTGGAAAAATGGCCAAAGATGAAAAAACAGTAGTTTTGTCTAATAACCAAGCCTGAGCTATCTCCTGGGCCTTATCTACATGCAGTGGCACTTCTGTAAAGCAGTGCTCCTTTGGTGTTCTGCAGACAGGAAAAGGACACAAAACTAAAAGAATGTTTCATGGGTTGAATTCCAGGTCATTTACAATGATCTACTAGTTTACCCCAGTAAAGCATATTCACATGCAATGTAAAGTAGGATGTTTTACTATTGTTGCTCTTTTCTCCCCACCATCCAACACACATGCATGCATGACATTTTAGGAGATAAATTCTGCCCTTCCTGTGGTAACCTCACTATTAGCAGCCATTTTCTATTTCTTATTGCAGCAATTCTCCCCACTCCCCCACTGAATTCCAGGGAACTCCTACAGCCAGTTCCAATAGATTTCTGAGCTTATTTTTTTCTCTTGTTGTCCATTGGAAATCTCCTGGTAAAAGTGTACATGGTAGCTTTGGTCCCTTGGAATGTTTTGAACTTCCTTTGTGGGTTTAATAAATTTGTTATGGTCAAAGTCCTCCCTTCTTTCCTTGGCTATATACAATATATATTTTAAAAACTCAAATTAGCTACCAGGTTATATTTTATGTGCTGTAAAACTGTTGGCCATCTGGATGTTTTATCTGTATTTTTCATATTCAAGTACAATGAGAGCACCTGCTATTATCAATGGAAAATATTGCAGTTGCCAGAGGTTCTATGTCTTCTGATAATGGCTACACTGGAAATTATTTCTATTGTTTTGCTTACTAGCAAAAATCAAACCTACTTTGCACTGCAATAGCATGGGTAAACAAGAAGCAGCCCTCTGGAAATTCCCATACCGATCCCTTTTTGTGATCCTCACTGCACCCCAGAAAGGATTTAAAGTAGAAAGAGATATTCTAAAAAGACTCATTTCACCTCTTAACCCTGCAGATTTTTTATCCCCGCCCCCTATTTTGAGTGGATTTAAGACACAAAATAGCTGTTTTAACCCAACTTCCCAACTCCATCCCTTGCTCCAAGATCAGTTTTGATCTTGAGACATCATTACATTTTCTTCAGTTGCAATAAAACTGTGTAATCCCTAACCATAAGAAAGTTCTCCATCTTCGCGTGGGGCACAGCAGAGCAGATGTTTAGCATATTTTGGATCCAGACACATCGTAAGGGCTATTAAGGGATATGAACCGTGGTTAGAAAGCAGGACTGCAAGCTAATTCTGCTGACTGCCAAGAGTTCAATCCTCACTGGCTCAAGGTTGACTCTACCTTCCATCCTTCCAAGATCAGTAAAATGAGGACCCAGATTGTTGGGGGCAATATGTTGACTGTAAACTGCTTAGAGAGGGCTATAAAGCACAGTGAAGAGGTATATAAGTCTAACTGCTATTGCTATTACTTGTTCCAAGATGACTTGGGGGTCAGTAAGTTTTAGGTATATTGTTTTAAGTATATTGGGCATTGTGCCCTCCCCCAAAAACCTGAAATAAGAGATTCGTTATTAGCACTGACAATTTCTCTAGATGACAGGAAGAATGTAAAGCATGGGTGTAAAGAAATGTTCCTGACTTGCAGAACTTCTGCAATAAAAATGACTTTTCAGACCATTCATACAACCTATTGTTTTCTTAATGTAGTCTCATCCAACTTGTATTTTCTAGATATATTGGAATCAGACCACATTTAGGAACTAAAACTGATGACGTATAAAACTGATTACCTATAAAAACAATAGATTCTTGAAGGCTGTATTAAGGATTTCTAAATTAGTACCAGACTTTTGCTTAACTACAAAATCCACCAAATCATTGATCCCAATGATCAAAAAATTAAAATGGAAAGATCTTGGGAGTCCAGTCTTTGTGTTTTTGAGAAGATAGTGTTATGGCATTTGGTGCATAAGGCTTTTTAACTCGGTGCATTTTATTTTTTGTGTTTCTGATTGTTAGCTGCCTATGGTTATTGTATATGATACTGTATGGGCGGCCATTTTAAATGAATGAATAAATAAGGCTTTATTTTTACTGAACATTTTTAAAATCTCTACGTTCACTTCAAAGAGGTTGAGAGTTGAAGAAAAAAATA
Organism: Vipera berus; assembly: GCF_964194415.1. Lineage (NCBI taxonomy): Eukaryota > Metazoa > Chordata > Lepidosauria > Squamata > Viperidae > Vipera > Vipera berus. The sequence goes on from NC_138209.1 coordinate 21,684,186, forward strand.
CAATCATGTTATCTTTGTCTAAACCCTTAACAACAAACAGTTGCTGCTTTTATTCAGTTATTGCTTGATGGGATCATAATTTAAATTAATAATAATAAGAGATTGGTATAGTAGTTACAGCATCAGTCTAGAAGCTGAGAGGCCATGTGTTCTAGTCCTTTATTAAGAATAAAGCTAACTGGGTGACCTTGGGCCAGTGATTCTTTTTCAGTCCTAGGAAGAAGGAGGCAATGGCAAACTACTTCTGAAAAACTTTTGTCTAGAAAACTGCAGGGACAAGTGGCCAGGAGTCAAAAACTGTCCGAAAAGGCAAAAATAAAGCATATAAATTAAAAAAAAACTTGCTGTCATGAGATTTCAGCAGCCTCAAAGATATGCCCAAAATTGACTCTTCATTGAGATCAAGGACTATATGGTTGAAAACCTTAAGCTATTTGAAGTTGGTCCATATGTTAATAACTACAATATGGACTTAGGGAAAGGGAACAGGGAAAGAACCTGTTCTATTTCTTGAAATTTACAAGCCAGCAAGTGAATAGGACTTTGTACTAGGAAGCAGTAAAACAGATGCAAAGTGCTAACACTGTTACTGGAATGGTGTCATCATTAACCAAAAGTATTTAAGAGAAAAAATGCCTATATTTCTCCATTAACAAAAAGAAAGAAAATCAGCTCTCTTGCATATATATTGTGTGATTAATTATATGACACTTTTAGCTTTATGATTCTGGATCAATAAATTCATTATGATTCAAAGATTTGTTTAAAACATCATGCACTTTTAAGAAATCTTTTGGTGATACAAACATCTACCCAAAGCCAATAAAGAGTAAAAACATTATACAAATATTTTATCACAGATTTCTTGCATTTATTGAATTAGATATGAACCTTTTGAGTTATTTTATTGTGGTGGACGTCAAAAAAATATAAAGTTGATTATTTAAGATCCTTACAACAAATCTGTCCAGTGGGAAAAAAAAAGAGATTTTAGAGTACTAAATTCCTTTATTTAACAACACAGAAATATCACAAAAACAACTTTACTGGGCAAATTGAATGTTTTTATACAGTTTTGTACATGCCCCATAAGTGATTTGAAATAAATACACCATTTTCCAAAACTGCTTTTTCATAATTGCACAAGCATACATACACTTTACACAAGATCTATTAGAAAATTTAATAGATTACTGCACAGTTCAGAAATAGGAGAACAGTGTGAATGGTGAACATTTTTGTGGTCTATGTTTCTGCGAGAGAGGAAAAAAAAGTAAACCTATTCTCTGTAACTGTGAATATGGAATACTTTCTCACATTTGAGGTGTCTTTTATGCACCAGGAAACAGCAGACCTCAGTGTGAAACTGCCAAATTTAATCAAAACAATATCTGAAACATTTAGCTATTACACATAACCAACCATTTGAGTATCACTATGCATCCAGCTATGATCAAAGACTCACTGCTGATTTGGCTGGATGTATTTCACCCTGGATAGAATGTTCATTTAATTATTTGTCTTATTATTATTTAATTATAGACATAGCCAATTTAAAGTTTCCTTTTTTATAGTTAATTTTATGAGGTACCTAAAGGGGTGGAGTGGAGGGAACACAAAAAGAAATATGTTATTTCTCTTCTAGAAATGACTATAATTCATTCTTGTAATGTCTATAGATAATTGTACAGGTTTACCTGGGCTATGGTACAATTTGGCATAACTGATACTACTCAGTTATATCTTGTTGACTACATCCTGAGCATATCAATATTGTCAGGCAGACTCCTGCACAAAATATGTTATGCTTCCCTTCTCATTTCAGTAGAGCAACAATCTTGGCAATTCCATTACTGGTTCCTGCAGAGTTGTCCCTTTTTCAAAAGTAAAGGAGTACTCTGGCAAAAATATGAAATTTATTATTTAAAATATTTTACCCTGCTTTTCTATCACAAGGTACTTGCATTTCAAATCATATATTTTTAAAAAAATTATTTACAGCATATCCTATTGTGATCTACTTAGAAGTTCCATTGATTTCAATACATTTCACCATCAAGTAATTGCATTCAGGATTGCAGCCTTAAGGACATTGTGTGGTAAACACAAATAAGATTCAAAATTTTAACTATAATCAACATTGCAAATAATTTGTTCTTACACAAAGAAGAGGAAATGTCTGAAAACCTATTTCCTTTTTCAAAACAGTTGCAACCAAAATACTTTAATGCACAATGACATACAAATGCTGTTTCAGTGAAATGAATTTTTTTTATAAAGCTGTAGAATTCTACCACAATTAAATGAAATGTGTGGGAATCATTATATTTTTATGCAATTAGTAGGTTTGACATTTTTAACAATTCAGATTTGATATGTAAAACGTCACAATTACAATATACAAATTCATCAGCTTTTAAAAAATAAAAATGAAAACATCCAGGAAAAAAAACACAGACACATGCAACATCTGGGTATTAAAACAGTTAAGTACATTGCTATGAATCATTGTATACCAAAAGGAACCTAAACTAATATTTTCGTCCCTCTCTTTCTTAACAGGAGTCACAAAAATTATTTCAAACAAGGCCAGCTGTTTAATACTGAGGTGGGAAAATGAGGTTTCCAGCATTTACAATATTGATATTTAGTTTTGTCTTTATTTATTTATTTTGAAGTGTTTGTGTGTGTGTGTGGGGGGGGGGGGAAATGGCCCCATATAACTCAATTGCTAAATAATTAGTACAGAAAAGCCTCAAATGATAAAAAGACAAAAATGAAAAATAACCATCATGTTGATTCAACTTCAGACTACTTGAAGTCATGAGTTTGCATAGTGAAAGTATTATCTTAACATTTTGGAATGGAAAAAATCATACAGGATGATTTACAACTAAGAGAATGGAAGATCACCAAGGAAAGGAACTATTTTACCCAAATAGACATCCCCATGAATATTTTGGAAAGCCTATCTACTACACAGAATATTCTGTATCATGTCAAATACAAACGGACAGGGAAGCAGATGCTAAATGTAGTCCAACAATCTCTATTTGGCCAAAAGGAAAAGTTGCAGCCAATCTGAAGAGCCAAATGCTTACATCACTGGAGATAAAAGCATGGGTCAAAAGAGACATCAGATGCAAATTCTAGGGATTGAGAACTTCTAGGCTGTATCCTAAAGCTTACTGAAGAATAGTGGCCAGAACATATTAAAGAAAATAACATCAAGAATAAAATAGTCATATAATTAATAGCCTCACAATAAAAATGATTTTTTCCCCTGAAGTTATATGGTTAGGACTATCTATCACTAAAAGATTTTGCAAAGTATCATCCTTTCTAATATCACTCAAACTCGGTTCAATTTTTATTCTGCTAATAATTCCTGCCAGTTCTCGGCCATTTTCCCAATCCTTCACAAATCAGTATGTACATAGGTATGTGAATATGTGTGCATGCCAAAAGAAAAAAGAAATAAAAGGTAATGCCCTTCTGAAAGTTAAATATCTCCATTGACACTATTTTCTCAATCAATTTCCTTGCCTTATAAATAACCCTTTCTTTTATATAGTAACAGATCTTCACAGAAATGCTGTATTCCTTCCTTTAAACAATAGAAAACTCAGCTAAGTTGTTCCAAAAAATGTAAAAAGTACCATAATAAAAAGAATATGAAACCGTGGTCTTTGCCTATAAAAAATTAGCACGATGTATCTCATAAAAATCTGTGCATTTGAAGAGCATCTTTTGAATATGTAAATTCTGCAGTTTCAAGGGGATTTCAATAGGTGCCACTTTCTCAGAATTATACATCATGGGCTTGCTGAATGGTGGGAAAGAATCATTTATTCTCTTAGTGTTAGATCACAAATATTTCTATCTTAAGTTAAATAGTCATAAAAATGATAAAAACATATTTGTTGAAAACAAGTCAGAGAGAGGGAAATGATTCATAGTAATGGCCTTTTCTGCTCCTTTTAAATCATAACACTTTGCTACTGGCCAAAGTACCTTCAAGTTTCTGTCTTGACAAAATAAAATAAAATAAAATAAAATATGACAAACTGCTGAAAGAAAAATGCTATGTAGATATTTCATCTTATTATTATCCTTATATACATTAGAATTATACATTGAAAATTTCATATTCGGTGACAAAATGTTCCACAAGTGGAATATATTATGCAATGTACTAAGCTTTGCATATATTTGAATCATGTATTTTTCTAATGAGAAATGTTGGAATATAGTTTCTGTTTTTAAGGAGAAAGACTCAATAAGAAACTGCACATAGAGAATAAATGTATAATACCATCCTGTTTCCGTACTTACAATTATGAGATTAAAAAAATCTTCATCAATGTATTATGTGTTGCAAGTGAGAAAGATCTACAATTGTTAAATATGACAGGGCAATTATGAACAAATGAAATACCCAAAAGCATGGTGGGGAAAGTTAATGTCAGTAATAAAGAATATAAAAATTGTAAATGTGTATTCTCAACAAGTTCTATGTTCTAAGATTCTGGTAAACTACCAGTCTGTTTTAAACTCCACCTTTCTGGCAATCACAAAAATTATACAGATTTTTTAAAAAAAAAATATAAAAAGAAATAATTTGCTGGCAAATTGCAGAATCCTGAACAAGCTCTCTCATTTCATTTTAGATCAATTAAAGCCATGGATTTCCCTTAAAACTCTTCTATCACTTTTTTTTGCCAATAAACTACTTTGCAAGCCTAAATTGTGATGAGATGGCCATAACCATGAAGAAATCTGCATAGAGAATTTTTTTTAACTGTCCCATCTTCTTGTGTTTTTTCTGAATAGGATAATGATAAATTAAATGTCTGATTAGGTTTAAAGAGAAAAAGATCACAATCTATTTCCAACTTTCAATTCTATTAAAAGTGCTAACATTTGAGAACACCTTAAAAGACATTCTGAGTTTCATGTCCTTCAGACAGAAGAAAAAATATAACCCCACCTACATTTACAAACTAGTCTAAGAGCTAAATATTACAAACTGAGAAAAATAATTTCAGGTATCTTTTCCCCTAATAAAAGATCTGTAAAGCAACCTCTAGCACACAGGTGAGGAACAATGGCCCCTTTATGACTTGTGGACTTCAACACCATGGCTGGCTCAGAAATTCTGGGAGCTGAATTCCACAAGTCATAAAAGGGCCATCGTTCCCCACCCCTGTTCTAGAGGAAAGTAAATACATTAACTGAGAGATTTCCTGTTCCTCTCAACATACAAAACTCTTTTCAGTTTGTGTAACAAACCATTCCGCTGTAGCTCTGCAACACTGAAACTGTATGTTTTCCTATACTTTAAAACAGAGGTGGGCAACTATGACCCCTTTACAACCTGTAGACTTCAACTCCCAGAATTCCTGAGCCTAGAAGTTCATAGGTCATAAAGTGGCCATAGTTGCCCACCCCTGCTTTAAAACCTGTTTTATAGGAACTGCAGTTTATTGACTTTCGTTAAACTTTTCTGAATCAATGGGTGAACATAATTGCTCTAAGATAATACTTATGAGAATTAACTGTTACTGCCTGTATCTTCCCTGTCATTCAATACTGTGTCCTGAAAATATATGAAAGAGACATTATTGTATCTTCTTTTGAACAACTTTGCTCCAGGTACTAACAGCAAAGTGTATGGTAAGAATATTACCTGTACTGCTGATGATGATATTGGACAGTGGCAACAAAAAAGGGGGGGAGGGGTTTAGAAGAGGAAGATTCTTAATGCTTAAAGTTATTGCTCCAGATTTAATTTGCAGAACTACACTGATATGAACAATGGGTTAATCTCCATAGTTGGTCAGATGTGATTGTCTCCTCGTGTCTAAACACACAAAATACAAGCGGCTATCTGTACAGTTTATAGTACCAAAACACAAATCATTGGAAAAATGAAGTAGAGATATGGTACTTTGTCAAGATACATTATTTTATAGCAGGGGTTTACCCAAACGTATAATTTTGTTTTTAACAGCCACTTTAAAAATAGACAACAAGTTCACTAGTTATAGCTAAATTACATCAACAAAAGAATTGGTATACTGAATGTGAGCAAACTGGCCAATTTTCAAGATCCCAGGTATGGTGGTCTCCGGATAAGACAGTAACCCTCAAAAGCTAGTTAATGCTCTCTTATATGGAGTGTTGGAAACCGAATGTCATTTTAAGACTTGAGGAACTAATGCCCAGAATGCAGCTGCTAAGAAATGGCAGAAGCTTTGTCTAAACAAGATGAAACACAACAGGACATGCCGTCAGACAGTGAATATGATGGGACAGAAAATAAAACAGTACTATCTTATGTTCAGGCATTTCAATGGGGGAACGTTCTGCTTTATCAGATACAACCTCTTCAAATGTACCGTCTTCCCTCTTACCTGGAGACCACTCTATGTCATGATTTTTTTTTCTTTGAGGAAACCCCTATACATAAATGAAAATAATATTCTTCAGTGGTAGACTAAGCGATTTCTTAAAGCAAGGCTTTAGCTTGCCTTTCACTTCAGGCTGCCTTGAAAATAAGATATGCTACTGCTTAAAAGAACCATCGGAATGCTTCAGCGCTGGGAACAGGTGTTCTCTACAAAAAAAGAAGCAAGAAAACAAGTTAAGCTTTCTTTTCATTGTATTATAAAATGTGCTCTTTTGTTTTTATTAATTGTTTTGTCTTTGGCTTTCTTTTACATGTCAATTGAGCTTTTAATTTTCCCAGTTGTATGCAACACTTCTTGATGATTAATAATTTAAAGAAACAATCATTTTAGCAATGTATGACTTTTTTTGAATTTCAAAACATCAGCTGGGTGAACTATTGGCAATTTCAGCCACTTATGGAACCAACCTATCTCCTAAGTGGTAAATATGCAAGGAACAGACTAGTATATTACAGTTGTTAGTCCAAAGTTTACAACTAGAATCAGCCAATGATATAGTGGCCTAAGTGGTGCACCAATTATTTATATCAGTCCATGAGTGATAGGCTAGGCTGACCTGAATATTCAGGCACAAATCTACAATAGAATGAGGTAAACATTTTGAACACAAAAAGAAAATGGCAGAAATATCTTGCCAACAGTAAACAACAAACTACTTTACAGCTGAATAACATAAAAAGTTATGACATATAAACAATCAACATAAAACTTTTCTTGAAAAATGTTTTTCTAAAACTTGTAGTTTAATTATTATTACTATTAAACCACTGAAAATTCACTTTTGGCCAGTTCATAGAAAATCAGTCCAATCTCTAGTCCATTTTCCTTCTGGCTTGTAGAACACTTTTGCAAGAAAAATGAGAAAAAGGTCAAGGCATGATCTTCCCCGATTAATCTATAGCTTCCCCGCTTGGGGAAGGTGCACTGATATAATTCTCAGTCAGTTGAAGGCCATAGCACTAGTATTTGGGGAATATATTATACTCCCAAGACACCTTGAAGGTGCCAGGTGGAAAGCAGCTGCTTTATAGCAAAAAAACAAACAAAAACCCTTCTAACTTATTTGATGGGTTTTTATCTTTCCTAACTTTCTTCCAGTCCTTCCCCAGAACCACCCAGCGATGTAGGTTGAACTGATAAAGAAGAGCCACCTGGCTTAAAGTCCCAGGGGGATTCCGTGACTGAGAGTGCTCCTGGATCTCCCTACTCCTAATCCAACATCTTAACCACTATATCACTGACTTTCTCTTTGTCTCATTTGAACTAAACTGTGATTTGGCTGCCTGAACTTGTACAGAATCCAAAAGTGGTGGGTGCTTTAGAGCAGTTTTTAAGATTCCATTAAATCCAGTTTGTGGAAAACTGATAGGATTATCTTTAGCCTGGTGTAACTTTGCATGTCTCTGTAGGTGTCTTCCTGATGTGAATGATGGGGTGTGCTTTGGCTTCACCTTTGTCCTTTATCCCTCTCTCTCTCTCTCTCTCTCTCTCTCTCTCTCTCTCTCTCTCTCTCTCTCTCTCTCTCTCTCTCTCTCTCTCTCTCTCTCTCTCCTCTTGACAGATCTCTCTGCTGGCAGCACTTGAAATCAGCTAGCAAAATGTGGCTTCAGCTGCCTCATCCTAACTGCAAATGACATCCCCTTAGTTAGCTCTTTGCAAATTCCCTTCCTTTTCTCCTGCCGGTTGCCAAGTGTAAGAGGCCTTCACTTGCAGCTATCTATGTACAGCTTTGTTTCCTCCTGATTGACTTAACTGCCAATATTGCCTTGCACTACAGGATAACTGATATGTGTAGAGATAATTGCAAATTAGTCTGTAGAAGTCTTCCTGTTAATCTAAACTATTTTTTTTTCAATATTTACCAGGAAAATATGCACAGGGGACATTTTTTAGCTAAAATTTATAACAAAAACATTTCCGCTTTATTAATAGACATGCATTTTCTGGGTGCTTGCACAATAACATGCACAAATTGTGGATGTGCTGGACATAATAGAGCAATCAACAGCATCAAAATAGCATGTGTGACTGGGCAATGGAAATCCTGCCCAGTTTTAACAAGGACGGAATGCAGTCCCTGATATAAATGGGGCACAACTTTGACCTCCTACATCCTGCTCCTAAGCTATTTTCTAATTCACACTGTGAGGGTATAAGTATAATAAACAGAACACACACCTTATGTGCAAAACACATGCTCTCTTTCATGACTGCAGGCCAACTTACCCCAGTATTTTTAAGAGAAGTTTGAGTGCAGCCTCCAAAATTCCTTAAGAAGGAGGAAGGCAACAGAATATCAATTCAGTACTGAATTAAGTGGGACTAGATATTAGATGGACATTTCCTCTGGAATGAACTATCAACACAGTACTAGGAAGATTATTACCATCACAATCAAAGACCACAAAACAAGTTGTACGCTGTGTTGGGAATTCTGCATCCAGAAGTGTGGGTAGATATTTGTTCTACCTAAGTCACAGACCAAATAGTGGATATAAATCTGAGCCTGATCTCTCCAATAATGCAATTCCAATATTGTTGCCTATTTGGATAGGGAAGCTGAAGGCTGTTGGCAAAATACTGTTCCTGGTTGATCAAGTCAACATACTCCGCAGCAATTGGAAGATCAAAGGTTTCTTATTCCATATAAATTCTCATTGGAGAGCTTTGAACTTCTTAACTAGATCTCTTCTATGGTTGAGATGGGAAGAAAGATTTCAACCTTAGCCTCTTGTGTCCTTCATAATTGCAACACTAAGTCACCTTGCCTACAAAATACCTTGGAGAAGTACAGATCAGAAAAAAATATTTTTGTGATGAATATGCAGTAATTTGCAACAGATTACTTAAACAAGCAGAGTAACAATCACATAGTAGACTCTTTCCAAAATCTTTGATGTTTATATCAACTTACAACAGAAAACAATTAGAATGCAAAATAACTTCTGACTTATTGCACTGTTAGTTAACCTGCTTATCAAAGTTCATCCAGATGATATCCCACAAAAAAGTACTTTAATGTGTCTTGCTAGTATGTGTAACATAAACTTTTAATAGTTATTTCAAAAATCAACATCCCTTTTGGGGTATGGGGTGCTTCATTAATTCACCATAGAACCAGAGGATTTCAGAGAATGTTGCCTTAATAAAGCAAATTCCCACACTCATCTCTACTTCATAAGTCAGCATTTTATATATTTTCATCTTTAAAATCAACCGAACTTAAATGTATTAAGAAATCGAGGAGGAATTTTGGATTGCTGGAACCTTTCATCCCGTCTTTCCATTCCCTGCTACTTTCCTCAAAGTACAATTTTCATCGACAGATCAGGATTAGAGAGCAGGAAATCATGAAAAATCACAAAAAGGGGATGGAAAAGTGCTTGAGCCAAAAGTTCTTTAGACCAGCTTTCTGCGACATAGGTATCCACAAAAGATGAAAATCTCCATTCCACGGATTCCCCTGCTAGCATGTCTACAACCCTGGGAGTTAAAGTTCAAATTTCTGAAAGGTATGCTGGTTGGGGAAGTTTGCGATATGTATCAACGAAGTATAAGTATGTATTATGTCTGAATAAAGCTAGAGAGATTAAAAAAAACACGAATGTCTACTCCTTAATGGAATATGCGACAAACTAATGACAGGGTTCCTGAAAAAGTTCTTAAAGGATTTATTCTTTTTTTCCTACTTCCAAAATAGAAACAGTTAAAGTTAGCCTGCTAAGTAAAAATGTAAAAAAGAAATGTAAAAATTCATTCATAATTCTATATTGTAAGAAACCTGCCAAGAAACAATTAAAAATTACTAAATACAGAATAATCTTCTGCTGACAACATAAACTGGCAGAATAATATATCTCTTATGGTAAAAAGTTCCATATTCTGCCATAAAAGTTACATTTTCTGCTAATACTACCTTGCATGTCACAAGAGTAACTTGCAGGAAATCGAGGATAATTTGTTTACTCAATGTGAACTAAGAGTGTTAGTTGGTCGAACAATGGGACACTATGCTATAAAACTCTGGAATCAGTGAAGACACTCAAATATGCATTGTATACTAACTTAAGTTTCTAGGCTCTTTTAGACAAATCTGTGCAGAGCATGCTATAGAGTAAAGGTAAACCTTCCTACAGCCAAAATCAAATCTTGATGACGTTATAAACATGTCCATATAGTTTTCTTGGCAGAACAGAAGAGATTTTCCATTGCCACTTTCACTTTGGTTTTAAAAGACCTGAAGCATATGCATTATGGCTGATTTACCGTAGTCTTCTCAGAAATTGAGCTAGTTAGTCTAAATTGAGTCAAGGAACTTCTGGAATCAACATTCTGCCAGACGTACTCCTAAGTTGAGAATCTGATCTTTCAATGGTAGTCTGACTCCCACAAAATGGGCTGACATCAAATGATTTTCACCCTGTTTATTCATGTGGAAATCAATAATTATAGGATAACAACATGGGTGCAATATAATAAGAAGCTTTGTTGCACAAGCTCCACTACAATGAAAGAATGTTGTGTAAGAATTTGGCAGTGTTCTTCTTCAGTAGCCACTCATAGAGATATTCAAGAAAGTTATAGTATTACTTGTTCTTCAGCCACTCAAACTGATCCTATAGAACAGGGGTCTTCAAACTTGGCCCTTTTATGACTTGTGGACTTCAACTCCCAGAATTCCTCAGCCAGAGTGCCTGGCTGAGGAATTCTGGGAGTTGAAGTCCACAAGTCATAAAAGAGCCAAGTTTGAAGACCCCTGCTATAGAATATCTGTGATAGTGTTCATAGCAATAGCAATAACACTTAGATTTATATCCTTGGAAGGATGGAAGGCTGAGTCAACTTTGAACCAGTCAGGATCGAACTCCTGGCAGTAGAATAAAGAGTTAGACTGCAGTACTGTATTCGAAGCACCACCATGGCTTTTTTAAATGACTGGTCTTTCATGACCAGTATAGTTAAATATAGATTTATTGTTCTGGTTAAATAGAAAGGGGGAAATATTTTAATGAATTACTTTCCAAAGACACAGTCCCTTCTGCCTTTTAATTATATTCTGAACCTCAGGATTTTCTTTGGTACAAGATCCCTACATGCAAGCTCCTGATGTATGTTCTCTACTTCTGTTCTTTGCTGATGCAGGTGACAAAATAAAGATGCCTTGCAAAGCTATTTGGAACATGGTATATATATTGCTGCCAAACCATTCATGCAACATTACACAGATTGTAAGGTGACTGCAGATAATAAATAAGATATATGGGTATATAATTTATTAGGAAGTTATATATACAGTTGCAAGAAAAAGTATGTGAACCCTTTGGAATTACGTGGAGTTTTGCATGAATTGGCCATAAAATGCGCTCTAAACGTCATGTAAGTCACAACAATAGAAAAACACAGTCTGCTTAAAATAATACTACACAAACATTAGCTGTTGTCATGTTTTAATTGAACATAAGATGGAAACATTCACAGTGCAGGGTGGAAAAAGTATTTTAACCTTTGGACTTAGTAACTGGTTGACTCTCCTTTGGCAGCAATAACCTCAACCAAACGTTTCCTGTAGTTGCAGATCAGACCTGCACAACGATCTGGAGTAATTTTGGACCATTCCTCTGCACAAAACTGTTTCAGTGTAGCAATATTCTTGGGATGTCTGGTGTGAATCGCTCTCTTAAGGTCATGCCACAGCATTTCAATCGGGTTGAGGTCAGGACTCTGACTGGGCCACTCCAGAAGGCGTATTCTGTTCTGTTGAAGCCATTGTTTTGTTGAATTACTTGTATGCTTTGGGTCATTGTCCTGTTGCATCACCCATCCTCTGCGGAGCTTCAGTTGGCGGACAGATGGTCATACGTTTTCCTGCAAAATGTCCTGATAAACTCTGGAATTCATTTTCCCATCAATGACAACAATCCGTCCAAGCCCTGAGGCAGCAAAGCAGCCCCAAACCATGATGCTCCCTCCGCCATATTTTACAGTGGGGATGAGGTTTTGATGTTGGTGTGCTGTGCCTTTTTTTCTCCACACATAGTGTTGTGTGTTTTTCCCATACAACTCAATTTTGGTTTCATCTGTCCACAGTATATTTTGCCAGTAGTGCTGTGGAACATCCAGGTGCTCTTTTGCAAACTTCAAACGTGCTGCAATATTTTTTTTGGACAGCAATGGCTTCCTCCGTGGTGTCATCCCATGTACTCCATTCTTGTTTAATGTTTTCCTTATTGTAGATGTGTCAACAAAAATGTTAGCATGTGCCAGAGATTTCTGTAGGTCTTTAGCTGACACTCTAGGATTCTTCTTTATCTCATTAAGCATTATGCGCTGTGCTCTTGCAGTCATTTTTACAGGATGACCACGCCTAGGGAGAGTAGCAACAGTGCTAAACTTTCTCCATTTGTAGACAGTCTGTCTTACCGTGGACACATGAACATCAAGGCTTTTGGAGATACTTTTGTAACCCTTTCCAGCTTCATGCAAGTCAACAATTCTTGATCGTAGGTCTTCTGAGAGCTCTTTTCTGCGAGGCATGGTTCACATCAGACAGTGCTTCTTGAGACCAGTAAACCCAAAACAGGTGTGTGTTTTTAAAGGGCAGGACAGCTGTCAGCAACACATCCAATATCATCACACTGGTTGGAGTCAAGGTTGGCTCACTCCTGGCTCCAATTAGCTCTTGGAGAAGTCATTAGGCTAGGGGTTCACATACTTTTTCCACCCTGCACTGTGAATGTTTCCATCTTATGTTCAATTAAAACAAGACAACAGCTAATGTTTGTGTAGTATTATTTTAAGCAGACTGTGTTTTTCTATTGTTGTGACTTACATGACGTTTAGAGTGCATTTTATGGCCAATTCATGCAAAACTCGACGTAATCCCAAAGGGTTCACATACTTTTTCTTGCAACTGTAAAAGGAGACTGCATTCCAAACCATGCAAAGCAATTCCAATGTGTCCCAAAGAGAATTCTAAAAGAAAGGGCTCATGAACATAATTGTCACTACTACAGTAAGTTACTGAAAATATCTTAAAAAACCATTTTTCTTCTGAAACAATGTTGGACATACATTTTCTCTCCCCTTTTACAATTTTTCTAGCTAAAACATATGTACCAATGTATAAGTAAAAGTCAAACAGACTGTCTTCAAGCATGAAAATATTCCACAAACAACGTTGCTCACTTTTTGCTTCCGTTTTAAAAACAAAACAAAACAAAACCAGGCTTTGTCCATTGGATTCTCTCAACACAGCAAAGCCAAAGGACCACAGTGTCAAGTCCTTTGCATGGTAAATTCTTACGTTTCCCTCTTTTTCTTTTCTTCTTCAACAAACTAGAACCAACAAGGAAAGCAGCAGGTCTTTCTAGCTCTTAGTAATCTATTCTCAGTTTCAAGCATGCCTAGCAGGGGCTTGGAGATCACAAGTGACAGTTGGAAACTTTTCAGGTATGTTGTCTGCTTAAAGTCTGATGTGTTCTGTTCTGTGGAAACAGCTTCATGAAATCTAGGCTTATTATCAACAAGAGGAATGAATGATAAAAGCCTCATTATAACACGCAAGTTAAAATACATTGTGGTACAGTACCTAGAGCTGCGTTCCATCTAGCTGGGGGATTATAGGACTAGAAATACAGTACACACAGAGTACTAATTTATAAAAAATATAAAAATTTTATAAAAATTAGAATTTCCATGAACTTTAGCCATCACAGCTAAAAGGGACGTGGTCTAAGAAATCTAATATCCATGCATCAGACTAAAGGAAGCTACACTATAACCCAAAAGATACAGGCAAAAATCCCTTATCTAATACGAAGTTTCAGAAATTGTTAATGTGCAATTACAGTAATCTTTTTATTGTATATAGATGATCTACAGTGCTTCTAGTATAGATAATAAAAAGTTACATCTGTACCTTCCCACTGTTTCTTCCATCATTTTTCTTACCATAAAAACAATGTCTTAGGGAAAGATGGTCAAAATAGTTGAGAAATGCAAAGTGCTACAGACCCATTAACTCATTGACTAGGTTTGATGAATAGGAACAGACTAGACACATGAGAAACATGGAGGATGGGGTTTCAAACTAGTCTAAAGTTAGGAGTTGTAGGTGAAACTCCATTCAGCATGGATATAGCTTTTCCACATAACAGCTGCAAGAGAACACAGCTAAAAATAGCTGCTCTAGTGCATAATGTGATTGTCCTAATTTATTATTTGGCTGGTTGAGAATTGGTTACCATTCCTTATTTTCACCTAGAAACTAGAATAAGTTAAAAAGTTGAATTCAATATGGGTCTCTACAAGGTTACGCTATTCACAGTAATAAACGGGACTTGCTTCTATGAGAAGAAAAAGTATCAGAGTGTTTATTTTTGCAGACTGAATTTCTGCACCCAATTAAATACATAAAGGCCCTTTTTATTTTAGCATGCACGTACGTATATACACACAATGTAGAACAGACACACAGCATCTCCAAAATTCTACAGAGTTTATTATTAATAATAACAAAACTCTTGGTCTTGAAATTGAACACAGCTTTCTTTTCTGGTTCTCAGCTTAAAAGTAGCAACAGTAAAAGTCCAGATTCAGAGGAAAAGGGAAAAAAGCAATGAGGTCATTTAAACTCAATTCATGCCATTAAATTCTTTGATTTTTCCACTAAAATGTCAGATTCTAAAAGTTGAAAGAAGAAGAAAATCTATCCATTTTGGTGGCTGAGCAAACCAACATGGGATGTGAAGGTGCCCCAGTTTCCTGGCTGTATAAATTTACCAGTCCCTGGTAGGGAATCAAAGTCTTGATGAGATTACAGTTAGTTTCTGGCTTCTGGGTTATGCCTGCAGAGGGATCATTATCCTGAGTGACAGGAAAGAAAAATTTCTCAGGAGGTGAGGGGGAGGGAAACCAGGAATAAAACTGGAATTGATCAGCATTGTTTAATGTAGCCTTCAGTGTTCTGCAGGTGCAAATACTGACAAACAGCTGATTTGTTCCCCAAAGGAAACTCAACAATCCTGCTGTTCACTTACATTGCAAGGTATGGGCATTCTAAAAAATTTAGCACAATGTGAGCTTGATAACCTTTAAGCCTTTGATTCTATCTGCTTTCCTCAGTCTGCAATTTCCCAGATGTTCTTGGATTGTAATTTTCATGTCATCCAGAGGTGCCAAATTGTGGAAGATTGCTCTATTTTTTGTTTTCCCATTTTTAATTAAAAAGGGCACCATCCCTGAAGGTAAAAAATCAAAGAAAGTTGTATTGGAACTACATTCCAATGTAATTCCAATTGGAACTACATTCCAATACAGACTCTAATACTGGCAAAGTGATTTGTGGTTCATTTCTTTGTCTACTCCACAGTTCAGAAAAAAAGATGCAGTAGAAATATGTTATAATTACCATATATACTCATGAATAAATCCATCTGTGGATGAGCTTACCTTTGAAATGTGAACCAAAATACCATGAAAAATGTGCCATGCACAGATAAGTCAACTTGCATTGTTCATGGTATTTTGGTTAAAAATTCAAGGGTCTGCTTATCTGTGGATTGGCTGATCTGCAAAAATATATAGGAAATAAGGGTCCTTTACAAATATATTGCTGTACCGTATATACTTGCAGATAAGTCTATCCATGAATAAGCCAAAGCCATTTTGGGGGTGCATTTTGGCACCTAAAATTTTTGGCATATCCACAAGTATTTTTATTATTATTAATATGTATTTATTTATTATATTTATTTGCTGCCCATATAACGATCGAGTGACTTGATATCGGCAAGTATATATTGAGGTGCTATACTTCCCCTCCCCACCTTGTCAGTTCCATTCAAACTGATGAAGAACAAAAAAAACACATCCAAAATTATTTAAAGAAGCAGAAGAAAACGTTGGTGAACTCTTCAAGGGTGGATCCTACCCTTTTTATATGAACCTGAGTATAAGAGGGTAAAGCATGCATGTGAATGACCCGTCTTTCCCGTCTTTGACCATGGCATGCCTCTTGACGTTTTTGACACAAACCCTATCCCTGGTACAGTCAGTGCTCCACTGATCTTCAGTCTTTCTGGTTTCCCATCATTACATTAATTCTTATCATTTCATTTTTTAGATGAGGAACTAGAAACAGCCAGATACAGTGAAAAGGGGCGTTGTCTTACCTGAACGCCTTTTCTCAGCGTGATGATGGAGAATCCACGAATGGGTTAACTCTGTCTTCCTGCCCAATTAGACTAAGTCTGTCAAATTTGCCATGCCTCTCCTGGGCCAGGATACCTCTCAGTCACGACGAAGGCGAAGCTACTGACGACAGTCCAACGTGTTGGCTCCCACACCCCTGACACAGGACCTGATGGACACTAAGGGGTGGGTGTGGATTTTCCATCATCATGCTGAGAAAAGGCGTTCAGGTAAGACAACGCCCCTTCTCCAGCATGATAGATGGAAAATTCACGAATGGGACATACCAAAGCCGCCCTGTCCCTATGGGAGGAAATCAGTCTGGGCCTGCGTCCCACCCTGTGGCACTACTTCTTGTAGCACTCTCCAACCGAATGAGGCGTCCACGGAGGCAAACCTATCCAGTTTATAATGCCTCACAAAGGGGGAAAGGCGAAGACCATGTTGCCGCCCTACAAATGTCCCCAATGGACGCCTGTGTTGCCCACGCCGTGGAAGTTGCAGCACTGTGAGTGGAGTGAGCAGTGATATGACTTGGAACTGACAGTGAATGTGATTGGTATGCCCCTGCAATACAAGCCCTGATCCACCTGCCTATAATGGAGGCAGAAACCTTCTGCCCCAAAGTAGAAGGTTGAAAGGAAACAAAGAGGGCTTCCAACTTGCGAAAGGACGCTGTCTGCTTAAAGTAGTGGCATAAGGCCCTGTGGATGTCCAGGGCGTGCTATTGATGTTCCAAGTCATGAAATGGATGAGGACAAAAATCTGGCAGAATTACCTCCTGCATCCTGTGAAACAAGGTATTGACTTTTGGAATAAGGAGGGATCCAATCGAAGGACCACCTTGTTATCATGAGACGTATAAGTCCTCTCTGATAGAGAGAGCTGCCAGTTCAGAAATGGCTGAGCAAATACAAACGTACTTTTCAAGTAGACAGTTATTTGAAGTTACAACTCCCAAAACATCTTAGGGAGATATTTACGAGAGCGAGATTCGAACAGCTTGACACAATGGTCAGATATGGGAGATTTCATGCTATACCTTACAATGAGCGTCTCTGCATTTGCGGAGCGGCAGAGGTAGAGAACCTGGCTCACATCCTATTTGACTGTTGCCTGTATAAGAGGGTGAGAGACAGATATCTTGGTCTATATACCAAACGAATGACCCATTGGGATTCCCATATCAAAATAACTTACCTTATGTCCGGCCAGAACTTGAAAATAACATTTAACGTAGCACAGTACTTAAACAAAATGGTCCAGTTGAGATCTGCATACGTGGGACTGATTGGGGTCGATTGCAAGGGCGACTCATATTTTATCTATATCTTAAATTATTGTACATTATTACAATTTCATTTTAGATTGCATTTTATTACTATTTCATTTTAAATCATATTTTATTCTAATTCCATTTTAAATTGTATTTTATCAAATTCCATTTTAAATTGCCTTTATCAAATTTTAGTAACAATTTGTTGCTGGAACTTTGCACTTTGATATGGCCCAAGGACTAATCAATAAAGACTTTATTATTACCTTGTCAAGAACCGTAGTGTACAGGTTCTGATGGGTTCAAATGGAGGTGAGGTAAGGGCCTGCAAGACCCGCAGCAAATCCCAAGAGGGATACCAGTGAAACACGGGCGGTTTGGTGTTGGACGCTCCCTTGAGAAATGAGTGTACCACAGGATGTTGAGCCAATGGCTCTGAATGCCACACGTAAGTACCATGGATAGAGCCGCCACTTGTCTGCAGATAGTATTGGGTGCCAAACCCTTGTTTAGCCCCTCCAATAAATAGTCCAAAATCCTCGGAATGGTAATAGCCGAGAGATCTAACTGGTTCGTTGCCCACCAGTGATAGAAACGTCTCCAAGTGGAGTCATAGATTCTGTTTGTTGTAGGCCGTCTGGAGGCCTGAATCATCACTATTACACCCGGCGAATAGGACTCACACATCGGAAACCGCCGTTCAAGTGCCAGGCAGTTAACTGGAACCACTGGGGTTCTGGATGTTGCAAAGCTCCCTGGCTGAATGCAATGCGACCTGGAGGAATCCCCCATGGGGGAGAGATGAAAAAGCTCACGAGGTTGGCAAACCATGGCCGTCTTGGCCAGTGTGATGCAACAAATATCACCTCTGCCCATTCTTGCAGTATCTTGCGGATGACCGCTGGGATCAGAGGGAGAGGCGGGAACGCATATAGCAAGCCCCCAAGCCATGGACTGCAGAGGGCATCCGTTGTCTCTGCCCCTGGCGAGGGGAGCCGGGAGAAAAACCTTGGAAGCTGGGAGTTCACCGGAGAAGCAAACAAATCCAGTACCGGATGACCAAACCTCTCCGATATCTCCCCAAAGAGATCGGGATGCAGGCACCACTCGGAGTGATCCACTGTCGACCTGCTCAGAAAATCCACCTGCTGATTTGCCTCTCCTGAGATGTGCTTGGCCCTGAGGGAGAAGAGGTTGGTCTGCCCAGGATCCCAACAACTGGGCCTCAGCCATAAGGGACCTGGAACGGGTACCCCCTTGCCGGTTCACATGGGCTTTCACCGCCACATTGTCCGTGAGGACCAGGACATGTTGTCTCACCACCCTGTTGCGGAAGTGACGTAGGGCCAGATGTATGGCTCTGAGCTCCAACCAGTTTATGTTGTGCTTCAGGTCTGACCGGGACCACTGGCCCTGAGCCAACTGTGGCCTTAGGTGTGCTCCCCAGCTGAACAAACTGGCGTCCGTAGTTAGGGTGAGCCGAACAGGCTCCTTGAATAATGAGCCTCTGGCTACCGCTGGAGAGGTCCACCACTGGAGGGATCTTAGGGTCTGAGATGGAACCCTTACCCTTTGGTTGGAGAAGCTGGTGCCCAGTCTCTGAAATGGGAGCAAAAACCATTGAAGGTTCCTGGAGTGTAGTATGGCCCATGGCACTATCGCCATGCAGAAAACCATCTTCCCTAACAATTGGGAGAGAATGGCCAGTGTAACTACACGCTCCCTTTGGACCTGGAAAACCAGGGCTCGGATGCTGTCCTGACGTTCCCGAGATAAACTCTGCATAGTTTTGTGTCTATGACCGAGCCCAGGTGAAGAAGGCCGGTTGAGGGAACTGTCTGGCTCTTTTAAAAGTTCACCAAGAACCCGTGGTCTTGGAGGGTCTTGATAAACAAGGCCAGGTCCGATTGAGCCGTCTGAACAGAAAGGGACTGGATGAGGATGTCATCCAGGTAGCACTGAATGCGTACCGGAACTGACCTCAAATGTGCGGCCAGTGCCACCAAAATCTTTGTAAATACTCTTGGAGCCGACGAGAGGCCAAACGGTAAGGCTCTGTATTGATGATGGTGGTTTGTGTAACAGAACTTGAGGAACTTCCGGTAGTCGGGAAGGATGGGGATGTGGAGGTATGCTTCCGTGAGGTCGATAGATGTCAGGAAGTCTCCCCTCCTGATGCTGGCCAAGATGGACTGTAGCGTTTGCATCTTGAATTTCTTGTATGCAAAATAAGAGTGCAGCCCCTTTAAGTCGAGAATTGCCCTCCATCCTCCCAAAGCCTTCGGAACGACGAAGAGGATGGAATAGAACCCCCTTCCTAGCTGTCCAGCCGGTATTGGTTTTATGGCCCTTATTTCCAAGAGGTGCCGAATAGCCTCTGTCACGAGAGCCCTCCTGACTGGATTTTTTGACAATGGACAAGAAATGAAGCGCTCTGGGGGGTTGGATATAAATTCTAGAGACAGGGCGCACCTGATTGTGTCGAGGACACAGGAGTCTGTGGTGGTGGTCTCCCATTTCTGAGCAAAGAGAGTCAATCTGCCACCAATTGGGGGGGGACTCCCTGAAGTCATTTGGATCTTCTGAAGGGATGGCCCCCCGTGCCTCGAAAGGGCCATTTGGCCTGAAATTGCGCCCTGGGTCTGTCTCTGGTCCCAGATCGGTCAACTTGACAGTCTGACCTGGGAGGGAAGGAGCGGGAAGGTGGAGCAAACTCCGATCCTGACCCTGATCGGAAAGAATGTCTACGGGCGTATGGGGTAGGCCGTCTATCTGCCTGTCTAAGGAGGTGAGACATCACCTTATGTTTGTCCTTGTTTTCCACCAAATAAAGTGTCAAGGCCTCTCCAAACAGCTGACCACCACAGTACGGGGCAGCCAAGCGCCACTTGGATTTAACATCCGCTCACCAGTGTTTGAGCCTGCGAGGAGTGACAGAGGCTATGGCTCGAGACGACAATCTGGCAGCATGTAGTGACGCATCCGCCATGTACTCCGAAGCAGCCACTAACTTGCCTAAGTCCTAGGGCTGGTGGATGGATCAGGTTGGGCAACCTGGTCAGGATCAATCTTAGCAGTAGCGCTGGCCTTACGGAGCAATGATTTGAAGACCACTGGATTGAATAGGCCCGCAAAGGGAGGAGGGTCTGGAGCAAGATCCTCATCCTCTGAGAGTGGCAGGTCCATTGGGTCGTACTCCTCAGAGAATGATACTCTGCTGCGAGGAGACCGGGAGGGAGAAATAAGATCGGAAAAGTCTGGAGCTCCTGACTGGGAGAGATAAGACAGGGTCATTGAGGCCACCGAATCGGGTCCAGACTTTTGTTGGCGTTCGAGGCCCACCCCTGGGCGACCACCTGGGAGATCAGGGCCTGTAATTGCTCTGGTGACCACGCTCCCTGCGCCTCTGAGGGTCAAAGACCGGCTGCTGTGGGCATAAAGGTGGCCTCAGGTCTTGACTGTGTCACTCTGTGGATAGCACTCTGTGCTCCTGATGGCCGTAATACCAGTTGAAAGCACCTTTGGTGCACTGGACAGGTCTACTGTGGCAGCAAGATCACCTCAGTGATAATGGCCAGCTCACACGTAGCTCACTTAGTGGTGGCAAGATCATCTCAGTGATAACGGCCAGCTCACTAGACCTAGTTGGTGGCGGCAAGGCCAAGAATGGCATGGCCAGCACACATCGTCTGTTGGAGTGGACGAGGAAACACCTAGGCCGGGTCCTAGGGCTATAACTGTTGCCTCCTGTAATTGACCATCCATTTCTGAGAGGCTTGTCCAGAGAATGTAGGTAGGGAGGCGAGGTAAAGGTGACTGAACCTGATGTTGTAGGAACAGCCGAAACTGATGGCCACTGTAACCTCAAATGTGTGGCCTGCGATATTATCGCTCTATGGCCTTGATGCCAAAAGAAGAACTCTGGTCCCAGAGCCTTCTGCAGAGGCTGGAAGAAAAGAAGTATAAAAGAATCCCTGCGCCTGCTTTACCTATGAGGTCAAGGAGTGGGTGGCAATATGCTCTAATTCCTCTAGCTCAAAGAAACGTGCACTCCACGCCCCTGCGGCTGGCAGAGACAGGCCGCACCTGGAGCGATAGCAGCACCTAAAATGGTGGCCACTACTGAGGAAAACTCTTAGGAGGGTTAGGCTGACGATAGGGAGAGCCGGTAAGGAAAGCTGTTACAGGCACGCTTGAAAGGCAGCAGAGGATTTCCAGAGAAAACCTCCCCATGTGGCTTCCAAAATGGTGCCCGCAACGAGCATGCCACGATAAGGGATGGAGGTCTGGGGCTTCCTGGAGACTGCAGAGTAAGAAGGGCACCTCTACCCAGTATGGCACTGCGCTGATCCCAGCGCAGCTAGAGAGATGAAGAAGGAATGTAGGCCGAGGCCTGTGAAGAGGGCCTTCTGCAGTGGCTGGGAAGCCAAATGCTTCCTGGAGTTTGAAGCTCCAAAGGGAGAGGAAAATCCGCCGAGCGGTTAAGAGCTGCACTGATCCCAGCGCAGCTAGAGAGATGAAGAAGGAATGTAGGCTGAGGCCTGTGAAGAAGGCCTTCTGCAGTGGCTGGGAAGTGCAGAGAGGGAAATGGAGAATTCACGAACGGAAAGTAAAGAACCATACAACCTGCTCAATGAATTCAGTGTGCAAACTGGGAGCCAAAATTTTCACGTCTATTCTGGGCACAGACTAAGTCATGACTGGGAGGTATCCTGGCCCAGGAGAGGCGTGGCAAATTTGACAGACTTAGTCTAATTGGGCAGGAAGACAGAGTTAACCCATTCGTGGATTCTCCATCTATCATCCTGGAGAACAAAGGAAAAACACAGTACAAAATACTTGTAGATACATAAAGATATTCTAAAGACATGAGAAATAGAAAACAAAAACTTTTTTTAGGAGAAGAAAATTAGGGGAACATTGGTAAATAGGAATGAGTATAATAACAGCCATGGTAAATATAATAACAATATAACATTTGTTATTGTGCAATAATGCCATATAACTCATTTTTTTTCAAGAACTATTGGAATTACATTTGATGTCAACATTTTCAAGTCCTAAACTTCTTGATAAAATAAATTCATTGTCAATTATTAGTTTTTTATATGTATTTTTTTTGTTTTTAAAATGACAGTCTCAAAGGAAGATAGCAACTTGATGTGCCCAGAAATCTTTTTAGATTATACTTTATTTTTTGTGGGATAATGAGGCCCCGCATATACCAAATATATTGTATTATTAAAGGAAGGGGGAGGCTATTTTGAATGAAATATGCACATTCTATCATATCTTTAAAGGCTGTATTAGAAATAATTCCTGTAACTTACAATGAAAGATAATAGCAATAGGAATAGCATTTAGACTTATATCATTTCACAGTGCTTCCTAGCCCTCTCTAAACAGTTTACAGAGTCAGCATATTGCCCCCAACAATCTGGGTCCTCATTTTACCAACCTCAGAAGGATGGAAGGCTGAGTCAACCTTGAGCCAGTCAGACTCGAACTGCCGAACTACGGCAGCCGGCAGTCAGCAGAAGTAGCTGCAGTACTGCATTCTAACCGCTGCACCACTTCCCAACATCATAAGAAAACTGTAAGCAGATCATTGCACAATATTTTTAATATGCTGTTCAGATAGATAGCAGCCAACCTGTTGCCCTTCAAATGTGCTAGGTCCACAAGTGCCAGAATTCCCAGCTAGCAATTGACTATGGTAGACTTTTTTAAGTTATTATCCCCATTATATTTGTATAACAGTAAAGACTTAGGGAAGTAATTTCTGTATTGACCCAGAACAAATCATAGCATGCCAACTCAGACATGGAACTCTATTATCAAATTACTGTAATTCCTTCTATTTATTCTCTTTAATAATGCCTAATAGCTGAAGTTATTCTGCAATTTACACACTCACACCAACACAAACAATTTAATGAATTGCTATTTTATAACATTTTTTATAACAATAAAAACAATTTCTATATAGCTTTTACTAAAATAGCATGGTTATTTTGCAAAAGCATAAAGAATTTTTAAAGCGCTCAATTAATATTGCCAAGAAACACAGGGAACTGGGCTGCCTATGAATTGTATAATTTTTATAAATAAACAAATAACACCCAGAAAAAGAACTGTGTGTTTCAGATATGCACTGATAATAATGATATGTGAAAACTGCATACTCAGAAATAAGTGGGGAGAACACACGTTCTGTTTTCCCATAAATTTATTTCAATAACATGCATTAAAGACATTAAAAATCCCTATATAATATCATACTTCTTGTTTTAAACTGAATTTCTTGTATATCATTTTTTTCATATATCTTGTTAAATGTGATTTTCCCTCACTTAAACGAAAAGGATAGAAAAGTATGTAAGGTACCATATATATAATAATTATAGGTACACACACCTGTTTATTTGAATTGAAGGCAAAATTTAGAAATAGTTTCAAAGTTCTTTTTTTCTAATGGAACAATAAAATATACAGAAATTCTGATACATTTAAAACAGTTAAAATCTAATAAGCCTGCATTTGAAAACTGCGCACCCTGAAAAAATAGATATCAGTAAACTAGCACCACAACAGAAAAATATCATCAGCATTTTAAAAATCAATTTGCTCACCTGACAGGGAAAAAAGTGGGTTTTGACTTCTCCCTCACAGAAATGTAATTTCTAAAGAGAGAGAAAAACAGTGTGGGATAGGAAAACCCAATACTCACTTGCAGCTGAAAAATACTTTCTGGAATTGGTACACAGATAACAACACGGTATTAAATAAATGTTAGTAGAATAAATCTTAGCAAATGTATTTTGATGAGCCTGACTACACAGCCCTGATGGGACAACACATCTGGAACCTAGTGCTCTTTACACTGGGAGACTTTCACAGCTTATTGTCAGCCACACCACAACATGATTCAAAGAAATTGCCTTGGGCAACACATTGCAGAGGGGTGTGATTTTTCAGTATTCAACCTTATGTCTTTATAAATATGAACAAAATGAGACTGTCAAGAGAACCTCAAAGGGAATAGTGGAGGCTAAAGACTTCGCAATACTGTGTGAAAAAGACATTCTATACAGCAGATTTCAGCTGCAAGGCCATCCCCATTACTAAGTTGCTATGATTACAGTGTGGCATCTTATGAGGCCGAACTCCTTTACTTTTAACACAAGAGAGAGAGAGAAAATGGCACTTTGCATCTCTCCCCATTTGGATTAAATAATGCCTTTTCACAGGATAGGTTCTGTTCACATGACTTTCATAAGTAGGTCAAAGGAGACGCTATGTATCATGCAAACATGAAACCCCAGCTGCAAAGGCAAAAAAAGGTCAGTTTTACTCCAAAACAGTCACAGGCTTATTTTGGATAAAATCACTCTCTCCTAGTTAGCCAGATACAGAGATAGAAACCCGACAGCAGCCTTGCAAAAATGGAGCATCTTAAGTACTCTTTTTGTTGCTTTTAACATCATTTTCAATGCACAAAATTATACTCCACCATGTAAAACAAGGAGAAAGCTGGGCAAATAAATCATCTTACACCCATTGTAGGGGATCTCAACGCTGATTATTGACACTGATGATCAACATGATCATTTTTGGAAACAGAGATAGGGGTTAAAGGAAATTGCTTTATGTTTTGCTGCTGATCATCTACCACTATTCTGCTTGGGAATAGTGAAAAATTGAGAAGTGGTGTGAACTGGATCCAGCCACAAGGTTGGAAAAGGTTAGCTAGACACTATATCTAATCCTCTTTCAATGCAGACCTCCAAAATGAAACACCCATGATAACATGGTTATCCACATTCTAAACATATTTACTGAAGGAAAGTTCACCAATATGTTTACTTTTGTTAATGAGACCATTAGTAACATTAGCTTGACAGGCTAAATCACATCTAATAGGTAAACCACAATGATATACTAAAAGATTAATACATTTAATCTTTCTAACATGCTTCATTCCATGCATTAAAACATGCAATGATGTTAGAAAATAACCAATAACCTTCTATATAGAAAATATGTTGCTAACACGATTTCAACGACACAAAAGATGGCCCTGCACCTGGATGTTTCCAAATGGACAACATCATAATCAAACAGATTATATTTTATATAGACAGATGGAAACATTACATGCTGAATTTGCAAAATATCGTCAGGTGCTGATTGTGGATCAGACCACTGGCTACTAATAACTGAAATAGTGAAATAGACTGAAGAATTAGAAAATATCCAATCCTAATGAGTTATAAGGGACGCGGTGGCTCAGTTAGGAAGCTGAGCTTGTCGATCAGATGGTCGGCAGTTTGGCGGGTCGAATCCTGAGTGCCATGTAACAGAGTGAGCACCTGTTACTCGTCCCAGCTTCTGCCAACCTAGCAGTTTGAAAGCACGTAAAAATGCAAGTAGAAAAATAGGGACCACTACGGTGGGAAGGTAACAGTGTTCTGTGCACCTTTGGCGTCTAGTCATGCCGGCCACATGACCACGGAGACGTCCTCAGACAAGCGCTGGCTCTTCGGCTTTGAAACAGAGATGAGCACCGGCCCCTAGAGTTGGAAACGACTAGCACGCATGTGCGGGGGAACCTTTTTACCTTTTAATGAGTTATAATCTAGAACTCATTCCAGAATATGATCGATTCCAGGTTGCAAATAGATACAAAGACCTGGATCCAACAGGATGAGAGCCTAAGAAAGTGTTGGAAAAAATGATTATAAAAGAAGAAACCATATAAAAAAGAGCCAGAACAGTAGTTATCAAGGCCACAGAAATAATTATGGAAAAAGACCAGTAAAGACCAGGTGAAAACTTCTGCTTAGAAAAGTAAAGACGTACTGTATATCATCAGACTGTAGACAAATAACAGAAAATAATGAGAATGGGTAGAACAAGGAATCTATTTAAGAAAACAACAAAATCATGGAAACAATCAAACCTCATGTCAATGTCATAAGAAATAAGCATGGAAATGGATGTATACGATATGGAAGGAATATATAGAGAACCTGTGCAAGTCCAACTTAGATGGCATGATATTCAAGAGAGAGTATGATGCAGAACCAAAGGTGCTTGAGGAAGAAGCCTGATTGGCTATAAAACAAGTGGCAAATAGGAAAGCTCCAGGGATATATGAAATCCTCTTGGGGCTCTTAAAGGAGGCTGGCATGAAAACAATAAAGATCACAAGACCCCCATGAAAACAAATACGGAACATACAGATCAAAGACCTGAAAAAGTCTACGTATGTCTCAAGCCTAAACAATTTAGATTGGAAAAAAAATTAATTTAAAAGAATGTTCTAATTGCACGTCACTTACCCTAATATTGCCAGCAAGATCCTGATGAGATTAGAGAAGTAGCTGAACAAGCACTTTTCAAAAACAACAGGGGACATGAGATCATAGAGATAATATTAGCAGCACGGTGGAAACAGCAAGAGAATATCAAAAAGAGCTCTACTTCTGTTTTACCTACTACTCCAACACTTTTCAAAGTGTTAATCCTTCAAGACCCTGGAAGTCTTTCAAAGCAACAGGGATTTATATTTATTTAAAACATTTATGTAGCTGCCCATCTTATAGCAAATGCTGGGTAGCTCCCAATCAAACATTAAAACGTAAGAACCATGTTAAAACTATAGAAAGCAACCATATTATAAACAAAAAACTGGTTCCAAGTCAGGCTAGGAGGATAAAGGCCTGCTGAACTCCAGGGGGAAGAATGTTCCATAGGGCAAGGACTGCTACAGAAAAGGCATGCTACCTAGCTCCCATAAGATGGCAATATTTAAGGGAAGGCACTAGGAGTGAGCCCACCATATTTGATATATCTGGTAGAACAGGTAGTTGTCCTTAGGAAAAGGCGGTCTGGTCTGCAGATAACTTGGCCCTTTGCCACCCTTCCCCATTTCACGTTGGAGGGATAGTTTAAGGTGCCTCCAGGTTGAAAGAAATAACTGGTGATATCACTGTTGCCCGGGGGACATCCGGGGTGGTGGTGTCCTTCCATGTCCCTTTCAAGGAGTTGGAGCGAATGACGGGAGCTCACCCTGCCACACAGTAGCACTTGGGTCTTGAATGTGGGCTTGCTAATCTCCAACCCAGCATCCTAACCATCACACTCCTATGTCCTGTGCCATATAGGCCTTTAAAGGTGATGATCAGCACCTTGAACTGAACTCAGAAAGAAACCAAAGCCAGAGCAGCTTGTGCAATAGAGGTGGATATATCCTAGCTACTGATCTCTTTTTGCAATAATCAGTAATACACAGTGAGAGTAAGATTCATCCTTATACTGATAGTCCTCGACTTACAATCATTTTAGGTCAAGTTACAACAGCACTGAAAAAAATGACATGACTTTTTCACACTTATGACTGCTGCAGCATCCTCGTGGCCATGTGATCAAAATTAAGACAAATATCAATATGCATGTATTTATGATGGTTGCAGTGTCCCAGGGTTATGTGATCACCTCTTGCGACCTTTTCACAAACGAAATCAACAAGGAAGCCAAATTCAGTTAACAGCCACGTTACTAACTTCACAACTATAGAGATTCATTTAACAGCTGGGGCAAGAAAGGTCGTAAAATGGGGCAAAACTCACTTAACAAGTCTTGCTTAGCAATGGAAATTTTCAGCTTGCTTGCCATTGTAAGTCAAGGACTATCTGCAGTTTTAATTCATTGTTTCTATCTTGCCCTCAGGGTTAATACAGAACATATTCACTCCCTCTTCTATTAAAAATCCTTCAGATATTTGAAGACTATTATCTGACTTTCCCTCAGTAATTTGTTCTATGGCTAAGCTTATTGCATTCCTCAAAGAGTTTATTTCCAGATTCCCCACTGTAACGGTAGCCCTTCTCTGAAGTTGTTCTATTTTGCTATTGTGCCTTCTGAACTAGGGTGCCTAGAAATGGAGATAACATTCCAAGTGGAATCTGGCCAAGTAAGAATCTGGGCTCCGGTGGAAACACCTCAAGATAATCCTGTTTTAGCAGCTGCATCATAATATTGACTCTTGTTTAACTTGTGGTCTACAAGAACACCCAGATCCTTTTTTACATGCACTAATGCCAATGATAGGTTTCCACCATGCTATTTTTGCGCCTCTTGTTTTTCCTCCCTGATATAGAACTTTACATTCATTAAATTCCATCCTATTTATTTCTCCCACTACTCAGTCATGTTCTGAACCTTCTCTTTCTCCTCTGAAATATTAGCTATCCCTCTCAGCTTTTAAAAAAGAAAGAAGCAAGGCTTCTTTCCTGAAATGTTTGCAATTACCAAAACAAGATTCTGTCTGAAAAATATTAAACGAAGTGAACTTTTCAACAGCACTTTGCCCTACAAAATATACAGAACACTGTATAGGACTGGGAAATGCGTAGAAACTAATTTTGATGTGCATATTTCTGTTCTTATGTAAATTGTAACAGTTTAATATAAAATCTGAATTATTTGCCATAAAAATAACAGAAAACACAGAGCATTCCTCATAAATGCTTTCATGAGGGTTATTTGCTGTTAATTTTCTAATAGGATTTCCTTAATTGTTCCATAATATCCTGTGGGCTTATATTGCTCTACTCTTCGGAGCCATAATCATCAGTGCATATTAGCATTATTAAGATCATTTTTCTGTTTGGTGAAATATTGGCACAAAGCATCATATGATAAGAATGTGGATTACTTGCAGATCTGCATGAAATTAAGATGTCTGGAAAAAACAATGAACCACTTCTAAGGAATACCTAGCTTCCAGTCTTCATTTACTTTGCCATTTTTTTATTTTTAAGACTTTCAGGAATTTTGGAGTTCCAATCTGAATGCAGAACTTTAATTGCTAAATAACACTGACACTGCGATGATGATGATGATGATAAAGAAGAGGAGGAAGAGGAGGATTTTTAATATCAGAAACTTGGGATTCCAAACCAAACAACAGTATTATTAATTTATTCAGCTAAGATAATGGATATCAATGTGAAGAATAACAAAATGTGTGACATGTCATTGTGCAAACACTGCAAGTTACATGTTTCTATTAGACATTGGGTAAAGTCATAGAAAGATGCTACCGTACATAATCTCATTTTGTGATCACAGCCATTTCCGATGGAAGCTGCTGTTAAAATACATAGAACCTTCTTTCTCCTTTCATAAAAGAAATATTGTAGAGATTCATATGATATTAATGATGTAAAATGGATATGATCAACTTCATTTTTCAAGTCAGTTCTAATAGTGCTGAAAAATAAACACCCTGATCAAGTTATTCTACACTAGCTCTCCTCCAACCAGCTGCTCTCAAAATGTGAACAACTACAACTTCCAAAAGCCATGTTGGATATGAATTCTGGAAGGCTTCACACTGAGGAAAGCCGTGTGCTGTATCTGACAGAAGGAGGATACATTTAAGGCTATCATACAACCCATGAGACTGTTTAAATTGGCTGTCGTATCCTGGGTAGCTTTCTGGGGACCAGGCAATGCAGCAGCTCTGGGTTTAATTGCAAAATGGTTTTCTTAGTCAAGAACCTGAGAATTGTATATCCTTGGATAGCGCATGAAGTTTTCATACATGTATGCTAGGTCATTGCAACAGACATTGCCAATTTTTGGCAACTATACTTCCAAAATTCCTAAAAGATTTTAACCATTAGATTTTAATTGTTGCTTTTTCACTTATTTATGTTTTAAGGTATATGGATAGATATATTTTTATGATTCTAAGCTGCCCAGAGTTACCTTGTGGTAAGATGGGCGGCCAATAAATTTTATGAATGAATGAATGAATGAATGAATGATATGGTAGAAAGAGACATCAAAAGTTGAAACAATAAACTGGGAATCACACATTGCTTTAATTTCCCATACTGTCCAGGGTTGTTCTCAGAGAACAAAAAAGAAGTATCATTTAGAAATGGAAGAAAGGAGACACATAAAAGCCTGGATCAATAGCCTGGATCACACACTGTATTAAGACAGAAATCCTTCAACCATGGTTTACTGAGAAAAAAACCTAATTGGTGGTTTATACAACTTAATAAGTCAACACCAAACAAGCAATGTTATGACTTAGCATGATGCATGAAATCTACCACAAAGTATCTCTCTTAGTTAAAAAAATAATTTAGTATGATTTGGTATTAAGAGAGCCTTGGTGGAGCAGTGGGCTAATGCCTCCTTAAGTAACACCAGCTGCCTGCAATTAGTGCAGGTTCGCATCCCACCAGGCTCAAGGTTGACTCAGCCTTCCATCCTTCCGAGGTAGGTAAAATAAGGACCCAGACTGTTGGGGGCAATAAGCTGACTTTGTAATAATGCCGCTTGGGGGGGGGGAAAGCCCTAATAAGCAGGCATATACATAGAATGAAGGCTATTGCTAAGCACATTGGTTTGTGCTTAAATTGTAAGCCGCCCTGAGTCTTCGGAGAAGGGCGGGATATAAATGGGATTAAAATAAATAATAAAAATATTAGAAACAAGATCTTATTGGAATACTTTGTTCTCACTAAAACTAAATCAGAATTGGGCTGCCATACCTGAAACTATAAAAAAGCAGAATATAGCAGATCACTGAAGTGAGTTGAGAGTTTTCTGCATTTTATTTATTTATAGGTACCCATCTTATATGAAACTCTGGGCGGTTCACAACCAAAAGATAAAAGAGCTATACAAAAATACAAAAATATTATTAAAAAAAAACCTTTGGCACCATAATTAGCTTTCACATGCAGCCCACAGGTTCATGTGATCAAGCTCACCCTATCTTCTTCAGTTCACTTTAGCAATCCATCTTAACACTGCATGGTAAAACCACCTGAAACTCCATTTGCACCTTTACTATAGACAAGAATACTGAACATAGCAAAAGATATCACAAACAATACACATCCATTGTAGGGCAGAAAACAATTTGCCTGTTATCACAGCAACATTTTTTAAAAAATGACTTGCAAAACTGCAAGTACAGTTGTACATAATTCCCAGTGGAGCTGTGATATTTCAAAACACAGTATATTTTGTGAAATCAGTTGATTTCTGCAGGTAGTTCTCCACTTACAACCACAATGGAGCCCAAATTTTCTGTTGCTAAGCAAAACAATTGTGAAGTGAGTTTTGCCCCATTTCACAGCCTTTCTTGTCACAGTTGTTAAGTGAATCACTGTAATTGTTATGTTAGTAACACAGTTGTTAAGTAAATCTGGTTTTCTCCATTGACTTTGCTTGTCAGAAGGTCGCAAAAGGTGGAACACATGAATCTGGGATGCTGCAACCGTCATAAATATGAACCAGTTGCCAAGTGGCCAAAGTTTTGATGATGTGACCATGAGGATTCTGCAACAGTCATTAAAGGTGAAAAATCGTCATTAGTCACTTTTTCCAAAACCGCTGAAACTTCAAATGGTCACTAAATAAATGGTTGTACGTCAAGGACTACTTTTAGTTTCTATTCAAGAAAACAATAGAATTCCACTTGTTTTATAAATAAGCCAATGTCTATCAATGCAGAAATGAGACACTTGTTTTCTTGATTTCTACAAGTATACAGAAACTGTAAAAGAAAAACAAAAGCTCTTCACAGTTGCCTATTTTATTTGGAAATCAGTATGAGGTATACATACATTGCCATTGCAGAGAAGTAATTTGATCTGTCTTGCTTTTCTCCCTTTATATAGCAGCTATTGTGTGCATGCGTCAGAGGTGCATCCGTATATGTGTGATTAAACTGGGAACCCCCACAATGTAGAACAATCTCTGACTTTTCCCCTTACAATAAATCTCTTCAAGTTGCTGTTTACCATGCAGGGGAAAGCTTATATCCCTAGAAAGTTTCAGGATAAATAGCAGCTTTGAGAGGAAATACTCTAATTACATAAATAGCATGTGAGAATCAATATTTTTTCCCTGTGCCACGATCCCAAACTTGGCCTTATTTTCTTTAGAGAATTATCTAATCTGTCCCCAAGAAAGTTAGATCACAGCAACTTTCTCTCTGTCCTTTCCTTTCTGCTTCGCTCACCTTTTCCCCCAGACAAATCCAAATAACTCTAAAAACAATTCACCTTGTAGAGGAAAATACAGCTTTCCCAAACAAATTCTCCAAATGCGTTCAGATTGCAATTCCCAGACTTCCTGGATGGATGGCTGAAATGCTGGCTGAGAACTTGGGGAGATATATTTTTATTGCATGGGACTAAATGTGGCATTGTAACGTTTATAAAGCAAACTCTCCCATTAGACACTTGCATGTCCCAGCAGGGTGAAATTTGCATTGTGACATACATTTTTTTTAATAGGATGGATGTGAAGCTGGAAAAAACTAGACTGACCTACATTTGTTACCAATATAAATAGCCTTCCATCTTAAGAAGTTCAAATTCAAGGAGAGATGGAGAAAGTCAGGTGACTTTTTTTTCTTTAGCACTTATTAATAATAATACAGTGCTAACTGAAATGAAAAACTATTAGCATCTAACTTTTCTAAAGTTATCAGATTTGGGGGTCAGGGTTAGCTCCGCTCCCCAAACATATTATATTTATTATGAATGTGTGCCATGTAGAGTTATTAAATATTCTATTCAATACAAAGGTACTCATACTCAAAATGAATAGTTCTGTAACTAGCACAAGCCTCATTCACTTGACTTTTTTTTTCTCATAGTCTAAAGTCTAGTTGCTTCTGTTAACAAAGTCCTAGGGCAGGTTGGTTCTATAGTACTGTTTTATTACACAAAGTATAAACTCTTCCCTGTGTCATTAATTCTTTTTATTATTTTACAGATTTTAATGTTCAAAGTTTTAAATAGTGTTGTCATCTTTGCAGAAATCTGTGATATTGGGTGGATTAGAAATATTCCTACTACATACTATAAATAACTACACTGTCAGAGAACGTGCTATGGAAACAAACTTTATGGAAATAAACTTTATGTTGTTTGACATATACACAGTCTTCTTGCACCAATTCCGTACTCTGGACGTGCCTGTTCTTGGCTTTCTGTCACAAACTGGATCTGTATAGCCCTTACTGATCTAACACATTAATCAGGCACAAAGCCAACTTCCCGGAACAGTTTTCAGCATATACAGAAACAATGTGGATAGTATTTGCAAATGAAAAAAATGATCTGGTATGAATGACAGACAAAATGTAAAGGGGATGAAAGAGTAGACAGGAAAAATTCTATAGATAAAGAGACTGATCTGTAAGCATCTCACCCTTTTTTATTACAGCAAAACAGTGATTACTAGAAATTACTAGAAACAAACTTTATGGAAATAAACTTTATGTTGTTTGACATATACACAGTCTTCTTGCACCAATTCCGTACTCTGGACGTGCCTGTTCTTGGCTTTCTGTCACAAACTGGATCTGTATAGCCCTTACTGATCTAACACATTAATCAGGCACAAAGCCAACTTCCCGGAACAGTTTTCAGCATATACAGAAACAATGTGGATAGTATTTGCAAATGAAAAAAATGATCTGGTATGAATGACAGACAAAATGTAAAGGGGATGAAAGAGTAGACAGGAAAAATTCTATAGATAAAGAGACTGATCTGTAAGCATCTCACCCTTTTTTATTACAGCAAAACAGTGATTACTAGAAATTACTAGAAATCAGCATACATCTGTCTGAACAAATCTTGTTTTTTGAACAAATAAATTTTTAGTAGATAAGTTACTATACTCTCAAAAAATACAGTGGTACTTCAGAACGTATTATTACCGTAATTGGTTCTGGGAGGCGTGATGAATACTAAAAATGAGTGACAATCAAACCACATGACTTACCACATGACCCTTTGTTTCGGCTAGGAAAGTCACTTTCCAGCATGGCCAACTTCCTGTCTGCTCTCTGTGGCTATCCTCCTCTTACTTTTGCAGCGACCTTCTCAGTATGGCCAACTTCCTGTCCATTCTCCACAACCGTCCCCCTTTTCCTATTGCAGTGCATCGAGTACCATGGAAACAACAAATACCAGAACAACATTTTCGCGTCAAAATGTGCCAAGTACCAATCTGACGAATTTTGAAGCAGTTGAGTACCAAGGTACCAATGGATTTGATATTTAAGCTAATCAATTGTTGGCAGAAGGTGTGACAATAATTTATAGCATGCATTCCAAAGCAAATTGTGTAAGTTGGTGTATGTGTATATATTTATATCCATCTATATAAACAGAATCATACACCAGGTTTTCAGGAAAACCTATAGTGGAATACCTTTACACTCACTTGAATGTTTTGCCATTCTGTACTGCGGATAAAATAAAAAGCCAGACAATATATAGGAGGATGAAGTGGTTCTAGCATACCTAAACACCCAATCAAATTATATTATTTGTTCCCTAAGATTTCCTTTCATGGTCAAACTGGAGGCCAGAACAATTGTTCCCGCTGAGTTCTATATGTCTGTTTATTTATTTAAAACACATTGGGGGGGGGGGGGAGAAACAAAAAGAAAACAGGAGTTTTTACAAGCTGCATAAAACTGAATAAAAATCTCAAAATAACATTAGGTTACTATCGCATATCAAAGAATTTTTGATCAGTTCCTCATCTCTAATTCATTAAGTTCAATGTACAGCCAACATTCATTTCAGACAATCGCATTAAAAGCAGAGTGAATGGCTTATTTAAATGGGGGTTTGTGATATGTAATTGCACCTGAACCCTGCACACACACATACACATGTTCACTTCTTGAGGGAACATGTGTGATGAGCTATTAGAAATCAAGTGCAAGAGACTTATGTTAACATCATTTTCACATCCATTCAAACACAGAACTGTAAGTCATAAACTTTCCTGTAAGCCACCAATGATAGATTAAGAAACAGGTATGAACCAGGCCCAACTGTAAGTCATCAACTTTCCTGTAAGCAAGCAATGACAGATTAAGGAACAGGTATGAACCAGGCCCAAGCGGCTTCAACGGGCAGGTATGAAGCAGGCTCTAGCGCTAGAAAATGGGAAATTTTCAGTATATGAACTTCCCGTAACTTTCATATTCATAAATTTCATATTCTTATATACTAAAAATTTCTACTCCATCAAGTGTTTGCAGTTGTTAATGTAATTTGAAAACAAAACAGAACATTAAAAAGTTAATATAACCTCAAGCCCAAAGAAAGAGATGAATCTTAGCAGGTTTCTCTTTCAAATACAACTCTTCACCTACATGCCAGAAAGAATAACCAGACAGCAGAAGTATCTTCAAAGGAGTCTTTCGTGACTATTTCATAATTACAATTCAATCCTATAGAAGAGTGATGGAGAACCTTTTAGAGACTGAGTGCCCAAACTGCAACCCAAAACCCACTTATGTATCATCAGGTGCCGGGTGGGCGTGGCCCTTTGGGTGGGTGTGGCCAATTGGGTGGGCGTGGCTGCAGTGGTAACAGCAGACTGGGTGGGACTAAAAAGTTCAATCAATCAATTCCAACTTCGTGAGAACTTTTTTCCCCCGGAGAAGTTGAAATTGATTGATTGAACCTTTTTTTTTTGCACACGGCGGTGGAGGCCTAAAGCGAACAGGTATTATAAAGCCCAGCTGAAGGCCTAGGACTGGGGCGACGGCGCACGTGCCCAAAGAGAGGGCTCGGTGTGTCACCTGTGGCACCTGTGCCATAGGTTCGCCACCACAGCTCTAGAACTCATGTCCTAAACTACTTTAAACTAGTTTCAAGGTTAATATCAACTCCTTAAATTGACTGTTAATAACTAGGAACCAGTACATATATTGCAGTATAATCCTGAACCTTTTCAACAATAGCCCCTAGTAATACAGTGCAGCAATCAGGATGAAATGCAAACAAAACCTGAATAACCACTGCCAAATGAAACCTGCTGAAGAAAGGAAATAGATGATAGATTAGTTATCATTGTACATAGTTGCTTCTCACCATAATCACCACTCTTGAATCCATTGATTCACAAGGAACCCTGTTCTGTTCCAGCCTACGACGGGCCCTGTTTGAATATAAGGGACAACCCCTTTTTATAGTCAACAGGCTAGAAAAACCCAACCAAATTTATTTACAAAGAGTTCAAACAAAAGTTAAACGAAAAGTTCAAACAAGACTTAAACCAATAACAGACCAGGACTCTAGCAGAAGATCTTCAAACGGTTGCCTTCAGCAACCAGCACCTCCCACACATTCCCCTTTTATCAGCAGTCCCAAGGCATGGCTTCTCATTGCCTTCTCCCAAGTTGCCTCATTGCTTTCCTCTGTTCTGCTCTGCTAGATTGCCTCCTGCTCCTAGCATCCCTGAACAGAGCCAGCTGTGGATCGTCTTCTTCCAATCCCTCATGCTCACACAGCTGAGTCAGAGGAGGAACAAGACGGGAGGGGCCTGGCTGAGAGTTCTGCAGTGCATCAGAACCTTCCTCTGACACCAAAGGCTCTCCAAACCCCTCCTCCTCCTCCTCCTCCTCCTCCTCTTCAGAATCATCAGACTCAGCTGCCGAAACCACAGGCTGAGGCTGAATCACAACACAACCAGAATTTGAGTGTGTTCTTCCAAAATAAATTGGAAATCAATCTCTTCTAATTTCAGAAACTCCTCCTTCATAATATATTCAGGAAACATTCAAGGGTACTGCTTCTCTGGAAATGGATAATGAAGCATAATAGAACTGTCATCAATAATGTTCTATGCCAGTAGTCCCCAACCCCAAGGCTGCAACCCACTAACAGGCCATGAGCTGTTTGGAACTGGGCTGTGGAAATAGTGGGTGAGCACATGTGCATGCACATCACCACTAGCGTGGAACCATCTCCTCTACCCCCCTGCAAGTCCGCAAAACCGGAAAGGTTGGGGAACTCTGTTCTATGCTGATGACACCTCATTCCAAAACTCAGGTTGATTTCCCTCAGTGAGTTCATGTAAATGAGGAGAGCTTAAAGAACAAGATGGAACCCTGTCAGGTACCACAGGTATTGAAGGCTAGTCCCATTAGGCCCAACTGGAAGTACTGTAAAACTGTGACTCAAGCCCTCTCAAACTCAGCAATCAAGCTTTGAACCTGACTTGATCCTATTGCCTAATCGAAGAACAACTCTTTAAGATCAGGTATTACACGGATTTAAAACATTGATTTAAAGAATTCTAACCTCTTATTCACTTTAAAAAGTGAATATACATCTTCAGAGCAGCTTTTAATTAATTAAAAATCTATTTTTATTCATGAGAATAGAGACAGGGATTCTAGGCCAAATAAATATATCTTAATATTTTTGTTTTTAATTTCTTTAATGCATTCAATAGTTGTACCAAAATACAATAATAAATAAAGGTGGAATCCTCCAAAGAGAATATAGAACTCTTAGGCTATCCATGACTGATCCATAAACCAGGAAAACTACTAAACCAGGCCTGTATCTTTTTTTCTCCATATCTTTATCAGAAAGAAGGACTATTTTGGCATCTAAAAAACTTAACAAAGCCAGCCTCCTCTCTCTTTTCTAGACCACTTCTCTAAACAAAGGACTTGGCCAGACATTGCCATCCTCATAACTACATGAATCCATCTGTATTGGCTGATCCTCTAGGGCAGCCTTAAGTTAAACAGTTATTGTTGAAATCACCAGGAAAGTGTCTTCCCAAGGCATCAAAGATACTGATTGCTCATTTTAAATTTCCCTCCTAGAAACTGTTCCCACCCCCTTAGGAAAGTGGCTTGGTGCATCTGCTTTGTCTTGACTAAAGACGTAGCCAATGTTTCCCCTGTAACTATCCTCTATAGATTAATGATCCTGAAAAAAGACTGATAACTGTGTTTAGTTACAGCTATTCCTAAAAGGTAGTATGGCAAACTTATTTTTACACAGAGAAATGGAAAAACCAAACTTAGATTTTTTTAAAAAAAAATATTGCTCCATAAAGGCTGGATTTAAATTCCTCCATCATATAGTCTTTAATAGTTTATATAAATAGAAAGATGAGATAAAAATGCAAATATTACTGAGTATCTAATTCCAACTGGTTTTGGTTTTTTTTTTTTGCCTTGCACCACTAAAAACAAACCTATCACGTACTAAAGAATGTATATTTTCCTCCTTCTCCTTCAACACGATCAAGTTATGTTGAAGCTTTTCTTTTGCAGGGATTTGGATCAGGATGGGATTTTTTTACAGTAATTATTCTGCCTCTCAGTTACATTTCTAAAGCCCTCTAATCAGACAGGACAACATTCTCAAATCACTAAAAAAGATCTTTCACTCACTGCAAAAACCAGGTACATAGAATTTAAGTAAATTCTCTAAATCAGATGTATTGGTTATAAGAACATCCAATCTCTTTAACTAAGAAGCCAGGATATACTTTAAATACCATCTCCTTAAAAGATACAGTTCTATGAAAAGCGTGATACTCCAGCATGAATGCCCAAGAGTATCGAGTATACAAACAAGCGAACACACTTACATGGATTTTATCCTCTTTCACCTTAAAAGACATTCATGTGTCAACTGGGCCCTCAGACACGTGCTGCTCACACCTGAGTGGCCACCTGTTTACTCTGTATTCAGCTGTAAAGCAGCTGGCCACCTACACATACACAAAGAACCTTTATTCATGTTGCCTCCAGGATATCAGTTAGCAGCAAAGAAATATTTTAATCTTACTAAAGAGATACGAATCAGCACTTTCAGATGATCCTGATCAAACTAAGCAACCACATAACTAGATTCAGCAGCAGGCAATCTGGCTGCTTGAAGTTACTGAGTTAAAGGCAGTTTTTAGATGGAAATTGCAACCAGTTTGACATTAAGATTTAGGACAGGATTTTCCTAAGATTCCTGGCAAGATAAGGAAAATTTAAACCTTTGTAAATTACATGAAGGTCTACTAAAAAACTATCTTCTCCCTGCAGATTCTAGATCAATATTAAAGAAACTCATTTCTGCTTTCTACTAATATGTCAGTTATCATATCAAGTTTGACCCAAAGTTGAACAACCTTCCTAAACAGTTCTATACTTACCATTTCTGCTATCAAGGAGTCAGCTCAGTGATGTAACCTGAATGTAAAATACAGGCAATTCTCATTTAGTGATTCAACTCAGTCGTTAAGTGATCTTTAAGTGAAACCATGATTGTCCTTACAATTTTACTTCAGCTTTCCTTTCCTTTCCAAATCTGTGAAGGTTGTAAAGGCAAGGATTGGTCATTAAGTTACTTTTTCATCACATCATAACTGAAAATGGTCACTAAATGAGGCGGTCACTAAGGAAAGACTAGCTGTATAGTAATAAATATTCACTTTTTCTTTTGTTCACTGGTCTCCCACTCACATCCTTGGAATGAGCTTTTTTTTTAATCTTTGCAGTTTCTGACACCTTTTACTACTTCTTTTGAAACATGTATTTCCTTATTCTTTTTTTTTATTAAAGAGTTTTACAAAAACAAAATTTTACAATATATCCCCAAATCCCTCCCACCCACTTCCCCCCCCCCACTTCCCAGAGCTAAATACAGGATTATAGTTACAATAATCATATTCTAAATAAAAATTATGCATAATATACAATTAACCAAATTCATAATGTGCTTTAACTCCCCTTTAACATAACTACAAAGAAAGTACCAATAACAATATCCCACTAAAATCTACTCATAAGCTAAATGGAACTTTTTAGTCCCATATTTGTTCTGAATATAATTTATCCATCTCCTCCAAACTGAAATATATCTTTCCTGTGAATGATCTTTCAAATAAGCAGAAATCTTAGACATTTCTGCAAGATTCGAAACTTTAAACACCCATTCTTCTACAGTGGGCAAACTATCCTTCTTCCAATATTGTCCCACCAGTAACCGTGCTGCTGTTATCATGTTCAACATCAAGTTAGTTTCTTTAACATCACAATCTACAACAATACCCAATAAAAACAATTGCGGAGAAAACTTTATCTTTCTCTTAAAAATCTTTTGAATGTTCCACCAAATTTTGATCCAAAAAGCTTTTATATTTCTGCAAGTCCACCACATGTGAAAATAGGTAGCTTCTAAACTACCACATCTCCAACATTTAGACTGTAAATTAGGATACATGTTGGACAACTTCTTGGGATCCAGATGCCATCTATAAAACATTTTATAAAAATTTTCTCTTAAATTTTGAGCTTGAGTAATTTCCTTATTCTGACTACGATTAGAACCTCTGTATCCTTGCTTTTCACTCATACATCCTACAGCAGCTTCCAATGTCACCTGCAAACAAGGGGTGGAGGAAGAGAAGGTAGGGAATGTTACTGTCAAAATGTTTGAGCTTAACTTCAGCTTCCAGAAAAATAATCTACTAAGAGCCTAAGACACTTTGATTTTTTTTTCTCATGCAACATCCCTTCTTTAGAAACCACACTTGAATTTTTAAAGTAACTTGAGAAAAGTCACTGGGATTTACATTGGGAGAAGCGTGTTCAAAATCCTTGGGTAAGCCTTAGCTTGGTTCATATTTGTAGTCTCAGTCCTAAATTCACTTGCTTCCCTATTTATTTAAATGTGTGTATGCCACCTAGTACTTACATTTTAATATCCCCCTTCATAAAAAGATGCACCTGAATTTACCGGTATTTGAAAACCACAGAAAACAGATCTTATTAAGATCGCTCCTTTTTTAAAATCTTCTATTCTCTAACAGAACCCATTCCACATAGTATATAAGAGTTAATAATAAATAGCAACTTCCTAGTTTATGTTAAATTATTTTTTTCTGATTGTTCTCAGTATCTTTTTCCCCTTCCTTTCCTGAGAAAACAGATTGTATTCTTGTACCAGGCTGCCTGTTATTGCGGCTCTTGGTGTACCATAACTTGCCTCTATGGAAATTTAGCTGGGGCAGAAGTCTATTTCCCGGTTAAATCCCATGGGCTTATGCTGTGATTACACAGTTATCTTCAGCAGCTCAAGCCTCAATTTTGCTGCAAAGATCGAAGTCTTGGGTAATAAAGTTGTGCTCCAAGCATTTTGCCCGTGGATTTTTGATTATCCTTCAGTTCTCCTGCATGCTTTCCAAAATTCATGAGACAGCATCTACGGTATTGATGTCTTTACAACAGTTATCATTATTCCTTTTTATAATACAGTCCTCTTTTAATTTGTTTTAACATTTTTATGGATCATTTCCTACCTTCAATTGTCCCTACAATAGTATGTGTGTGTGGGAGATATTTTTTGTGTGTGTGTGTGTGTACATTTATTAACAGTGTCATCCCAAATCAATCCACTCAGATGAAGCTCTGTTCATAGTCTGCCATGTTTGTCACATGTGGATTGATAGGTACATGTTTTTTTGACTTCCTAGTCCAGTGGTCAGCAACCTGAAACAGTGAAAGAGCCACTCAGAACTGGTTCCCTCACAAAAGGAAAAACTGGGAGCCGCAAAAAGGTGTGCGCATGCGCGTACATGCGCGCATGTGCAGAACAGGGTTTGACTGAAGAGTGGAGCCAAGGCGAGATATGCACCTACCCTGCATATCTGAATTGATTGGTTGAACTTTTTTAGTCCCACTGGGGGACTTCACATGGCAGAGGACTGGGAGCCGCAGGAGACAGCTGAAAGAGCCGCATGCAGCTCCGGAGCCGCGGGTTGCAGACCTGTGTCCTAGTCTAAGACAAACTAACTGGCACAAAGTCAGCTACATCTCAGTTATCCATGTTCAAGGAAGGACTAGAGCCAGTGGTGGGATTTAGCGAATTCATACCACTTCAACAGAACCAGTAGCTAATTTTTTGTTGCCCAGGCCCAGAATGGATTTCTGGAAGCAGCATCCGCACAGAGAACCGGTTGTTCACATATTTGAATCCCACCACTGACTAGAACCTATACTTCTCTACTCCTAATTCAGCACCTTGATCGTTAAATTATTTACATACACAGAGAGGAAACATTAATCAGACCATATTACAAACAACACATAAAGCCCTAATTCAGGTTATTTTTGCTGCCCTTCAAAAAGCAACATGGGATGAAATTCCATATCCCCTTCTTCCCTCACACCTTTCACTTTTGAATGGAAGTAATTTTGTTTTGGAGAGCAGTGGCAACATCAACTTCCCCCATATAAATGTAACACTATTTTTCCTCCTGAGAAGTATGAACATGCCCAAAATACATAAAACTAAGGGCAGAAAAGTTGGGCCTTAAGAAAAATTCGAGCATCCAAATTATAACAGGATCTTGAGTACAATCCTTCAAATGACACAAAATGGTGACCAAGATTTCAGGTTCATCAGAATCATATATTAAGTTCACCTGATTACAGTATAATCATATATTAAGTTCATGTGATTACAGTAACTGACAAAACATTTCATTACCTCAGCTTCATTTTTTTTCTAGAGCACGTTCATAATTACCACAGCTGAAAATGCAAAAGGAAGTTTTGCAAAACTCATCTAGGGATCAAATGCTCCATCATGCACAGCAATGGCCCTTACAGGGTGACCCTATTCAATTTTTCATCACTTACTTGCAGTTTGATCTAGTTCAAAAATGCGTGTTCATCACTTGTTGATTTATGTGTGTTTAGAAATCACTTGCATGTATAGAACGATGCATCATGAATATGACCGCTTTATAATTTCCTGAATAAAATGTTCACATCATTCCTAATTAGATCACCTATACATAAATACACACATATACACATTTTATACACACATACACACACACACACAAACACATATACACAAATGGATGGATTTGTTGACTAACTGCAGTGAATTTGATTGGCATTCATGTACCCAACAAGTATTGAGAATGAAAGATTCATCTGTGAACCAGGCTCCCAAAATCTATTACAATGTGAAATACTGAGTTGATAACAAGGCTGGCTAATTGAGCAGCATGTGGAAAACATGCTGCCTGACATGCATTTAAATAACCCCTAGAATTTATCCTATAGTAG
Organism: Vipera berus; assembly: GCF_964194415.1. Taxonomy (NCBI): domain Eukaryota; kingdom Metazoa; phylum Chordata; class Lepidosauria; order Squamata; family Viperidae; genus Vipera; species Vipera berus. The sequence goes on from NC_138209.1 coordinate 21,728,086, forward strand.
TTTTTTAGACAAACAGTACACTATAATTGCCTGATGTAACATATCAACAGTTTCTCCTGTTTCCCATTACTTTTTTCTAAAAAAAAAAAAAAGGAGGTGCGGGTGGGGTAGGGATTACTATTGAAAACTTCTTTCCCCTTAAAAACTGACTCGGTGTCCCTTTCATTGCATCTGGAATACAATTCATATCCCATTTGGAATAATTTCTTTTATTTAATCTTCTTCATTCCTTGTATCTAAACAAGAACAAGTTATATATTTATATAAATGTCTAGATTGTATTTCTCCTGAGACAGGAATGATACTTAACACTTTTCTTTTTTTAAAAAAAAAAAAGTTAAATATTTGTTGTGGACTTTTCAATGAAGATTTGTGAGATGTAATCATACTGATCAAAGTTACTTTATAACATAGAAGCAGTTAAATGGCTAGGAAAAACCTGGGAATGGGGAAAGAGAACTTAAATAACTGGATGGGAAGAGCAATTCAATATGCTTCCCACATAACCTGGTTATGGATTTTTACAGCCTTAAAATAAATTAATCAGAAGCCCATGGATTTTAAGGACAGGAAAATATTTCCCATAATGTTTCAGAGCAGAAGTTAACAAGCCTGCTGGGATCTTTTTAGCCCCTGTAGAGCTACAGCATCAGGATTATTAAATGGCTGTCATATCTGAGGTATGGCAGAATATAACTCAATAAACAAGAGAAAACATATGATACAGAAGGGGGAGCATCAGATTACCCTGCACAATTTCAGGACAGGTGTTTGCATGAAACAGAAACACAATAGCAATGTGAAGAAAATATAAAATAAAAATCAAGCAAATGCAATTGCATAAACATGCATACATTATGTTCAAAGCAGTACACAGATCATTATTATTTTTTTATTAAAAAAGGGTAACACCCATGTTTACAAATACTAGGAACTGGAATGCTAATGGGACAAATGAGGATCTAAAATCAGGCTACTTTAGAAAGTCCTATAGGCTGCACAGATAGTGAGAGAGAATATAATGGGCTGGAAATTTGGCCAACATTGGCCCTGTTACTAAGTGCATCTGGTGCTTGGCCGTATGCTTGCAAGCCCCTCTGTGACATCAAAGGTATTGATGATCCCCCTTATGCATCATTGTCCCTCTGAATATCATTGGTTCAACTGCTCTAAAGTCACACAATGGAGACATGGTTTCTTGAGCAGGCTAAGTACTGTAAGATCAACACCACAGAAAATTAAGAAGACAATCTTCTGTCAAATTTAGCATCAGTTAAAATGCTATTTTTTATTTCTTCCAATGGTTTCCATATACTTACTTCCCTCTGTCACCTGACATATGTTGAATAATCTTAGGGCCTTTTATTGAAAATAGAGAACACAGACTCTTTTCAAGCTTATTAAAACTGTCCACTAAATGAACGACCTGGATTTTAATAAAAGCTGAAAATTACTTCCACATTTATATTGGAATTTCCTTCTCATTGCAGATTTTTAAATAACAACACTCTGAAGAACCTCTGTGGATGACATTCTCTGAACCAGCAATCTTAGATTATTTTAAAAAGACAGGGAAAGAAAGTTTTATTTAAAATCAGAAGGGCTGAAATATCTAAAAAATCCTAGTTATATTTATAGGGGTAAGACTTATGGATTGATTCCATAGAGCAGACTTCCCCTACCTGATGTTCTCCAAATCAATTCAGGGTGATTTGAGATAATAGTGCTATCTGTCTATAGGACAATAGGTTGTAGATGATTGATATATAAAATTGTCAAAACATACAGCATTTTAAAATGTATGTGTATGTTCACGATCACATGAAATATTTCAACTGAAGAATAAGTATGTCTTCTAAACCAGGGCTTTTCAACCTTTTCACCCATTTTACCACTTTTAGGATAAGGCAATATCTGAGTACCACCAGTCGCCTAGCAAGGTGTCAAAAACTTGACCAAAAAAAAAAGGAAAAAAATGATAAAGTACAGGTAGTCCTTGACTTACAACAATTCACTTAGTGACTGTTCAAAGTTACAACGGCACTGAAAAAAGTGACTTATGACCATTTTTCACACTTATGACTGTTGCAGCATCCCCAGGGTCATGTGTTTTACATTTGGTTGTTTGGCAGCTGATTCATACTTATGACGTTCAGTGTCACAGGGCCATGTGATCAAAGGCCGGGGGCATGGCCAGCTCATCACTCAGGTTGTGGGATGCCTGTGGGGGGGAATCCGTGGGTTTTTGGTGGAGGGGGATGGGACTGGGGTGGGCGCCTTCCTTCCCTCCCTCTCTCCCATTGTCCCTTCCTTTACTTCCCTCCCTTTGTCTCTTCCTCCTTCCCTCCCTCCCTTCCATTGTCCTTCCCTCCCTCTCATTGTCCCTCCCTTCCTTCCTTCCTTCCTTCCTTCCTTCCTTCCTTCCTTCCCTCCCTCCCTCCCTCCCTCCCTCCCTTCCATTGTCCTGTGCTAAGCCGCCCAGACCCCAGCTTCGTTTTGGCAGGCAGCGGCGCATTTTCACCATATGGAAAAGCCAGGCAAGGTGAACCGGTGACCTCATGGCCCTGCCTGTGCGCGCGGAGAGGCAGAGGAGAGTGCATGCACCTCAGCCTCTGCACGTGCACAGGCAGGGCCCGGATGTCGCCGGTTCACCTCGCCCAGCTGCTCCGTGTGGTAAGGAGAATGCACTGCTGCCTGCCAAAACCAGGCAAAGCAGGTACTCTACTAGGAGCCAGGTCCCCCTATTCTAAGTTTCACCCCAACCGGTGCACCTCACACAACCTGCCCGTCTTCAGGCATGTTACATTATGAACCAGCTACTTCTCCCAGTCATTTTTCCCTTATCGGAGCCCAGCGTTCCGAACCAAGTTCCCCGATCCTCTCCGTGTACATCGTTCTTCCCATAGCTCTCCCCAGCGGTCGAGAGATGCCCATTTCTGGCCACATTGCTACAGTTCCCGTTAATTTACACCCACCCGAAGGAAGAGAGCAATGCTTTTCTGCGTCCTCCAAAGGAAGGGAGACAAACCTGCATCGCCACCAAGTCACCCTTCTTTCAGGTGAAGTAATCTCCTTGCAATGCAAAACCGCGGGGGCTCAGTCTTTTGCAAAGGGCAGCGTGTGCGCCCCACGAGCAAAGGAGGAGAGCAGCCAAGCAACCTGCTAGTCCAAACTATAAATACTGCTTCTTGGGATGGGGTTGGGGGGACGGAAACATCTGGAAATCATGCAAGAACCTTTCCTCTTATTATTACTATTTTTCTTCCAAGTTGCAAAGGAAAAGCAGAAACAGCCCAGCCGTGCAGGTCAAGCTCGGTTCTCTCTCCTTTAAACACGGTTCATCAGGAGCTCCGGCAGTTCCCATGCTTGCAGCGGGGAGACTGATGGCTTTTCCACCGACCCGGGGCAACTTTGCAAAAAACAGCAAAACAGCGTGGAGAAGCACGGCTCAGCTGTAGCTGCACACGCTGATCCTGGGCTCCTGCCCAGCCCACTTGCTTGCAGAAAGCAAGCGGAAAGCAAGTAAGTGAAATTGGCAGAAGCGCAGGATCAGCGTGTGCAGCTACAGCTGAGCCACGCTCAGAAACGCTGATCCCACGCTCCTGCCAAGCTCACTTGCTTGAGGAAAACATGCTGCTTGCTAAGTGAAAACCCAGGATCAGCGGGCTATAGCTGATACAGCCGTAGCCTGGCGCTGATCCTGGGGCTTCGCTTAGCAAGCAGCATGTTTTCCGCAAGCAAGCTGGGCAGGAGCCATGTGCTTGGTAGCCCTTCCCCCCAAAACAAGCCACTTGCTCACTCACCCTTCCTCACTCGCTGTTCCTCTGAAAACAGGCCGGTCTGCCCCTTTTATACCTTTTCTTCTCTCCGCCCTCCTCCTCTTCTCTTCCGGGTACACCAGAAGCTCCAATTACTATGTCGCAATGTGGCAAATCTTGGGGATTCAGGCAAGCTCTGCAGCTCCAACTGATCTCCTCCAGGTCTGTGCAGCTCCGTTTGAACTGGTTCCCTCCCCGAATGTAATTAGGGTTCACGTACCACCAGCCAGGTGCTTGCGTACCACTGGTGGTACGTGTACCATGGGTTGTAAAAAGCCCTGTTCTAAACAGCAACCAAGTTTAATAGGATACTAGAAAGCCTGTGACCCATTGAATTATTGTTTCAGACATATATATTTATCTTAAACTGAAAAACAGACTGACCATAGTCAAGCAAAAAATCACTGAGCAGGAGCAATTTCTAACTTCCTGTTGGCTTCCCTGTTGAATTTTCTTATGGAAGCTAGCAGCATTGTAAACCCCTCCTTCCTTCCTCCCTCCCTTCCTTCCTTGCCTGCCTGCAAATAACTAAAATTTCCCAATAACTGGACTTCTGTATAGCTTCCTTAGCACAGAGCTCTATTGCACTGCCAAAACATATGCTTTAACCCAGTGGAGGACAGCAGTTGTCCTATGGACCACAACTGTACTGCAATATTATTACTGTGTCTAGTTTTATACATGTAATTAATTCTGGAAATCCCCTTCATCAATTACTGCCTTGTCATGGTGAAGGGGCTTGCATAATTCAATTAAGCTATGACCTATGCCGTGCAGGGCCACCCAAGACAGAAAGGTCATAGCAGAGAGTTCTGACAAAACGTGATCCACTGGAGAAGGAAATGGCAACCCACTCCAGTATCTTTGCCATGAAAACCCCATGGACAATACCAAAAGGAAAAAAGATATGACGCCGGAAGGTGAGCCCCTGAGGTCGGAAGGTGTCCAATATGGTACTGGGGAAGAGCAGAGGACTAGTACTAGTAGCATCAGAAAGAATGAAGCGACTGGGCCAAAGCCAAAAGGATGCTCAGCTGTGGATGTGTCTGGTGGTGAAAGGAAAGTCCGATGCTGTGAAGATTTTTTCTCCATAGGAACCTGGAATGTAAGATCCATGAATCAAGGAAAGCTGGACGTGGTCAAAAAAGAGATGACAAGACTGAACATCGACATCTTTTAATTCTCTTTTAACTCTGTATTTTATACTGATGTGATTTTAAAATGCCCTGTAAACCGCCCTGAGTCCTTCGGGAAAGGGCGGTATATAAATCTAATAAAATCTAAAATCTAAAATCTTAGGAATCAGCGAGCTAAAATGGACAGGATGGGTGAATTTAATTCAGATAACCATCAGGTATACTACTGCGGGCAAGAATCCCTCAGAAGAAATGGAGTAGCCTTCATAGTCAATAAAAGAGTAGGAAAAGCAATACTGGGATACAATCCTCAAAATGACAGAATGATCTCAGTTCGAATCCAAGGCAAACCATTCAATATCACAGTAGTCCAAGTCTGTGCCCCAACCACCGGTGTTGAAGAGGATGAAATTGACCGGTTCTATGAAGCTCTACAGCACCTTATTGAATTAAGACCAAAAAACGATGTCCTTATCATCATGGGGGATTGGAATGCTAAAGTAGGAAGCCAAAAGATAACCAGAATAATAGGCAAGTTTGGTCTTGGAGTACAAAATGAAGCAGGGAACAGGCTGATAGAATTTTGTCAAGATAATATGATGGTCATAGCAAACACTCTTTTCCAACAACCCAAGAGACGGCTCTACACATGGACATCACCAGACGGTCAACACAGAAATCAGATTGACTATGTGCTCTGCAGCCAAAGATGGAGAAGTTCTATACAATCAGTAAAAACAAAACCAGGAACTGACTGTGGCTCAGACCACGAGCTTCCTGTTGCAACATTTAGACTTAAACTGAAGAAAGTAGGGAAAAGCACTAGGCCACTCAGGTATGAACTAAATCATATCCCTGACGAATATACAGTAGAGATGACAGATAGATTTAAGGAATTAGATCTGATAGACAGAGTGCCTAAAGAACTATGGATAGACGTTCGCACCATTGTACAAGAAGTAGCAACTAAAACCATCCCAAAGAAAAAGAAATGCAAGAAAGCAAAATGGTTGTCTGAGGAAGCTTTGCAAATAGCTGAGGACAGGAGGGAAGCGAAAGGCAAGGGAGAAAAAGAAAGATACACCTAATTGAATGCAGAATTCCAGAGAATAGCTAGAAGAGATAAGAATGCCTTCTTAAATGAACAGTGCAAAGAAATAGAACAAAACAATAGAATAGGGAGGTCTAGAGATCTCTTCAAGAAAATTGGAGAGATGAAGGGAAAGTTTCATGCAAAAATGGGCATGATAAAGGACTAAAATGGCAGGGACCTAACAGAGGCAGAAGAGATTAAGAAGAGGTGGTAAAATTACACAGAAAAACTATACAAGAACGAGCTTAACATCCCTGATAACCACGATGAGGTGGTCACTGACCTCGAGCCAGACATCCTAGAATGTGGAGTGAAATGGGCCTTAGGAAAGCTGAGCAACAACAAAGCTAGTGGAGGTGACAGTATTCCAACTGAACTATTCAAAATCTTAAAAGACAATGCAGTAAAAGTGCTACACTCAATTTGCCAGCAAATTTGGAAAACTCAACAGTGGCCACAGGATTGGAAAAGATCAGTTTACATTCCAATTCCAAAGAAAGGCAGTGCCAAAGAATGTTCAAACTATCACACCATTGCACTCATTTCACATGCTAGTAAAGTTATGCTTAAAATCCTACAAGCTAGACTCCAGCAATATGTGGATTGAGAACTACCAGAAGTACAGGCAGGATTTCGAAGAGGTAGAGGAACTAGAGATCAAATTGCCAACATATGCTGGATCACGGAGAAAGCTAGGGAGTTCCAGAAAAACATCTACTTCTGCTTCATTGACTATCCTAAAGCATTTGATTGTGTGGATCACAAGCTGTGGCAAGTTCTTAAAGAGATGGGAGTGCCAGACCATCTTATTTGTCTCTTGAGAAACCTATATGCGGGTCAAGAAGAAACAGTGAGAACTGGACATGGAACCACTGATTGGTTCAAACTTGGAAAAGCAGTCCGGCAAGGCTGTATACTGTCACCCTGCCTATTTAACTTATATGCAGAGTACATTATGAGAAAGGCAGGGCTAGATGAATCAAAAGTTGGAATTAAGATTGCCAGGAAAAATATCAACAACCTAAGATATGCAGATGACACCATTCTAATGGCAGAAAGTGAAGAGGAACTAAAGAGCCTCTTGTTGCGAGTGAAGAAGGAGAGTGCAAAAGTTGGGTTGAAACTAAACATTAAGAAAACCAAGCTCATGGATCCGGCCCTCTCAATTCCTGGCAAATAGATGGGGAAGAAATGGAGGTAGTGACAGATTTTATTTTCCTGGGCTCCAAGATCACCGCAGACGGGGATTGCAGCCAAGAAATTAAAAGACGCTTGCTTCTGGGGAGGAAAGCCATGGCAAATCTAGACAGCAGACTAAAAAGCAGAGACATCACCCTGCCAACAAAAGTGCGTATAGTCAAGGCTATGGTTTTCCCAGTTGCAATGTATGGCTGTGAAAGTTGGACCTTAAGAAAGGCTGAGCGCCAAAGAATTGAAGCCTTTGAACTATGGTGTTGGAGAAGACTCCTGCGAGTCCCTTGGACTGCAAGGCGATCAAACCGGTCAGTCCTAGAGGAGATCAACCCTGACTGCTCTTTAGAAGGCCAAATCCTGAAGCTAAAACTCAAATACTTTGGCCACCTAACAAGAAGGAAGGACTCACTGGAAAAGAGCCTAATGCTGGGAAAGGTTGAGGGCAAGAGAAGAAGGGGACAACAGAGAATGAGGTGGCTGGATGGAGTCACTGAAGCAGTAGGCATGAGCCTAAATGGACTCCAGAAGATGGTAGAGGAACGTTCCTGGAGGAATGTTGTCCATGGGGTCATGATGGGTTGGACATGACTTCGCAACTAACAACAATTCTGGAAATAATAATAAGGAAACGTAGTTGGAGAATCTAGAATTCCAAAGACAAAACTATGGTACCTTATATTGATAAAGCTGCTCCCAAGTCACATGATTTTAAATGAGTACTTTAGCCACTCTGAGATGTTTAAGTGAATGTGGGCATCAGAAACATCCATGAGGACAAGTATGACAAGTGCCATGACATCACAATGCAAACTTTGCAACTTATATACTTGCAACTGTGAAAGACGAGGGGCTCACCATGTCATTATCTATGTGTGCATTGACATTTTTCTGTCATTGTCACTAGCTTTAAATGACTATTGCATTTGAGCCTTGGTGGAACAGTGGGCTAATGCCTCCTTAAGTAACACCAGCTGCCTGCAATTAGTGCAGGTTCGCGTCCCACCAGGCTCAAGGTTGACTCAGCCTTCCATCCTTCCGAGGTAGGTAAAATGAGGACCCAGATTGTTGGGGGCAATAAGCTGACTTTGTAATAATGCTGCTTGGGGGGCCCCAAAACCCCTAATAAGCAGGCATATACATAGAATGAAGGCTATTGCTAAGCACATTGATTTGTGCTTTAGATTGTAAGCCGCCCTGAGTCTTCGGAGAAGGGCGGGATATAAATGGGATTAAAAAAAATATTGATTCAAATCTTTCTGTAGAAACAAAGCCCAAGGAGATGTGGTAGACCTAGTCACATGCATTTACCATATACACGATAAATCGAATATATAGTTAAGTGGGAATCAAATAAAAAAAATGTCTCAAAAGGATTCTATCCACTAAGTTTTCTCCTATTACAATAGGCATCCTAAAGCTGATTTTGCTTTGTTGGCAAATATTTAACCAGCCTCTTAGAGTTCAGTGTTGCAACATCAAGTTCAGGGTTTAGTATTGCAGAGAAACGTGGGGAAAAATCTCCATGTGGAATCCTGGATAACCACTTCCAGTCTACAGTATATAGCCCAACCTTGCTTAAACCTAGTCTTAACTAGCCAAGCTTAGAATTATTGATGTTGCATTGTAAAAAATGGTGCAGAAAATATTGATTTAAATCAGCTAATATTCTAATGCATAGTATTCATTTTCCCTACCTATAACATGTTTCCCACAAAGCAATAATTTCTGAGAATTATCTAGCTAGGAAGATTGTGCAGGAAAATCGTTAGAATTATGTTATACTGAGAGACAGTGTAATCACAGGTTTTATATGTGAAATCTAGTTGCATCCTTTACCTCAGGGGTTCCCAACCAGGGGTGCTTTTGCACCCCCTGGGGGTACAAGATGATATTCCAGGGGTGCGAAAAACTTGGGTTTTCAAAATTATAGTGTATATGCCTAATTCATTGCCGTTATTTTCAACTTTTGTAAGGGGTGCGAGAATATATCAGAAGCGTTCTAGGGGTGCGGGGTATAGAAAAAGGTTGGGAACCACTGCTTTACCTAATCTAATATTTAGTTTTCTTCTATAAGCATATGTTAGGGAAGATTCTACTTTGGTATTATAATCCCATGTAACAGTGATATATATGGTAGTTGCAAACTGACTCTATGAGATAAGTATTTTTCGTCTGAATGTACATTCCAGCTAATGTAAATTATTAGCATGGCAAAGCTTTAAAAAATAATGAAATATGTCTTGGATGATAACTGTGATGCCTGCTCTACTGCCTCCAAAAACAGGTTACTCTTAAAGTGAAACTGCTTATCTGGACAAAATGATGTCATATATACTGTGGCAATAGCTGTGACTAGTTTACAGCAGGGGTGTCAAACTCAATTTCATTGAGGGCTGTATCAGCATTGCGGTTGCCCTCAGGGGGCTGGGTGGTTATGGCCAGGGTGGGCGTGGCCTACTGGGTGGGCGTGGCTAGAATGCATATGGCCTACTGGGTGGGCATGGCCAGCTCTACATTGTTCACATCAAGGGTGCCTATGGGGGCCTGGGCAGGAGTGGGACAGATCTGAGGGTCTCTGGCAGAAGGAGGGTCTCTGGGCCACGGCCAAGGCAGTGGGGGCCGTTCCCTCACTTTTTCCAGGATGGCTTCGCGGGCCACATGAAACCACTTCGCGGGCCGGATCCGGCCCCTGGGCCTTGTGTTTGACATGTCTGGTTTACAGGGAATGATACAATTGCTCTACCTGCTTGCTATGCTGATTCTGACCATATCCATTTCATAAAACTAAAGGAGGCAAGATCTTTTAAATGAAATTGTTATCATTATTATTGTAAAGAATGGAACCACTGAAAGTCTCTTCAGTTACTGTAGTTTATGTATTTAATAACTATTTATTAGAGGACATTTTCTACCTGATTAAAGTATTATCACAGCAGCATTCTAATGCTTTTTCCCGTCCACCTCTCTAATTGAAGACTTCATCACTGCTGAAATTGCTTGTGTCTGTACTACTTTAAATGATCAATACATAAGGAAAATTCTGCAGGTGGAAAACCATCATGCCAGGAGATCTAAATCAGAATTATTCATCTAGCTTTCTAGTTTTTCCTGATCCATGGCAAATGGGCAAGGAATTAAAGCCTTGCTAATCCTTACTCTAGAACAAGAGGAAAGTATTTTTAAACAAAAAGAAATTAAGAGTTATCTGTGGAAAATGCAGGGAGACTTTGTGCTAATAAATGCAATAGAATTTATTAAAACTGTCTGCTATTTCCTGAAATATAGGACTAGCAAATCATTAAAAGCATTGAGTTAGAAGCCAATCAATGATTGTTGAAATCTGATACAGGTCATCCTAGATTTATGACCACAATTGGGCCCAGAAATTCTGTTGCTAAACAAGACATTTGTTAAGTAAGTTTTGTCCCATTTTACGACTTTTGTTGTCACATTTGTTAAGCAAAACACTGCAGTTGTTAAGTTAGTAATATGGCTGTTAAGTGAATCTGGCCTCCCCATTGACTTTGCTTATCAGAAGGTTGTAAAAGGTGATCACATGATCCTAGGATACTGCAACTGTCATAAATGAGTCAGTTGTGAATTTTAATCATGTGACCATGGGAATGCTACAATGGTCGTAAGTGTGAAAAATGGTCGTAAGTCACTTCTTTTAGTGCTGTAACTTCACATGGCCATTAAATGAACTGTTGTTAGTCAAGGAGTACCTGTAGTAAAGGACTTTTTATTTATCTTCAAATGTGGAATAGAATAGAATAACAGAGTTGGAAGGGATCTTGGAGGTATTCTAATCCAACCCCCTGCTCAAGCAGGAGACCCTATACCAGGGGTGTCAAACTGCTGGCCCACGGGCCAGATGAGTCACACCAAAACCACACCCACCCCATTGCCAGCAATGGGAAAAAAGTCGTGATACGTTGTGACATGTCATGTGACGTCGCGGGTTTGACACCTGTGCCCTATACTATTTCAGATAAATGGCTGTCCAATCTCTTCTTAAAAACCTCCAGTGTAGGAGCACCCATAATTTTTGAAGGCAAGCCATTCCACTGATTGATCTAAATGTCAAAGTTTTTCCCCTTATTTCTAGGTTAGACCTCTCCTTGATTAGTTTCCATCCATTGCTTCTTATCCTGCCTTCAGGTTCTTTGGAGAATATGTTGACGCCCTCTACATACTTCACCATCACCTCCAACTTCATTCTGAACTATGGGTTACATGGAATTTTACTTACGTTCATCTAGCATGTTTATACTTGTCTCCAAAATGAGGAATCCTGCATTAAAGCAGTCCTCAACTACACAAGAGTCCATATCCTCATTCAAACATTACCAGTACTTAAAATCCTTCTGGAGATGTTTCTGCTGACATACAAAGTTGGAAAGTAAAAGCTGAGGCCTACCAGAATATCTTTATTAGGAATTTAACCCAGATTCAATCAGCTGAGTACAGACTAGGGACCTCCAGACTCTTAAAATGATCCAATAAGTAATCTGTACCAAAAGCTGTTTGGTATGCAATAACTTCCAAAATGGTCCAGAGGTATATAAAAACTTATAAAGCTATCCTGGTAATGAATTATATAATGCTCAAGTGATACATCTTCCAAGTATAAACACAGTCAAGATAAACATTTTTTCCATTTTGTTTTGTTGCTGCTGTTGTTATGAATATAAAGACAAGTTACTTATGTAAAATTTAGATTTCTATCTGGGTGAGTACAAATAGAAATTGAGCGCAAGTAAGTATAAAAGGCCTCAGATCTACTTAAACAGCTGGAGAATGATTTACAAAATTCTTAATAGTTGCATAAGTATTTAAAATCTATTCTTCCCCAAATTGGTGGCCTCCATATATATTTTCCTACAAGAATTCCCTACAGTGCTGGCATTCTCAATTCCAGTTTGGATTGCAATTCTTAAGAGGTAAAAACCACATATATTAGCAAGACAGTGGATGTTTAAGACTGTATTAATTACTTTTATAATAATTTACATTCTTAGGGGGATAACACCTCTGCCTTACTCAGCTCTATGGTTTGAGGAAGTATTTCTTATGGGGGGAGACAAGTTTGGCAGTTCTTACATCAAGAAGACAATGTGATAGAAGCAAATCTTAAGTGAACACTATGTTGAGGGCCTCATAGTTTAGAATGCTATTTCCTATAGCATCTGTTCAAATTTGAATAGTTTTTATACCACTTTTCAAATGAATATTTTACATTCTTTAACTATTGTTTTATTTCATTCTATTTAATTTGTAGTGTAAATCACCTTGAACTATAATTGTATTGGAAGCAATATAGAAGTATATTGGTTATTTTTTAAAAATAACCAACTATCTTTCCTCACTGTCAACCAACTATGAATTATTGCTTATTATAAGACCTCCTAAGATGTTATAGAATCGGATTGGATGTAATATCCATTGTATGAATGAAATTAAGATGCAGTCATGGGAATACCTAAGTTTAATGAATGTTGGCAAATAAATATTAATTTTACATATTAATTTTACATATTAATATTATCTCCCTACAGAATTTGTCTTTCTGAAAAGCCTACTCATTTGCATAATATTAGGTTTATATTACATATGTAATATATAGGTTAATACGTGGTGGCTCAGTGGGTTAGGATGCTGAGCTTGTCGATCAGAAGGTTGGCAGTTTGGCGGGTCGAATCCCGAGTGCCGCGTAACAGAGTGAGCGCCTGTTACTTGTCCCAGCTTCTGCCAACCTAGCAGTTCGAAAGCATGTAAAAATGCAAGTAGAAAAATAAGGACCACTACGGTGGGAAGGTAAGTGTTCCGTGCCCCTTTGGCATCTAGTCATGCCGGCCACATGAACATGGAGACGTCCTCGGACAAACGCTGGCTCTTCGACTTTGAAACGGAGATGAGCACCGGCCCCTAGAGTTGGAAACGACTAGCACGCATGTGCAGGGGAACCTTTACCTTTACCTTATACATCTGTATAAACTTCAGCCTATAATCAGCCTTTTGAATTTCAAGCCAGATTTAGGATTTATAGGTAGCTATCTAATGAAAATTAACTGGAAGGAAGTTTCATTGCCTTCCTTGGTCCTTATTTCTGACTAATATCAAATCTGGACTGCTATCATGTACATGGCTATCAGATGGGAGCAGAGAGAAAACTCCATCTCATTACAGTATTTAGTGGTCACAAAGATCTTTTGAACATAGATATATAGATATATAACTCTGACCTCTATAACCTCTGTTATAAGACACATATATTAATTAGGACATGAGGCTTCTTGTGTCATTGTATGACAGGTAGGAGCTAGCTCTTTTTTTGTCCATTGATTTTTGGGCAAGTCAATAAACTGTGACTACTGCTAAATCAAGTTTTCCTCTCTTATAGCTAAAATAGGAAAATCAAGTTTGATGAGTATTAGTACTCCTTGAACTATCAGCTTCATCCTGGTCTAATATCCCATAAATATATCAGTAGGAATGATATCTACAAAACAGAGGGCAGCCTAAGGGTCTTAATGAATAAAAATCGAGCTAGGGAATTCTGCCACAGTTAAATGAAACTTGGTAATTATACTGCAAAGTAATACAAGATTCATAATAAGTAGTTATGTCCAATTGAAGAAAACAGGATTGACTCAAAGAAATAAATTGGCTTATGTCACTCATGGGAACATAGGAAACCAGTTTTAGTTCAATATGTACATCTTGATTTTTCTAATCAAAATACTCTTAAGGATCCTTTGCCCAGATCCAAAGAAGTCAGTGAAAAAAGAAACTATTCTAATGGTATTTACAATTTTCATACAACCTATAAGGAAACTTCTCAACTTACACATCATGATATTTTGGAAGTGAAACTTGGTCTATAAGGAAGATGCAAGCTATATATACATTTTAATGATTCAAATGATCTTAACAACAGCTTGAGCATCTATATCTCAGGTTATTTTCCCATACCATGCTCTTTTAGCACTCTGGAAACAACACTCCTGTGAATGGAAAAGACTTATCCACTAATGGAATAACCACAATATATTTACTTCTTACATATGAAAGGCAAAGGACTGTTTTGTAATATTAACCCACTTTCTGCAGGATACTAAAAATATCACACGAAGGTAAGAAATTTAGCAATCAAATCAAACTCATTTCCCCCCCATTGTAATTTTATACATATTTCCCTGACAGAAAGAATGACCAAATTCAATAAAAAAAATTGTTATAAACCTACTTAACGGCAGACTGTATAACATATAAGCAATGGGTGTACAAAATCAGCTAGATTAAAAACTATACATTCTACATTCAGTTCCAAATAGCTAAATGCAATTTCCTAGGATTATGCCAACAGTCACTGTCACCTCGGGCAAAATACATTAGCAAATTTTACTGGAATTCACAAGACATTCCTAATATTTTCCACCATTTGCATGGAAAACTGAATTTAAATACTGAAAAATACAATGCATGTCAGACCTGGTTTTAAAATAAATTGGAATGAAACTTTAAAATTGTATGAAATTTTAATAACCTCCCTTCCCCCCAAGATAGTCAATAAACATAATTCACAAGGTTTCTATAAAACTAGCAGATTCATTTGAAGCTAATCTTACTATTGGTTATATAGGGAGCTATATAAACTGTGGGTGTTAACAGGAAACATCACTGTATCATGTAGAAAATGCAAGAACAGATTGTGTCTAATAATTTATAACAATATTTATCTGCATGGCTCATTAAGATGTCCTTTTTTAAACAGCCAGTTTTGATGTTATTTTATACAATATTTTATATAGCTTGACATATTACATGTATCATTGATGTTGGCTCCTGATGCTTTTGGACAGGATGATTCGATGTTGTCCTCTTTCAAAGTACTGTTAAGATTTTCTACTCTACATCTCTCTCATTTACTTTCCCTTTTAACTACTGTTGACCTGTTCAGATAATTAAGTGGACTTACTATTCACAGGTTGCCATGACCATTCAGTCATTGGTTTAACTGTCTAAGTATCAAAAGATGACTGACAAAGAAGCAGACCACCTAGAGAGACATTTTAAATTTAGAAATCTAAATTTCAAGGTTATCAGCATCTTTTGTGAAATTAAATCACCTCACCTGTGGCAGATTATCATGCATTTTCAAGTAAAATATGAGAATTTGGAGCAGTTCTGCTATCTGTATTTTACTGCAGAGAGACATGATGTTTCATAGGATACTAAGAAATTATTTCATTTCAATATTGTAATACATAAATTGGGCCTTCTTTTTTCAGGATATTTATACATTACAAATGATTGTCAGATATGTGCCAGGAGACTAGTAGTAAAGCCAGAAAAAATTGTTATGTACTAATAGGTTTTCTGGGACTTATCTATTGAACGATTTATTAATTTTGATTATTAGGTGTAAATATTCTTATGCAATCCCACTAGATTTAATAGTGATTTGAATATTTATTTCTAGAGATAAAAAAGCCTGGAATTATTTTTAGCATAATCCTGATTGTGGTCCTTTAAAAGAAACTGAAAAAATAGAAGAAAACAATGATGTTGCTGAATTATTTTTATATTCCAATGACATTTATTTGGGAAACCTTCTGGTATATTATCTTTTGTATAGTTGCAATCATACCCACAAAATTAACATATATGTACCGTATGCATCAGTATAATACATGCTGATTATTTGATTTTATTTTAAAGTGTCATGTTTAAACTGAAATATTACAATGTGCTCTCCCGGGGATTGCTTTTGAAGATGATTTGGGAACTTCAGCTGTCACCAAATGTAGCTGCTCAGGTGTTGTTTGGGGTGGGCAGTCAGATTCATCTAACATGATTTACCACTGCATCAGTTGCTATTGCATTTCTATGCCCAGCTCTAAGTGCCAGGGCTAACTTAACCTATTTGGGGGGGTCAGTACAGAAATCTGATGTGAGGGCCGTAACTCCCATTTTGAAAAATCCTTTTAAAGAAATTTCTGCAAAGAAATACAATCCTTTTATTTCCCCCACCACCATCCTGTCAGAACCTATCCTATCATCCCCCCATCATCCAGTCACAACTGATGAAGCTTCTTGGATGAGAAGCAAAATGTCTTCTTCTTCTGCCTCAAAGAAAAACAGTCCAGTTGCCTCCATAGACTTTTTAAAAAGCTTGAATATGTGGCTCTTCAATGCAAACTTTTTGCATTACATTTTCTTTCTCTGTGTCTGCTGTCAAACTATGGCATTTACCTGAAATAAGTAAACGTGTCTTAGGGAGATTTGGGGTATGGTTTTAACTAGTTCACTCTTTTATTAGCCTTCCTGAGGTTGATGCTCTGTAGATGTTTTAGAAAAGGCTAATTACAGAATGATTTTATGGTAAAATTGATTAAATTATTTTGAACTGTTTTAGTATATTTTATCTGCAATGCATGGCTTTCACAAGAAGCCTACAATAATTTATGTAGATAAATAAACAATAAATATTGCTGAGGTTAAAAAATATCTGGAGATCAAATTTCAACTCTCTTTCTCTAAATAAGTTAAAAAAATCAGGAGGCCATTGCAACAGCTGATCAGCAGAGAGCCTATAGATCTGTTCCTGTCACTTAATCTATTTGGTCTGATATTACCAGCTGCCTCACTCAGAAATCTTCAATCCTTCCCACACTTCAGAACATTCAAACTCATAAATTCTCAAACTCATGAAATTCTCATGGCTCCATAACAAACATCAGAATAATGATTTAGGTAAATTTAGCAATGAAGTCAGTTTAGGGTGAATAAATTGAACTTCTTTTTGAAGAATATCTACTGAAGTGGAAGATGTGCATACATTTAGCAAAATCTGAAATAATGCCATCTACCTCTGACTTAAGCAATCATATATTGTTATAATATATAATGTATATTGGTGAAAACTGAACACATTGTTAAAAAAACCCCACATTTACCTAAAGTCACACAAAAAGTGTAGCTAAAATTGCACGAGAAAACATTTTGCTTTGTGACTGATAAATAACAGTAACAATAAAACTAATTTTATGACAGTTATTAATCTCCAGTAATAAAAACATGAACCCCTCCCAAAAATGATAAAAGTACACTTTCCCCTAATAAAGCTTTTACAAATTGGAACAGGTTATGGTAAGGTTAATCATAAGGTTATGGGTATAGGTTAATAAATTAACAATTATATGGTTGTATGTAATGCAATATGAGAAAAAAACTAATTTGAGTATGATTATTTTTTTCATTATCCAATAGAATAAGAGCCAGAGAGCCAGAAAGCACACCTTTCTTCTGACTTTCCAGTAGTTATTTTAATGACATTACCAGACTATTCTTCATAAAACAATCTCCCTATATAGCCGAGCATCATGGAACAATGTAATCCACAATTACAGAAAACCAAGAGGAAACTGTCTCTTCATAACTCATCACTGTCCACATAGCTCAGTAGCCTTGCGTTGTCAACGTTCTTTTTCCAAGAAAAACAGTTCATTGCCAACCACATTACCTCTTCTGCTGTCCTCTTCTTAAGGACAGGTTCTACGGCTGCTTCCATTTCTCTTAGTAAGCTTAATTTTAGTTATCAGCTCTTCAAGTGTGAAAGTTTTAAGGACGATTTACAATTACTAACATTATTTCAACACACACAACAACCATGAGTTTCCATTCAGACTTGAAAGTTAAGTACCAGTGGATCATTGGAAGATATCTAGAGCCTAACATGAAACCATTTCTCAGTTTGATTAGAATGAAAATAATTTGTAGTATATAACTATTTGGTCATGGTGAAGGCCTTAATAACAGTAATGAGGTCCAATGAAAGGGAAATTGAAGAGTAGGACAGTTAAGCTATATTTAATATAGAAGCTCAACAGGAAGACAGCGTTTAGTTCCAGACATCACTTTTGAAATATTAAAAACCAAGCCTGGACTGCCTGACTCTGCTCCAAAGCATATAGACGTTATGTCCTGATATGCAATATTCCCTTTGGTTTTTCACTGCATGAAAGAGGCGGTACTGAGCCATGCCCCTCAGTCTATATTTTACAGAAGGAATTATATTATTGTACACTAATGGGGATAAAAAGTACTCTTCCTGGATGAATAATGATTATGCCTCTTTAAACATATCATAAATCTAAATGAATGCTGTGGATGGGTGTGAATACATAGAGCTGTGTGTGACATCAATCTTAGTTTGTATATTTACTACTATGCTAGCATGCAGACTTTTTATATTGTTATAGGATACTTTTTTATGGAAAAAACTAAGTGATCAAAGTGTTCTTTGGATGAGATTCACTTAAGAAAAAAAGCAATTGTTCTTTTTAAAAAAAGCTAGGATAAAAGCAACATTTCAGTTAAAAGTAATTTAGTCATGAAGTAGCAGATTTTTCTCGGCTTGTGACTACAGATAGTCGACAACTTACAACTCCAACTGAGGCCAAAATTTATGTTGCTAAATGAGATAGTTGTTGAGTGAATTTTGCCCCATTTTACGAATTTTCTTGCAGCTAGTGAATCATTGCAGTTGTTAAGTTAGTAACATGGTTGTTAAGTGAATCTGGTTTTCCTATTGACTTTGCTTCATAAGGCTGCAAAAGGTGGTCACATGACCCCAGAACACTGCAACCATCATAAATATGTCAGTTGCCATATTGAATTTTGATCACATGACCACGGATTTGCTGCAATGGTCCGTGTGAAAATCTGTCATAATCAATTTTTGATTGGTCACTAAGTGAACTGTTGTAAGTAGAGGACTACCTAGAGTAAGAATTGCTTTTACATTTTTTTAAGGAAAATGTTCATATTTGTGAACAGAAAGAGAACTGGTTCTGGTTCTGAAGTTGTTCAAATCAGTAGCCCTGTCTAGACTGCAATGACTCGTCACCAGGCTAACTGTGGACAGAGACACCAAGTCAGTCCAACTTTCTCTTCCTGGCTGAAACAAGGGAAGCATCAGTTCAGTCACACATGCTCTGCCAATTTATTGCCTTAAAATTGGATGTGTAGTTCTTGATGTGCCTTGGGCAATTGTGCTCTGTCTCTATTGCTCAATAAAAAAGGCTAGTGGGAGAAAAAGAAGTGAAACAATAAATGGAAAATTCTAATTTCAACAGATGGTTAAATTTGGACATCTTTCTAACTTGAAAATGACTGCCATTATTTAGACTGAAATAGGTTAAAAACTACAGAAATTTGTTTTTCAAAATTGGGAAACTGCAGCTCAGCATTGTGTTTATGCAGCATAGTTCTCCACATTTAAATAAATCATGGTTCACTTAATACATTGTTTTGGAGGTTCACACAAGATGTTGAGCTAGCTATAGATTGTCTCTACACAGCACTTTAATGTATGCTAAAACTGAAGTTGCTATTTTGTGATGCTACGTTACATGAATCACCTATCTATGTATACCTGCACATGTCCTTGTATATAACAAAGAAATAAGTAACTAAAAAGTGAGGATGTTTCCAAATGTAGTGATATGCATTTTGCTGGCCACAACTGTGGTGCAATTATCTCATACACATGCCCAAGAAATGTTTAAAGATTGAGAACTTCTTTGTCAGGAAAAAAAATGTGCACACAGACATCTACTAACTGTTCATTCATGAATGCTATTTCCTCTTACATACATTTCTTTCCCACCCCTTCACCCCTTTACTTCATTGACAGGGCAGTGTCTATATGCACACTATCAAAAAATATTTAATCATTGCACTTTACAGCTATAAGTCTAACTTGCTTTTCAAGAAAAAGAGTTGAAGTTAACAGGATTTTAGTATTTGTTTCAGAGCTGTAAATGTTAGAATGATTTGCAAAAGGCAGATGCACTGATGAAAATGAGCTTTGAACTCAATCCAAAGTTTTTAAGGATGGAGGAGCCATATTGCATCAGACAAAACTTATCAACTCCATCAATCTATAGGCTGCAGTGGAAGATGGAAAGGGATGTTCTAAGGCAGGGGTGTCAAACTGCCGGCCCAAGGGCCGGATGCATCATGTGGAAGCCATGCCCACCCCATTGCCAGCAATGGCAAAACCGTCCCAATATGTTGCGCGATGTCACGTGATGTTGTGAGTTTGACATGTCTGTTCTAAGGCTAACATAGCATCTCAGCCACGGTTCCTTTGTGATACTTTGACCAGAAATGAAAGTCCCACATGCAGAGAACTATGAGAAGGTTCAACTTTTTCTTCTAATTTTGCCTGCTAATGCTAGTTTCCCCTTAAATGGACAGAAGGACAGCATTTGCAAGAAGTTGATGCAAGCAGTTTTCTTTGGTAAGTATTTTCTTCTTTCCTGAATTTTAAGATTCTCAGCAAATATAACCTTTGAAACATGCCATTTGCTCAGAAATTATCCAGTTAACTGCTAAGGTTGAAATCTGGCACCAACTTGCTTGAAAGTAAACACTATGCATAAGATACTAACCCACAGTAAATTGAGTTACGGTTAAATGACTTAATCTCATTGTCTGGATTTGTATAATAAACTGAACTATAAACTAACCACATAGCCTTGGTTCACACAAGCAGCTAATGTAAGATACACTGGGCTAGTTGGCAGTGCAGTCATGAAAACAGTGTAATCTAGTGTAATTTACTTCTGTGCAAAGGTGGCATATCTGTTTAAAGTAACACAAGGTACTGTTTTGTTAGATTGAATAGGGCAGTCAGCTTTATCCTATCCAATTAATTTTCAAGTAAATTTCGTTATTTTAATATATATATATCCTTGGTAAATTTGCTCAGAACTGCAGTCTTTCTTTGCTTATAACTAGTTAGCAAAATCAAGACAATGTTTTTTTTAAAGAGGAGTATTGGAAAACTGTGCAGAAGAGTACACTTAATGCACCCAGGAACAGAAAAAAAAGTTTTCATTTTTAGTTATGGTTTAGTGTTCAAATTCAGCATTTACTGTTTATTGTAAAAATCACAATATACATTTTAGGTAACGTTGTATGAAATAAACAGGAGTGTTTGCAACCAAAAATAACAGGTACATTTATATACAACTGATTTTTACCAGCTGAAATATAGTCCGTAGAGACTGTTGCAGCAAAGTGATATTGGATATATGCACAATAAGCAGCTATGGGAAATATATGGGGAATAAGTTATTAAACTTTCCAAAAGGATAGTTCAATTTTGCAAGGGAAGAAGAAAAATTAGTATCACCCAAGTGCTGTTTTCCTTTCAGCCCTTATGGTTTCTAAATGAGAAGTTAAACTTAGTAGTAACATTAACACAAATTTTAAAAAATCCATGTATAAGTTAACTCCTGTTAATGGCAGTTGCAACTCTGAGTTGCTAATTTCAGCTACTTTACGTCTTAAAAGTTCCATAAAGAACTTGCTTTCTCAAATCAAATACACTCATCTGATAAGTTCATCTACCTGGTAATACTATAATTTTAATAATCACAGGGTTTAAATAATTACAAGTCTTTCCTCTCTTTTCTTCCATCTAAAAATAATGCTATTAATAATTTTACATGTTTTCTTTTGACTGCTAAATACATGAACTGAAAATCCAGAATATCCCTTCTACTTTTTAAAAGTCTACTAAATTTGAAGACGTCTTTTCAGGTCTATGATACACTGTTAATTCTGAGTTTTTAAAAAATAAATGCATATACATTTCAGTCACAAATACTCATAGATATTCTTTATCCAATCGTAAAATATACTACAAAGGGCTATTTTTGGTAAGGACGTATCATAATCCAAAGTATTACTTTTGGTATGCTTGGTTAGCTTCTTTACTGCTAATTGTTCTCTTGCAATAAATTATCAAAACCTCCAAATTACCTAGTTCTTAATTTCAGATGAACGTAGGACCATTTTTAGATCTGGAATCAGCTTTAGAAAGTAAACTCCCTGACTTAATTTTCAGACAAAGCAAAATCTACACAGCAAATAAAGAAGGAAAGGATCCACTATACCGCCAAAATTATTTTAGAACTTAAAAAGTTTCATAACTACTAAAGAGTTCATATTTTCTTTAAAAAAATGCCCTTCACCATTAATTTCACATTAAGTAAAAATAGTTTACATGTCACCAAACAACACACCTTAAAGTAACAAGATAAAAATATAGACCATAGATTCCAATCGATTTACTTGTAATATACAACTTGGGAATATGTATTTTTTTTTAAAAAAAAAGTAGAAGAAATCTTCATGTAATGATTATAAAAGGTGGGGGGGAAAATCCCCTCGGGAATTGAGCGATTTTGTGGCACTTTTTTCCTTTCCAAATCCCATTAACACAAACTTTCCAGGTATTCCTCCCTGTGGAAAAGACCCAAACAAAACGCCCAAGGGCCCCGGCCAGATTTTTATTGCAGACGGCCGGCCTCTCCACTCCCCCTCCTCCAAAACTGGGTCCAGAGCAGTCCAATTCAACCCCACCCCCAGGTTGAGGACGTGTGGCTTATGTTTTGTGCACAGTACTACGGAGAGGCAACAAAGTGGGGGGGCGAGGAGGGAGGGGGAGTTCCCCCTCACAACCTGAAGGAGGCTTCGGAAAAGGGATGCTGCATCTTGAAACTAGACAAGAAGCACTGAAGAGGTGGGGGAAGGGGATTCACGAGGGACGGCGGGAGGCTGGGAAGAAAGAAATCATCTCCTCTGACCTCTAGCGAAGTGCCAGGTTTTTTCTTTAGCTCTTCACATTTCCTAAATTTGCAGATCTGGTGTCCCGTTTTGCGGTTCCTGCAACTGCTGCAGACTCCACAGTTGATGAGCCTCTTGCAGGGCACGCAGACCCCGCACCTTTTCCTCTTCTTCTTGGCTGGGTTGCCGCCGCCCCCTCCTCCTCCTCCTCCCGCGCCGCCGCTGCCGCCCCCTCCTCCTCCTCCACCCCCGCCTCCTCCTCCACCCCCGCCTCCTCCGGCGGCTCCCAAGGAGGAGGACGACGAAGAGGCGGAGGAATGGCTCTGCGGGCAGTCTGCCAGATTGGCAATTTGAAACGCGCTGTCTGTGACGGCTGCTGAGGCTGCTGCGGGGGAGTGCAGGGCTGTCATGACGATGACCCCGGGAGGTAATGAGATGCCCCCTAAAGCCGGGATAGCGGAAAAAGTCCCCACGCGCTCGGGGAGATTCATTATCTCTGCTTCAGCAGCGCCGCATTTGAGCTTGTTCATGCAGTCCCCAGCCAAAGGTCTGCAGTGTTCCGGGGCTAAGGTGGAGAGGAAATTATTATTGGCCATTTGCAACGAGGGCTGCTCGGCTGGCGCGCAGCCAGGCTTGCCGAGCCGCTGGGACTCGTTCCGATGGTGCAAACTCCCGCCGCCGCCGCCGCTCCTGCCGGCGGCGGCGTGCAGAGAAGAGGCGGGCGAAGAAGCCGACGGCGGCGGCGGCGCTGCGACCGACGAGGCGGCGGCGACGGCAGCTGCTTTCCGGGCTACGCCGCCAGCCGCGGCGGCCGCAGGGTTAGGCCCGCCGACGCCCGCGCCCCCGCCTCCTGCGCCGCTGCCCCACAGCATGGCGGTGGCGGCGGCCGCCGTGGCCGTGTCGCAGTTCCAGGGGGACATGCCGATGCGGGCGGCGGCGGCGGCGGCGGCGGTCGGGAAGATGGGGGTGGTGATGCGGGCGATCTTGGCTGCCTGCGGGAAGGCCCCGCCGTTGGTCTTGTAGAAGGTGGCGAAGGAGCGGTAGCGCTCCATCTCCGAGTTGTAATCCACAAGGCTGTTGAGGGCGCCGTCGGGCAGGTGGTTCTCCTTGGGCAGCCCCGGCGCCTCGGGGTTGGGCCCCGTCTCCACGCACACGTTGGTGTTCATGGTGCCCAAGGGGTGCGGGTGGGCTTGGGGCAACAGGGCGGGAGGGAAGGAGGAAGAGGAGGAGGAGGAGGAGAGGAAAGGGGGTCCGGGGAGGGCCAGGGGAGGGAAGGGCAGGGCCGGGAGGAGGGCCACTGGAGCCGTCGGGGGGGCGGAGACGGGGGCTGGGTGGCCGGAGGGGTCGAAGGGAGGGGAAGGGAAGGGGGGGAAGCGGTATCCTCTAATCCTCTTGGGGGGGCATCTCTCCAGACGGCGAAGTCTCAGGCAGCCGGCTCTTCCTTGGCATTCTCAAGCCCGGGCACCGTCGCCACTGAAATAAAGAGAGTCATTTCGGAAAAGGTCTACGCCAAAGGGGGGGGAGGGGAGGAGGGTGGTGGGAGGAGGAGGAGGAGGGCCGGGGAGAGGGCGGGGAACCCGCTGCGTTTGTGTGCTTTTGTTTTGGTTCGGTTAAAAAAAGATCCACAAGACACGCAGAGAGGAGGCGTACATCAGTCATTGCAACTCATTTGCATAACAATCAATAAAGACATGATCCGGCCACCGCAGCCTCCTCCCCTTCCCCCTCCCCCCCCGCGGGCGGGCTACCCTCTTACCCGCTTTAATAGCCGAGAATAGCGGGGGAGGGGAAGGGAAGGGAGGGAAGAGCCGACAAATGCCAAGGGAGAAAGGGCAATTGGAGGGCTAAACACATGCAAATGATGGGTAGCGAGAGGCTCCAGATCCTCTCTAACCGGAGGGCATCTGAACGTTAAGGAAGGTGGGAACAAGCCGGATTGCCAGGGAGAAAAGGAGGAGGAAACTATCAAATTGAGTACAGGAGAGGGAAAACGAGTATTCTCGAGGTGTTAAAAATAACATAAGTGTGGTAAGGCTCCACTGTGCCCCTCAAGAGTCTACCCTCCTCCTCAGTGGGGTAGAGGTGCACAAAATAACTGCAAATCTTGATATATTGAAAGCTGCAGAGTTTTGTTAGCTGCCGCTTTGTCCCTTGGGTCTGGATCTCGGCAGAATTGATGTTGGAGGTTTCAAAGGCAGGGCTCTTGGTGTAGGTGATGCCCTTCTTAGCCAAAAAGCGCCAGAGTAAATGGGTCCAGAGAGTAGATGGGAAAACAGTTTCCCAAGGGCCAATCTCCTGTCTTCCAACTAAACCCTTCTAAACAGGTTTAATCCCCAGTCAGGAAGGCTGCAGACAACAGGCACTGTGTTCTCTGCACAGGTCCATACCTGTGGATGTATCTGACGAATACATTTATATATTTATGACAGACTTAAACAGGGTCACCAAAGTATGTTAAGTTTTGTTAGCTTTAACCTCAATTTTTTATGGCATTGTGTGTTGTGTGAATTCAACCGTTTGAGTAATTTATGGGTTAATTTATCAATCAAGTTAAGTACTGAACCCAGGCTTATATGTTCATTTAAAAATATGTATATGCCACTTTATAGAGACTGGAAGTGCTGTTCTTAAGGTTTTTGAAGGCTGAACATTACCTGTTCAGTATAATACAACAATCAGGCTGGAGGATATTATGGAGTTTATCACTCCCAGTCATATTTAAAAATAATGGTTGGGAGGATTTTAGTTTGCAGATCAGACTGAGTTGCACTATAAAGTAAAAGAAAGCATTAAATATATAATTTAATTTTAAATTAAATGCAGAGACAGTCTGGAGGGCCTAAAACAGTTTTCACACCATTCCTACAGGTGAAAAGTACTTATCAATTACACTAATTACTATCATAATTAGACCAATGAACTATTTCTAGCCCAACCTACCACCTGCAAAAGCAGACAGACATCTAGCTGAACCATACTAAAAACTATGGTTGGGGAAATTAATCAAGAGGAAAGGAAAGCAAACCTAAAAAAAACACACCTCAGTCTTGTTAGACTAGGAGGTCAGTCTGCACCCTTGAATGCTAAAAGTCTTTAATGACAACACAACCACCTTTGCATTTTCACAGCAAAAAAAGAAAAAGAAATGAAAGAAACCACTGCTCCCTGGAGGGATTTGGTAGCAAATCCTACTATTCCCACACACAAATAGGATTGCAGGTCACCATGTATAATAGAATACTTTAAAACATAAACACTATTTTAAAGGAAACTATAGCAACTACTCGAAAGAAGTCGCTTTGTTGGATAAGGGTAGGCAAAGCGCTCGATTGGTAAAAGGTTCTAATGTTGAGTATAAAAGGGGGTCAGGCTATGGAGACTGCACGTTCATGCCCTATTTTTCACAGCCTTAAAGTGGCTTTGCTTGCACAAACCCTCTTTCCTATCATTCCAACCTCTTCTCTCCCCTAACAGCCCCCCCCCCCGCCAAATCCCCTTGCAAGGTTTATGGCTACCAGAAACAAGGGGAAAAAATATAATGGTGCCACCAACCATGTCATTATTGTTTAATCGATATTATATGTAGAGCGCAAGAGAAGTCTAAAGCGCAGCTATTGATTTTTTTTTCAATATTAAAACTATAGCCAGATTAAAAAGAAAATTAAAAGCAGCTCAGAATCCACGATTTTCTCACTGTTTAAATCAATGTGACTGTTCACGTTCAATACTGCATTTCTGTTCTGCTACAGACAAGAGATCAAAGGTCATATTTAACATTCAGGAGGAGGGGCTGGTGCAGATTAATTAATAAATTAATAGAACAGCGCCTTTTATTGCTGAAGCTTAGCCTTCATCTACTTTAACAATCCCAGCGGTCCAAGAGGCGGAAAAGAGAGGGAGCGAAAGAGCGCGCATGAAGAGGGGGGGAAGGGAGAAGAGAGAGAGAAAGGAAGAAAGAAAGATCCAAAAACAATCACTTACCAGTCTCTGTATTTTTTGGGGGGACTGGGGGCTTGGATTTGCAGACGTTTAACCCGCCTGTCTGTCTTTATTTAGTTGCACATCACTCCCTAACACAAAGGAGAGGGTAAAAAAAAACACAAAAGAAAAATATCCCGAGGTGTCTTTCTTTGGCCGCTCCTCAATTACAACTTTGATACTTGTAAACAAACTGTTCAGGGCGGTGGTGCGGGTTGGGGGTGGGGAGGCTTGGTGGGAAAGAAATAAAGACTCCGATCCACTAAGCAAATACCTGTAAGTGCCTCTTTTTTTCTGGTTGCAGAGAAAGGAGGAGGGAAGGGAGGGGGGAAGAGGAAAGAGCAGGCACTGAATGTGTGTGTGTGTGTGCGCGCATGAATGTGTGAGAGCGCTTGGCGGTGCTCGGTGGTCTCTCCCTGCGCGCTGCGCTCCGTCCGTCTCTCCTGTCGCTGTGTGCGATGGAGGGAGGGTGGCAGTCGGGGGACTCGCTCTCCCCCTCGCTGTTTGTGCGTGCCTGCGTGTGTGTGTGTGTGTGTGTGTGTGTGGTTACCAGGAGGAGGGGAAGGAAGCGAGGAGGCGGAGGGGACGGGGGGGGGCGAGGAGCGAGAAGGCTCCGCAGCGCCGAGGAGGTGAGGAGGATGCGGGGATGTGGACACCTACTGATGATTGGCTGCAAATCACACCGGGAACAAGAGGCGCGCACGGGCCATTGCTCCTCTTCCCCTCCCCACCCCCCACACACAAATCCCCTCCCCTCCTCTCTTTTCCTCCTCTCCTCCTCCTCCGACGCAGCGAGCGGCCACATTGCGCTGCCCCTCCTCCTCCGGCCGGGAGAGGGTGGGGAGATAAAGCTGCCTGGAGGCTCATTTGTAAGGAGCAGCCACTTGCCGCGCACTCCAGCCTCTTGATTCCCCATTCACTTGCCTCCGTGCGTGCGTGCAGAAAGCGCAAGGGAAGCCGGGGAGGGGGAGGGGAGGAGGAGGAGAAAGGGTGTGCTCCTGTCGGCGGCTGGGTGGCCGCCGAGGGAAGACTTGGGCGGGAGAGGCGAGAACCCCCGACCCCAGACAGCGGGGAGGTCCTTGTTGCTCCGTGAAGGATGCTTTCTGCGAGCGCCCTCTTCGCCTCGCTCCCAAGCTTTCCTCCCCCCCACCCAACCCCGCCTCGCTCGCTCGCTCCCCGCGCAACTATTTGCTGGAGGCCTCCGGGAAGGAGAAGCGCCTCTTCGGGAGACCAGGAGAGGTCGGTTCGCGGAGTCTTTCCCCCGCGCCGCCTTCCGAAAAGCTCTCGACGATCCCCGAATTCCAGACGTGGAAAAGGAAAGGTGCGGGAAGCTGGCGGGGAAAGGAAGATCCCCCGGCGGGCGCTTTGTGTGTGTGCCAAAGGCGTATTTTGAGACGCCGGATTCTCTCGGCGGTGCTTCACACCCGGAGAGAAGGCAAGGCGCTACCTAAACGCGGCGAGAGTCGCTGCCGTTCATCTTGCAGTTGAACCGCAAAAGGCTAAACAAATCGTCTCGCGGCGAGTTATTGGGAAGCGAAAGTTGTGAAGGTGATGGTAACCCTCGCTAAAGCAAAAGTAGCCAAGTTGATTAGCTAACGAGCAGCCCCACGCTTATGTTAGCAAGATGCGTGTTGATCTCTTCGAATGAGGTTGGCCGTTTCCATTGTTTCACTGGACCTAAGTAAAGTTCTTTATTTTAATTTTGAGAAGGGTTAGGAATATGATTACACATTCAGATGACCTTGACTGATAACTAAACGCTAATCAGAATCAGACCTGCTTAGTATATGGATGAAGAACTCTAGAATATATTAAAGATTGTAGGCTAGGAAGGGAGCTGGAAAAAAAATCCAAAATTCGATGGCAAACCGTCTGTATTAGGAAGTCATCAGCAGTCAGATTGCCTAGGAGGCTTTACCTGGACTTAAATGCAAATTAAATTAAAATGATGTACTAGCCACTTCTGTTTTAAAAAAAATATTGGGAAAGACAAAAACAAGCTGATTTCAGAAGTGCATAGAATAATCTTTGTACTACTAAAACTATTGTGCCTGTAACCTTCAATTGGACAAAATTGGAAAATAATATGGAGCATAAATTATTGAAGCAAGGTAACTCAAAGGGACTAACTTACAGAATACCTGGACCCATGATTCCCATGGGAATGAAATTTGGGAAAGTTGTGGCTGTTTCTGCACCATCTCCCCTACACTGCATTGAAGCCTGTAGGTTGTGTGGCGTTTCCACCTCCCTATTGCCCTTGTACCTATACAACTGGCAGCAACTTCACACCAGTTGTTTTTGCAGCACTGCTGAAATCAGCTGTGGTCATGTTATGATTTCTGACACTTCCTGCCAGTTTTCCAAAAGCAAAAGGAATGTGGAAGCCAGCAAGAAACTGGAAGTTACTGCTGCGACCACTGATTCTTGTTCTGTGGTCTTTCTGTTCTCTGCTTACATAAGGAAATATCTCTGAAAGGATGATCCAATAAGTTGCAGGTTGTCTGGTGTCATTCTAATTTCACTTAAAAGTGCGAAGTCTAATGCAGTAATAGCCAAAATGATTGTCACAGGCCCCTAGCTATGTCCATACACTTAGTAGTAACACTCATGGAATCACTAAATTGTAGTTTGGGGGGAGGGGTGTGTTTTTCCCCCCAGGTTCCCATGGACTTCCACTGTCACTTATTTTAATACCCAGACTTCAAGCCAGCTTCCTTCACTATGTGAAAATGCTGCTCTTGAATTGCTAACCTAAAATGATGCTCTTAATCTTAGCCCTCTCTTGTAAGACCTTGTTCCTGCTCAGGGTCCCAGGACTCATCTCTTTCTTATTCTCTCCTTCTCTTATCCTGAACCTATAATTTAGCTATATATTTTTTCCTCATAATAGTTTTCCTTTCGTTTCTAGATTTCAGCATGAAACTGTCCTAAAATGAACAAGCCATCTACAGATTTAATTTCTGTGATTCTCTGATTCCTGTTTTATTCCTCAGATTTCTTTTTCTCATTCATGTTCTAGCCCCAACTCCACTCTTCCACTTTGTCATGAAATCCTCCCCCATAACCCCCCATTAAACCTGCCTTCCCATGCTTGTCATTTCTCACCCCATTCTCCATCACTGCCTCATTATCGTCCTTTCCTAGGCACATGCATTTCTCTTGGCCAGGTTTCATTAGGAGAAGTGCAGTTCTGCAGACCTTACCAATTACTCTTGAAGTGTACCATTATTACTCAGACTTCCGGTTTTTAATATACTAAAGCTATTTGGTTTGCCTTTTGGGATGTTAATCAACAGTCTCAAGGTCGTCCATCCTTTCACTATAAAGTACAGAAACCAGGCAACAAGGTGAGAAGATAAGTTACACATAGATAGTCCTCGACTTAGGAGAGTTTGTTTAGTGACCATTCAAAGTTACAATGGCACTGAAAAAAGTGACTTATGAACGTTTTTCACACTTATGACCATTGCAGCATCCTCAGGGTCACGTGATCAAAACTCGGTTGCTTGGCAAGTGACTCATATTTATGACATGCAATAGCCTTTTGTGACCTTCTGGCAAGCAAAGTCAATGGGGAAATCAAACTACTTAATAAATGTGTTACTAAATTAACAACTGCAGTGATTCACTTAACTGTGGCAAAAAAGGTATTCATGGGGCAAAATTCACTTAACATACGTCTCAATGACCTCCGTTCATTCCGCCGGGACCTGAAGACCTGGCTCTTCGAGCTCTCTGACCCAGGCTGAGAATTTTAATTTTAATTTTAATTGAGGGCTTTTACTTTTTCAGGGACTGTTGTAATTTTTTTTAATCGTTTTTAACTTTTGTATTTCTTGTTTTAATTACCCTATAAACCGCCCTGAGTCCTTCGGGAAAGGGCGGTATACAAATCTAATTAAATAAATAAATAAATAAATAAATTAGCAATAGAAATTTGGGGCTCAATTGAGGACAACCTGTGCTGGGCTCTCATTGTGCTTCTCTCTATCTCAGCTAGTGGATTGATCTTAAGATCTTACCTTTAATGGGGGAAAATATGATGCTCTGTTCTATGTCTCATTTTACTTCTGCTATACATTATTTAAATAGTAATTTTATTAAACATTACAATAAAAAATGAATACAAGCTAAAAAGAAAAAGAAAAGATAGAAAGTATGGAAAAGAAAAAAATATAGTAAGAAAGAGATATAAAGAAATTACTTTCCCCTTCATCACAGCAAGGATAAACAATTTTGGTAGTGCCTCATTTCTTAAAATACAACAAATGATCTCTTTTTCCCATATGCATCTCTTATTGGTAAACAAATATTTAGAGCCTCATCTTGATCAGCAAAATCCATTAAGGGTTATCAGAGATAACAAGGTATCTATTTTAACCTTGATCATATAAACTTTATATTCCTTCCTTTTAACAATCTTGATCTTTAAACCTTTCAATTAATGTCCTTGAACTTACATCCTTCAAGTAATGTCCTAGAATTTGATTTCTTTTCATTTTTTCCTTGTCCCTTTTCACACAATTCTTCAAAACGTGAATAAGTCTCTTTTGTAAATCCAATGTAGGAAAGTAATCCAGGTCACTCTTTTGGTTTATTATTTGTATACCTTTTTTAATCATTAAGACATCAGCTAGTTTCATTTCTATATGCAGGTAACATCTTTTTCCATACCCTTATTGTAGCCTGCAATTTTTAAATCCACTTTCAGATCACTCTCAGTCTTGTCTAATATATCTTGTTCTTTTCCTTAATATTTTTTGAACACGGTGTATCTATAATGGCAGATGCTCTATTAACTTGTCAGTCCATTGTTCAAAATATCCTTTGGCATGTGTAATGTTAAAAGTATTCTCTTCCATTTTATACTAAGTCAATTTTAAATGTTCTCTTTTAATTGTAATTTTAATTCCTTTTGTATTCCTGTAGTGTCCAGCCTTCAAAGTTCCATCCTATCATGTTTTTTAAAAGGAATTCAAAACAAAAAGCATTTTCCCATTGGAAGGATTTTTATATTTCCTACCATACTCTTTATTTCAAATCCATCTGGACTCTTAGGCCAATCAACATTCTCTTCATCCTTTTGCTGTTTGTTGGTTTTTTTGAAAAACACCTTTTCAAAAATCTCTAAACTTGTATTTAAAAACTTCTTTGGCCAAAGATGGAAGGAAACACACCTGGTGCTATAAGACCTGTTGATCCAAAGGTTCCTAACAGCTGAAAAGCCATTAACAAGCAACTTCCAGAAATGATTATAAAAGGAAATATGCAAACCCAATGTCCATTAAGGTGCCCATTGTCATTTGAGTGAAAATGGCTTGCCCTTGTCTCCCAGTGTTCTTAACCTACTGGAGACCATTGTCTTGCAATTTCCTTGCAAGAAGCAACTGTCTGAAACAGTTATGGGAGATCTTGAGTTCTCTCTTTATCTGGAGAGGAATTAGGAAGAACCAGCTCTTTATTCTGCTTTTAGAGAGCCATTTCTTCTCCAGCACTCTACTTCTGCCCTACACTTTGAGTAACTTATTTATTCATACAAGTTATAGCCCTCTTTCCTGCAATGCTAGCTGGCCTGGGCTTTGTTTGCTTTTAATCAGGAGTCAGCAGACCATCATCACCCTGTTGGAAACGCTCCAGCTTCCTGAAATTATACTACCGAAATTGTGATTTTCATCTGTGCTGTTCTCTTCCTCAAAATAGGGGTAGGAATAAAGGCAGGAGATGCCTGAAAAACAAGCCACCAAAGTTCAGCCTTATAAGAGGCAACACCTAGGTGGCTAAGCAAAGTCAGAAGGGAGGGAGGGAGGAAGGAAGGAAGGTAGGTAGGTAGGTCAAACTACTTCATTTGGATGCAGGCAACTGACTTCAATTAGAAGGCATGCTTACCTTTTGAGTTAAACATTTTGCATCTAAATTAACCTTTTGTTATTCCTTATGGCACATGACTTAGAGAGAAGGGCCAGAAGCTGCAGGGCTCAAGTTCATTAAAGTAACAACCAGATGCTTCCTTATCAAGATTAAATTTTCCTGCCTGTTAAGAATACCTTGAGAGAGCCTGTAATAACCTTTCTCCTCATAGGTGGTTAGGAGGATATAGACAAGAACGCAGACCTCCTTGTGGTCCTTTAATGGAACTCTACAAATGTTCTGTGCTGTCTCTTTGTACCAGTATTCAGAAGACATTCAAAACAATTCCATTTTTCATTGTTTTAAAACTGAAAATACAGTTTTTTGATGCATATCTTGGGAGCCTTGGTGGAGCAGTAGGCTAATGCCTCCTTAAGTAACACCAGCTGCCTGCAATTAGTGCAGGTTCGAGTCCCACCAGGCTCAAGGTTGACTCAGCCTTCCATCCTTCCGAGGTAGGTAAAATGAGGACCCAGATTGTTGGGGGCAATAAGCTGACTTTGTAATAATGCTGCTGGGGGGGGGGCGAAAGCCCTAATAAGCAGGCATATACATAGAATGAAGGCTATTGCTAAGCACATTGATTTGTGCTTTAGATTGTAAGCCGCCCTGAGTCTTCGGAGAAGGGCGGGATGTAAATGGGATTAAAAAAAAAAGAATGGTTCTTTTGAATGTCTATGGAGATTCTCAGTCATCCAAGTCATAGTTATCCCAAAGATGCTTTTTTAATGAGGCAAACTGGACTTTCTTGTTTTTGTTTGAAGATGTTTCGCTTCTCATCCAAGAAGCTAGTTCAGCTCTGAAGAAGCTTCTTGGATTAGAAGCGAAACATCTTCAAAGCAAAGCAAGAAAGTCCAGTTGCCTCGTGAAAAAAGCATCTTTGTGTTCATTTGAGTATTAGGATTTTAATTTTTTGTTTATGTTTTTGTATTTCTATGGTTATACCATCCACAGTCTGTGGATTGGAACAAGTTGCAATAGGCAAATGTCAGATTAGGTGACGCCATATAAACCTTTTGAGTCCAAAGAGCTTCTTCTGCTGGAATGTTAGAACTGGACTTGTTTTCAAACACTTTTATCCATGATAGGAAATTATTTTTTTCCTGACGAGTGTGTGCATAAAGTTCTCCAATGCTTCAATAGGAATCCCCCTCCCCCCCGCATGCAATTCTCACAAAGTTGATAATTTCTTTTTTTCCCTGAAGTATTTTGGCTCTATTGATTGTATTCCAAATCTTCATGGATAATTGCTATAATAGTTTGAATGCAGTTGATCAGGTATTTAGAAATTACTAGATGACCCATGACCCATTGGCTCATCCTTCCAGAGATATCTTCTTACTTAAACAGAAACAGAATGACCACAGACGAGCAAAAAAGCAGTGTGAGTAGGACTGACTTCAGTCTTCTTGCTGGCTTCCCCAATGACTTTGTTTGTGGGAATAAGCGTCAGAAGCATGATCACGTGACTGTGGCTGACTGGCAGTGCTACAGTGGCCACAAATTTGCAAATGCAACTTGTGTGAATAATTTTGAAATTTCAATGCCACAAGAGTAATGGGTTCCAGATTTTGTACGCATTTAAGTTAGTACATTTTAGGTACCTTGATTCAAAAATTATTGTTCTATGCGGCACTGTTTTGGTTAATTGATGCCTACAGACAGATGGACAGACAGGAGAATTTTAGTATATAGATAGGAATGCTGGGGACCAAATCATGTTCTCCATCCCCTATCCCTATTCCCATGGCTAATTATGTAATTTAGCCTGTACTGTAATCATTTGCATATTTTCTGGGAGCAAACTCTCAAACAATGAGACATTTGTATAAATACGTACAAGATTGCTCTGGTGGTCACTCTGTATGGAACTGCACAATTCATGTTGCTCTCATGTGCAGCAGACATTTATAGATCAATTTTCTATTCAGACAAAGGGTTTAAAAAAAACACCGCTTAAGCACATATATAATGCTTGAGGGTAGCCAGGTTTAAATCCCCATTCTGCAATAACCTACGCTAGCTTAACTTGTGCTGGGAAGAAGGAAAGAACCTCACACTATCCTAATGTGTTTGGAAGAGAGAGTTTTGAATGTAGGGAAACAGCAAAAATGATGTGAAAATGAAGTATTTTCTGTATTTATTGTGCATTGATTCAAAATATATTTTGCCATCAGTACCACAGGTGTTTAGTAGAGGACATTTAAAGCATCATTAGAGAATTGAAGAGGACAACAAGCTTATTAACTCCTATCCTGCACTCCCACTAAAAAAAGCAAGAAGAAATACATCCAACACTGAAAAAATCCACTGCTGGCAGCCTCTTCTTCCACCAGTATTCTCTCATTGTTAAATTCACTGACCTCAAAGAAGCTAGACCTGGCATGAACTAGAGCCGTCTTCTGATCACAATGATTGACTACTGTTGTTAAAGTTGCTGGGAAATTTGACAGAATCATTCTCCAAACAGCAAGCATTACGAGAAAGGAGACACTCATTAACAACTTTCCTTTGCAAGCATTTGTTAGTAAATTGCTTCATGCCACCAGATTCAACTCTGAAGCTTGCTGAGAAGCGGAAAATTAGAACTGGAACTACCATCAAAATAACACCCTTCCTCTCTGAAGGTAACAAAAGTGGAACAGAATGTAAAGACTGATTCTACATCTTGTCAACCCCGTTCAAATACTAGAGCTGTCTAGAACTGGTGGCTGTGTAGGACTTCAGAATTTGAAATAGATCCAGCAAGGAAGAGAAAGTGGCTGGAATCAAGAAAGACAGCATGGGAACAAAAAGCATGTTGTTCCTAAAAATGTTCTCCGAAGTTAGAAAGTCCCTCATTGGAAGCAACTCATTGGATGTATCTGTCATCAAAGGAAATCCACAAGCTACTCCACAAGAAAATAACAGCTGAAGAAGGTCGTCTGTTGGTGCCAAGAAAGAAGAACTGTTCTCAGAAAAAAGAGATGGTTGATCTCCAGATTTTAGGAGATTGATATTTATTTTCACCTCACTATCTTTGCTTGTTATCCCTGGGACACTACAGGAGGGAGAGCTAGACCAAAAAAATCCATAATTACCAGTCTTACCATTTTAACGTCATATTTTTGGAGGAAACGGATGAAAAAATAACTAATACTCAATAGATATGCAGTTTCACTAAATGTAATAGGGTCTTTGGGTTGGGAGGACAGCCAAGTAATTATCTTTTTTGCCACTTTCAGCAATAACCTATTTAAGTAGAACTGCATTTAAAAGAGAACAAGGACATGTGCAGGTTTTGCAGGAGATGTGTTCATGCTCATTCATTTGATTAATAAAATGTAAGTCATTAAATAATTTGTTTATTTATTTGAAAGGAAAAAAACTTTGAGGAAGGAAGTGAACTATAGTGAAAACTGATATATTCTGTAAAATATTATTTTTTTAAAAAATGTTAAGCATATATTTTAAAAAGTTTGAGTTCCTTTCTTGCTTTGTCAGTTTTAAAATCTATTTACTATTGATATTTCTATGCCACTATACTCCAGACAGCTGTGAGTGACATATGAGAAGTAAATATGAGAAGAACAGTAAAAAAAAGTACATTAACATAGCACTAAACAGCAGGAGTGATTCTTAAAAAAAACATCTCCACAAATATGCTCTCTTAGAGCCAAGTTTTTATTTCTTTGCAAAATTCAGTAAGGAGGAAATAGTTCTTATATGTGAGGAGAAATTGTACCATAGGAGAAACATGTAACTGAGAAGACTTTTATGGAAGTCTCTGTTATATGACAGTCCTTCATTGATCTTTAACGGGACTTCTTCTCCAACAGAGCCTCTTATTGGACAGGCAGATTCACTTCCAAGCAGACAGCCATTCCCTAAGTAATGTGGATTTTAAAAGTGATAAGCAGCATCTTGAATTGCACCGAGAATTTGACTGGAAGCCAGTGGAATTCTCAAAATATAGATGTTACACAATTAAATCACCACCCTACCTGAGCCACTGTAAACTGAACCAGTTTAAGCTACATGGTCTTCAGGAACAGCTCTGTGTAAACAAATTGCAGTAGTCTGATCAAGGGTGGGGAAGGTGATGGAGGCATACATGGCTGCCCAATGCCTCTGATTCAGGAAGGGTTGCAATTGGCACCTGAAATGTAATTGCGCAAACACCCTCCTGCCCATAATCTTAATTCTGCTGCTCAAGTAGAAGCACCGAGTCCAGCAGAACCACAAAGTTGGAATCCAGTTCTATCATTTCTAAAAGGATGTCTCAAGGGGTCACGGGTTGTCTAGATGACAGTAAAAATAGATCAAAATTGACAAATGTCCTTATTCTCATAAAATGATTAACCTATGATAGAGAGGTTTTGCCATCTAATACAGGGCTTTTCAACCCTTTCACCCATTGTACCACTTTTAGGATATGGGCACATCCGAGTACCACCAGTCGCCTAGCAAGGTGTCAAAAACTTGATGACCAAACAAAAAAAGATGAAGTACACGTAGTCCTCGACTTACAACAGTTCGCTTAGTGACTATTCGAAGTTACAATGGCACTGAAACAAATGCTCCCCATGCCACAGCCAAGCAAGACGCCTGCCTGCCCAGCGGCGCTGTTCCTCCTGGCCGAGGTTTTCATTGTTGTGAGCATTTCTGTTGAGGATTGGCAGTGGGGGTGGGGTGGGGTGAGTTTGGTTTTTATTCCCCCCCATCTGCTGGGACAGATCTGACCCTGGGACACTGTGACCGTCATAAATATGAATCAGTTGCCAAGCATCTGAATGTAAATCACAAGACCCTGGGGATGCTGCAACATTCCAGCTGATCGGCGCTTCTGGGCTCAGCGCCGAGCTCCAGCTGGAGCCTGGCGCTTCCGCTGAGCCCTGACAGCCCCAAAGAAACGCTGATCCTGGCACTTTCGCTGAGCCCTGACAGCCCTGTAGCTTCAGCCATTTCTTGCTCAGGTTTGTGCGGTGCTGCCACTGGTTCATCTCATTCTCCTCCCCCACTACCACTTTTCTAGGATGGTTGCGTACCACCTGCCAGGTGCCAATGTACCACAGGTGGCACCCGTACCACTGGTTGAAAAGCCCTGATCTAATAGACTCACATAATAAAGTAGGACTTCCAAATGCATGTAATTATAGTAGGTCCATAGAAAGTCATAGGATTTACTCAGTTCATGAATGAGTCTTTGGGCATCTCATCCCAACAGATTTTAGTTAGCTTATTACAATATTTGTCACTAACCCCATTCATACAACTCTGGCAATTGTATGTAGACATAGAAAAGGGGGTTGTTCAAAAGTGGGGATACACTCAGAAAAAAGCTTCTTTTGAATAAGTTTATATATTTTATCAGTTGGTATTAGAAAATGAATTCAGCTAAACATTTTATTTGTGTGTTATTGGGTGATAATGTTTCTTTAGTATTTGGATCCCAATATATTCGGAACTGTAAATTCAGAATTATTCAGAAAGAGTATGAACTCTTCATTCATTCATTCAGTTTACACCTTTCCTTCCTACTTTTCCAAATATTCAAGATGGAGTAGTATTAATCTTGAAGAATTGTTGTGTTTCACATATTTACTGTCAAAATTACAATAGTGTAGCAAAATTCTGAACCAATTGAAGCTTTGATATCATTCTCAAGGGAAGCCCATCATATAAACACTACAGGTTTGAAGAGCAAAGATAGTTTACAACAGCATGAACATCAAGTTGTAGGACTCCATCCACACAATGGCTCCCATTTTAAATTTGTTTATTCTTACCATGATTGTCTCCAGAATGAAATTCATCATGAAAGTGATCAATTGTGAGGACAGTTAACTCCAGCCCTTCAGATAACCCCACCCAACGTATACTTTTTTTTAACACTGCAAAAACCTAATAGGCTGAATACCTTAAATTCAAAGTGAAATCTAATATTAATAAGTTTTTCTGACTTTGCACAACTCACAAAGCTAATTATTTGGCTTGAATCAATTTCATGACATGGTTCACATAACACGTTACACTGTGGTTTATTGATTTTAACCACAACTAAGTTCACACAATATGCTAAACCATAGACCATTGTAGCTGGACTCACACAAGACAACAAGCCAAAATCAAACAAGTTAGTATCTTCAATATTTATTTTTATTTTTTATTTTATTTTAATTCCATTTATATCCCGCCCTTCTCTGAAGACTCAGGGCGGCTTACAAGCTTAGCAGTAGCCTTCATTCTATGTATATGCCTGCTTATTAGGGCTTTCACACACACACACACCCCAAGCGGCATTATTACAAAGTCAGCTTAATTGCCCCCAACAGTCTGGGTCCTCATTTTACCTACCTCGGAAGGATGGAAGGCTGAGTCAACCTTGAGCCTGGTGGGATGCGAACCTGCACTAATTACAGGCAGCTGGTGTTACTTAAGGAGGCATTAGCCCACTGCTCCACCAAGGCTCTATATGTAAACCCAACCTATCCCTAAATGAAATGTGCAGAAAGAAGCTAAATTAATATAAATCTTAGCCATAATTACACAAATTTTGTCTGATAACAACAGGCCTTAATGTACAAAAATACCACAGCAATCATTTGAACAGTGTAAAGAAGAATGAAATATGGCATCCACTAATACAGACTCAGTACTGCTTGCCTACCCAGTTAACTGTTCTAGTGAGAGGCCTCCATGTGAATTGCTAATCTCTAGAAAAAAATGGTTTTGAATGAAGCTGACACAATGAAACGATTCTGTTCCCAGTCACCATTGTCCTATTAGAACAATAAGAGTTCTGGAAGTGCTATTGCATTCGTAATATTCCAGATTAGAACCACTGCATTCTCGTTTTTTCTGTATGTGCTCAGTCAGGCCTAGCTGTTCATTTGTATTAACAGATGCTGGCTTTTGTGTGCTCACAACACCACCTCCTTGCATAAAACCCTGCAATTTTTGTTGCTATTCTGGTTACACAAACGTAACATAAAACAACCGTTACGTGTAGAAAAGAGGAGCACTTGCATGGATGAAGAAAGTAAGTCAAGCATTTGCAAATATACCTGGCTTTGAGGATGTACAAACATACCAAACTCAAACTTTTCTCTGTGATATCAGCAAGGTAGACATGCTGTTTTACACTCAGATGTGGAAGAATCGCTAACTGCTTGAAATTGACTTGAACTGTATTTGCAACAACTCCATATAGAACTTTATGCATAATAACAACTGCAAAGCCATCGCTGAATTGTATTCCTTAGAATAGATTCTATAATGCCTCTTTGTGGTCATTATGTACAAAATCAAAACCATGTGGAAGAGTGGGGCTGGGCTTGCTGATCTTGCTGACTTATATTCTCAGCTGGGAGAACTTGTTTGCTTAACATCTGTAATTTCTGTCTGCAGTTTGGAACCCTGATCAAGTTTCAGTTAATAGAGGCTATTAAGCTTCTTTGTGTCTGACCTAGGTAGCAATGCTAGGTAGATTCAAGGTTCTGTTATTATATTCTGCAACAATAAAGTAGCATTCTTCAATCTCTATGGTGTCTTTTTTCTTGACCTACCTCAAAAAGCTTACAACAACTTTGAATGCCTGTCTAGGTTTTCTGTTTCATAGGAAATGAAGTCAAGGCAGGTTATTTTGTGGTTCTTTTTCACACTTCAGCTCAGTCTTTGGGCTGTGTAACTCTTCTCCAAGACCCCCTTGTAATGGCTCATCCCTGCCCTTCCCTTTTAACAGTTCTATATGTTCCACAGGGTACCCTTATGCAAACATTATTTATTTCCAAAATAACAGCAAGAGACAGTTGGGTGCATGTCCATGTCTCCTCAGACTGAATGCTGCTGTGTTTTGTTTCTGCATTCCAAAAAAGATGTGACAGAGATAAAATGGTTTGTTGCCCTTTGGCTATCCATAAAAACCACACTGGAAGTGGCCAGAGCTATTATTGTGAGGGTTGCCACATTCCACTGATATATTGATCAGATTAAGCAAGTAAACTTTTTAACTGTGGAAAAAGTTCCTCCCCAATTAATCAGGTAGGTTAACCAGTCTTACCTATTATTTCATGAAAGATGTGGAGGGCCAGAAGCACCTTAGAAGAAGCACCCTACAATATAGAAAGAAATATTCTTCTGGAGATGCACCAACCACATCATTAAATACATTGCCAAACAAAGAAAATTGTGCCTTGTCCTTTAAATCTGGAAGCAAGTGTATTATGAAGGTGTCTCCTCTGACAGAAGATCATCTACTGGGATCCCATAACTGACTGTTCTCAGGAATCGGTCACTTCCTGTGGAAAAGCTTAACTCCAATATCCAGATTACTTCCCCTTGCCTGGTTTCTGAAGACCTGACTGTCAGGAAAGCATTGGGATAATGAGAATTACTTTATACTCACTGAGCTGAACAAGGAAGGAAATATTTGTTTCTTAGATTATTATAATTATGTTTTTATATTATTTCTTAATACAAGCCTCTTGGAGCCAATGGAAACAAACTGGCATTTATTTATAATAAAACAGTGAAGAAAGTCTCTTACAAGTAATCAAATATGATTTCTTTGATCAGTTGATAGCTTTGCTGATAAAATCCTCATTCCACTCCTCATTCCATCTGACACTTAATTGTGATTATCTGAGTCAAATATTCTTAACAAACTAAAGCTTCCAGCTTTGTCCAATATTCTCTGCATTCTTAAGTGTCTTTGCTTTTTTCTACATTATCTCCACCTCCTTGTGTAAAGCCAAACAAGATGCATAGCTTCCTTAAAGGGGTAACTAATGCTGTATACAGTGGAACAAGTTTTAAATGTTTTGTTTAATGCAACCCACATGACCAGTCTTTTTCATTATCTGCACAGTGAGACGTTACTTAGGAGCAAATTAGTAATCAACGAACCTCTGTTCTTAGCAGTGGTTGTATAGTCTATTCAGATTCACAACCGTGGAATAACAATTTTGCACAAGAGAGCACACCAAATAAGTTGTATTCTCTAGCTGTGTCATTTTTTAAAGAAAATTACACTGAATTTAATCATTTTTATTTACTTTAAAATTAGAGACATATTCTTCCTTAATTAATGTTCCTTTTCCTTATTCATGGTCACATGTCCACTTTTAATAAAGTGAGGTTGATCTTGATTCTTTTACTCCTCATTAATATTCAAGTAAGAGCTTTGGAAAAATGGCACCCTTAGGTTTTACGTGGGGGCAGCTTTGTGGTGACTGAAAAAACTTGTTTCTATGGGTAGAACACCCATAGATTTTTTTCCCCAGTTAATCTTCCCACATCCATCCCCGTTCTCACTTCTGGCTTTGAAAGGCTGTTCTTGTAAGTTGTGGCATCCTTTGGAACAATGATGGACAATGGTACAGGAAACATAGGTAGTTGGGAATCACACATATATAGTTCAGTGCATACAAATATACTTTGTCTTGCATTAACTGCAAACAGTTGTCACTAGGCAAAGCCGTAGCAGTTTGCGAAGTGTGTAATGACTTAGAAGATACAGGTGAAAGTTGCAAACTAGTGTTAATTCTAATTTTAAAAGTATGAGACTTAAGGACCAGGTGTTTGATTTGTTCATTCCAGAAAACCCCACACTAATTAGTCAAAAGTAGCTAAAGACAGATTACTAACTATGAAAAAATTAAACTAATGCAGAGAATGCCCAGTGTTAAGTTCAACAGCAAGGCAGCTACAGCAACTGTGGAACACTTAAGAAACTAGTCAGGTAAGAGCTACCCTTAATGCATCATTATTGCTATTTTAAACACATTATTCCTTGGTGCCAGAGGAAAAAATGTGCATTTCCCCCACTAGTTGTCATTCAATTTGATGAAAAGCATTTGCTTTCAAAATTCTTCCAAAGGAAAAGAGCATTTTAGATAACTTCTTCAGAATGGAATGTGGTCATGCATCTATATTTACTTTCAATGTGTGTAGGAGGTGTGAGTGAAGTCCTGTTTCTCCTTTTTCAGTGGTCTGAAGTTAACTGCTTCCCTTACTTCAGTTGAAACCTAAGAGGACACCTCAGGCAGGAACTTTTTCACATGGCTTTCTCCACATCAATGAGATCAGACCACTGTCACTGCTAAAGGGGAGCCCTACTCTTAATGGACATGTTCTGAAGAACTTCAGAAACAGTACCATCCAGGTATTCTAATCCACATATTCACTGAAGAATTTCAAAAGAACACTTGTGCCCAACTCAACTAAACATCTCTAGTAGGGCCCGTGGAAGATCTTCCTGTTAAGAAATACCAGATGGAGGAACGCATAGTAACAGAAGTTTCCATATTCATTACCACGTGCCTTGCTCAGATGACTATGGAACCTACAGTAGAACAAACCAAGGGCATGGAGTCAGTAGTGAGAAAAGACATCTTGGCCTCTTGGGCCAAAGGGCAACTTACAAAGGGCAACTTTCCCTACCTGAATGGACCTACAGACAAAATAATGGAATTCAGAAGAATGTGAGCCTTTATTAAAGACAAATGTTCTTTGCACTGCATATATCAGCCAAATTGTTAACGTTTATACTGGAATCAAAATCAGAGACTTCTAAATAAGCCTGAATGGCTTCTCACCTCAGCATTAACAGCAAGGGCTATAGCCTACTGTGAACGTACCCTTCTATTCCCTCAAATGATTATTAATGACAATACTGTTTTTATGGCATCCTTTAACTGCACTGCTGAGAGGTGCCCTAAGGCAGAGATGTTCAAACTGACTTTTTGGTGGTCTCACTTTGCAGCCATCAGAAACTATTAACTGTGCTGTTTGTTCTAATAACTCGATCAGAAGTACAAGGGGCTTTATAAGATTTCTCTGTCAACAGTTACCTAGGCTGATTTGGTTTCTG
This sequence comes from Vipera berus, assembly GCF_964194415.1. NCBI lineage: Eukaryota > Metazoa > Chordata > Lepidosauria > Squamata > Viperidae > Vipera > Vipera berus. The sequence continues at coordinate 21,771,715 of NC_138209.1, forward strand.
GGTTTGTGTTTTGTATGCAGGATTGAATAATTGTTCCATTTTCCTAAAAGCAGACCTTGGTAACTGCATACTGACGTAAGGATCTGCCATGACTTTGGATGATATCATAGTGTCACACTTGGCTCTTGCTGGTTTGCTGACAAGATCCATGTAATGTTACCACCTGCTACAAAAGAGCACAAACCTCACCCCATGAAGGTATACAAACATTACAAAGTAAACGAAATCACAGGACAGCAATGCTTTTAAAAACTTTTCATGCTGGGAACATGAACAAGTACTTGTTTGGAATCTGGCTCCAGGCCAAGCTGCAGGCTAATTCATACTCTAGATAGCATTAGAACTATCCAGTTCTTTGCCATATTAAATGCTTAGAAAAGCCTCCCTTAATTTGGCACTTTCCAATTGCCTTGGAATTAGGCAATACAGTGACTGGGCGTTAGGCTGACTGAGAAAAGTAAAAATTGTAGGATAACAAGCCGAAGGAGATCAGATTAGAAAAAAGGTGATCAAGTCATACTATTATTTTGAAAATAACAGAGTAACCATTTCATTAGTACTTAGGTTTCATAAGTTACATGGACCTGTTATGGAAATAAAAACCCCCATTGTTTAATATTATGTTCCTGGTCAAAGATCAGGTAGAAGAAGCCTACCTTTTCTATTCTGGCTGAAAAACTACTTCAAGCTAATGCTTCTTGGTTAAGCCTACCACATTTTGTCTATATTGTATATGAACTGCACCAAAGTGTAAAAGGTAAGGTAAAGGTAAAGGTTCCCCCACACATGCGTGCTAGTCGTTTCTGACTCTAGGGGCCGGTGCTCATCTCCGTTTCCAAGCTGAAGAGCCAGCGCTTGTCCGAGGACATCTCCATGGTCACGTGGCTGGCATGACTAGACGCCAAAGGCGCACAGAACGCTGTTACCTTCCCACCGTAGTGGTCCCTATTTTTCTACTTGCATTTTTACATGCTTTTGAACTGCTAGGTTGGCAGAAGCTGGGACGAGTAACAGGCACTCACTCTGCTACGCGGCACTCGGGATTCGACCTGCCAAACTGCCGACCTTCTGATCGACAAGCTCAGCGTCCTAACCCACTGAGCCACCGTGTCCCTTTTGCACCAAAGTGTAGTTGGCTTAAATTGTGCTTTACTGAACCCCCTTCTCAACAAAATAGTTTTCTTTAAAAAAACCCTACAATTTTCAGCTCAGGTATAATGAGGAACTGCAGTTAATTTATGTTTTAAAAAATTCTTGTTGCTACACTAGAGGAAGAAGGAGAATTCAGTCTTCAGGCTTGAGCATATTTATTCCTGCAGTGTCAAAGCATTCTGATAAAACTATGAATATGCATTGAATCATTGGGGAATACAACTCTGGAGATTCTTTTTGTTACTTGTTTCATTTGTCATGACCCCAGGATCAGACTTTTCTTTTCAGAGGATGAAGCTGTGCAGAGGAATCCTCAAAACATAGAGAGTAAGTAAGTAAGTAGAGAGTAAGTAGGCAGTAGAGAGAAAGCAGAGCTGCTTAACTCATTCTTTGCATCCATCTTCATGCAAGCAGAAACTATAGCCCAACCTACCGAAAACAACTGTAAAAGACAAACTAGAAATAAAAATTAAAATAAGCAAGAAAATGGTAAGAGAACACCTATCTGATTTTGATGAACATAAATCACCAGGACCCGATGGATTACATCCCAGAGTTCTGAAGGAGCTGGCAGATGTTATCTGAGAACCATTGTACCATATTTTTCAAAAATCCTGGAGCATCTGGGAACTACCAGAGGACTGGAAAAGAGCTGATATGATTCCTATCTTCAAAAAAGGGGAAAAAAACCAGACCCAGAAAACAACAGACCAATCAGCCTAACATCAACACCTGGGAAGATACTGGAAAAAATAATAAAAAAACAAATCTGTGAACATCTAGAAACAAAGTTATAACTGGTAGCCAGCATGTGTTTGTTAAAAACAGATCATGCCAAACCAATCTTATTTCATTCTTTGACACAGTGACCAAATTAGTAGACCAGAGAAATGCTGTGGACATAGTATACTTAGACTTCAGCAAGGCATTTGACAAAGTAGACCACAACCTATTTCTTGGAAAACTAGAAAAATGTGGGATACACAGCATCACCACCAGATGGATTTGTAAGTGACTGACAAACCGTACTCAATGAGTAGTCCTTAAAAGCAGTCTAAATGTTTTTGCTCCATATCTGTTGTTAAATAAAATCCATAGTACAAATGACTTTGGATTCAGAACCAAGTAGGACCACAAGCATTATGGATTTCATTTCAGATAATTTTTTTACCCTATCTTGTGTTGAACCCTCCCTGCACCATATTCTTAGATATAAGCAATTCGAAAAGACTATGGAGATAGAATGATTTTATACTCTACATTGGGAAATGTCAGATCACATAGAGCAGGGGTGTCAAACCTGCAACGTCACGTGACAGATCGCGACATATCACGACTTTTTTTTTGCTATTGCCAGCAATCGGGTGGGCCGGCAGTTTGACACCCCTGACATAAAGCATCAGAATAGCAGCTATATTTGGAGATTAATTTCAATTGAATGAGACATTGTTTCCAATCGTTTGGAATTCCTGGTTTCTACATAGGCTGTAAGAAGCATGTGGTCCTATGTTCCCATACTTCAAAACATCTCAAACCTGGAGTCACAATAGCTGCCCTGTTCTCTGCTATACTTCAGTACCAACATTATAGGTAACTACCAATTTAGTAAGTGTCATGGCTGACCCGCTACGCACCCCGCTTACAACTAGACAACAGAAACAGCGAGGGGGGTGGGCAGGTATTTGAATGCAAGGGAGGCCTGGGAGGGGATTGTGGAATGCAAGAGAGCCAACTGTCTCCTGGCAACATCCTAGTGCCCAAGGTTAAATGATGAGAAAGGTCCAAGATGCTCAGACTGTTTCCCCAAACAAAATGACTATAATTGATTGGTGGACAATGAACAGTGGGTGGCCCAGGAAAGAAAAGGGGATTTTACCTCTGCTGCTTGGAGCGCAAAAACTTCAAAACTGGCTTTGCTTCTTCTGTGCCTATGTGGAATTATCAGTAAAGTTACACTCGTGGTAAAATAATGTCTCAGGAGTTTCTTTTGTTGCATTTGCCAATGGGACAGTTGACAGTAAGACTCAGATGATTTATAGAGCTAATTGCATCTAATGCTATAAACTTGTTGATTGTATTGTAATTCTTTTGTAAGCTGTTCCTCCAGGCAACCTTGCTTGTCCTCATATATATATTTAGTTATATGGACATTATTTATATGTCACATATCAAATTAATTTTCCAAAGCATCCTTCAATAGAAGAAACATATGGCATTGATACAAAAACACTAAGAATAATTAACAGACAAATAACCCATATTTGTTGGGTGCCAAAAGAAAGCAAAGAATCCTGTGGCATCACAAAGATTAACAAATTTGGCATAAGTTTTTGTTTAAAGAAGTGTGTGGGGGTTTTTTTGGAATCAAATAATATTATTTCCCAACAGTATCTATACATTTATTTTGTAAAACAGATAATAATCCCTATATATACTTTGAAAAAGTAATATTTTATGTAATGTATAGCACAAGCCTATGCATTTACTAAGAAATAAATTCCACCTTAATTAATCAGATTATTCTCCAGTGTATATACTTATATTTGACTATCACTTTTTAATCAAAATATATTCTTGTTGTAATTTTCTCTTTTCTTTTCCCAAGTCTTCCATTACCTGGGAATTTGTTAACATACACTACAAATGTCAAAATCACCCTAATGTAATTTGATTGTTTCCTTTTAAATTAATAGAATATTTACCTAAAGGATTTTTGAGTATTTTAAAAAGAGGAATTATGTATGTGTGTTTCTATGTTCAAGTGGTACTCCAGATGTTTTGGGATTGCACCCAATATATCACTACTGGTATTATCTTTGTTTTATTTTGCTACCATCGTTCTACTTCTATTTGGTGGTCTTTGTATTTGTAAATGTCTCCAGTTCTTTCTCTTTATTCTTCTGTCTCCTGGTACTGCCATATACACTATTCAGATTTTGTTCTCTTTCTTACCAACAACTGTTAAATTTGTTATATGGCAAGTGCTTGTCTGTTTGAATTCCAAAGTCTCAGAGCACTTTAGCATCTTCGTTTTCTATTACTTTGCCTATTTTGTAGTCTCACCAATTGCTTGCAGGCAAATGGTATTCTTGCAGGTATTCCAATGCATCATTGTTGCTACTTTGTCATGCTGTTGTTTGTAGTTAGTCCTACAATCTTCTTGCAGCAGCTAACTAGGTAGTTCGCTGTTTCTTCAGCTTCTTTGGAAATGTGGCTATTGCTGTCTGCTGCTGTCTTCTTAAACCTGACTTTGTATGTGTTTGTTCTTAAGTCTTGATCTTATGCAGCCAGAATTAGACCTCCCGTCTCTTCCTTCAATGCTCTTAGCCATTGTCTTATTCACGTCCTTCAAATATTTTTCCAATGTCCATTTTTCTTCAACTGTCTGGTCTACTTGCAACATTCCATGCCCATCTATTTTCCTTGGTAAGTAGAGTGGGTCAAGATTGCTGCAGGGATGAAGGACATGACTCACTGGTATTATATTTTTGGTCTTCCTATCCAGGGCTTTTTGTTCTACTTGAGTCCAGTCCACTATTCCAGTTGAGTAGACTGAATTGCTAGCTTTCCTCTTAATAGCAATAACACTTAGACTTATATACCACTTTGTAGTGCAGTTTACAGAGTCAACATATTGTCTGAACCCTCATTTTACTGACCTTGGAAGGATGGAAGGCTGAGTCAACCTTGAGTCGGTCCACTGCATGACACTTAAGTGTGCTTGATGATGATGATTACGAGCCTATGGTGACGCGGTGGTGGGAATGCAATATTGCAAGCTAATTTGATCTGTGCAAGGAACAATGAATATACCCATTTTTAAAAAAAACAAATTAACAATTCCAAGTGTTTAAAAAGTGAGATACCGTTCCTATGATTTAAAAATGAAATTATTTTATCAGAAAATATTAATTCTGGTCTATTTGTCCCTCAAGGTTTATTTGAAAAATAGTGGTCATTAGATTTTTTTATCTTGGTGATGTGGCCTTTTTCTGTTGTAACTTTGTTTTGGTTTCAGATCAGTACATATGTTAATTTAACTTTGAGGAGAAATATTACAGTTAATTATCTCAGTGTGTTGTTGAATTATATTCTTGAAACATATTATTTTGCCATTTTATGAAGCACTTAATTCTGTCAAACCTGGGGTATGGCAAAGAGGGTAATTCCATTTAACAGAAAAGAAAGGTGCTCTTCTGATTTTAAAGGATCTATCCAGGATATGGATTTGTTACTTATTTTCAAAAAGCTTTTTTTGTTCTGCAAATGAGAAAATAACACTATGTGCTGCTACCTGGTCTAGATCAGGGGTCTTCAAACTTGACCCTTTTATGACTTGTGGACTTCAACTCCCAGAATTCCTCAGCCAGGCACACTGGCTGAGGAATTCTGGAAGTTGAAGTCCACAAGTTATAAAAGGGTCAAGTTTGAAGACCCCTAGTCTAGATCAACGTTTTTCAAACTTGGTAATCTTAAAATCCTCAATTTATAAAATTTCCCAGTTACTGTGCTGGCTGGAGAATGCTGGAAGTTTAACTCCATGTATTTTGAAGTGGCCAAGTTTGAAAAACACTGGACTAGATGTGATGATAAACCAAATGTTTAAATTAATTTTATATATTTATTTATATGGATTTTTCTGTTACCTGGTGTTTTTTTGTTATATTTAGTTCATTTTAATCATTACCCTGTATTTATTTTCTCCATTTTCAACCGATTAGTATCTATTAGTAGCTATATTAGTAGCTATAAATCTTAACTTGAAAAGTATTTTTCTAAAAAGTAAATGGTTATACAATCACAACATTCTAAGTTATTAAACAATATTTATTTAAAAATCAAGCCAGGTTTTATTTGAGGAAAGTGATCATGGTTTATTTTGCTAATTTTAATTTATTTCCTCTCTTTTTAACAACTTTTGCTATCCCATGGCATTGATTACAGCCTTGCATAAAACCAAACCAGTCATATGTTCAAATGATTTGCTTTACTCATTCAACACTGGAGCCCAGTTGCCATCAAAAAAAATAATAAAAACTATGGTTTCAAAATTTAGCCTATTTCTTCAAAACAAACAATGATTTATTCATTAACACCCTTTGCATGTGGCATCATCTTAACTCAAAAACAAGCAGGCAACATTGTGACGTAGCATATAATGCAAAGCTAACCATATCTGACCTGATAGAATATCTTGCCTGTCACAAACCATGTTTCAGAGAGTGTTGAATTTCCTAGTCCTCTAATAAATGTCTAAATAAAAAGACCAAGTTGTACTGGGTAAGTAGCTATTAATATAAAAGAAAATTGTGGAATAACTTTAAAATAAATTCAACACAGCTTTTCTTATAAATCAATGTATTAATTTAGCAGCCTGTTCTTTTCATTTCTATCAGCATCTCTCTGTGAAAATTTATTCAGGAGAAAATTAATCCTTATGCAAAATGCTATTGTATTCTAATAGTTATATTATAACTTTTCTATTCCAAAAGCCATAATATGAGCTGAAATTTAGAATACACACTAAGCCTACAGTATTGTAAAAAAATACTTCAACTAAAAAAAGTGGAAATTTCACATTGAGTAAACCAAGTTGGTGTGCCATAATATGAAGTGTCTCCTGCTTATTAAGAAAGTTAGAAAATGTACAACTTATTATTTCAATTAAGTTTGAACATCATCTATAGAAAAAGCCACACATGAGCATAATGGTGGAAAATCAGAGTTACTTTCTCCTTTGTAAACTTGAATTACAAACATTAATGGTAAGCTTTGTAATTCAGTTTGTAAACACCCTCAGACATGATATTTAAGATTCCAACTAGTCTGATTCAATGACAAGTAAAATTTATTAATTGGAAAAATGGAAAATATAGTTTAAGGGAGGGTAAATTTCAGTGTTAATTATAGATTCTGTAAAAGAAGTTGGAGTTACTTTTTAAAAACATTTTTGTTTCTTTCATGATTTTTACCATTTTGCATTTCTCATCTCTTTCTCTATATCTCTGTTTGCTCATTATTTTACAAAAAATATATAATAAAATTATATTTTAATTATATTTAAAAAAATCCAGCTGGTCCCATCCACACTCCCATCTGGTTGAGTATTTATGTTGAAAGAATAGAAAGAATACATGCATATGTCACATTTGTTTGTGAAATAACAGAAGGAAGGAAGGAAGGAAGGAAGGAAGGAAGGAAGGAAGGAAGGAAGGAAGGAAGGAAGGAAGGAATTTGCAGAGTAAAAGTGGATAGAGATGAGGGGAAAGAATAAAGGAAGAAGGAAGGAGCAAATTTCTCTGAAGTAATTTACACATTTAGACTGCCTCCCCATACCTCTGTTATCAGCAGCATCTCCTTCTCAATGTAGGAAGTCAGTGTGCATGCGCACGCACGCGCGCGCGCGCACACACACACACACACACACACACACACACACACACTGGAATGTTAAAAGAGGCAGGATAGAATATTTCCCCTAAAGAAGAAATGGAGAAAAATCTCAACAAAGGCAGAAAGCAGCCTCAGCCTCAAGCAAAAACATGAAGAGTCCAGTTTTTAGATTTTGTATGCATTCAGAAAGATTAGGCTACACTATTCATAAGCACACAGCAAACAGAGACTCCAGATAAGCAACACAATTAGGCAAGCCAAAAGTCGACAAGATTAGCTCAGACAAACACCTAGGATTTGCATTTCCCCTTTTGCCTATAGAGTAAGCCATGACCCTACATGACCACATTTTGTCAGCTGTCCCAGAACTGCATGCTGTTGTTGGTTCTGCTCATCAGTAAACATTCTTAAACAGCCTCCATTTTATTCCCAGTTTGGAACTTGACCTGATTTTTCTTTTCAACATCAGGATGTTAGTAGACTGAATTTCCTAATTCATAAATTTTGCTAAACTTTTTGGTTGTCCATTATAGTCTTTTTGCGTCCTTTATTTCTAACATAAAACTGCCCTCATATGTAATCTAGAAATCCAACATTTCTGGAGTTTTTTGGTTTATTTAATATGTTTTGGGGTGTTTTAATTGGTTTGTGGGAATGCTATGTGGTTGTAATAATTTATTGGTTGTTTCTGTTATGTTTTTGACCTGTGAGAGTAGTATTCTTTTCGTAGCTTATGTTGATTTTTCTGTGGTGAGTTGAGTGATCAGGCATTTTTTTTATAAAGTTGCGTGGATATGCATTTTGTTGGAAGATATTGTGTAAGTGGTATGTTTTCTTTTTCTGTGTTCTGGATTGATACAGTGCATTTATGCTCATCTAAATAATGTTCTTTCTTTATAGTCTGTGGAGTCTCCTTTTTATTGTTTTCAATAAACATATCAGTCACACCAATTATTTTGACAGATTTCTTTTATTTTCTTTTATTTGGCAAAATGTTTAATATCTTATATATATTAGGATACACAGGGTGGGTTCCCACATCTTGCTATGTTAAAATGTGGTCTTTCTTATCTTAGTATGTTGTTGAAACATCAGTCTCTGAGATTTAGGCTTACCATCCTAAGTGAACACAGCCTTCTGTGAGTATTCTTTATTTTAGGACTACGCAACCAGGGCTTCACGCAATGTAAAAAATAGGTTACAGAGTTCATGCTTTTCTGAAACCCTTGTTCTAATAAATAAGTGGAGGGAAGAGTCAAAGTACGCATTCCTCTTTTTAAAGCATTAAAACAAAGACTGGCTGGTCTGCTATACTCAGCCCCATTATAAACTATCTGGGATAGAGGCTCTCTTGTTCTCTAGTCATATACCAAATCATAATCTTTGAAAAATATATAGGAGAGCTGACATTTTTAAATCTACCCAGGACACTTCAGCAATAATTGCTAACTAAGGGTTCTTTTCTTGCCTGTGCTGAATGGCCTAAAATTTACAGAAATATATTTTCTTTTGGATATTCCTTATTTTTGATGACTGGAGAAAGTATGATCAATGTATGAAATGAGACAACAACTTCAAGTAAACCATCTAGCTAGAGTAGCCTACTTTGAATATTTACATTGATCTAATCAATGACCTGGTATAGAGTTTATTTAGTTGTATAATCTTGTATAATCTTTATCTTGTTTATATTGTCTTTTAAGGTATTTATTAAAATAATGTAATATGCATCATGACATAATTGTGTAACTCTTGTGGAATTACTGAGTTGGAGGTGTACTTTGATGGTCTTCTAATCTTATTCCCTGTTCAGACAAATGGCTGTCCAACCATTGCTTAAAACCTCCAGTAATGGAGCACCTCAAACTCCAGGAAGCAAGTTGTTCCACTGCTTAGCAGCTCTCACGGTCAGGAGATTTCGTCATTTTGAATTTGGATCCTGTGTAAGCTTCTACCCATTAGCTTCTGTTTCTCCCCTGACAATATGGAGAATAAATCCATATCCTTTTTACTATGATAGCCTTTCAAGTATTTGAAGACTGCTATTATGTCTCCCTTCAGGATTAACATACCCAGTTCTTTTAACCACAGAATTTTACCTTAAAGCCCTTTACTATTTGCTGTTCTTGAACTCTTTCCAGTTCTTCAACATCCTCCTAGAATTGAAGCCACACAACCAGAAACTGTATTCCAAGAGAAATTTAACAAATACATTATCTCTGTTGATGCAGCCCACATTTCATTGGCTGGTTTGGCAGCTGTAGATCCCCTACCATTTCTCATCATTGAATAGCATTTTGTTGGAAAAGGTCCAAGTCCATCAAGATCATTTTGAACCTTAAGCCTCTCTTCTGAAGTGGTAGAAACCACTCCATCACTATTGCAAACTTTGTGCCATTTGCAAAATTGATGAATACACCTCCTATCCTGCCACTGAGATCTGAACAGAACTCTGGTATTTCCCTATCTGTGATATCATGACTTGTATAGGACATTTATATTTACTGTTGTTGTTTTTTCTGTCAATGTAGATTTACACTACTTTTCAGATGTTCATTGACCTTCAGGCCTGGACAACATGGTGTCCCATTATGAATCATGGGTGGTAGAGCCTAATATCTGAAGTTCCTCCTCCCTACTTGTTAGGTCTGCCAACTTCAGCTTTGTGCCTTGCTGGCATTCTGCCTTCCAAGGCTAGGGGGAAGTGGGCGTGGGGGTGAACAAATGAGCAATAAACATATATGGGCATATGATGGGAAACAGGAAGAGGGGATGGCACTGTGATGAAGACCAGAGATAAACAGAACTGGTTTGTGCCAGCACTCAAGGCCATGCATCCTGAGAGTGGAACATCTCAGTGTTTCTCAAAACACCTATGCCGCACTGCAATGGCTGAAGATGAACTGGTCATGGGGGGAGGGCTGGGATGAAGGGAACAACTTGTAACTTCCTCCATGGGAAAGCTTGACTTTGCTGCAGCCAGTATGCTTAGAAAAAGAACTTATCACTTCAACAAAATGGAGTTGAGGGTCTTTCTTTCCTAAGGGACCTACCTGAAGCAGATCTGACACTTCTAATGTTTTTTTAAAAGGAGGTTTCATGACCACCCTGAAGATATTCTTTATTTTTCCTTAATGAAGTAGATCACAAAGGGAAGGGAAAACAGGCAAAATGGATAAACAGGCTTAATGGCAGTTGGATCTTACTAAAACTTTGATTGAATTTGAGTTCAACCAAAGGCTTTATGAACAAGCAACAGGGGTTTGATGAAGAACATTTCAGGCCAATAAGGTCATTATTAACAAGCCATTTACTCATCAGAAAGTTGTGACAGGTCTAGAAGATAGAATACCTGGAGGTGGCAGTCTCCTGCAACAGCTCATGCCAGGCAGATCCATTTTTAAAATGCATCATAGAAGGAATCCAGCAGAGTTGAATCATTTGAGTTCTCATACTTTTCTTTGGAAAGTGTATTAGCTAAATTCCCTGAATGATTAGTTATAGAATAGGCCAGAGAGAATAAGCTTATCCCTTGTCCATTTTCATTTTATTTATGATCTTATTGTCTACTTCTTCTCCAAAGAATGTTGTCTCATTACTTCAGGGCAGACACATAGTAATTTTCTATAAGTCCTTGCAAACTGTCCCCCATACATGATTCCTCTGTATATAGTTATTGATTAATAACAGCTCTCAAAAGAACTGTTTATGGCTGCATAAAGAACTCTCTGATAAATTGAAAGATAAAAAGGACAAGTATAGAAAGTGGAAAGAGGGGTACATAACTAAGTCAGAATATCAGCAAATAGCCCGAGCCTGCAAAGACGAAGTGAGGAAAGCTAAGGCTCAAAATGAACTAAGGCTTGCAACCAAAGTCAAAAATAACAAAAAAACCCCTTCTTTCAACATGTAAAAAACAAGAAAAAAGTTAAAGAAATGATTGGTCCATTAGTGGGGGAAAGTGGCAAGAAGGTGACAAGCAACAGGGAGAAAGCAGAACTATTTAACTCGTTTTTTGCATCTGTCTTTACACAAAGGGAAAAAACAGACCAACCTATCAAAAATAGTGCCATAAACAACAGAATAGAAACACAAGTTAAGATAGCCAAGAAAATGGTAAGTGAGCACCTGTCCAGCCTAGACGAGTTCAAATCACCAGGACCAGATGGATTACACCCCAAGGTTCTCAAGGAACTGGCAGATGTGATCTCAGAACCACTGAACTACATTTTTCAAAGATCCTGGAGCAGTGGAGAACTACCAGAGGACTGGAAAAGAGCTGATGTAGTTCCGATCTTCAAAAAAGGGGAAAAAATGGATCTAGGAAATTACAGACCTATCAGCCTGACCTCAATACCTGGGAAGATTCTGGAAAAGATAAACAACGAATCAGCAAGCACCTAGATACAAACAAAATCATTACTAAAAGCCAACATGGGTTTGTCAAAAACAGATCATGCCAGACAAATCTTATTGCATTCTTCAAACCAAGTGACAAAATTAGTGGATCAGAGGAATGCTGTGGATATAATTTACTTGGACTTCAGTAAGGCATTTGATAAAATAGATCACAAACTACTACTTGATAAGATAAGAAAATGTGGGTTAGACAGCATCACCACCAGATGGATTCGTAGCTGGCTGACCGGCAGTACTCAGCGTGTGGTCCTCAATGAAACCGCATCTACATGGAGGGAAGTGTGTAGTGGGGTGCCCCAGGGCTCTGTTCTGGTCCCAGTGCTCTTCAACATCTTCATCAATGATTTGGACGAGGGGATATGGGGAACTCATCAAATTTGCAGATGACACCACGCTGGCAGGAAGAGCCAACACTCCAGAAGACAGGCTTAAGATACAGGAGCATCTGGACAGGCTTTAACACTGGACGCTATCTAACAAAATGAGATTCAATGGTGAAAAATGTAAGGTTCTACATTTAGGCAAGAAAAACCAAATGTACAGGTATAGTATAGCGGGTTCCTTGCTCAATAGTAGTAACTGTGAGAGGGCTCTCGGAGTCCTAGTGGACAATGACTTAAAAATGAGCCAGCAGTGTGCTGCAGCTGCCAAAAAAGCCAACACAGTGCTAGGCTGCATTAACAGAGGGATAGAATCAAGATCACGTGAAGTATTAATAGCACTTTACAATGCCTTGGTAAGGCCACACTTGGAATACTGCATCCAGTTTTGGTCACCATGATGTAAAAAAGATGTTGATACTCTGGAAAGAGTACAGAGAAGAGCAACAATTATGATTAGAGGTCTGGTTGCTAAAACATATAAGGAACGGCTGCTCGAATTGGGTATGTCTAGTTTAATGAAGAGAAGGACGAGGGGTGACATGATAGCAGTGTTCCAATATCTTAGAGGCTGCCAGAAAGAAGAGGCTGTCAAGCTATTCTCCAAAGTGCCCAAAGGCAGGACAAGAAGCAATGGATGGAAACTAATCAAGGAGAGAAGCAACCTAGCACTAAGGAGAAACTTCCTGACAGTTAGAACAATTAACCAGTGGAACAACCTGCCTCCAGAAGCTGTGAATGCTCCAACACTGGAAGCTTTTAAGAAGAGACTGGACAGCCATTTGTCTGAAATGGTATAGGGTTTCCTGCCTGAGCAGGGGTTTGGACTAGATGACCTCCAAGGTCCCTTCCAACTTTACTATTATGATGATTAGGATGATTAGGAAAGGATATATAGAAATTATCTCTTTTCTAGAACCCCAAAGCATCCCTGTGAGACGGGTTAGTATGGAAATGTTCCAAAATGACTAGTCCAAAATCCTGTGCAAAAATACAAAAAAAAAATATTCCTATATCTTTTTCCTTTCAATCCTCACTCACTTCAATGAAAGAGAATTTGCTTGGAAGATCTGTGGCAAAAAACCCCACTAAGATAGCACACTTGAACACTTCTAACAATAAGGTAAGTTCAGAATAACTACCAAGAGAAAATTGAAAGAAATTCTCCATTGCCCAAAGAACAAAGTGAGATAAAAAGAAACTCTTTAATGGAGGAAAAAAGGATTGAAAAATGGCAAGGCAGATTTTGACAGAACATCAAGTCCAAGGTCTTGCAAGCTAATTCATTACTGGAGAGGAATTTCTTTATCTCCAACCCCAGTGTGATAGGGGCCACAACATCTTGCATCTATAGGTTGAAGTTGCCTTGTGATTCTTTTAAAGAACCAAAATGAGAAGAATATGTACCTTAAATATATTTAATTCTTTAGTCAGAGTATTAGTATAGATTGCCCTAGAAAATTTCTTGCAATTTTTTTTTCATCTAATCTTCTCTCAGGGTCTTTTGTTATTGATTATAATATCACCTAGGAAACAAGAATCACATGTCAGACAAATCATCACATTAAGCATTCTGTGGATCAGATTTTCTTCCTCTCCATATTTTAGAAGTGATCTCTATGACAGCCCACCAGCACCTCTGTCCTGATGCAGAGAACATTAAGCAATTCAATACATTAGCTTTCTCCCACTGGTGGGGAGAGGGGGTACAACTCCCAGTATTTCCAGCCCCTTGCAACTCAATCTTTTCCTCTGCTGTAGCATCAGCAGCAGACTCATTTTTTTTCTTGCCAAAAACCACAGTTAAGTCAGGGCTATATAGCATTCCCAGACTTGGGGATCACAACTCAGGATCCCATCCAGTAAAAGAAAGAGTGGGGATATTTTCCAGGATGTTTCTGGAAGACACTTTAACTATGTCTTCAATTCAGCCTCCAATTCTAGCGCTAAAGTTCCGTGCAAATTCAGACTGTTTTGAAAAAACAGAAATGGGAGAGTTTTGCCTCCCCTCTTAATTCCATTTTCACATTTTTTTTATTTCAAAACAAAATAAAATAATCTACTGGAAACTGGCCATTTTGCCATCAAATTTGGATAGTATAATTTTGGGATGCTACTAGTTTTTGGAAAAACAATCTGTTGAAGCTGCATCTAATGTTGGCTGCAAATGAAGCAAGCAGTAGGCATTACTGGGGCAACACTGAGTGGGATTTATCCTTCTCCCCATTTCAGGGAAGTTTGCTATTATCTACCTTTGTCTTTCTTTTATTATCCTAAGCAACAAACTGCCAGAGGAGGAACAGCTATGCTTTACTGCAAGTTTGAAATAAGCTAAGGACTGCATAAAATTTTCTCATGTGTGCCTGGTGCTCCAAGTTGCCTGTTTCTGAGTCACTTTTGGTGGCTGACAGATGGAAGAAAATGATCAATTGGGAGACCAGTGATGGGGCATCTCTGTAGCTGGACAACCTTACATAGAGCAGTCCTTTTGTCAGCATTGATTGGTGTTGTTTTCGTTGATTTGAAGTACTTTTTCAAGGTCCTTATTACATGATCTTTCCCATTTTCTTCCACTTTTTGTTCCCTTTTGATTGGTGAATCCAGAAACTGAATCTGGGAGCTTCTGCATAAAACATAGCTTTATCTGTGAGCTATAGGAGCAAATTAGAAGAGAGTAATGTAGTAGCTGCATTCATATTGATGATGGATGAGCTAGCACTTCTCATAATTACTGAGGAAGCGGCAATGAGGTGCTTGGGGAAATTGCTGCAAAGGGGACTTTCAGAGTTATTATTCCTGAGAAACAGTTGTGGAATATGATACCTCAGTGTTAGTCATGATAAACAAGGGGAAATAAAGGAGTTTCATAGGCTATTTCAACCTTCAGCAATCTGGCATTCTCCAGATGTTGTTGGGGCTCCAGTTCCCAGATTCCTACTTGAATGGCCAAGCCGAGAACTCTTCTAGAAGATGCCCTGTCTACAAATTTGGTGCACAAGTTTCAAAAAGCAGGTTTGTTCATCCTGTTGCATCATTTCTACACAAATGTGAATATTTTTAGTAAGTCAAATTCAGAAAACTGTTCATTGCTCAAATTGATTTTTATTAATCCAGGGTATCACCCTATATGTCTTTAAATACAGTTTAGCTTTGCTAAATAAAATATTCCTACTCAGTCAGTATACATAGGATTGATTCATGATAAAAAGGTCTCCCAAATATATGATTCATCAAAGGGGCTTCTAGACAATAAGCCCATGGAAGATTCTGCAACAATGGCTGTCTGAATGAAGGCATTATTTTACTCTTTTCTTCAAATGGAGCAACTGAACAGCCATCTTCATTCATTGCATTTCTTTTGCAAAAAAGAAAGTTGTAGATATGCAAAGGGTTTTAATCATTGTCTGTTTATATGGTATGTATAGATAAATCAAATAATCCACAGGTTCAAAATCAAGAACTTAAGCTAGGGATGGATCCTCCAGATTTTGCTGTAGATTTCTAATAAAGATCAGTATTGGGGGATGATGGGAAATTCATTCCAAGAGCATCTGAACATCCACAACCTGTCTGGTAGGCTTAAGGAGTATCAGATTCATAACAATAAACAATATTCCCACTACTTAGCAATGTATGTTTTGCATGAAGGATATCTCACATTTATAGGTTGATAAGTGTCAACTCTGAAACACTAAAAACTACCCTACTTGACAATAATTGGGTTGATGGGCTAATGTAATATAGCTTCCACTTTTTTTTACCCACATTCACATTCAAACTAATAATTTTGCTGCAAGAGAATCAAAAACTCAGAGTGATTTCTCAAACTAGCCAGAAATTGTATTGCAGATGGATATGTTTCTTTGTATGTTCTGGATTATTCTGGAAAAGAAACCTGAGAACCAAAGTACAATTTTCCCTGGTTAAAGAAATTAAAATAAATGAAACCAAGTCACATTTGGAGCAAATGAAGTGCAGATGAGGAGAAAATGCCTATATCCCTTTCCCTCCTGTTCTCACAATGCCCCCTCTGCTAGTGTTCCATGCAAAGAAAAAACACATTCTTAAATGGAAAAAAGGAATTTAGAGGGTCTATTTTGATGTCTTGGTTTCTTTTTCTTTTTTCCACTAGTTTTTTCCACTTATTTTTTTATTATTATCAATATTAATATAAATAATACTACTAAATTAGAATTATTATATCACATATTGACTGGAGATGGGTGAGGATGAGAAGGAAACCAAACAACACACACTGATTATGGATGTAGAGGAATTCATTACCATAGTAGCTTGTGGGTGGGACAACAAAGAATCACATTTATCTCCAAGTTGAACAAAAACTTTTAGAAATCTTGACGTATAAAACAAACATTTCCAAAACTGCCCCTTTTTCTTGTCTTTCATTTTGGTTTGGTCTCATTTTTCCCAATTGCTTGTCAAATCAAACTCTTGAACTTCACATTTAAATAGGTCCTTGAGTTTTTTAAAGTTAAAAAAAGCCACATTTACTCTTATATATAATATTTAATGTTTCCATCTTATAGCAAGTTTCAATTGATGGTTTAAAATAAAAAAATTACAACTGATTACTGGAAGAAAGCTACAGAATTTCAACACAATTTCCCCTCTTAGTCTCATATCTGTTACCATTCCACTGGAATCAAATAAATATTTCCTCTATTTTGTTTTTCATAAACTGTGAAAAGGTTGGTCTGAATTGATTGTGGAAAATCATACTTGTTGCATATGTAAATCCACCTGCAGTTTTCCTTGCTTTGAGAATAAAATGTGTTTTAGTGAAAGGATGTCACAAGTCTGTGAAGGTCCTATTGTTAGTGCTGTGTTATTTTCTCAGTGTTTTGACCATTTCCCTTCAATATGATGGAAAAGTAATTGCTTTCAAAAAATATTTTCAAGGAAGAAAATTTCAGTGAAATTCTCATAGGCATTATTTTATTACTTCAGATCAGGGCTTTTTTTGTCATAGAATGCACCGGAACGGCGTTCCAGCACCTTTTTTTGATGGATTTTCCAGAGTTGCGTTCTTTTCCTATTGTTTTCCTTCCTATCCTCATTTGTTTTTGAAAATGCCCCGCTGGCAGTACAGGGTGAGCGGGGTCCCCTCTGGCACTGTCTGCCTCCTCTAGGAGGAGCCATGAGACACCAGAGCATCACAGCCAGAGCGTGGCTTGATTGGCTGGGTCAGACCATGTGGTGTGGAAGCTGATGGTGGTGGTGGGAGACACAGAAACATGGCACCCCTCTTTCACGAGAGGGTGAGTGAGCCTTTTGCCTTCCCTTACAGAAGGTGGGGTGTAAGGTTAAAAAGAGGAGAAGTAAGAGGAAAGAAAGAGCTGGTGTGGAAGCTTGCCCAACAACGAAACTTTGCTCTTTCAGTTCCTTGGGTAGTTCAAAGGCTGGGATGTCTACGAAAATCTCTTTTTAGTTTTTTATACTTTATATTCAAATTGCAGAGGGAAAGAATAAGAAAAAAGCCAATGTCCTGTGATTTGGAGGTATTATTATTAATAAAAATATATATTAATTATGTATTGGTCAGATGTAAAGGTAGACCTACAGGATGAGGTTTAATCAGATCTATTTATTAAATTGGGTTTAACTTAAAGGTAAATTAAAAGTAATCTGTTCACTGACAAAGTTTCAACTTTGATTTGTTTCAACTTTGATTTGTTTCAAGTCAATATCCATATTAAACTCCACATGTAAATTTTTCCACCTTGTTTGACAACTTCTTAAAAATAATTCAATCTTTTACAAGCAACCAAATTTTGTTTTATTGGGCCAATTTCATTCCACACAGAAAGCTGACATTTCCTCTCATTAAACTAAATGGGTATGCCAGTGGTAAATGTCCCAAAAGTTTAATAAAATGCCTTCTTGTAATTTAAAGCCACACAGTGCATGGTAACATTAATAGTATTAACTTACCTCAAACAAAATTCTAGTCTTTTAGATACACTAAAAATTGAAGGGCTTTTTTTCAATTACAAAGGTAAACCCTGTAGGGTAGGCAAGGTGTGTGCGAGTTCCGGCACCTTTTTTATACAAAAAAAGCACTACTTCAGATTATATATAGTCTTTCTATATGTAGGGCACTCTCATGGGGTTCTTGCACTTACTTTTTCAAGAACATACTGTATGTTTCCTCTCTTTAATTGAACAGTCACCTGTCAAGGAATTTGCAGAATCCTCAGCTCAATCCTGAAGAAATCTCCCGAGAGAACTTTTTCCATAGGGCTTTTTCAGATCCGGAAGCTAAGATAGACAGGGCTATGAAGTGCTAGTGAGATGTGCAATGGAGGGGAAAAAACCCACACTTCTCCTTCTTGTGTCAATAAACTCAAACACCATTAAAGGAAATTGAAAAGCATCAGGAGAATGAAGCTGAAAAACAAAAGAGTCACTCATTGGGAAGACAATACTGAGAAAACAAGAGGAGAGATTTGACCCAATATTAATTAAGAGCCAATTTTTAGTGGGAAGCAAAATAAGCCTGTAAGACCTGCAAGGTATTCAGTTTTGTTTCCTGAGGAAATGATAGAGTTAATCTTCCAGACTATGAAAAACAACAAATTATATAGAGGTTTCTAAGTCAGTGAATTTATATTTTGTAAAAACTCTGAGGGATTTTCAACTGCTTCATCTAAACAGGTGGGCAGATACATTTACAGTAGGGAAGGAGAATCTCAGTGCCTTAACATGGTTTCCTGTTTTCCTATTATCAGTAATAAGGATATACATTTATGGTCCATACTGAGATGAATACACAAACACACACACACACACACACACACACACACACACACACACACTTGCATATTTATTTCATTATACTATAACTGTTAGGAGTCTAGTTTTTCACCCATGAAGGGAGATTTTAGGTTTTGATAACAAAACACTTCTTTCCCAGTCCATTCAACATTGTGTGAAAATATGTATCAATTAATCAATAGCTATGCCTTAGTAAGAGAATATTAAATTTATTTTTAATTGTACATGACATCTAGAAGCTATTGGCAGGGCAGCCTTAAAGTATTTTGCTATCAGAAGCCAAAGGCAATATGGTGGCTTCTCTGTTTTGTATGCAAACCTCATGTTCAATAACAGTAAAGAAACAGGGTTCTCTACCCCTCAGGGCAGTCAGCTAATATAACAAGGGAGCACATGTCCCATACAGCCTCTTTCTTCAAAATAAGGAGATGGTTGCCCAAATGGTTTGACTCTGTCTAATGATAAGGTCATCCCTGTCTGTTTGATAATAAATGATGATGATTTCAGAGCTGATGATGCTTCTCCATAACTGCAAGAGTAATAGAGATACTTTTCCACATTCATAAATGCTGTTTAACTGAATGGGTCATGCAGCATATGCAATGTAGTCCTTCTTGACCTTGCTGCTGTTGGGCAACCAGGCTTACTGAGCTGATCTCATATTGTCCCCCACCAAGTTTGGATCAAATTACTTTAAAAGAAAATTAAACAAATTCAAAGATGATAGGTGTGCCACTATCTATTAAAATAACCAAAGTCAGGGCTTTTTTTCTCATAGAACGCTCAGAACGGAGTTCTGACACCTTTTTTGGATGGAACCTTGTAGGGTAGGCAAGGTGGGTTGTATGATGTGTGTGAGTTCCGGCACCTTTTTCTTTTACAAAAAAAGCACTGACCAAAGTGGTGCAGATGTTTCATATTCCAAACATTCCAGCTATTTCAGCTTTGAGATAACATATCTCTAAGTATGTACGGTAAAAAGATAAATGTGGAAGTTACAATGTACTGGAGAACATAATAGAGAGACCCATTATGTGCTTTTGGACTTCCCAAAGGACCCAGATGGCCCACAGGATGTGAACGAGAATGTCATAGCATGTTCCCTGTTCTCACGGAATAAAGTTAGTGAATTTATCTAACCAACAGTTGAAGATACTTTTCAGTTCCAGTCAAGTGACAGCATACAACCCTGGAATCTCTGATCTTCACTGAGGAATTGAAAACAAATAAGTTAAATGCCTCATTGACTTTTTTGTAGAGTACCAAGTTTTGGCTGCTTCTCCATTTTTCATTTATTTCTGTAAATATTGCTCATTCAACAAACGTAGCTCTGCTGCAAGCATTCAGCCTTTGAAGAGTAGAATAAAATAGTAGAATAGGTATGATGGTCATACCTATTATGGTCAAAAGTGTAATCGACACCCTACCCCACAAATTACCATCCTTAATTTGTAGAAAAAAATGCATATTTTTGCTAGGTGCTTAGCAATTTTACATATAATTTTGGGTAGATGCCATCAGGATATAGTTAATATTATACAGTACCCCAAGATGTCTGAGAATATCTTTTCTTGTTTACGCTAATTTGCTTTAATTGTTTTGATTTTGTTTCTAAGAAAGCCAGTACAAGTTCAAGTACCCAACTTATACAGTATGTGAAATGTTAAAGACAAATGAAAAGAATTCAGTTTTACTTCTGTCTTCATATCCTCCCTGACTTTGCTTCACTCCCTTGTCATCCAACATCCACTTCTCGGGGCAAGACTGGTAGATAACATAGAATCCCTACCTTTTTGAGTGGTTTGAGCAGGTGGAACTTGGATTTCAGTGACATTTGGAGAGTTTTATGACATAAAGTGATCTATTGATGCTAAAAAAATATAAAACTATTGATTTATTGAAAAATCTAAATCTATTGATGCACTTAGGCAGGAAAAACCAAATGCACAGATACGAATAGGTAGTACCTGGCTCAGAAGTAACATGTGTGAGAGGGAATTAGGTGTCCTAATGAACCACCACCTAAATATGAGTCAGCAGTTGCTGTAACTGCCAAAAAGGCTGATGCAGTCCTATGCTGCATCCACAGAGGGACAGCATCAAAATCACAAGAAATGATAGTACTGTTTCATAGAGCACTGGTCAGCCAACACATGGACTACTGTGTCCAGTTCTGGTCACCAAGATACAAAAAAGATGCTGAGGCCCTAGAAAAAGAAAGCAGTAAAGATGATAAGGGATCCAGAAGCTAAACTGTATGAGGAATGGTGGAGAGAACTAGGTATCTCTAGACTAACAAAGAGAAGGTTTAGGGGTGACATGATAGCTGTCTTTCAGTACTTGAGGGGCTCTCAAGGAGAAGAGGGGCTGATTTAGTCTCCAAAGCACCTGAGGGAAGGACAAGAGTGAAATGGGTGAAAGCTCTTCAAAGAGAGACCCAACCTGGAACTAAGGAAAAATTTCCTCGCAGTGAAAAGGATTAATCAATGGAATAGCTCGCTTCCCAAATTTGTATATGCTCCGTCACTGGAGATTTTCAACACAAGATTGAACAACCATTTGTTAGAGATAATATAAGATTTCCTGCTTTGGGCAGGGGGTTGGACTAAAAGACCTCCAAGTTCCCTTACAGTCCAACAATTCTATGTCTATGTCTAAAATTTCAGTCGGTATCCATTTGATTAATCTGTCTTGGGGACACGCACCTTTCTTTTCCACAGAATCTCCTTCATGGTATGTAAAAGACAAACTATCTTATTATCCAAAAGGATAAGTAATCTGGACAAGCACACAGCTTCTATTTTGATTAAGAATACATATGTGGAATTCATATTTTTTTAACTATGGCTCTAATTTTATTTTCTAAAATGTGCTCTACTTGACCCCCAGACATCCACTTCCTAAGTAGAGGATGCACCTCTGCAAAGACTCACAATCATTACAAATTGCATCAAATTGTGTGTTGGAACAATTGTCTATATACCATATAACTATCTCTTGCTGAGACTTAAAAATTATTAAAGGGCAGCTCTCCATAGGTAACTTATGAATGTATTATGGCACTACCAAGGTTTTTCAGCATGTTAAAAATGAACATGCTTTATCGGTACCCAGAGAAAGATATGAACTCTAACGATGGTATCTGATTTTAGAGCTGCAAAATGCCATGCCTACAGGAACTTTGCTATTCAGTTATTAACAAAAATGTGTTAACAGCAGCTTGTCAGTGTAAAACATGTTGTGCCTTAAAGACCAGCCTTGCAGAAAGAGAATTAGAAGGGATTTTTCAGTGCTTTCTATAATTTAGAGGGGTAGTGATGGTATTGGATCATTTCCTAATTCAGAGGTGAGTAAAACTGGATATTGCTTTTTTTTGCAACCCCCTCGGGGGCTTCGGCCTGGAGGCTTCTGCTGCCACGTGGTCTGGATGCAATCTGTCCAATTTAGTAATTAATCATCTCCCCCAATGAAGCTCAGCAGGACTTTTACCTCTAGCTGTGCAGGGAGTGGAGTGCTGGCAGAGCAGAAAATCAGCCAGTCTGTGATGCCAGTCACCCATGATAATACGCCTGAGTGCGTCCTTAGTAGTCCTTACCATCCGTTCGGCTTGTCCGTTTGACGAAGGGTGGAATGGTGCAGATGTAGCGTGTCTGATGAGGTTAGCCCTGAGAAAAGCTTGAAACTCAGCAACAGTAAATTGAGCCCCATTATCAGAAACCAGAACATCAGGCAACCCATGTGTTGCAAAGAGTTTTCTCAGCACCTGGATGGTCCTAGCAGTAGTCATATTAGGAACTGGGGCTACCTCCAGCCATTTGGAATGGCTGTCTACAACTATCAGGAAAAATTGTCCGTGAAAAGGCCCAGCATAATCAATGTGGACCCTGGACCAGGGCGTATGTGTTTCTTCCCACTTGTGAACTGGGGCCTGAAGCATTTCAGGCCGAGATTGCTGACAAGTATAGCAACCATGAACTTGATCCTCTACAGCCTTATCCAGACCTGGCCAACAAAGGTAGCTTCTAGCTAAGGCCTTCATCCTTACAATGCCAGGGTGGCCTTCATGTAGAGATTGTAAGACTCTATCCCTCAATGAGGTGGGAATTACAACTCTGTTGCCCCATAAAATGCAGCCCTTGTGAGCAGACAACTCATGTCTCCTGACAAAATAACATTGGAATTTTGATCCTGGGCTTTTATCCATCCACCCCATGTATACCCAAGACAATACCCTGCTCAGAATTTTATTTGAGGCAGTTTCAGCAGCAATGTCCCCAGCATGAAGGGGAAATTTGGGTAAATCCTGAATAGACAATATAACAATATTTTAGCAGCAGGTCCAGGGTCAGGCACCATTAGTGGCAGTGGCAGTCTGCTTAGGCCATCTGCATGGCCCATTTCCTTCCCTGGTTTATGAAGTAACTTAAAAGTGTATGCAGACAAAAATATGGACCACCTTAACATTCTGGGTGAAAGTATGTGAGGATTTTGTTTGTCTGTTGTAAACAACCCCAAAAGAGGTTTGTGATCTGTGTGGACAGTGAATTCCCTGCCATATAAATAATCATGAAATTTTTTAACACTTGCCAGTAAGGTCAAAGCTTCCTTATCAATCTGAGCATAATTACGCTCAGCAGATGATAAGGTTCTGGAATAAAAGGTAATGGGAACTTGTTTCCCATTTCTCTCAACATGGCTCAAAACTGCCCCCACCCCATAGGGAGATGCATCACATGCAAGACAAAGTGGTTTAGACTCAATGTAATGAGTGACAGTAGACTTTTCAGATAAGAGACTTTTCAAAGTTTGGAAGCTTTTTTCATGTGAGGGCAACCACTTCCATGGGGCTTTTTTTTTTATCAAGCAGCCTGTGTAGGGGCTCTGCTATGGCAGCCTTATGAGGTAGAAATGTGTGATAAAAATTGAGGAGCCCAAAAATGCCTGCAGCTCCCCTTTTGACTTTGGCCTTGGATCCATTTTAATGGCCTTCACTTTTGAATCTGTGGGGTGTATTCCATTAGCATCGATGCGGAAACCCAAAAACTCCGTAGATGAAACCCCAATACTACATTTGTTTTTCTTTAATTTGAGGCCTGCATCATGAAGCCTCTGTAAAACAGCCCTGAGCCTATTGGCCAATACTTCAGTGGATTCTCCGGCAATGAGAACATTGTCAAAATAGGGGCAGACTCCCTGAATACCTTTAAGTGTGCATTCCATAACCCCTTGGAAAATACCTGGTGCCACACTGACTCCAAACTGGAAGTGTTTGACTTTGAATACTCCCCTGTGCGTTACGATTGTTTGAGCCACGGCTGTGGCCTCATCAACCGGCAATTGCTGATATGCTTGTGCTAAGTCGAGCTTAGCAAAAATAGTTCCCCCTTGCAATGAAGCCAAAATATGGCTGACTACAGGAACTGGGTAAGCATGTTGACTAAGAACCTTATTCAATGTACATTTATAGTCTGCACATATACAAACCTCCCCGTTAGGCTTCAGAGGGTTAATGATGGGAGTTTCCCACTCCCCCCACATCAACAGGCTCTAGAATGCCTTGTTCCATGAGATTATCGATTTCTGAATTGATTGAAGAAGTCTTCCGCTCTTTTTAAGCACAACCAAAAGCTATATATTAGGAGGTTGGACATACAGTATTTATAATTGCTTTCCTGCAGGATGGGTTTTTTTAGCTGTTCAGCATACATTAGAAGTCTAGAGTTTCTGGTAGTCTCCAATCTAAGGCCCATGCTTAACATTTTTAAAATTAGCCAAGGTGAATTAGATATGGCCATCTCTATCATTTGGATGCAAAAATGTGTATGTTAAAAAGATGTACAACAAATGTATGTGCCTGGTAAAGTACATATGAAAATAGTTGCCTCTTATTTTGTATTTTAAAGTATTCCTTAATGAATACAGAAATGGCTAACTATATAGACAGTGAAGTGGATAGAAACTCATCTATGCATCCCTACTTCATCAGTATTTTTACTTCTTAATGTTCAACTTTTGAGGCAGGCACTTTCTCAGTGGTGGGATTCAAATATGTGAACAACTGGTTCTCAGTGTGGATGCTGCTTCCAGAAGTCCATTCTGGGCCTGGGCAACAAAAAATTAGCTACCAGTTCTGCCGAAGTGGTTTGAACCAGCTGAATTCCACTGAACTTCCTCCTAGCCAATGGTAGCGCCCACCACAAATTGTTCTTCTAACTCAGGGGTCTTCAAACGTGGCCGTTTTATGACTTGTGGATTTCAACTCCCAGAATTCCTCACCCAGCATGTTATAAAAGGGCCATGTTTGAAGACCCCTGCCCTAACTGGTATGTTCTTTAAGAAAGAATTAAACTTAAGCAAATTTGACCTCTCTCTTCTTTTTTTGTACTCCTTTTCCTTTTCACAGAGCTTTGTGCTAAAGAAAGTTACTGAATAGTTATCAGATGGAGTATAACAAATAGAACTTTATGAACATTTCTTGTTGCACCCAGCACAGACATTCTCCAGTGTTATCTCAAGGTGTGGCCTGGTAGGTTTCATGTGATTGGATAATCATTATGGAATATGAAAGGTAGTTAAAAACCCAGTAATTTTTGCTGTGCTAGAAATGCTGAGTCAATTGTTCTATAAAACTGATTGTACTATTATAAAAGTAAC
Organism: Vipera berus; assembly: GCF_964194415.1. Classification (NCBI taxonomy): domain Eukaryota; kingdom Metazoa; phylum Chordata; class Lepidosauria; order Squamata; family Viperidae; genus Vipera; species Vipera berus. Next base: position 21,797,508 of record NC_138209.1, read on the forward strand.
CATGCCATATGTTAACATTACATTTTCTCTGGCAATAATAATCCTCTGTAGTTTCATTCCAGTACACACAGTAGTAAGAATTTCTCAAATATGACTTTGTGGTTCCTTTTATTGTACTATTCTATTTGGCAGATCTAATTATGACACTCCACTCAGAATTAAACTTTTAGAAAGATTGGCAGGAAACGCTGAAGTGGGAAATGTCCTTTTGTTTTAAAAAAAAATGAAACGGAAATGAAGGAAACCAATTGACAGCTATCTTCAGTGTATTAGGAGCACACAGATAGATGAAGAATTTGAAGAGCTATTAGGGGAAAGGCTGAAAAGCCAGTGACAAATGAATCTAGTCTTACTGAAAAGTTGGAAGAGCTTTTATATCTAAGCTTTGGGTGATCAGGATATTGAAAATTACTCAGAATATGAGCTTAAAAAATATTGATCATACTGGAATAATTAAGCAATTAGAACGTTATTTTGAACTATTAGGAACGGACAGGATACAGAGTCCCAGGTTAACTGTATTTTGTAATTGCGAAAGAAAATATAGCAAAAAGGAAGAAAATCTTTTGGATGGGTGCTTAATAATATCTTACAAGGAGAAGTCATTTGCTCCAAATTTGTAAGCATGTAGTGCAAGATTGGAAGATGTGGAGAGACCTGGCCCATAGAATCACAAAAAGTCAGATATGACTGAATGGATATCATCTTCATCAGTTTGTTCTATGGGGGAGAAAGAAGAGAAAGAGAAAAAAATGTATTTTTATTTAAATTACTTCCAGCAAGGAGAAAAGATGGGTAAGAAAAAGAAAGGTTTTCAGGTTGACATACTTGAAAACTATCCATCCCTCAAGATCAAAGTTGTTAAGGCAACCTATCTTCTAGGTGCACGTACACACACAAGCGAATGCATACACACATGTATATAGTACTTTCAAGTCAGTGTTCTCTTCTGGCAACTGTCTGGCTAGCTCCCACAGTTTTCTTGGCAACATTTTCGAAAGTGGTTTGCCTACCTCCTAGGGCTGAGAAAGAGTGATTGGGCCAAGATCACCCAATTGGCTTTGAACCTATGGCAGGACTCACAATATCCTGGTTTCTAATCTTACGTCAACTACTACACCAAACTGGGTCTCCTTTTAAATGCATGGTTGATTGTAATAACATTCCCACCCATAGTTTAATAATCAATAAGAAGGCTTACCTGATTCTTGTTACTTAGATTGGATAGATGAAATTGGAGGTGTTGTTCTTCACCAGTGCTGTCTTCCTGGCTACTTGGTCCAGCACTATCTAGATTGCTGTTTGGTGCAGAGACGACATTATTCTCACAAGGAAATCCTTTTGCTCTAGCATCAGGATTAATGTTAAATGTTTGGGTAGAGACAAACCCATGTATTGCTGGTACTTTGTTCATCGTACTGTATTCTCTAATGAAATCTCAAACTGGCCTGAAGGAAGATATTAAAGAACTCCATGCTGAAGCCTCCTTAATAAGTTCAGCTGAGAACTTCAAGGCTGCTATGAGAATCTCACCATTCATCAAGAGCCCAACATAGGTGTCATGGTTGTATTTTGAATTGGTTTTACCTAGAACAGGGGTAGGCAACCTTGGCTCTTTTATAATTCGTGGACTTCAACTCCCAGAATTCCTGAGCCAGCATGGCTGGCTCAGGAATTCTGGGAGTTGAAGTCCACGAATTATAAAAGAGCCGAGGTTGCCTACCCCTGGCCTAGAGGAAAGAGTCTGAAATTAGGATGGGAAGTCCTGTCGTTCATAGAGTAACTACTTTCTCTTGAGATTTAGAGGAAGGCATACCCTCCTGGAAGCTACACTAGATCTATTAGATCCTGGAAACTTGAATTTCTGTTCTAAAGAAATTTCTCTCTGGAAGACTAGTGTTCCTGCTGAGGCATTTGTCATGTCAGAATGGCGAGTTGGAAAGGGCTATGACCTGTTTAGCACTGTGGAACCTGGTTACCTTTGGGTTTTTAGAGATAATTTAGTGATGAATGGAGTTATAAGATGGACAGAATGTAGGGAGCACAAATGTAAAGTGAATGCAACTAAGCACAAATAAAAATAGCAATGCTTGTTTTATCAGTGCTTTCTTTAGATACCACTGATCTGAATCTTTTGAGTGGTGAAGATTTCTTGTAACACATCTGATAGGCATCACCTGAGTAATATTTTGGGATTAATTTACTACACATTTGAAGAGAAAGTCAATCACATCCAGGGCTTTTTTTGTCATAGAATGCTCAGAACGGAGTTCCAGCACCTTTTTTGGATGGAACCTTGTAGGCTAGGCAAGGCGGGTTGTATGACATGTGTGAGTTCCGGCACCTTTTTCTTTTACAAAAAAAGCACTGATCACATCCATAATAAGAACAAAGCTAACAATACAGGGTTGGAGTGCAAAAGGCAGTAAAAACTAGTACCCAGATAAAGATGGCGGAACATTTGAGATTATAACCAAGGATTCCTTGGTAGAACAATTTCCAGTGAAGTTGGAAGCCATTTTGTTTCCCATCCCTTCTAGACTGCATGCTGCACCACTCATGGGATACTATTGCAAAAACTGGTAGTTAAAGCACAAGGATAGTAAGAGGGAGACTGTGAGTTCAAGTCCCATTTTAGCCACAAAAGCCAGCTGGGTGATTTGGGACCAGTTATTCTCTCTCAGGGTTGTTGCTGTTGTGGGGAAAATAGTAGGAAGAAAGTGTGATGGATGTTTGCCGCCTTGGGTTGTATGTAAAAATAATAAAGGCGGGATACAAATAAATAAATATCTTTCTTCTTCTCTGTCCCATGAAATTCCTATATGCCTTTAAAACTTACTTTGAAAGATTGAGGAGCAGTCTGAAGCACGCTGAAGACTGAAAAAGGGAGGAGGAATTGATCTCATGGTTTTCATTAGGAGTAATGCTGGTGGAGATGTACCATTCACTATTCCCAGCAATCTCATGAAAATGTTCAAAATGATTTAAAGCAGATCTCTCTACACGTAGTTAAAAAACACAGAGATATTTTGCTATGAAAAATCCACAGGGATTCCATGCCAGCATTACAGTTGAAATTGACCTTGTCCAATTAAAATAATTAAATTAAAATTTGAATTATATATCCAAGCAAAGCTCTGCTGATAGATAATGATATGACTTGGATAACATTCAGGCATTTATTCTAGTACTAATACATACAATATACAAAATATCTCGCTAGCCATTTGCAGAAGGAAAAAGAGAAGGGGAAAGGAGTAGGGAAAAAAAAGACATAACTATGTTTTAAAACATGTGTGCCAGTGAAAGTGGTGTCACAGATATTTTCTTACAAGCTAACATAGGTTTTGGATTACTGAAAATGTGGCAGCATGAATGATTTACTATAAAGGTAAAATCTGCCATACAGATGTCTCAAAGTGTCCAGTCAACACATTTACCCCAGAAAAGACACAGGCAGGAAAAAATAAGAAGTTTGTTAAGAAAGAATAAAAATAATGACAGTGACTCTAAATATTTACAGAGATAGCAATGAGTGAAAAAATGAGATGGCTAAATTGTGCTGATAAAAGAAAAGAATATAAGTACTTTTGTTTCTACTTGGAAACCCACTTCTGGACTTTGTGATTGAGGTGGAAAAAATGTTATCATGATTTTGGGTTTTACTGATTAGACTGATTTGCTGATATAGAAATGGCTACTACATACTACTACAGAAATGTAAAAAGTTGAGATTTGATTTTAATGTCTGATTTTACTGCAACAGAGAGAATTGGAAGTCAGTGCCTTTTGTTTCTTCCCCCCCCCTTTCTTCACACCCTTTTTTTTCTCTTTTTCTACTGTTGTCCCCTACTATTTGCTTTTGCATTTTCGTATTTTATGTTATAAACGAATAAAACTTAATAAAAAGAGAGAGAGTAAAAATAAAGGGGCAATGGAAATGTTCCTCGCTATTCAGTATTAGTATTGCATTTACCGTCATTTTATTAGGTTTGCAATTACAATGCTGTTGGACCATGATTCATGAATGTTACAGACTCTTCTTGGATGGGTGTCTATGACATCATGGATGATATGCAATGCAATGGTTCCAGTCCCCACATAATCCTCTACATCAGACATGTCAAACTTGTGACATCACGCAATGTATCGGGACGGTTTTGCCATTGTCAGCAATGGGGTGGGCACGGCTTCCACATGATGTGTCCGGCCTGCAGGCTGGCAGTTTGACATCCCTGCTCTACATCATTCTAATGCCAGTGCTTAGATTGGAAAAGAAGGGCATTTGTGCAGATTCTGAAATAAATTATTGACAAAACTGTAATCTAGACATACTTTTATAATATTTTATATTTCATATTTTATATCTATCTCTTGCATTTTTAATCAAAATATGATGTGAAGGTACCATATGATAAATAATAATAATATGAGCTACTTGTGTTCCCCGCCCTCTTTTTCAAACTCCAGAACTATCAGTGGTGGGATTCAGCCGGTTTGCACTGGTTTGGCAGAACCTATACCTAATCTTTTGTTGAGTTCGGCAAACTAGTTATGATAAATCTGAGTCTCCACTCCTGGTCTTCCCATCTCTGTTTTTTCCAAGTTTTTTTTCAATCTGATGCTGAGGTTTTATCTCTCAGCTCCTCCCTTCAGCCGTTCAGGTCTTGCCACTCTCACGCTCCTCAGGGTGATGGAGGAGATTCTCCAAAGCACCAACTGAAGCTGACGCCCTGTTCCATGCCCAAGGAGACAGTGGAGACAGTGGAGGCAAGTGGAGACAGAGGGGAGGAAACAGGTGATCCAGACATACTGCATGGTAGCAGCATGCAGAGGCAGGCAGGAGAAGGCTTCCTCCCTGCCTCTGCTTGCTGCCATTGTGCAGCACATCCGGATCGCCTGCCTTCTCCCCCCCACACACACCTCTGTCTCCACTTGCAGGGTGACAGAGGAGGTCTTCCTTGGGCTTCTCCCACTTTCTCCTTCTTCCTTCTCCTTTGAACAGCCCTTTCCTGCCATTGCTGCTTTTTCTGTTCTAGATCTCAGTTTGTCTCGAGCTTGTGCAGACGGTCTTTGGAAATGAAGCCCCACAGAGATCAGGTGGGGTGGGAACCATTCCCATGCCCGTTCTGTATCAAGTAAACTTTAAAGAAAGTTAAAATCCAGCACGGGGGAAAAAAACAGTTTTTTGAGTTGCCAGACTAGCATTCATTCACATGCCTCCAATCCCCTTGCTTGCTGCAAAGCCAGAGTCCTTGGGCCGCTCCTTCCAGCCCATTTCGGAGCTGGTCCAAAAGCGAAGGGAATGTTTCCCACCCTACCTGTGTCAACGCTGCTAACATTGGATGTTCCCGCTCTGACAACTGTTGAAAATGCAGCCATTTTAACTTCTCCTTTACTATGCTTTTTTTTGCTTTTAGAAATCAGGTGCAGCGGGGGGGGGGGGGAGGGGGTTGGGATGAAAGCTCAGGTAGCCATAATAATAATGCTACTGAGGGAGCCCAAGGACAAGCTGATAACATTTTGGCGGGCTGAGGAGCTAGGGAGAAAGCCTAATTGGGGAATGTGATTTATGACAGTTTATTGGGGGTGGGAATTGCACTTTGTTACTTTGTATCCGGGGGGGAAAGGAATTTAGTTTTTTGGTTCAACTATGCAGTGCTGATACTTTGTTTCCTGAATAAAATGTTCTTTAAGGAAGAATTTTGCCTGGAAATTCATTTGATGGGTTTCATCTATCGGAACCATGACATTAACCCCCAAACTGCCATTTTCTACCTTAACCACCTTGGGGTCCTGAGCTCCAGTCACCGTCCCTAAGTTGCAGGGCTTCATTTCCAAAGACTCTCTGCACAGGCTCCGGACAAAACTCTGGGACTGATAAAGAAGCAACAGGAGCGAAGGGCTGCTCAAAGGAGGAAGAAGAAGGAGAAAGTGGGAGAAGTCACTACCAAACAGGCAAGGCATGACAGGTGTCAGGGTGTGGTAGGCCTGGCTGCAGGGACCCTTCGGCACAGTAAACTGTTGCAGGGTGCATGGGGCAGCTCCCCCCTCCCCCCTGCCTCATGGTAGCGACTCCCTCGCCTCCCCGCTGCATCCCAACCTGCAGAGAACCAGTTTTTAAATTATTTGAATCCCACCAAGATCACCTACATGGAGGGAGAGGGGAAAAAGAGACAATTTGGGGAACACTACTTTTGTTCCTTTTTATGAGAGGAGTTTTAAGATAAGTGCATTGAGCTTCTGAAAATACTGTTATTATTTTAAAAGTCTCCAAGCCTTTTAAAAAAAATCTATTCCAGTAATGTTACTACCATGGGTCTTGGAGCTAAAAACACAATTACAAAGACTAGGCAGCTCCAAGAAGAAAAAGAGAACAGAACAATAGGTATTTCAGAGATTTTATGTACAGATAATCCTGTCTGCCACATCTCCTGAGCTTTTCAGAGCTATTGAGAGCAGATGGGAGAAGTGAAGGGTCCTCAGTCCTCGATAAAATTAAAACTGCGAGTAAGGAGTGGAGTTTTCTCTCAGTTTATACTGTATTATCTTGGTTTGCCGTGTCAGTGTTGGTGGGGGGTGGTCTTAGGGGTTCTTTGGTTGGGGTGTTTACCGTTAGCTTGTTTGGCTGTTCCTTGATTGGGGTATTGTTTCCTTCTTGATTGTTGGTGTCAGCTGCCACTTCATGCTTGCTTGTGCTTTACTACTATTCAGTGACAGACTGTCACGAACTCTGGGCAGGGAGAAAATATAACAGGGAAGGTTTGGGGGGGGAAACAAAAGTAAGTTATGTATCTCCTTGAGACCCTGCTTCAAGGTCACCCAAATACCAGCTGCACCCCAAACTGTGCTTGTACTGTCTGTTATGAAAACATCTTGCCTGAACCTCATTGGTTGCCTGGGGGTGGGTGATGGGAGGGAGCTAAGAGGAGGGAGTTAAACATAGGGATTTGGGCGCACGTTTCTCAGTTCTGGCTTTGCATTCTGCAGTACACTTCTAATAAAACTATACCTTTCTCAACAAACGGAGACAAAGATCGGTTCTATTTAGGAGTTTAAGCTGTGGCAGGTCTGAGAGTTGGTTTGATGTTATTCTTGACTGCCTCACACTATCCAATGTTAGGACTTGTCTTGCCAATCCTTCAAACTCATTAAAGAATGATAAATCATAGGATTCCTTGAAAAGAAGATATGAGATTTAACTTGTTTAAATTAGCTGTGTGGGTGTGGCTTATATTGGGAAGACAACCAAATGAAAGATCTTGGAAGCACAAAGAAGGGGGAAGACTATGCACAACTATCTCATGTTGAACATGCCTTGAATACAAGTAGTACCAATAGATCTGGGGGAGGGGTGAGTCTCTTCCAAGTTAATGTTGCATGGTATATCTACAAACACCATTGTCCATCTTTCTCCATGATCCAGAACAATTCTATTGCTGCAACAGGTAAAGAGATTTCTCTGTGCTATAGAAAAAATTGCAGCCACTGAAATTCTGCACTGTCACGTTTGTGTAAAGATGCATCACTTCTCTGAGGAAAAAAAGTGACAAACTTTCTGCATAATGATTATAGAAGCTGTAGAAAAGAACATGAGCAACGTGACAATTGGGATACCAACAGCTCCACAAGAAGAACAAACTAATGTGCTATGAATATTTATCAGGCAGCAAACATTTGTGAGAACTGGATTCTGACCAAAACAAAACATGTATAGAAATCAACCTGATTTTTGCTAATCATTGTTTCCCAAAGGGAAAGCAGCAAAGCAATCACTGGTATTATGATACAGATAATCCTGTTTAGTGACCACAATTATGATCAGCAACTTGGTTGTTAAGAAGTTGTTGAGTGAAACCACAATTGTGCTCATGATCTTATTTTAGCTTTCCTTTGCTTTACAAACCTCCAAGGCCATATCTGTGAGGATTGGTCATAAAGCTACTTTTTCATCACTGTTGTAACTACAGTCACTAAACAAGGCAGTCCCTAAACAAGGATTACCTGTACACAGAATCTGTTTTGTTTCAACCTGAAACACCCATATCCCAAGCACTTAAGTTTTCTGTGCTTCTGCTAGCATTCTGATGCTTGAAATTTGTGGAAAGAGTAGCCAGGCATATAAGATACAGTATAACAGCATAATCACTATATAAACTGCATAATTTCAGCAAGTATTATTTGTATGCAAAGGTGGACAGACATTGTAGTCATCCCAGAATCTGTAATCTCTAATATTTCCTGTTTGGCCTAAATAGGAAATAAATTATTTTCATAATTTCATTATTCTAATTACTGATGAGTGTCATATATTTTCCCAAGTCATACCCTATTGTTTGTCCTTTCATTGTTATATGTCAGATACATCTGCGAAACAGATATAAGTTTAAAACTAAAAAAGAATGAGAAGAACCTTAAAAGTAAATGTGTACATTTATTGTTTGTCACAGTATAACAATTTAACTAGGTACAGAATACAGCAGAAGAACATTTCTTTGAGCAATATAGCTAATGATATAGCTTATATATATTATATATAAGTTCATATAAGAATATGTTTTTTTTAAAAAAATCACAAACATTTAAGTGCAAAGGTCAGTCTGTGTTCTGAAATGGGCTCATTCTGTGTGCTGACCGAGAGGGGTCTTAGATGAGCTGTGCTTAGTAAGTTCGAGCTTCTTAAATTGTCAGCTACATTTCCACCTTCATCCATCCGATTTTGTCTCCTTTAAGCCAGGGATTCACAATATGTGCCTGCCAAAACAGTCTGCATACCTCCTCAGTCTTGGGGGATGGCTCCCCAGTGTCCCCAAAAGGGGGAAAAGGGGGAAATAATTAAATGCATGGGAGTAATTATATTAATCATGATGAATTAAAGTAATTTTCACAGTATAGGCTCCAGAGCATTCTAATAGATGCCCAATGATTCCCAGGCACATAAGATGATCTAAAAATAATTATCTAATAGATTTATTATTTGCTTTTATTTTTATTTTCTAAAAAAAAGGTCTGAAAAGCTCTGTGGAACCATCTGGGGAAAGAAGTAAAAATAAATTAAATATAGTAAACAAATTTTTGGTGAAATAGAAATCATTTTGCAGTGATTTGAGAGCTGAATTCACTGGAAACATGGCTTTAGCAGAAAGTGGTTCCATGCACAAAAATCGGGAACACCGGGTTTTTCTTCATCTTAGCAACTATGACTCACTGGGTTGTGTTTCTTGCTTGTCCAGAGTGACCCCACTTAGACTTAGTATATGACCAGCAAAGAATTTTAATAATGAAGGTGATCCAAAAAATTAGACATCCTGATTTTAGGTGACCAGATCTCTTTTTTCCTAAGGCAGATCCATTGATGAATGTCTCTTAATTATTTTAAGCAAACAAATACTGCCAAAGGGATTGGGTCCATTCTGCTTTTTATTGTTTCTTAAGCAACTGTCTGGCTAAATTCTCATGACAGTTCTTACCAATGGTGTCTGAAATGTTGTGACTGACATTTCTGTCTGCAGTCTTGATGCTTGACCTTTGTCTTCTATGCTGCTGAATTGTTCTCAAGGTCAAATTCAAAAATTTCATGCATCAACATGGCAGATGATGTAAACTCCTGTGCACCTGACATCTCACGCATGCACAGCTTAGCCATGGCATAGATGAGTCAGTGCCAAATATAGAAACAAACAAGAGCTGTCCACAAGCAAGCCAGGAAGCAGAGTGCTGTACACATTGTTAGCACACTAGAAATTTGAAGCTGTTTGCGTCTCAACCTCCCTTACTGCAAAACATTTTAGAATGTGGGTTTTTGTTTTTGTTTTGTATTTTGTAAATGTCTCAACTGAATCCTTAAAAAAAGAAGTCAAAAGTTTCTTCAGTTTACATCCGTGTATTATCTGTACTTATTGCTCATTTTCCCCCATACTATAGTGTGCTAATTGTTCTTCCTGTACTAGGCACATCTTACCTTTTTAATCCTACATCACATACAAAGCATAATCATGGAGAGAGACATGATTCCTCTGTGGACCTGGTGTCTCTTAAATCAATACAGAATACAGGATTGGAAAGAAGAAGAAGGGGCCGGGAGAGAGAGAGAGAAAAACCCGCAGCATTTTCATTTTCTTTGAGAGAGCGAGATATGTCCAAATAAGTAGTCAATCAGAAAGCGTATACATGTCTGGGTAATAATGGTTGAAAAACATGTGGTGTTGTTTTTATTAACAATCACAGGGGATGGGAATCTGTCTTCAGAATAATCAGTGAGGGATGGATATGGGAATGGCAGAATTTTATAGTGTGGTTTTGAATCTAATATTATACAATGCATTTTTAGAATATTGTTTAACTCCTGCATTAAAACAGTGACATTTGGAAGTCATAGATAATCATTCCTATCTGACTATCTACTGACAACTCAAACTTAAGAATCATTCATGGACATCTTAAATTTCAGTTTAAGCTGTTGATGAAAAATGGAATAGTGAAAGACACAATTCCTATAATTTAGTGGATGAAGTTTACCCAGAAATTCTAATCTGACCATGAGGGGCAATCTGAACCAAAGTTACCACTACATCTGGAGCACTGTTGGAACGAAAATAACTAGAAGAAGCCCCAAAGATGCTTTTTCACGAGGCAACTGGACTTTCTTGTTTTTCTTTGAAGACGTTTTGCTTCTCATCCAAGAAGCTTCTTCAGCTCTGACTGGATGGTGGGGAATGGAAAGATATGTACTCCTGCAGGCAGCTGTTTGTTTGCATTCTTTTAGCGAGTTGTTAAAGCTACCTGGAGGCTTATCTGTGCCTCCAGAATCACCTGAGTAGTGCAAATGGGTGTGGAGCCTTCTTGGAACAACAACAGCAACAACAGCAACAACAACAACAACAACAATAATAATAATAAAGTTGGAAGGTACCTTGGAGGTCATCTAGTCCAACCCCCTGCTCAGGCAGGAAACCCTATACCATTTTAGACAAATGGCTGTCCAGTCTCTTCTTAAAAACTTCCAATGATGGAGCATTCACCACTTCTGGAAGCAGATTGTTCCACTGATTAATTTTTCTAACTGTCAGGAAATTTCTCCTTAGTTATAGGTTGCTTCTCTCTTTGGTTAGTTTCCATCCATTGCTTCTTGTCCTGCCTTCAGGTGCTTTGGAGAATAGCTTGACTCCCTCTTCTGAACTGCTGAAAGGACTTTGTTGAAGACTGGAGACAGATGATGTCAGATCCCTCCCCCTCTGTTGAGAGAAGGCTATTCAATTTTGACATAGAGGGCCTCTTTGACTCCTTTTTCAAAGAGGCCATCTATGTCAAACTGAACAGCCCTCTTTCAAAACAGGGGAGGGATCCAACATCATCTGTCTTCTGTCTACAACACAGTCCTTTTAGCAGTTCCAAGAAGGCTCCATACCCATTTGCACTACTCAGGTGATCCTGGAGACACAGATAAGCCTCCAGGTAGCTTTAATGACTCTCTAAAAGAATGCAAATGAACAGCTGTCTGCAAGAGCATAAATCTTTCCATTCCCCACCATCCAGTCAGAACTGAAGAAACTTCTTAGATGAGAAGCAAAACATCTTCAAAGAAAAACAAGGAAGTCCAGTTACCTCATGGAAAAGCATCTTTGGGATAACTATGACCTGGATGACTGAGAATCGCCACAGACATTGAACTAGAAGGAGAGAAGATTGTCAATGGCTCTTCTTTTTGCAGATCTGGCTCATTCTTTCCTTGTTTCCATTCACTGAACACATGGATAAGATGCCCAGGCTAGGGATCTCAAAAAAGAAATTTGACATTTTGGATCCAACCAGCACAAAAATGCCAGTTCCTAAGAGGGCCTATGTGTAGTCTTTCACCAGCTATAGCCATCAGGAAAAGCCAATGGGGTAGATAATTTGTAATATTATTTCTGTGATAACAAAAGCCCTTGTCTTTCATGTCTAAGTTTGTTATTGCATTCTTTGCTACAATTTATCGCCTCCTGACTTTTCCAACACTCTACCTGCCTTTATCAATTTTTACATCCAAAAAATAAAACTATCAACTGCCTTTATTTCTTCATAGTCAAGTGTAAGTTCACTACACATACAGGCTGGCATTGTATTGTAATCTTCTTAATATTTAACTTCATGTCATATTTTTGGCCTCCCATTCTTATTTTCACAATGAGCTTTTCTAAGGCTTTAATTTCAATTAACAATATGATGTCATCTGCATATTATTAGTGTATTGATCTCCTGTTCTGACTCCATTTATCCTCCTTTTCAATACTGTCTTTCCTAAAATATATTTGCTGTATAGATTAAATAGATATTAGAAAAATATACATTGTGTTTCATTCTCTTTTCTATTCTGAATCACTGTGTTTCTCTAGATTTAATACTTGCAGTAGCTTTTTGTTCATTATAAAGATTCTATAGAAGTATAAAGAGGGGTAATTTGGCATACCTATTAGTTTGTTTCACAAGCTGCAGGATCTATCCAAAGATCCATAATCAATGAAATAGGGTAAATCTTTTATGTGTGTATTTTCTTGCTCTCTGCATTATACATCTGGTCCCATGTCATTCTGCACTCCTAAAGCCTGTCTGTTTATTTGGCCTTCCTTGTATGGTTCTACTCTTTTTCATAAGACCTTAAGCAAAATATTACCAACATGAGGAATTAATTACAGGTAATCTTTGACTTACGACCAGAATTGAGCCTAAAATTTATGTTGCTAAGCGAAACATTTGTTAAGTGAGTTTTGATCATTTTATGAACTTTCTTGCCACAATTGTTAAGTGATGCCCTGCAGTTGTTAGGTTAGTAACATGGTTGTTAAGTGAACCTGGCTTCCCCATTGACCTTGCTTGTCAAAAAGTCACAAAAAGTGAGCACATGACCCTGGGATACTGTAACTGTCATAAATATGAACCAGTTGCCAAGCATCCAAATTTTGATCAAGTGACCCTGGGGATGCTGCAACGGTCGTTAAGTGAAAACAGTGCTAGGTCACTTTTTTTCAGTGCTATTGTAACTTCGAACTGTCACTAAACAAAAGGTTGTAAGTCAAAGACTACCTATGTATGGTATAATTTATGTGTTCTTTTGCATTGCCCTTCTTCAGTTTAGGAATACAATATATGCACAACACTTTTCCAATCCATAGCCCATACACCTTTAGTTTATGTTGGTTGACAGGCCTGTTAGCATTTTAACTGCCTATTCTCCTGCACCTTTAAACAGTTCAGTAGATGTTTCATCTGTGCCTGCTGTTTTTCTGAAAATCAATTGATCTATTGCCATTTCTACCTTATTCTCTAGAGAAGATGATTTCTGAAGATTTTCTGCTACTGTTTTGGTCATTTAATGGGTATATGTATTCTGTATTTATTTATTTATTTTTGTCATATTTATGTAGTGTATATCGGAGGTGATGACTGTTTGAGAGCCAAATGCAATGAAATTTCATTTTAATGCATGCCGATTAATGTACATTCAAAGTGACAATAAAGTCATTATTATTCTATTCTTAATAATCCAATACATGGTTTCAGTATAATCCTTCTCTTTTCCTTCTCTTTTTTTCTTACCTTTATCAAACCTCTTTCCTGATTTATTTATTTATTTTACTTATTTAGAAAATTTATATTGCTGCCTACTCACACATGGCAATTAAAGGCGGCTTACACAGATATCAAAACACCATATAAAAGAAGTAAAAATAATAATAATAAAAGTAATAAAATAATAACTCCCCACCAGCTCACCCCGGAGACAACACACATTCATACTAACCATTTAGTGGACTCCATCCCACTCTGGGTTCTCCAGAGTTCATTGGCAGAGGTGATACATGTGCACACCAAGGTCTGCACAAAACCATGCGGGCTGCTGCATTTTGCAGCAACTGGAGCTTCTGGATGCTTTTCAGGGGCAGCCCCATGTAGACTGTGTTGCTGTAGTCAGGATGGGAGGTGACTAGGGCATGAGTGACCATGAGTAGGGATTGTTGGTCCAGGAAAGGGCATAACTGGCGCACAATCCACAGTTGTTCAAAGGCCCTCCTGGCCACAACTGCCACCTGCTCTTTGAGTAGGAGTCGTGAGTCCAGGAGAACCCTCAGATTAAGCACAGGGTCTGTTTGGGGCAATGCCCCCCCATCCAAGACCAAAGGTGGCAATTCTCCCTGGGCCAAAAACTCCTAAACCCAGAGCCACTCAGTCTTTGCCAGGGTTCAGTTTCATTTCTCTGCAGACGCAATTAGTGTGGAGAAGTAGCTAGGTCTTAATAGCACATCCTTACCCGTGTTTGATCGAGTTCATCCCTCGTCTTCTGCCATAAGCGCTCTAGATCTCTCTTCAGCCATTTCATCCCTCTCAGTTCTTCTGTATACCATGGAGGGCAGAGAGGTCTACGGGTGAGGAGAGGTCGCATGGATGCAATCCTATCCAGAGCCTGAGTCACCTTCCTATTCCAAACAGTGACTAAGTGCTTGCCTGGATTGCACAGCCTATCTGCAATAATAACTGCCAGTTCCTGCTGGAACCCATCTGGGTCCAGTAGCCAATGGGGGTAGACCATTCTAATAGGTCCTGCCTCCCTGCAGAGGGGTACAGCTCTCAAGAAACTTTTTTAGTATTTTTGATTACTTTTTAGTATTCCTACCAGGTCTGCATAGCAATCTGGGTTTGAAAAGGAAACGTTGATTTGAATGAATACATGCATGTCACACATATGAACACCTAACTGCAGGTCTTTAAATCAAATTTATCTTTTCTGGGCTTGTTTGGCAGCAATTTGTTTAAGGAATTGCCAGTGCATACAATATGCATGTTGGTCCAATCACCTTTTCCCTTTGTATCTGAATCATTGCTCAACCTTAATTCATGCATTAGTAGTAAAATTTCTAATCTACTTTAAAAGATCATTTTCTTATTATTTTTCTCCATCAACATTCTTGATTGAGATATCTTTCCTTACGTTGAAATTCTTGCATTGAATTGTCATATATAATTTTTATTGTCCTTACTTCATTTTTTTGTCTTTTCTTGATTATACACGATGGCTTGTTCTGAAAATCACTTTGATCTTTTCCTCTTTGAAGTTTTGGGAATATTTTTTTCCATTGCAGTTTTCACACTCTTATCTATTCCCATAGCACTTCGGATTCTTTTTCATATAAGTTAACAGTGCTGAAACTGATGTGGTGTTTTTTTTTTCTATTCCAATTCTATGTCTTCCATTTCAAATCTTTCTGACACACCTCATCTCTTTGAATTTCTGTGTTTAACCTGTATATTTGACACTAACAATTCATGCACAGACCACACCTGGATATGTCCTGGCTAATAAGTTTGTATTCTTCAACATCTATTCCCTGTTACGTATTCTACTGATTCTGTTCCCTATTATGTAGGCCAGGGGTGTCAAACTGCCAGCCTGTGGTCTGGATGCATCATAGCGAAACTGCGCCCACCCCATTTCCGGCAATGGCAAAAAAGTCATAATACATCGTGACACGTCACATGATGTTGCAAGTTTGACACCCCCGATGTAGGCTATTAATTCAATGTTGTCCATTTGGTGATATCAACGTATAGAATATATAATTAAGTCATTTAAAATATGTGTGGGCAATAAATAATTATGTTCACCAAACATTTATGAACCTATCTCCTCTCTTATTATTTTTACACAATTCAAATCTTCACATAATTCCAAATTCTTCACCCTTTACATTCTAATCACTTATTAAGTGTTATATTCCTTTCTTAATGTTGCATTAGACAACTGTTGTAATTTGCCATAGAATGTGTCAATGTCTCCATCTACTGCATCTAGGTTTTGCAAACAGTAGTGAGAAGAATGCTTCCATGTATGGATTTAAATCACTTTAAACCGTGAAGACTCAAATAGTTGGATGTTCCCATAGTTAATAGGCATACAGAAAAGAAAACATATACAACAGAGAAAATTAGTTTTAGTCCACACCCTGCCAGAAGTGGTCTGACAATTCTTAATCCCTAAGCTTATCTCATAGACTTAATTGTATGTATGTAGGTAGGTAGGTATGTATGTAGGTAGGTAGGTAAGTAGGTAGGTAGGTAGGTATGCAGATATGTATAGAGAAAGATGATATATAGATGATAGATAATTATATATATATATATATATATATATATATATATATATATATATATATATATATATATAGAGAGAGAGAGAGAGAGAGAGAGAGAGAGAGAGAGAGAGAGAGAGAGAGAGAGAGAGATATTTCTATAAGGTGCACAAAAGGAATGAGATTAAAAAAAGAAATAAATGATAATATTTTACAAAATATAATACTGGACTGGACTAAACTAGAATAGAATAAATGGGCATTTACAGATAATCCTTAACCTACTGGTCACTTAGTGACTGCTCAAAGTTACAATGGACCCAAAAAGATACTCATAATCCAGATTCAAAGTTCCAATAGCCAGATTCCACACAGGGTCACAGGATCATGTTTTGCCTGCTTGGCAACCAGTTTGCATTTATGGCTGTTTGCAGCATCCTGTGTCCACAATTTACAATTTTTTTTGCTGGAAATTGGCATTTTACTTCTGGCTTCTGGCAAATAAAATGTCTATTATGGACAATGGGTTCATTTAATAACCATAACAAAGTAATAGAATCAAGTTGGTCGTGTGATGACTTGTTTAATGATCAGCACAACTTACAACCATAATTCTTGGCTCAATTATGGTCATAAGTTGAAAACTACCTGTAGTGTATTAACCAAGAACAGAATCAAACCTAAAGCCTTCCAAGAGTGATTGCAATATACATTGGCAGAATGCCAGTTGTGCTAGTCTTTTGCAGCAAAAATAGCAGTCTTGAGGTACATGTGCTTTTGAATTTTTTTTATTTTTTTTATTTTTTGTAGCTCATGAAACACATTTTGATCACAACTGCTGAAAGTTGGTAAGCATTTTCCAATGTTTTAAGGCAGGAGGCATGCAAAAAAAATGTACTATAAACTCAACAAAATGTGTATACAAATATATTCTTTGAATTCTTCCTTTGCACAAACCTAAGGAAAACAGCAAATCCTGTCCTCACTTATGTATGACATGGCCTCATTTATATTAAATATAGGACCTGAACAATAAAGGGTTTTCATCCTAGTCCTAAAAATTAACTAATTTATTATCACATGTTTTCTTGAATCAAAATCAAGTTCAACAGATGCATGGTACCAAAACGTGACAAAGAATTATTAAGTTGTTGTGGATATATCTATTTTTTTTTCAGGTCTGTACTCCATGCATGAGATGGAGTGGATTATGACCCACAAAAGCACATGCCATATGTAAGAGTCTATAACCTCCCAACTGTTACTGAACTACAGGTCTTAGCATCCCCAAATGACACTAATGGTGAAAAAAGCTGAAATTTTATGCCAACACCATCAGGAATTCCAAAAATTACCTTAAATCTACCTTGGGTAATACGAAAGTGATTTGGTGTGTCTTTACGTTATACCAGAATTTGTTGCTATCTTTCTGTAAAGAACTTTCAGTTTTGTTCAATATTCTTGTTTTTGCTTTCAGATAGAGGGTGAAAGAAAAGGACAGGCATGGAAGCATCTGAAGAAAAGGCCAGCTGCAGCTTCATGATGCCTTGCCCCACTATGAATCTGGCTCATTGAGTTCTGGCTATCAGACCTGACTTGAAATTCTAGTCTGGCAGTCCTCCAAGCTGGGTACTCATCACATTCTGGATCTGGTCCTGCATCTCCAAATGAATCCATGTCTATTAAAAGCCACATGGATATCAAAATGAAGTCATATGCTCCATGATAGCATCACCTGAAATGTGGGAATATCTAAGTACAAAAGAGAGCCACATAGTGCGGGAAAGTACACACCAAGCACTAATATGTACATGTACACTTTTAATTTTGTTGCATTCCTAGGGTGAAAGATAATAATAATACTCACACCCTGGTCAGTACCTGTTTACTCTCTTTACTCTCCTGCTATCGGGTAGGAGATACAGGAGTATAGCCAGCCGTACCAACAGGCTGAAGAACAGCTTCTATCCATGGGCTCTCAGGCTCTTGAATGGGAAATAACTTTATGTAGGATTGACTTGTGAGGCCAGTGTGTTGTGCAATTAGCTCACATGGTGTAACAAGATGGTGGGTTTGTTGTCACTGTGAGTTGTGGTGGTGGGGGCATGAAGGGAGGCTCAGCCAATCTCAATGTATACATGGCTGTACTTTGACAATAAGGGTTTAATAATGATAATGATAATGATGATAATGATAATGATGATAATGATAATGATAATAATAATAATAATAATAATAATAATAATAATAATAATAATAATAATAATAATAATAATAATAATAGCAGCAGCAGCAGCAACAGCAGCAGCAGCAGTAGTATAGAGTTGGAAGGGACCTTGGAGGTCTTGTAGTCCAACCTCTTGCTCAGGCAGGAAACCCTATTCCATTTCAGACAAATGGCTGTCCAATCTCTTCTTAAAGACTTCCAGTGTTGGAGCATTCACAACTTCTGGAGGCAGATGGTTCCACTGATTAATGGTTCTCACTGTCAGGAAATTTCTCCTTAGTTCTAGGTTGCTTCTCTCTTTGGTTAATTTTCATCCATTGCTTCTTGCCCTGCCTTCAGGTGCTTGGAGAATTGCTTGACTCCCTCTTCTTTGTGGCAACCTCTGAGATATTGGAACACTGCTACCCAGTGTTTGGGTAGCCCAGTGTTTGGGTAGCCCACGGCTTGGCCCAGGACTCCCTTTTCTCTCCACTCCAGATTGGACCCCTCAGCCGGAGTGAGAGGACGGCTGAGACTTCCCTTTTGATTGCCATCTCAGGTGAAGGAGGCGGTGGTGAGACCCCTCCTCAAGAAGCCTGCCTTGGACCCGGCTGTTTTAAATAACTATCGTCCAGTCTCCAACCTTCGCTTTTTGGCGAAGGTTGTTGAGAGTGTGGTGGTGCATCAGCTTCCTCTGTTCCTGGAGGAAACTGATTATCTGGACTCGTACCAATCGGGTTTCAGACCCGGATACAGCACGGAGATGGCATTGGTCGTGCTGGTGAATGATCTCTGGAGGGCTAGGGACAGGGGTTGCTTCTCTGTCCTGGTCCTATTAGATCTCTCAGCGGCTTTTGATACCATCGACCATGGTATCCTGCTGCGGCGTCTCAGGGGGTTGGGAGTGGGAGGCACCATTTTACGGTGGTTCTCCTCCTATCTCCTGGGCCGCTCGCAGTCGGTGTTGATGGGAGGGCAGAGATCCGCCCCGAGGCCTCTCATTTGTGGAGTTCCTCAGGGGTCGGTTCTCTCGCCCCTCCTGTTCAACATCTATATGAAGCTGCTGGGTGAGATCATTCGTGGTTTCGGGGTGGGGTATCATCAGTACGCTGATGATACCCAACTTTTTCTTTCTACCCCGAACCAACCCAGCGATGCCCTCGCCATGATGTCCCGGTGCCTGGAGGCGGTCCAGGTCTGGATGGGGAGAAACAGGCTTCGTCTCAATCCCGCCAAGACTGAGTGGCTGTGCATATCGGCATCTCGGGTCAACCAGACTATTCCATCTCTAACGATGGGGGGTGAGGTGTTACCCCCCGTTGATAGGGCTCGCAACTTGGGCGTCCTCCTGGATTCACGACTCAATTTTGAAGACCATATAGGAGCCGTGACCAGGGGGGCTTTTGCCCAGGTTCGCCTGGTGCGCCAGTTGCGACCCTATCTGGACCGAGATGCCCTACGCACAGTCACTCATGTGCTCGTGACCTCCCGTTTGGACTACTGCAACGCTCTCTACATGGGGCTGCCCTTGAGGACCACTCGGAGGCTTCAACTGGTGCAGAATGCGGCCGCGCGAGTTGTGATGGGGGTCTCCCGATACTCCCATGTAACACCTCTACTCCGCGAGCTGCATTGGCTTCCGGTTGCCCTCCGGGTGAAATTCAAGGTGCTGGTGATGACCTATAAATCCCTACATGGCTTGGGTCCGGGATATCTGAGGGAACACCTGCTGCCGGCATCAAGTTCCCTTCATCCAGTGTGCTCCCACAGGGAGGGTGTTCTCAGGGTGCCACCGGTAAGAGATTGCCGGCGGGTAACACCCAGGGATAGGGCCTTCTCAGTGGGGGCGCCTGCCCTTTGGAACCAGCTGCCAGTGGAGCTGAGGACTGCCCCCGACCTCCGTTCATTCTGCCGGGGCCTGAAGACCTGGCTCTTCGAGCTCTCTGGCCCAGGCTGAGGATTAATTTATTTTAATTGGGGTTTTATTTATACAGGGATAAATTTAATCTTTTTTAAACTTGGTTTTTAACTTTTGTATTTTTGGTTTTTAATTCCCTGTAAACCGCCCTGAGTCCTTCGGGAAATGTATATAAATGTAATAAAATAAATAAATAAATAAATGTCACCCCCAGTCCTTCTCTTCATTAAACTAGACATACCCAATTCCAGCAACCGTTCCTTATATGTTTTGGCCTCCAGTCCCCTGATCATCTTTGTTGCTCTTCTATGCCCTCTTACACCAAGTTACATCTTGGTGTAGACAGAACTTTCTGCCTATTTGGGGGACTTGAGGGAAAAAATAGGGCACCCTAGTTGCCTTTTCATATCCATGATAAAATGGAAAAATAAGCATTTTTGTGGAGTTAGGGTTTTATGGCAACTTAACCATCTCAAATCCCCCAAACATAGAGGAGCTGGAGGGGCACACCTGGCTTGCAAACGTTCCCTCCTGCCGCCTCCCAATTATCTATATGCTTCATGCTATCCCTGTAAAAGTTCTGATCACAATTATCTTTTTCTCACAATGCTGAATATTCTTGGTAGATTTTTCAGTTGTGATCAAACTTGGTATTGGAGATTTATGTGAATAACAATTTCGGAATCGGCATTACAGTGTGCAAAGTACATGAACACATTTTGCAGGCATCAGATTTCAATGCTGAGTGCCATCCAGTCTCTCTTAAGTGTTTTGTTCCAGACTATCAGGAGGTGAGAAGTATGTCAGCCTCTCCTATTCCTTTCTTTCCTTTCATTGAGAACTTGAGTATTATTGAAATACAAACACTATATCAATTCTAGGGTTCTTTTTATTTTCTTCAAAAAGGCACAGCTTCAAATTGTATGTAGTCTCTTGATTTTTCAGGCTGTTCCACAAAGCAACATGAGATTATGCAGAAGCAGATATGTCTTCAAGAGCCACCATCTTTGTCAAAATGACAAAAGTAGTGCTGCAAGTCTGTATCTCTTGTGCATACACACGACATCTTGGTGAATATGCAGAAGGGGCAGTTTGCATGACCTCTCTTTTATCTTTTGCTCCCCCCTCCCACTGCAAACACCACTGCCCAAGGAGTTTACGGTTGAAGTTTTTTGATAGAACTGTTTTGACCCAGCCTTCACATGTAATGAGAAGTTGCTTATTCACAGGGCAGGAACAATCTTTGCTCACATTGGGTAGACGAAACCAAAAGGAAGTATTCACAAAGGAAAGTCTTTCCCCCTCCTGACACAGGGCAAGAACAGTCTCTGTTCACTTGAGACCTCCAGATAGAAAGTCTTTCAAGGATTAAACCAAGCAGAAACAGTCCCTGTTCACAGCAACTGAGGCAAATTCACTACCTATTAATTCCCAGCTGGGAGACTCAGTTAGCACCTCAAATACAAAACAAGTAGTCCTGACAAACCTGGTTCTGGTAAAGGAATCTGACTTGGTAAATATATGGTTGTCTGTGACAACAGGCCACTCCCAAACGCCTACTATTTATTTCCCAGCCAGGGAGGGGCTGGCTAGCATCTATGTCTTCTTTTCTTTGAGAGGCAGCTTATTGCCTTCCTCTCCTCTCCTCTCCTCTCCTCTCCTCTCCATGCATACGTGCATCTGGGATGGGTCCCATCTGTTCCTCCCCCTCACTTAACTCAGGCTCCAAAGACAGCAGCCTATCCGCCTGGATGTAGACAGATGGCCCCTGGCTCTGCATCTGACTCTGATTCTGCTTCCTCATCAGAGCCTTCCAAAGGCTCCCAAGTTGACCCAGTCTCTCCTCCTCCTCCTCTGCTGCTAGCTCTGTTGGCAGCCAATGGACCAAAACAAGAACTTACTACCCACTTAAAAACTGCCAAGATGCTAATACTTTAATTGTGATGGTGCATCTATCAAGTGAATACAAATCCAAAAGTTGAAGTCATTAGTCAGCTAAATATTCATATGTGCCCTTTAACTCAGACTCTGGAACCTTTCATTCTAAGGGGTGATCCATAGAAAATTCAAGTTCATAAAATTTGGGAAAGAAGAAGTTAGGATGGGAGACTCAACTTACTTGGTGAAAGAATCGCCTAATGACTCTAGTCTATATATTAGTGTAGAAATAAAAACTGAGCAGTATTTATTGGTCCAATTGGGGTAGAAAAACCTGAGTCACTTGTATTGGGCAGTGTTCAACTCTGGGATTTACTGACATGGTGTATAGAACAGATTTTCTGATTTGCTGACAACCGTGGTTGGTATCTTCAGAGGCAAGATGATTGATCAACTATGCAGCCAACTATGGCAGAAATTGATACTGTTTCTTTCTTTGTAGCCAAGTGATCTGACTTCTGATTGGCCTTTTGAGTACAAGTGACCTATAAAACACTTGTACTTTTAGCAGAATAATAGACTGAAGGAGGACCAGAGCAATATAAAGTGGATAGGTGGATATTTGTTCATAGTTTTTAATAAAATTTGTTGTACCTGCCCATTAGCCTTCAGAAGGATCCTCAAGGTGGCTAACATTAATAAAACATGACCACATTCCTTTAAAAAAGACATGTCCATCATTAAAAGTAAACATAAATCCATTAGAAACAATTTAGAAGTTTTATCAGGACAGTCAAGTATTATCACTTCCCCAGTGAACCATTTAAGCATGAAGCAAGTTATAATATGCACTTAATACATGAATGTACCTAGGATATGTGCATTTCTCTTTGTGGATAATTATTAGAAATATTTATATTCAGACTTAAGAAAAGAATTTACACAATTTATTGTCAATTTTCCATCTCTCAATTAGTTGAAACAGTAGTTGGCCTAGATCCAAGGCATGACCCTCAGGTGAAGATTAAGTCTTCTTATCTTTCGTCTATCCTCTGACATTGACAAGGTAGTCCTTTTGCTTTTTGTGAATCCTCTCATGGTATCACCTTTGAATGCATTCAATACTTCTCTTGAATACTTCTCTCCATTCAGAAACATAAGCATTCAGCAAACTCAATTTTGTTTAATTATTCCCATCGTACTTTTCTGGTAGAAGAAGGATGAGACTGATCCACCTTTTCAGAGCAGAGCAAGCACTAGCTGCTTTTAGGAGTTTTGAAAATACAGTAATATTTGGAACTATTGAGAGTTATGAAGCCTTCCTTGCCATAGCAAACTAGGTAGAAAAATAATTATGTAAGGATGAAGTTTGATAGCATGAGATATATTTCTTAAAAACATAAAGGAGGGCAGGGAAATACTGCAACTGTAGAAGGAAGAGAAAGAGTTAGTGGTTCTTTAAATTATATACATAGACATATATGATTTTTAATTTAGTTGAACCATACAGTAGGTTCCTGTTCTCTCCCAGCTCTTTTTCATCTGTCTGAATGGGAACACTTTTTTCTATCAGTTTCAGATAAGTAATTAATAACTAGGTTTGCACATCAGTAAAAACAATTTGCTTAATTAAGGTGTGCTGTTCAAAATAGAATTGATGTTGGTTCCTCAACCACAAAGTTACAGTCTTTAAAAGTTATAGTTCAGCATTTATTATGGCTCAGCATATAGCACGCACGCACACACACACACACACACACACACACAATATCACTGGATTTGCACATCATGCTAAGGCATGCTTTGTTTAGCCATTTTTTATTTATAAATTGCTACTGCCTAGATTAATGTAAAATGCAAATCAATAATTTATGGTTTAATATAATGGTTAGATTCACACAATATGCTGTCCAAATCAAGTGAATTGGACTATGCTTACCTGCTTGTATGAATGAATCAACGTCTACATTAGTGGTATTAAAAAAGTGGAATTTAATCCAAAAGTTACTTGGGGACAGCTCCACTGAAGGATTTGTATTTTTATTTAAATTATATTCTCACTTAATTTATTGCTTCACACCTATCCTTGATTCTATGTTATATAAATGAATCAATGTCTACATTAGTGGGATTAAAAAAAGTGGAATTAAATCCAAGAGTTACTTGGGGAAAGCTCCACTGAAGGATTTGTATTTGTATTAAATTATATTCTCACTTAATTAATTGGTTCACACCTATCCTTGATTTTGTGTTTCTCTTTGCTATTTGAAATGGAGACAGTAAATAAAAATGCTTCACCAACATTGTGTTGCTACAATAATTGTATCTTTCAGAAAAATCACACTAAAGCAATACATGCCTTAATGATATCCAGATTAAATTGCAGAATCATGCTCTACAGTTGACTGTTTCTACAAAATGTTTGATTTAAATATTATTCACCCACTCACCCAAAACGGAAGTGAGATCCTTAAAAGCAGTACACTCCAATTCTGTTCCCTTTTTATCTACTGGCTATTTCAGACCTAATCAAAGGTGGAGTTCCAATGCCAGAAGTGACTTCAAGAACCATTTCTCTGTTTGATCTTGTACATTCTGATGAGCATCTGATGTCCTCCTCCTAGAGTCAACCTGGTTGAAATTGCTAAGCTGCAAATGTCTGCCAGATCAAGGTTCCCCATCCTATATTAAGGCTCAAGTTGACTAGTAGATAAGGTAGAATTACATCTTCTAGCTGAGAGGGAACAAGATAAAATAATTATCTACAGAATATATTTATAATGTTGACATCATCTGAGTGCTTCTAAAAATGGAAAAGTACCTCAAAGCAAGGGAAAGAGGTGCCCTTGGATCTGTAATTATTATATTTTGTCGAGATGTGACCACCTGATTGAAAAGTAGATTCTGTTCTTCATTTGAAGTATCATTGCTGTATATTTTGTTATTCCGATTTTCTCTTGATTTGTTTGCTAGGTTTTGCTGGCTTTTAATTAAGAATGTTAGTTAAGTACTGTAAAGAGAAGCTAGTTCATGGAGAGACTTAAAGTTCCAAAAGGCTATTTCAGAAAATATCCCTTGAAGACTGGATTGAAGGATTTCTAAATGAGTTTCAATAAAGAGATAGATGATTGGGGTGGGGGGGCGGAGTGGGGGGCACAGGAGAGAGAGAAATGATTGGCCTCCACTTCAAATGTCAGTGTAATTCCCCCGTTACCATTCCCCCCACATTCCATTCCATATTACCAATGGTCAGAGGTGATGGGAATTGTTGTCCAATAACATTTTATTGTCCAAGGTTTGGAAAGACTGACTTAAATAGTAAGAGTATCTGCTAAGAATAGATGTTTAACCATGCCAAAAAATGGGGGGAGGGAGTAGGAATTGAATTCATTCTTTTTTATGCTAAAGTATGGTGAGCATAACAGTTCCAAATTGAACGGAGAAGTCTCAAATGCAGAACTCCATATGCAGATGATAGCTTTTGGCTCACAGACTGTGTGTTTTTCCTGCCATGTATTCCTGGTCTCATATTATACAATGCATTATTTTAATGGTAAATTGACAGTATTGTAAAGTGTGAAGATGGGTGTTAGATGTTTGTTTGTTTTTATTTGCACAAGAGCCAAGTGGCTATTTGAGAACAATTTCTGAATAATGTGCAGTCAGTGTTTTGTCTAAGTTGTAACATCATCTTCTTTGGAAAATCATTCTCACAAAACCATCAGATTTTACAGGTGCTTATGCTCTTCCTATTTATTTTAATTGCATTCTTTTTCTTTCTAATTTCCTGAAAGTAAGAAAGTTGCATTGGGTTTGATCCAATATGTTTGGTTCTGACACAACCAGATGGATATTATTACACACTGAGAGACTTTCCAGTGATCTAACAGGCTTTCTCTCCTCCAAAATTTACTGAAGTCATTGGTAATAATTATGATTGAGGTCCATCCATTCAATTCTGTTGCTACTATCTTCCTTTCCTTTCATTACACCTTTCTGTGCATTTTTAAGAGATTTAGAACAGCCAAAACAAGACTGAAACATTGCTATGTATTATTGTTGTTATGCAGTGCTTGACTTTTTCTCATTCTTCATGACTTTATGAAAATAATTTCGCAAGGATTGACTGTCAGTAACTGCTTCTTCAAATTTTTGTAAGCTCATCATGTCATCACTGGCAGTATCTACCTATCTTGTTTTTCAACTGCTTTTTCAATTATCGTTATTTTTTCCCCCAACTTTTGAGGTCTTTCCTATGACTGATGCCTTTGCTTTATGTGTACAAAATATTTAAGATTTATTATTGGGGATTCACACGAACAATTTGCTATGTGTCTTTCTCGTTGTTGATTTTCCAACAACGGACACAGATGAAAAGGAAGACATACTCTCATCGTCCCTTCCTTCCCTATTTTGGTTTGATTGAAATTAGGGAAAAAACCTGGCTGATTCTATGCTCCTTTTCCATGTTTCTCTCGTTAGATGTTGTGCCATGAATCAACAAACCACCCTCCTTTGTTTCTTCTTTGATTTATTTCTTGCAGTTCTTCTGGATTGACTGCTATGGTAGCTTTGCCCCATAGTGCAAAATATAATTAGATACCAGTTATAGTCTGCCATTGTCATTCAGAATTCACGCATCCAATAGCTTTAATGTGAAACATCTGGGAATATTCCTTGCCATCAGAAAACATACCTCTGCAGAGAAACTATATACAGTTCCATAGCATCTGTAGCATTTTGCTTTGAAGCTAGGATGTAATTGTA